>NC_066618.1:12204208-12812303 GCF_025201925.1 Gopherus flavomarginatus | reverse complement strand
ACAAACTCCAGGCCGCCTGGGAAGGCCCCTTCAAGGTTATCAAGCAACTGAATGAGGTAAACTATGTGGTGGAGCTGTCAAACCGGGCACATCACCGTCGGGTGTACCATGTGAACATGATGAAACCATACTATGACAGGGGGAATGTGGTGTTGGCCGTGTGTGGACATTGGGAGGGGCAGGGAGATGACCCCTTAGTAGATCTATTCCCTGGGACAAAAGCTGGTTCCCCCCTGGAGGCGATTCCCCTCTCTGATCAGCTGACCCCGGGCCAGCACGCTGAGATCAGAGAGGTGCTGCATCTATACCGACAGCTGTTTTCCAACCAGCCTGGACGCACTAATTTGACTGTCCACCGGGTGGAGACCGGGTCACATCCCCCTATAAGATGCTCCCCTTTTCGGGTCACTGGTAAAACTGCCCAGGATCTTGAAAGAGAGGTCAGGGACATGCTGGCTTTGGGGGTGATCCAGCCGTCTTCCAGCCCTTGGGCCTCGCCAGTAGTGCTGGTTCCCAAGAAGGATGGGTCAATCCGGTTCTGTGTGGACTACCGAAAGCTCAATGCCATCACCGTATCTGATGCCTACCCTATGCCCAGGCCTGACGAGCTCCTAGACAAGCTGGGAGGTGCTCGGTACCTCACCACTATGGATCTTACCAAAGGCTACTGGCAAGTGCCGCTGGACGCAGATGCCAGGCTGAAATCGGCCTTTATCACCCCTCTGGGGCTCTATGAGTTTTTGACCCTGCCCTTCGGCCTCAAGGGAGCGCCGGCCACCTTCCAGCGCCTGGTGGATCAGCTACTGAGGGGGATGGAGAGTTTTGCCGTGGCGTATATTGACGACATCTGCGTCTTCAGCCAGACCTGGGAGGACCACGTGTCCCAGGTTAAACAAGTCCTGGACCGACTCCGAAAGGCTGGGTTAACAGTAAAGGCTGAGAAGTGCAAGGTGGGGATGGCTGAAGTATCTTACCTGGGCCATCGGGTGGGGAGCGGCTGCCTGAAGCCGGAACCAGCCAAGGTGGAGGTGATCAGAGACTGGCCTGCTCCCCAAACCAAAAAGCAGGTCCAGGCCTTTATTGGGATGGCGGGGTACTATCGAAGGTTTGTGCCCCACTTCAGTGCCATAGCCGGCCCCATCACTGAACTGTGCAAAAAGGGGAAGCCAGACAAGGTGATCTGGACTGAGCAGTGCCAGGAGGCTTTCCGGGCGCTGAAGGAGGCTCTGGTTAGCGACCCAGTTCTGGCAAACCCAGATTTTGACAAACCCTTTATGGTGTTCACCGATGCCTCAGACACGGGACTGGGGGCGGTGTTAATGCAGGAGGATGAAAAGGGGGAGAGACACCCCATCGTGTACCTGAGTAAGAAGCTGCTACCCCGGGAACAAAGCTACGCGGCCATTGAGAAGGAATGCCTGGCCATGGTGTGGGCCCTTAAGAAGCTAGAGCCATATCTCTTTGGGCGACACTTCACCGTGTACACCGACCACTCTCCCCTGACCTGGCTGCACCAGATGAAAGGAGCCAACGCCAAGCTCCTGAGGTGGAGCCTGCTCCTGCAGGACTATGACATGGACGTGGTCCATGTGAAGGGAAGTGCCAACCTGACAGCGGATGCGTTGTCCCGGAGAGGGGACCCTGAACTTCCCCAGGTCACTGGGCAGAGTGACCCCGCTCAGTTCAGTCTCGAAGGGGGGAGAGATGTGATGCAGTAGGGACTGTCTGTGTGGGGAGCGGGAGAGCAGGGGAGGACTTTAGGGGATGGACGATGCCAGGGCCTGTAACCTGAGCTAGGTAAGGGAGGGGAAAGGTCAACACCTTTCCCCGGGAAGGGGACAAAGGAAGGGAGTGGCAGGAGTGAAGCAGTTTGAGTTTGGGCTTGGGGCTGTGTGGGCAGAATTCAGGGTATCCTAGCTAGGATCCAAGCACCCTGAAAGCCCAGAAGGACTCGGTGGAGGGGTCCTGACTGTGCCTGCAAGCTCTGCTGTAACCTGTGTTCCTGTTGTCCAATAAACCTTCTGTTTTACTGGCTGGCTAAGAGTCACTGTGGGTCCCAGGAAGAGGGGTGCAGGGCTGGACTCTCCCACACTCCGTGACAGGGTGTAAATCAAGAATGTATTCATTGGCTTCAGTGCTCCCATCAATGTTGGGATAAAGCAGACTTTGGCTTTTGAAAACCTAGCTGGAAGGTGCTGTAGAAGTACAAAGTGTTATCGGGTACAGCATGATGGATGTGCACAAGATTTTCCACCTGGCTGTATGATGGTGTTTAAACTCACACACCTGCCCTGCCCTGCCCCAGGTGCCAGCTCTGTGTGAGACGTGCACTGTACACGTGTGATCTGGGTTGAGTTTGATCCAACATGCAACACTGGAGCCTTTGGATTAGCTGTTGAGCTGGCCAGAGGGTAATTCTCCTTAGAACCACCCTCCAAGACCTCCCTTTTCCAGGCCGTCATGGGATAACCTGAGGTTCTTATTTTGAATTGGGTTTAGACTGGAGGACACCAGGGTGAAAATCAGATGCGCCATTAAGCTGCATTTCTGGCGCTCACCGTCACATACCCAGTGACCACACAGCCTTGATTTGCTCATCACCAGCGAGGAGAAGTGAATATATGCCATATTCTCCCAATGTGACATGGGTAAACTCCGGCTACTGGCCTTTACCCTCAACCACACTACTGCCTTCTTCATTGCAGATCTATTGGAGGGGCTCAGGGCCAATCCCACCTTTCTGGATTCTCTGTTACAGGAACAGAAGTGCCCAGGCAGTAGGGATAGATGGGCAAATTGGCTGCAATGGATCTATGCTGATATACACCAACTGAAGGTCTGCTGACTTGTCTGTGCACAAGTCTGTCTACGCAGGCAACCCTAACCTGTCCAGGGATGGGGTCATGGCAGAATAGTACCCTGACTCATGTTATAACATTGTTTACTCTTGGCCACCTAGTTGGGTGCAAGCCTAAAGCATGGCTGTAATACGGCTTCACTAAACAGTTTGGTTCCATCCATACAGCTAAGATCAAGCTATGTAATAAGGATAGGCAAGTACTGCCTTTAACCACGGGAGATCATGGAGGGCTTAGTACCATACTGTATATATTACTGCTTCCCAATCTTTGTAATGTCCCTTCAGCTCCGGGTGAGACTAATGGGCCTGACTTAGAGTGAAGCTGAATGGTAACAGCAGGCGCTCAGCACTTTTGAAAACCAGGCCCAGTCTCATCAGATCCAGCTCACAAGGGTGACTCATGCCAGCATCACTTGTACTAAGGATGGAGTTACTGCTCCCCACGGCTCAGCAGAGAACTGCATGCACTGTGCATGGGCCAGCATGCTCTTTAGCGTTAGAGCTGGTCTGAAAATGTGCTTTCCCCACTGAAAATTTAAACAAAAATAAATTAAAAAACACATCTGTATTTTCCATGGAAAACATTTGATTTTTTGGTAGATAATTTACACCTGAAATATTCTGATTCTGAAATGCTAACCTGGTGCCTCATTCTCCCTTTCTCTTCAATAGACCGGGCGCTTGAGTTGGACTTCATCTCTCGTAATGCATCATGGTCTGTTCCTTACTGTGAGAGGAGGTATAATGTAGTTGCATCATGAAAGTCTCTGATTGTGGTGTATTATGGGAGATGAAGTCTGATTGGGGCAGATTGGAGAAGAATGGGAAAACTGAACTACAGCTCCCATGAGGCATCACGGTGGAATAGCTGAAACAAAGTATTTCAATGTTTGGCCAAGACATTTCAGTTTTGGGATTTTTTTTTTAAATGAAAAATTCAAATTTTTCCACAAAGAAAGACACTTTTTATGAAAAATGTAATTCAGTCAAACCACCAGTTTTCCATCAAAGAACAGTTTTGATGGCACATTTTGGGCAGCCCTCTGGACAATATTAAGGAACGGCTTCTGAGATGAAGCTGCATTGATGGAAGAGGAGTGTTTTAGGGCCAAATCCTGAGCTTCTTAGTCAGTTCCTACTCAGTCCTTTCTGAGCCAAAACTCCCAGGAAGACAAATCCCAAGACAGCCAAGTAAGGAATGAGCCCCTAATGTCTGTCTGTATCAGTGGTAATTAGCCCAAGTAGGGATGGATCGAGTACTGACCTGGGGGCCGAGCCCTGCTGCCTTCAAGGTGTGTTTTGCTGGAGTAAGGAATTGGCCCACTCAGCACAGGGATAGTTACTTTGCTTTTTAGCAGTGTGTGTACATAGACCAACTTGTCAGGTGGAAACCTTCTTTAGTCTGCAGAAGAGAAGAATGAGGGGGGATTTGATAGCTGCTTTCAGCTACCTGAAAGGGGGTTCCAAAGAGGATGGATCTAGACTGTTCTCGGTGGTACCAGTCAGGGGTGAAAGTAACTTAAAGGACTTACCAGTACTCTGGAGTCCTTAGGAGGGGGACGGGCCTCTACTGAAAGAGGTTGGGCCCTTTAAATACCCAGGTGCTTTAAATCAGGATTTAAAGGGCCCAGGTCTGGGGCTGTGGTAGCAGCAGCTGGGAGCCCCGGGCCCTTTAAATCACCCCCAAAGCTATCAGCTGCAGAGGTGGCTAGGAACCCCAGGGGTGATTTAAAGGGCCCAGGGCTCCAGCTGCTACTACCACAGTGAGCCCTGGGCACTTTAAATCACTATCAGAGGGGGCCCCGGCCTCTTTTGGAGCTTTAAAGGGCCTGGGGCACCGCTGCCGTAGTACCCCTAGACAGGGCTGCCTGGGGAGGGGGCAAGTGGGGCAATTTGCCCCAGGCCCTGGGCCCTACAGGGCCCCCCCATGAGAATATAGTAATCTATAGTATCACAACTTTTTTTTTTTTTTCTTTTACGGAAGGGGCCCCTGAAATTGCTTTGCCCCAGGCCCCCTGAATCCTCTGGGCACCCCTGCCCCCAGAGGGTAGCAGCAGTGGGAGCCCTGAGCCCTTTAAATCACCACCCAAGCCCCACTGCTGGAGCCCCGGGGTAGCAGCGGCAGCCAGGGGCTCGGGGCAGTGTTTTAAAGGGCCTAGGGCTCCGGCTGCTGCTACCACCCCGGGCCCTTTAAATCACCCCCAGAACCCTGCTGCCGGAGCCCTGGGGTAGCGGCGACGTGGCTCCAGCAGCAAGTTAAAGGGCCTGGGGGTTGAAGTGGTGGCCGAGCCCCTGGCCCTTTAAATTGCCACCGGAACCCCACCGCTGTTATCCCAGGGCTGCGGCAGCAGGGGTCTGGTAGCAATTTAAAGGGCCCGGAGCTCCAGCCACTGCTGGGAGCCCCAGACCCTTTAAATTGCTGCCAGGGGAAGCCGATCCACTCTGGTGCGGCACACAGGCTCTTGCCGGTACACCGTACCGGGGCGTACTGGCTTTCTTTCACCTCTGGTACCTGATGACAGAACAAGGAGTAATGGTCTCAAGTTGCAGTGGGGGAGGTTTAGGTTGGATATTAGGAAAAACTTTTTCACTAGGAGGGTGGTGAAGCACTGGAATGGGTTACCTAGGGTGGAATCTCCATCCTTAGAAGTTTTTAAGGCCTGGCTTGACAAAGCTCTGGCTGGGATGATTTAGTTGGTGTTGGTCCTGGTCCTGCTTGGAGCAGGGGGTTGGACTAGATGACCTCCTGAGGTCCCTTCCAGCCCTGATATTCTATGATTCTCTGGAAACAGCTGCTGTCCTGGCGTTCTTTTGTGTGAATGGATGACATGCTGGTATGTAGCTGCCTCTGGCTGGCAATTGTGTTCTGGTTAATGGTTAACATGACTGCATAAAATGGAACTGCCTTCAAATGAATAACGTTCCCACAAGGCTATGGGCTGAATGCTGCATTGCCTAGACTCCTCCTTACCTTGATGTATTCCCATAGCTTGAGCAGCTCAGAATACTAATAGTAGTCAACTATCATACAGAAGCTGCCTCACTTCACACAACAGCACAGCTGTTTGCAGTTGTATCACGTGGCCGGGCTGATGCTAGCGGTGGGTAATCATTAACACTTTACCTCCTGTGGCATCTTTCATGCAAGGAACTCAAAGTTCATTTGCAAATATTAACTGTGACTCCTCCCACCTGGCAAGGGAAGGAAATGCCCCACCCGAGCTGAGGCCCAGAGGTTCAGGTCACATTGTCAGAAACTGACTCTGATTTTGGATGTCTTTGTATGTGGGTGTCCAGCTTGAGAACCTGAAGGCTTGATTTGCAGATCGGCTGAAGTATGTGGGAGCAGCGGGGGCTCAAGTGCCTCTAAAATCAGCCCTGTTGGGGTCTACAGTTGAATACCCCAAAAACTGCGGCGGTCAAACTTTTCAAACTCCAGCCCTAGGAGACGTGCTTGAAGTTGCACGGGGAGTTAGTGGTAGAGGGCTGGGAATTCCTGACTCGGTCTCCTGCGCTAATCACTAGGCACTCACTCATCACACAGATGTTGCCTCAGAAATGACCAAACTGACCTCAGATCCGTGAGATGAAGCTAAGGTTGCCAGTTGGGCACCCTTATCAGACGTTCTTAGGCTCAGCTGCATTAACTTTGTGGGCTTTCCATCCTCCAAGCAGAACTTTCTGCATTCCAAAGTCCCGGGAGGGGGAGGAACTGGAACTGGTCCTGCCTCAATCTGTATCTTCAAATGTTACTGGGAGTTACCTGCATAAGTCTGGGTACAGCAAACCCGCTAAGTTCAAAGCTGGGGCCACCACACACAATTGCTGTTGCAATCAGACTCCCCTTGCGGGTCAGTCAATGTGGAGGAGGAGAAAGAAGGTGTATTGAACAGCACAGGAGGGCTTGCAAAGCTTTTAACGATGGATTTGATACAATCTAACTGGACAACTGAGGCTGAAACGCCTAGTTGAGTGGCGTGCCCTGTTGGGGGCAGGGGATGCATTTTACTACAAAGACAGGCCCTGCGCAATGGTCAGTGCTTAGCTGAGGAGTGAAGTGTTCTGCACCAGTGCAAAGCGTTCACTGAAAGCAGACGGATCCACTCCTGAGACTGTTCTGTACCACTGGGTTTGGTTTTTTTTTCCTTAGAGCATTCCCACCACTGTGGTTGTAGTGTCTGATCTGTGAGGAGCAAGATTGCAAATGAATGTCACCCAGGAATGTGCAGGCTCCCACTGAAGACTTGGCAGGATGCCTGGCCCTTTTTTCAAACCAGTTTTTCATGTCTGTCTTCCTCAGAGTGTTTACAACCTTTAAGGAAAGTCACTTTCCATTCAGGTCTGTCCTTGTCTAAGTCTTCAGAGCGATCAGGATTCACGCTGGACGAGGTGAGATTCTGCTTAAGGGTGTTTGTGAGGTATTTCCATTGATCACGCCTACTATACTTTCTGATTTTCAGCTTGCCAAAGAAAACACTTACCAAACACACAATGAGGGACATTAAACTAGAGGTAGAAGGTAGGAGCCATAGTATAGTGTAAACAGACAGCAACTGTGCAGCCAACATGACACAGGAGAGATGTGAAGAATTCTGGTTTCACTCCAATGTCCAAACTAGAAGGGAGTAAGCTATTTCCTTGGGAAAGTTTCCATGTTAAGACCAATGAGGAAAAAACAGACCCAAACCTTGGGAGAGAGGGGTGGAAGGTTGGCTGTGTGATTAGGCCACTAGCCTGGACTTGGTTCATGTTCCAGTTCCACCACAGACTTCCTGTGTGACCTTGGGCAAGTCTCTTAGCCTCTCTGTGTCTCAGCTCTCCGCCTGTGCAATGGGGATAACAGCCTTGCCCTGCATCATACGTTAAAAACGGTGAAGTGCTCTTATACTACAGTGATGGGGCCACATAAGCACCTTAGGCAGACCACTAGACAGGGAGCGACCTTAGGCAGATTCATGCATGTTGTTCTATTTTAGGCAGAAAAGAGCAAATTCTTTAATGACTAAAATGCTACATAGGAACTGATGGGCCACAATTATACAGGGCCATAGAAACTGCCATACCAGAGCTAGCCTTACAAACTGTATCCAATGGTGGCCAACACAGGACACTAGAAACAAACTTAATCCTCGTTCTGTAATGCACCCATTTTTTTCAATACTACCCCACAAAGGGGAACTTTCTTCCTGATCCCAGTTGCCCTGAAGCATGATGGTTGCCATAACCTTTATGAGTTTCTTCCTAATTAATGTAACTGTGCGGGCTATTCTTACACAGCCAATCCTCAACCTGCGGGCCTCAGGAAGGTAGCTCGTGCTGCATGCACCGTAGGTGTGAATCCATGCTGCTGTGTTGCTTTCTGTTTGCTCAGTGTTTACTCACTTGCACTACAGCCAGACATTAACAGGTGCAGAGAGCAAGCAGGAGATTCTGGCAGGGAGAACAATGTGGTGCTTGTAAATAATCCAGTCCTGGTTTTATATATAGCCAAATTGAGGGTCTCGGAGCCTGCTCCCATTAAAGTCAAGGAGACTTTTACCCCAGGTCACTACATGAAAGCCACCATCAGACACATGGTCTCTTCTGCGCTCCATTGGGAGTGAATGGGGAGCAGGGCATTGGAGTCCCTTCCTCCCATGGAAATCAGGGCTTGGGCATTCTGCGTTTTAACAGCCATTCACTGCAGAAAAGAGCTCTCCTGTGAGCCAGACCAGGTAAAAAATGCATGTTTACTACAAGACAGCTAGAATTCTCCATCACGCTGGCTGATAGGCCTTATGCTTGTGAGGAGCTCCTGGCAGGTACTGATGTCAGTGGGCTTCCAGGGCACTCAGAACTTGGCAGGGGTGAGAAGGGATTGAGATGCTGCCCAGTGACTTTCCAGGCAGCAGAGGCTAGATGTCACTGTCTTGAATTTTGGTATGAGAAAGAGGCGTTCCATGCGCGGCGTTGGCACCAGATCTTGAGCATGCAGTGACTGGACTTGGTGCGAATCGATGTGGTCTCACAGAGATCCGACCTTCCTTCAGTTGCTCGTTATATTCTGAAGCCGTGTCGCGTGCTCTTCTGCCAGGTTGGACAAAACCAGCCCAGCATGCTGTGCTCTCCCACTGTCCCCCGATGCACAGCGTGCATGCCCTGACCGTACCTGGCACCACCTGCAGGGCTACCCTGGAGATTGGTGGATTTGCAGGATTGAGTCAGATCTAGGAAGTTCACTCCAAAATGCCTGGCACCATCAACCATTGTCACACACGATGGCCCATAATAGCTACATACCTTTGAGGAAGAGGTGGTGGTGGAGGAACATTCTGATCACAGTGACTGTTTTCTTTATTGATGTCAATGGAGCTACAACGTGTTAACCCCCTGAGGTTCTGGATCACTGACTGGTTATTACACAGGGCCTTTGGCGCCCAAGATTCCAAAGCCTGCTCCAGCCTTTACAAATGCGTTGTACATTACACGCTGTAACGGAAATGCAGCCCGTTAAGAAGGTGAGACGACAACAGCCTTGAGGCCATGCCCAGCAACACCACACACAACAGTTTGGGATGGGCTGCGAAGGACACTTTGCCTGAAAAGGCAGAGCTGGGAAGAATGTAGTTACCTGACTAGAATTTAGCCAGATCAGATTCACAAACAACAAGATTTGTACTGGCTGTAGTATTCTAGAAAGGCCAAACTACACAGAGCTAGTGTTATTAGTAATAATATGGCCTGGCTGAGAAAGCCCAACATGGCAAAGATGGTCCCTGCCCTGCAGAGTTTACAGTCTAAACAACTCAGACAAAAGATTGGAGAAAGGAAGTATCATTCCCATGTAATAGATGGCACACAGATTAAATGACCTGTCCAAGTTAACATGGGAAATCTGGACCAAAGGCAGGAATTGAAGTCAAATCTCTTAAGCACCAAGACAACGCCTTAATCACAAGGCCACCCTTCCTTTCTCAAGGTTATTTATAGCTTTCCCCTAGACACCCAGCACAGGCTGATCCTCTGTCCTCAGTGGAGTCAGCTGCTTCCCTGTGCTCAGGGCCAGCTCCAGGCACCAGCTTAGCAAGCAGGTACTTGGGGCGGCCACTCCGGAGAGGGGCGGCACGTCCAGCTATTCGGCAGAGGGTCCCTCGCTCCCGCTCGGAGCGAAGGACCTCATGCTGAATTGTTGCGGATCGCGATCGCAGGGTTTTGTTTTTTGTTTTTTGTTTTGGCTGCTTGGGATGGCAAAACCCCTGGAGCCAGCCCTGCTTGTGCTACAGAAATACTTCACCCTTGAAGAGTTAAAAGTGGGTCTGCGGTTCAGTAACAACATGTTCATGGACTTGACCTACTTTTGCAAACCCCCAAAATCATTTAGGAGTTTCACAAAACCTCAAGCTGCAGGAGGGGCTCTCATCTCTAATGAAAACCTTATGAAAACCAGTAACTACACGTGCACAATGCTTAATTTATAATGGAAGAGGAGCCGGGACTCAAGCAATTTTTTTTTAAACTTTCATAACTGACACGGCAAGCCCAGAGGTGCTGGGCTCTGAACTTCCAATCCCAGAGGTGCTGGGGCTCAGCCTGGCACAAATTAAGCACTGTATGTACACAGAATGCCAGCACATGCCACACTGTCATCAGATACTTGTCTTGTCATTTACAAGGTCAGCTGACTCTAGAGAGAAGAATACATTTTACAGCTGTGGCCCAACTACATTAGCACTAGTCACTATTTAGTAGCCGCTATAACAACCTGGCAAAGGCAAACAGCAGAATATCCCATGAAGTTCACTAGAGTTACTGTAATGCCACGCTGGTTTTCACTATGGTAGTGCCTGGACATTCCTATTACGGTTCCTGAGGTCCCTGCACCTCTGATCCCTTTGTGGTGTTCTTGAGGACACTCCACTGAGGTTTCAGCCTCTAGCTATCACCGTGGGGAGGAGTCCTGCAACCCTCTCCCTCTGGACCAGAGATTTAGGCTGCAATTCACTGTGATTGCCTCGGCAAGTCTGACTTCAGTGCCGCACCTGTGGTCCTCTTCTCTCGGGTGCAATGACAGGGTTAACCAGAGACCTGCCAGCCTTTCCACAGCCAAGTAATATGTATTCACAACAAAAGCTTTACAGAGAAAGCACACCTTAAAAACAACAAACAGCGCACACCTATGTCTATCTTACCAGGCATCATCATCTTCCACATGAAAACCCTGCTTGGGATTAAGTACTTCAAACCCTTCCCACCTCTTGGGTGCAGGGTCATGTCAGGTCCCGGATGAAGGGACAGTAAGGGTCAATTTAAATCCTTTTCCATTTTTTGTTTGCCAGTTTTCTTCAATCAGCTGAAACCAGTCTATGCAATTTCCCATGGGGGGCAGGGGGGGGGAGAAGGCATCTTCAGACTTGTTTACCTGCCTAGGGATTTGCATTCATTGCTCCCGGTGATTTTAGTTCTTGAAGGAAACTCCTGTAACTCCTCTCTGGAGCAGAATACGATTCCTGGCCCATAGAGATATGTATGACATGTATAAAGTTGATGCAATAGCCTTGAAAATATTCCACATGTCCACAGCATCTAGCACAATACCATCTGAGGTCAGGGCCCCTTGTGCTAGGCACTGCGCGCGCGCACACACACACACACACACACACACACACACACACGATCTATGCCCCCAAAGAACTTGCAATTTACATAGATAAGCCAGGCAAAAGGTGGGAGAAAAGTATTATCCCCATCTTGCAGATGGGGGAAACTGAAGCACAAAGATTAAGTGATCTGACCAAGGAGTCAAAATCTGTGCTAGAGGCAGGAATTGAAGTCTGGTCTCCCAGGTGCCATGTCAGTGCTTTAACCAGCCTTCCCTGCAGATCTAGTTCATCCATGCAGGATTAGGAGCTGTGCTGCTGATGAGCACTATGGAAGTCCTTCAAACTGAGTAGAGTAATAGAATGAAAACAGTATCAGAGGGGTAGCCGTGTTAGTCTGGATCTGTAAAAGCAGCAAAGAATCCTGTGGCACCTTATAGACTAACAGACGTTTTGGAGCATGAGCTTTCGTGGGTGAATACCCACTTCCTCAGATGCATGCAGTGGAAATTTCCAGGGGCAGGTATATATATGCTAGCAAGCAAGCTAGAGATAACGAGGTCAGTTCAATCAGGGAGGATGAGGCCCTGTTCTAGCAGTTGAGGTGTGAAAACCAAGAGAGAGGAGAAACTGGTTCTGTAGTTGGCAAGCCATTCACAGTCTTTGTTGAATCCTGAGCTGATGGTGTCAAATTTGCAGATGAACTGAAGCTCAGCAGTTTCTCTTTGAAGTCTGGTCCTGAAGTTTTTTTGCTGCAGGATGGCCACCTTAAGGTCTGCTATAGTGTGGCCAGGGAGGTTGAAGTGCTCTCCTACAGGTTTTTGTATATTGCCATTCCTAATGTCTGATTTGTGTCCATTTATCCTTTTCCGTAGAGAATGAAAACAAAGAATGCAAGAGAAAGACGCTGACAGCTTGTGGGGAGAGCTGGTTAGGATGCAGCCATAACAGAGGACGCTTGAGTTCTCAAGGTGATGGGCCAGGCCCCCATAGGGGAGCCTGCATGAAGCCAGGCATGGCAGCTGCAGCAGCAGGCTCAGTGATGGATGTACAAAACAAGGGGAACCTACCCGTGCCCAGGAACACAGGCTGTGCAGAACCACGTCGGCAGCTAACTCAAACTGCTGCAGGTCCAACAGCAGCGTTTGCTCTCGGCTGAGACAACATTAGCTCCCCTGTGCTCAACAAGGTACCACAAAGAGCAGCCATGCTGCCCTGACTGCTGCATCGCCAGGCAGCTGGGCTGAGATTTTGTTCTTCGTTTTGTATTCTTTGCTGATGAGAAGAGAGGTCAGGAATGAAAACCAGAGTGTGGGATTGTATCTATTGTAAAGGAACGGTAATGCTGGGTATTAAAACCTCCAGTCACTCCCAGCAGCTGCAGCAGCGCAAGCTTTCCTGCACCATCTGCCGACCTTTGGGTCTCTCAGTCAGGTGGGGATAAATAGCACTTCCCTACCTCTCAGGGCCGCGAGGATAAAAAACGGTTACTCACCTTTGTAACTGTTGTTCTTCGAGATGTGTTGCTCATATGCATTCCAGTTAGGTGTGTGCGCGTCGCATGCACGTTTGGAGAAACTTTTACCCTAGCAACACTCGGCGGGTCGGCTGGGCGCCCCCTGGAGTGGCGCCGCTATGGCACCGGATATATACCCCAGCCGACCCGGCCACCCTTCAGTTCCTTCTTGCCGGCTACTCCGACAGTGGGGAAGGAGGGCAGGTTTGGAATGGATATGAGCAACACATCTCGAAGAACAACAGTTACAAAAGGTGAGTAACCATTTTTTCTTCCTTGAGTGATTGCTCATATGCATTCCAGTTAGGTGATTCCCAAGCCTTACCTAGGCGGAGGGGTCGGAGTGAGATGTGGCGGTATGCAGAACCGCTGCGCCAAAGGCTGCATCATCTCTAGATTGCTGGACCAGCGCATAGTGCGAAGTGAAGGTGTGGACCGATGACCAAGTCGCTGCATGGCATATCTCCTGGATAGGCAGGCGCGCCAGGAAGGCGGCTGATGACGCTTGAGCTCTGGTAGAGTGCGCTGTAAGGTGGCCCGAAGGGACATGAGCTAGGTCATAGCATGTGCGGATGCATGCAGTCACCCAGGAGGAGATCCTCTGGGAGGAGACTGGCAGACCTTTCATCCGTTCTGCGACCGCCACGAACAGTTGGGGAGACTTTTGGAACGGCTTTGTTCGCTCAATATAGAAAGCGAGTGCCCTGTGCACCTCTAAGGAGTGTAGCTGCTGCTCCCGCCGAGAAGAGTGGGGCTTTGGAAAGAAGACCAGGAGGAAGATGTCCTGGTCGGTATGGAAGGCAGACACAACCTTAGGGAGGAACGCCGGATGAGGGCGCAGTTGTACCTTGTCTTTATGAAAAACAGTGTAGGGCGGGTCCACCGTGAGTGCTCTCAGCTCGGAGACCCACCTGGCCGATGTAATGGCCACCAGGAAGACTGTTTTCCATGACAGGTACAGGAGCGAGCAAGTCGCTAGCCGCTCAAATGGTGGGAGCATTAGTCTGTTTAGGACCAAACTGAGATCCCAGGTAGGGGCAGGGCGATGTACGGGGGGATAGAGACACTCTAGGCCCTTAATGAACCGAGAGACCAAGGGGTGGGAGAACACGGAGTGGCCACCCTCACTTGGCCAGAAAGTGGATATAGCCGCTAAGTGCACCTTCAGAGAGGATGTCGCCAGGCCCTGTTGCTTAAGGTACCAGAGGTAGTCTAGGACCGTGGGAATCGAGGCCTCCGAAGGAGTGACCCCCTGAGTTGCGCACCAGCAAGAGAAGCGTTTCCACTTTGCCAAGTACGTGGAGCGAGTGGAAGCTTCCTGCTGCTGAGGAGAATATGCTGAACCGGAGCGGAACAGCGCAACTCCGCTGTGTTTAGCCATGCAGGAGCCACGCCGTGAGGTGGAGGGCTTGTAGGTCTGGGTGACAAAGCCTGCCGTGGTCTTGTGTGATTAAGTCTGGGAGGAGAGGGAGGAGAACTGGGGTGTCCACGGACAGATCTAGCAAGGTGGTGAACCTGTGCTGTCTGGGCCACGCAGGCGCGATCAGGATCAGATGCGCTTTGTCCCTGCGGAGTTTTAACAGGACCTTGTGCACCAGGGGAAACGGAGGGAAGGCATACAACAGGTGGTGCCTCCACGACAGGAGGAATGCGTCTGTGATCGACCCCGGACAGAGACCCTGAAAGGAGCAGAACTCTTGGCATTTCCTGTTCGAGCGGGAGGCGAACAGGTCTACAAGGGGAAATCCCCACATCCGGAAGAGCAAATGGATGACGTCTGGTCTTATTGACCACTCGTGACATAGAAAGGACCGGCTGAGCCGATCCACCAGAGCGTTCCGGATCCCCGAAAGAAAGGACGCCACTAGGTCTATCGAGTGGGCTATACAGAAGTCCCAGAGTCGAATGGCCTCTTGACACAGGGGAGACGAGCGGGTCCCTCCTTGTTTGTTGATGTAGTACATGGCCGTTGTGTTGTCCGTGAACACCAAAACACAACGGCCGTGAAGATGTTGCTGGAACGCCTGGCACGCAAGGTGGACTGCTCTCAAATCCCAGACAATTATATGGAGTGTGAGCTCCTGGGACGACCAAAGGCCCTGGGTACGCAGGTGACCTAGATGGGCCCCCCAACCGAGGGATGACGCATCCGTCGTTAAGGTCATCGACGGTGGCTGTGGATGGAACGGCATCCCCGCGCATACCAGGGATGGAATTAGCCACCAATCGAGGGAGCGGAGGGGGGGACTGTCACCAGGACGTCTATAGGGTCCCTGCCCAGGCGGAAGACCGAATGGAGCCATGTTTGGAAGTGTCTCATGCGGAGTCTGGCATGCTTGGTCACATAAGTACATGCAGCCATATGCCCCAGGAGTCCGAGGCAGGTGCGAGCTGAGGTGATTGGGGAGGCCTGTAAACCTCGTACGATCGATACGATCGCTTGGAAGTGGGGCTGAGGCAAGTAGGCCCTGGCTTGAGTGGAGTCCAGCATTGCCCCTATGAAGTCCAGCCTGTGTGTGGGGACCAGGGTGGATTTCTCGGTGTTGAGGAGTAGGCCCAACCGGGAGAATAGGTCTGTGACAATATCGACATACTGCCATACCTGAGATTGAGAGGTGCCCTTGATGAGCCAGTCGTCCAGATACGGGAACACATGTATCTGTTGCCGGCGGAGGTGGGCGGCGACGACCACCATGCACTTCATGAACACCCTTGGGGCCGTGGAGAGGCTGAAGGGGAGGACTGTGAATTGGAAGTGCTGGTGGTTGGCCATAAAGCGAAGGTACTTCCTGTGTGGTGGAAAGATGGCAATGTGGAAGTACGCATCCTTCATGTCGAGGGCGGCATACCAGTCTCCAGGATCCAGGGATGGGATAATCGTTCCCAGGGAGACCATGCGGAACTTCAACTTGAGCATTCATTTGTTGAGTCCACGCAGGTCTAGGATAGGTCTGAGGCCTCCCTTGGACTTGGAAATCAGAAAATAGCGGGAGTAAAACCCTTTTCCTCTCTCGTCTAAAGGTACTTCCTCTACAGCTCCCGCAACGAGGAGAGATTGTACCTCTTGTAGGAGGACTTGCTCGTGAGAGGGGTCCCTGAAGAGGGATCGGGATGGGGGGCGGGAGGGCGGTGATGAAGCAAATTGGAGGTGGTATCCTTGCTTCACTGTGCGCAGAACCCAAAGATCTGATGTCAATTGGGACCACGCCGGGAGGACGTAGGAGAGACGGTTGGAGAAGAGAGGGAAAGGATCCTGTCCTGAGACTGGTACGCCGTCCCCGGGCGCACCTTCAAAAGTTGGACTTGGGGCCCGGTGGTGCCTTAGAGGGCCCGTGGTTTTGGCCCCCTTGGGGACCGGACTGGCGTCTGTGGCCACCCCGCCCACACCTTCTACTGAGGTCCTGCCTCTGCCGAGGTGTAAAGTACGGGCCGTGTGCTTGGGGCCTGAAGGGTCTACGCTGGGGTATGCATCCCCAACGAGCGCATGATGACTCTATTATCCTTCAGGCTCTGCAGCCTGGGATCAGTCTTTTCCAAGAACAAACCCTTGCCATCAAAGGGTAGGTCCTGGATGGTGTACTGCAGCTCAGGAGGCAGGTTAAAGACCTGGAGCCAGGAGATGCGCCTCATGGTGATTCCTGAGGCCAAGGTTCTGGCCGCTGAGTCGGCCGCGTCTAGGGAGGCCTGGAGAGAGGTCCTGGCCACTTTCTTTCCCTCCTCCAGGAACGCATTAAATTCCTGGCGTGAGTCCGGGGGTAGCAGCTCGGAGAACCTACCCACTTCTACCCAAGTGTTATAATTGTATCGGTTCAGTAGAGCCTGTTGGTTGGCCACTCAGAACTGTAGGGCCCCCGCTGAGTACACCTTACGTCCCAGGAGATCCATCCGTCTGGCCTCTTTGGACTTTGGGGCTGGCGCCTGCTGGCCATGTCGCTCCCTTTCATTGACCAACTGGACAACTTAGGAGGAGGGAGGAGGATGAGCGTACAAGTACGCATACCCCCAAGAGGGTACCATGTACTTTCTCTCAACTCCCTTTGCCGTTGGTGGAATGGAGGCTGGAGACTGCCAGAGGGTGTCGGCAGTGGCCTGGATGGTTTTAATGAATGGCAGTGCGACCCGGGTGGGAGCATCAGCGGTGAGGATGCTCACTAAGGGGTCCTCGACTTCTGGGACCTCCTCCACTGGGAGGTTGATATTGAGGGCCACTCTGCGAAGGAGGTCCTGATGGGCCCTGAGGTCTATCGGCGGGGGCCCTGATGCTGAGGTCCCTGCCACAGCCTCATCCGGTGAGGAGGAGGAGGAGAAGACCACGGGAATGAGGGGGTTCTGGACGGCCTCCTGCTCCTGGGATGGTTCCTGCTCCAGCTGTCCCGGGGAGTCCGGAGGATGTGTTGTGTGCTCTTCCGACTCAACTGCGGTGGGGCGGGAAATGGTGGCCTCTGTTGCCCGATGTTCTGAGGCAGCAGACCAGGTCTGGACCAGGGGGGCACCCTGGGCTTGGTGGTACGCCCAGGGTGTCCAGAGGGACCACTGCTGAGGTCCTATGTCCTGCGGCCGAGAGTCCTGGAAAACCCTCGTAGGTACCTCCGTATCCTTGTCCCGGTCGTAATAGCTGCCTGCCTGGGAGGATACGGACGTGTGTCTGGACGGCCATGGTGGAGCAGAAAAGCCTGGAGCTGAAGTCCCAACTGATCTTGCACCCCTCGATCTTGGGGACCGGTGCTGGTACACAGAGCGGTACCGAGAACGAGACCGGGACCTGCGACCGGCCTGGTGCCGGGAGGTCAACCGGGATCTTGAGCATCTATGCCCTGACCTGCTCCGGGAGGTACGGTGCCTGGGACGGTGCCGGGAACTGGAGCGGTACCGTGAGTAGCGGGTTGGGGAGCGAGAGTCTGACCAGTGCCGAGAGTCCGACCGGTGCCGTGGCGAGGACTGGCGCTGGGACCGAGAGCGACGTCGAGAGCGAGAGCGACGTCTCGACTCAGAGTGCCTGCGGGATCGTGATTTTGATCGGTGCCGCTCCGCTACGCTGACAGATGGCGGTCTGGTCAGAGTCGGCTTGCCCATGGACTGCAATACCCACACCGGCGGTGCCGGGGGTAGGGGTGGTGCCGCCTCGGTGATGGCGATCAAGTCCCTCGCCGCAGAGAAAGTCTCTGGGGTAGATGGCAAAGTGAGCTCTACCACGACCGGTGCCGGGTAGCTGTTAGGTGCCGGACTCAACGGCCCTCATGGGGCTGGAGTCGACGGTACTGGTTTCAGCTGTGCCGCGGCAGGTATTGGTGCCGGGCGGTCAGATTTAGGTGCAGTCTCTGGCTGCAACGCTGGTGTTGCCGTCTGACCCTTTGCCGTCTTCGACCTCGGGGAGAGGGAGCGGCGCGGAGTCGATTTCGGTGCCGTCGGTGGCCGGTGCCGGGAATCCTTAGGCATACCGGCGACGCTCGGTGCCGTAGGGGTGCCTCTGCTCACCAACTGGCTCGTGTTCGGAGCTGAGGACGACGGTGTCAGGGCCACTTCCATTAGGAGCTGTTTTAACCTAAAGTCCCGCTCCTTTTTAGTTCTTGGCTTAAAAGCCTTGCAAATTGAGCACTTAGCCGATAAGTGCGATTCCCCTAGGCACTTCAAACAGGAGTCATGGGGATCTCCTGTTGGCATTGGCCTATGACAGGCCGAGCACTGCTTGAAACCCGGTGAGCCAGGCATAAGCTCCGGCACCGGGTGCGGGGAAGGGGCTACCCCCAAACCCTGCAACACTTACTAACTAACAACTATAACTATGAACTATAACTAAATCTAATGAACTATATATATACAATAACAGTTAACTACACTAAGAATATAACTAGAAGAGACTACGAGTAGCTAGGGAAGGTGGAGGTCAGCTAAGCCGCACTCCACTGTTCCAACGACCGACACGGGCGGTAAGAAGGAACTGAAGGGTGGCTGGGTCGGCTGGGGTATATATCCAGTGCCATAGCGGCACCACTCCAGGGGGCTCCCAGCCGACCCGCCGAGTGTTGCTAGGGTAAAAGTTTCTCCGACGAACGTGCACGCGGCGCGCACACACCTAACTGGAATGCATATGAGCAATCACTCGAAGAAGAAATACACATTCAAGGGAGCAAGTGTGCTCAGATCCTCCAGCGATGGGAGCCAGCCATATAAGGACATTAAACCAACCTGGTCTGAGAGGATCGCCGCTAGAGGTGAGGGGTGTTTCAGACTCACTGGCCCCGTCAGTCTGTAATGTCTCACTGAGACTACCAGTCAAAATGCTCATGAGTACCAGTGGGGAGGCACCTTTTCCACTGGCAATGGGACTTATTTCACTCAAGCCACCAGAGTGTAGCAACTGTTTGTGGCTGCCCATGGGGTCTGAATTTTAAACCAGCAGCCTCTGAGGTACAAGGCTCCGTTGCTAGCCTCCTGAGCCATCCCGCGTGGAGGGGGGCGGGGGAGAAAGAGGCATAGAGACAGCTTGCCTCTGCTCCTGCTGCAGAACTGAGGCTAGGGTGACCAGACAGCAAATGTGAAAAATCGGGACAGCGGTGGTGGGGGGTAATAGGAGCCTATGTAAAAAAAAAAAAAAAAAAAGACCCAAAAATCAGGACTGTGCCTATAAAATTGGGACATCTGGTCACCCTAACTGAGGCGCTGAATACAGCTGCTTTGTTTGCAAAAGGAGACCAAGCCCTGATTCTGACTTGCGTAGAATTATTGTTCGCAGGAATGTAGCTGTGAACGTGCCAACCAGGAAAGAGAAAAGTCAATAGTTAGAAAAGCTGGGAAAATGCCACAAAATCCTCCCCCGCCCTGTTTTTCATAGGCCCAGGTCCTGAGTGGTACAGGGCACCTTTACGTCCCAGATTTCACCCAGACATACCCACTTGCCCTGCTACCCACAGGTAACAGATGCTTAACGCATTCCTGGAAGGTACTAGATACGCAGTGATGAGCATGATAGAAGAGCCTATATAGAACAGAATTGACACTCCTCCATTTGGCAGAGGTATGGAGATTAGCTAATTGCTGAACACTGTGTGTATTTCTCTGCACTCTATAGAAGCTCTGAGCACTGCTGAGATGGCTCCACGCACAGCCACAGCCACCCTGTGTAGCAGGACAGAGCCTGTTCTCTATTGTTCCCATCACGAATACACAGCATTTATAGGGACATGGACTTGGATGTCCTAATAGGCCGTGACCTTCTCCAACGGATTATCTGCTTCAATGACTGAAGCAAAACAATAATGGAGACAACAGCTGGGAGTGTGCCGTTTGTGACACATACATTAACCATCCCACTTTGGTTTATGGCAGCGTTTCTCAAACTGGGGTCTGCGGATCCCTGGGGTCCCCAAGGGTACTGCAGGGGGTCTGTGGGCCCCGCTGATCAACTCCTCCCCCTCCCTCTATCTCCTGGAGGCTACTGAAGCCAAATTGGGAAATTTTAGTTGCTAAAAGTCTGACGTCACAGCAGGGCTAAGGCAGGCTCTCTACCTGTCCTGGCTCTGCAATGCTCCTGGAAGCAACTGGTATGTCCTTGTGACCCCTGGGGGGGAAGATGGGGGGAACAGAGTTTATCCACATGCTGCCCCTGCCCTGAGCATGGACTCTGCAGCTCCCATTGGCCCCCACTGCCTAGGAGCTGCTGCCATAGGGATATGTCGGTCGCTTTTGGAAGCCCCCCAAGGTATGCACCGCCTGGCAGAAGCCCACACCCCTCAACCTCTCCTGCAACCCAATCCTCTGCCCCACCCCAGAGCCTACATCCAAACTCACTCCCAGAGCCTGCTCCCAGGACACCCTCCTGCACCCCAACCCCCTGCCCCAGCCTGGTGAAAGTGAGGGTGGAGGAGAGCGAGCGATGGAGGGAGGGGGAATGAAGTGAGCAGGGTGTGGAAAGAGATGGGGTGAAGCCTTGGGGGAAGGGGTGGAGTGGGGGTAGGGGCTGGGGCTAAGCAGGGGGTCTTGGGGGTCCCTGAAAAATTTTACATTAAAATGTGGGTCCTCAGGTGGCTAAAGTTTGAGAATTGCTGGTTTATGGGGTTACTGGTGTTTCAATGACTTGAGAATTAGTTTAACAATTTTACAGGCAACATCCCTGACGTCCTGTTAGGCCTTAGCTACAAAATGCTGCATTCTGACTTCAGAAATAATAATGGGCTTCCATAAATTTTTTTTAAAAAAAATTATTTATTTTTAAAATGATGCTCAATTATCAATAGAAAGCAGCAATGGAGCCTGGAGAAATATTTCCAAACGTCATGCAAAGTTACCTGAAATTGAAGGCCTTTCACATTTCAGGATGAACTTGAAAATGAGCCCAGTATTCTAGAAAGTGTTACAAGGTTTTGGAAGTGGAGTGGGGGCAGGGCCCCAGGGGCGGAGTGGGGGTGAGGTCTTGGGGGAAGGGTGGAGCCAGTGTGGGGCACCCATTGGCAAAACCAAAAGTCAGCGCCTGTGGCTGGGACCATCACAGACTCTCATTCTGTGGATCAGGCACAGAGCAGTAACTAACTCACACTGACCAGTAGGTTATTTGAGCATCTCACAAATTATCAAGGCATGCTACCCTCAAGACTCCTGGGAGGTAGGGAGATATTATCCCATTTTACAGAAGGGGACATGAGTTTAGACTAAGTAACATGCCCAAGGATACCCAGGAAGTCTGTGGTAGAACCAGGAGTTGAAGCCAGGTTCACTAGATCTTCCTTCCTCTCTCAGATGAAACACTGACAACTGAGGGGCAAGCTGGATTCTATTCTGGAGCCAATGGGTGTTGAGACTTACTCAAAGACTTGCCCTTGGATCGACTCTTTAATGGGCTCTAATAAAGGGACTTTGGCCCATGTAAAATTCACATTGTTTTTTGCAGGCATCTTCTACTCAGTTTCAGATTTATGTGCACAATTCCTTATCGGAATCACTTCTATTATTCCTCCATGCAAATATTGACATTCTTATTGCTTGCAAGAGATTAACCAAAGCCAGGGGAGGGGCTGTCACCTTAGCTAAAGTGCTGTTTAGTGTGGTCTGGTTGGAATGTTTAACACCAGGCACCGGATGCAAAGTGTTTTGGTAAAACAGTTGGATCGTTCTTCTAGGAGGGGGTCGGGGGATTTCTTTAGGGAAAGACCCTGTGCAATTTACAAAGACTGAGAGAGTGTGTAATGAGTGCCTGGAAGAGGAGAAAAGACACTATCAACCTCCACTCAAGTATAAACATTTCTGGCCACTGCCCCGCAGACTTTATCTATGTCCCGCTCAGAACTGTTCTGAAATAACATCCTGCAAGAAAGGAAAGCAGCGCCAGCAGGAGGAAGAGAAGGGTACAAGCAAGAATGTGGGAAGGGTGGTTCATTCTCACGTACAGTAGGGGCCAATGTGTCCAGCCCTGTACTTCCCAATCATCAACATGTAAGCACTATGAAACAACAAGAGGTGGCGCTACATCTGATGGGGACCCCCAGGCAGCACTACAATGCGAGGTATAGGACAAGAGGGGGTGCCTGCAGCCACCCCTGGTGCTGGGATCCCAGGCAGTATTCCCCACCCTGTACTGCATTATTGTGCTTGTAACATGCCTTGTTCAGACATTGCCTTTTTTTGGTTCAGAGAAAAATTCCACAGCCCTGTAGCTCTATTCCCTTAAGGGCCATCATCACTGGTCTGCTTCCCAGGCCTTCTCTCTGGCTCACATGCTCCAGGTTGCATTCCCTGCTGAGTTCCCCAGGTGAACAAGCACCCTGCTGTTCTGACTCTATTCTGTACATGTGTATGCAGGAGGCAGAGAACTTAACAACTGGCCCACCCACCTGGAATCACTCTGGAAGCAATCAAGAGACCAGCGATGGGCAGTAGGAGAATCTGATCAGTACAGATGACTTTGCATCTCAGTAGCTTCAGGGCAAAATGTAATCACTTTTTTTTCAGGCCAGGTCTTCCCATAATAACACCAGTCCTCCATTCCCTGCAGATTTGAGTTAGCTAGGAACAGTTGCATTTTGTATGGAACAGAGGGAGAAACTCTGCAGAATAATTCGTTATAGAAGCTGTTAAGGCTGAATCCTCCCTCTGGCACTTTGAGTGCGGAAGATGGGGGCCCACAAGGATTTTAAAAATTAACACTAGCCACTCCAGGCTTGTATTAAACTCCCAAGGTTACAGCTTTTTCTTTTTTTAACCTTGGCTTGGTAAACGCTGCCACACTCAAATGTAAAAAACCCCCTTTGACCCAGGAAGGAGCACTTGGGAATTTCTCCCCGTGGGTTACCCTCAGCTAGGGTGACCAGATGTCGTGATTTTATAGGAACAGTCTTGATTTTTGGGTCTTTTTCTTATATAGGCTCCTATTACTCCCCACCTCCATCCTGATTTTTCATACTTGCTGTCTGGTCACTCTACCCTCAGCCCTTTCAATCCCTCTCCAGGGAAAAGCTGAGAAGAAAACAAAGGAAATTAGCTGTTGCCACCAGCTAATTAAACAGCATAGGCACAAACCTCTTAGGACACAACAATTTAAATCCTGTTTTTAAAAAAGGTAAATTTTATTAAAAACAAAAAAATACACCTGGAACTTAGGCTTTTGCTAGATTTTAAAAGAGCAATTCCAAAAATTAAGCACCCAAAATAGCTTTCTTGGCGGTTCAGCTTAAAGGTTACAAGCAAACAAAAGCATCTGGGGTTAGCACAGAGGAGATCCACAAGCCAAAATAAAGAAATAAACCTGATCGCGTTTATCTAAACATTCCCTATCCAAATGATTCCTTCTAGATATGGATGATAATTTTTCATACCTGGTTCAAACCTTACACAACATTCCTGCTTATAGCATTGCTGCTCCGTGTCCCTGCAGCCCAGAGAGAACAACAGACACCATTGCTACAGCACCGTTGCTTTTTCTTTCATAGTAGACTCCTTTAGGCCTCTTCGTGACGTCTCTTTCCTGGGCTGTAAACTTGAGAATCTTAAATTCTTGGGAATAAAAGGGCTTTAGAGAATTAACATGATATACTTTTGGTTTTAGGTTAGAGTCTGGGAACGCTATGAGGTAATTAAAAGCTCCCAGGTGCTTTCAGACCATAAATGGCCCCTCCCATGACACTTCCATCTTATTGGCCTGGAGCGCTTTCTGGACCATGACTTGGTCACCTACTCTGAAGGAACACTCTCTGGCATGTTTATCATACCAGGCCTTTCGCTCTTGTTGAGCATCCCATAAGTTTTTTTGAGCAAGGGCTTTACAGGTTGGTTACAAAGTCCAAAATGTTAGTTCCTGGAGATGATGTAACCCCCTCTCCGCTTGCTGCTTCACCAACTGTAATGACCCCTTAACTTTGTGGCCATAAATGAGTATAAAGGGTGAAAATCCCAAACTGGGATGTGGTACAGCCCTGTAGGCAAAGAGCAACTGCTGCAACACTGGGTCCCAATCACTGGAGTGCTCATTTACGAATTTATGTATCATCACCCCCAAAATCTCATTAAAGTTTTTCACTTGGCCATTTGTTTGATGGTGGTAAGGGATGGCAACCAAGTGATTTACCCCATGAGCGTCCCAAAGACTTTTTATGGTCCCTGCCAGGAAGTTAGTTCCCAAATCTGTAAGGATGTTGAAGGGCCAACCTACCCTGGCAAAAAATGTTTGTCAATGCCTGGCTCATGCTTTTAGCCCTGATGTTGCTTAGAGATAGCTACTGTTTTTGGCCATTGAGTGGCAAAATCCATGAAAGTCAGTATGTACGGCTTTCCTCTGGGTGTCTTCTTAGGGAAAGAACCCAGAATATCCACAGCTACACACTGAAATGGAACCTCAGTGATGGAGAGGGTCCTTGCCCTGGTCTTGGGGTTTTTCCACCCTGTGGCACACCTCACAAGACTGGACACAGGTAGAAACATTCTTGCTCATCCTCTCCCAGTGCAATGACTGCCCCAAACAGTCCTTGGTCCTGTTCACTCCAGCATGGCCACTAGGGTGATCGTGGGCTAAGCTTAAGAGCTTTTTCCTATACTTACTTGGAACTACCAACTTTCCTTGAGGATGCCAGTCCTCCTTGTGCCCACCAGAAAGGGTCTCCTTGTATAAGAGTTTTCTTTTTATAACAAACCCGGACCTATTAGAAGATCTGAGAGGCGGTGGATTGTTCCTTGCCACCATTTAAGCTCCCTTGAGTTTCTCACTCACCTCCTGTTCTGCCTGGAACTGCTCCCTTGATGCTGGAGACATTAGTTTCTTGCTGGGTTGTGGACTTGGCCTTGGTCCCACTGGAAGCGATGCAGATGATGGGGTTGTTTTTGTCAACTGTGAGCCACTCTCTGCTGGTGCACTAGGTGGTTATTTCAGGCTCTGGTTGAGCCTCTTGCGCCAGTTGAGCTCCTGCTGCAAGTGCAGGCTCTGTGGCACTCTTTGGTGCTGGCTTCCCTGACTTTGGTGGGGTTGCAAGTACTGGCTCTGGTGCTGACTGCGCCGCCAGTTTTGATCCTTGGGCTGGGTCTGGCTGGGTCCCAGGAACTGGATCTACAACTGCTGCCGTAGATTTTGGTCTGAGGTCTGGTTCCACCACCTCTGGCTGGGTCCCTGTAGGAGGCTTAGGAATGGGGTTAGGTGTGGAGGCCTGTTTAATCTGGCTGCGGGTGACCATCCCCACACTTTTTGTTAGCCTCACATGGTTGGCTAAATCTTCTCCCAGCAGCATGGGAATGGGATAATCATAGGCTGGAAAAGTCCATATTCCTGATCAGCCCTTGTACGGGACAGGCAACTTGGCTGTAGGCAAATTAAAAGAGTTGTACTTAAAAGGTTGCACCATCACTAGGGCCTCCGGGTTGATGACTTTGGGGTTGACCAAGGATGGGTGGATAGCTGACACCTGTGCTTCAGTTTCTCTCCATGGAGTAATTTTCCTCCCACCCACACTTACAGTTTCCGTTCACTCTGGGTGTATTTGTGAGGCATCTGGGCCTGAAGGCTCATGGTGGGACTCCAGGGTAATGAGTTGCAGTTGACTGGTGCTCTTGGGGCAATTGGTCTTCACATTCCGCAGTTCATTACATTTAAAACGTTGCCCAGCTCTCTGTGGGCTGGGGCGAGGTGGGTGGTTGAAGAGTGGGAGGGTGGGGCAAGAGGGCATTTGAGGTCTTCCTGGCTGTGTGGAGGGCCCCTCCTTGCAAGGTGGAACTTTGGGCTGACCCTGATGGTGGGGTGCTGTCTTGGGTTGCCCCTTCTGGTATTCGCTCCAACTGCTACTAGCTTTCGTCTTTTCTGCCACCTCCACCTATTTGGTTTTGATTTCCCCTGCCTCGGTTACAGTTCTGGGCTTCCCATCTAGGATGGTCCTTTTGGTCAGGTGCCCACTTTTTTCTTTACTTGGGGGACTTTTTAACCCTTTACAGGTAAGCAAGTAGAGAACAGCTACCAAGAGGGATTTTACAGCTAACTGGCTGGCTGGGTGACCATCAAAGAGAGCTACCCCCACCCCTTTATCTATCACAGAAGCAAATACTTATTGGGCCTAGAATGAAGGTACAAACACACACCACAAATACCCCCCCTTCCATCCACATTACAGCATTCCCCTATGGTCTAGGCCAGAGGCTCTCAAACTGTAATCTGTGGACCACCAGTGGTCCGTGAGCTCCATTCAGGTGGTCCACAGATAGTTTCCTCTAAGGTGTGAGCCTGGGTGCCTGCACACGAGAGAATGAAAGGCCACTCACCTAATTAATGGAGCTGAACAGGCGTAGTTTCACTAATTAGGTGCCTGGACCTTGGAGAAGACACACATGTAAGGTGAGGTGATGGACTTGGGGGGAATAGGGGGCAGGTGGGAGGTGGCAGTGGGGTGAGAAGAGGGGGTGGGGGGAATTTGGGACATGCAATGCTGTGGCGGCCAGAGAAAGGTGACTTTCCCAAGCTCCAGGACTGCAACTGCCGGAGAGGGATGGCCCTCCTTCCAAGCCTCAGCTCTGCTGCTGCGGTGGTAGCAGAGACCGCCCCTCCTTCCCAGCCCCAGCTTGGGGGCTGCCGTGGCAGGGGAGAGAGGGTACATCTATTGCATTAGAAAAGTAAGACTACTGATATTAAAATATGAGTTGTGTGCTTTTATTTGTAGAACAAAAACACATTATTTTTAAGTTTCTTTAATATAGTGCTTTTATCCAAAGTGCTTTACAATAGTTAGCTAACGGTACACACAACATTTGGAAAGATCATTAAGTGGTCTGCTGAGACGCTCAGCAATTTTCAAGTGGTCCATGAAAGAAAAAAAGTTTGAGAACCACTGGTCTAGACACAGGACCTGGCAAACCCTAGCCATTCCTCTTAGGGTAGATTATTATACTGACCTACACCCTGAGAAGGCTTCCAAATCCCACTGGTATCAGGGAGGATCTGTATAAATAGGGATCTACTCCTCTTTGTCTAGAGACGTATTAGCAAGAATTATTTCCACACACAGTCCTGCCACCACCTACTGAAAAGGAACACACACGGAAATCAAACTCTAGTCAACATTCTTGGTTCCAACCCCAAGAGATGCTTTCAGAACTTGCACTTCTAGTTTGACAGGTGACTCATGTTCCAAGCACATGGGTAAAACCCCATCTCTCTACATATTCAAGTAGTGAAAAGTAGTGATCTTGAAAGAGGTTGTAACAGGACTGGTTTCCATGTTTCAGGCCATAAGCATGAAGTGCGTATATAGCAGAGTAGTTGGGACATCTGGATTCATGCAGCGTCAACTCAGATTGCCATGAAATCAGTGAGACTTCCAATTGCTATTTTGCAAGCTAACTCTTTAGGAGGTGGACGCTATGCAAGCTATAACTGTCCAAGTTTACTGGCACATACAACTTGTTACTCAATGCAGAACAAGGAACAACCTATCACTCCAGAACTGCTACTTCATGTATATATTCGGACAGGTCAAAAAATTTTCCATCTAACTGTTTTTTGACCTAAAGAAATTTTTCATGAAAACTGTCTGCTTTCCACAAAAAAACCCAACATTTACGCACCTTTTTGTAACTGTTGTTCTTTGAGATGTGTTGTTCATGTCCATTCCAATTAGGTGTGCGTGCACGACAGCTGGAAGATTTCCCCCCTAGCAGTATCCATAGGCGCTCAATGTAGAGCTCTGTTGACCTGACTCCCCCTCAGTTTCTTCTTGCCAGCTACTCCAACAGAGGGAGTAGCAGTGTGGGTATTGGAATGGACATGAACGCATCTCGAAGAACAACAGTTATGAGAAGGCGAGTAACCATTTCTCTTCTTCGTGTGCTTGTTCATCTCCATTCCAATCAGGTAACTCCCAAGACTAAGTTCAGGAGGCGGGGTCGGAGTTGTCCATTGATCGGAGCATTGCTCATCTGAAGGCCGCATCGTCTCTGGCCACCTTGTATGAGAGGTAGAGCAGGGAGCACATCACTAGCAGTTCATAGGGCAGCCCCGTCAGTCCGGAAAGGACCAAGCTGAGGTGCCAGGCTGGGACCGGTTGCCTGACCCGTGGATATAGCCTGTCGGGACCTTTGAGGAAATGGCTGACCACAGGGATGGCAAAGACTGACTGGCCCTCCGCACCTGGATGGAAGGCATAGATGGCAGCCAAGTGAACCCTTACTGATGACATGGACAGTCCCTGCTGCGTGAGATGGAGAAGGTAGTCCAGTATGAGTGGAATAGAGGCGAGCGTTGGGGATGAATGATGTTGCACTGACCAGATTGAAAATCTCTTCCACTTGGCAAGGTAGGTAGCTCTGGTGAACGGTTTCCTACTGCCAAGGAGGACTTGTCTAACCTGGTCTGAGCAGGAAAGCTCCAGTGGGTTTAGCCATGGAGCTTTCACAACATGAGGAGCAATGACTCGAGGTTCAGGTGCTGGAGATGGCCATGATCCTGAGTTATCAAGTCCGTGAAGAGGGGCAAAGTGACTGGGGATTCCGCAGACATATCCAGGAGCAATGTGTACCAGTGTTGGTGGGGCCAGGCTGGGGCTATCAATATTAACAGCAGTTGATCCCTCCCTATCTTGAGGAGCACCTTGTGAACAAGGGGGATGGGTGGGAACGCGTCAGGAAATGGCCTCCCCAGGGAAGGGGGAGCCCAGCCTGTGACTGAGGAAGGAGCGGAACTGCTGACACTTCCTGTTGTGCCATGTGGCAAAGAGGTCTACCTGGGGAAAGCCCCACTGATGGAAAATGGAGTTCATGACGTCTGGGCATAGGATCACTTGTGGCTGTGGAATGACCTGCTGAGATAGTCCGCTAACTTGTTCTGTACCCCAGGGAGGTATGATGTTTGCAGGTGTATTGACTGCTCTACACAAAGTCCCACAGCATGAGAGCTTCCTGGCACAGGGGAGAGAAGCATGCACTCCCCTGTTTGTTGATATATAACATCGCCGTGGTATTGTCTGTCATCACTGATACACGTCTCCCACTTAAGTGGGCTCGGAAGGTCTGGCATGCCAAACACACCCCTCTCAGCTCTCTGACATTGATGTGGAGAGCAAGTTCCACCTGAGACTAGAGGCCTTGTGTCCTGAGGTCTCCGAGATGCGCCTCCCAGCCTAAGTCCAATGCATCTGTCACGAACAAAAGAGTCGACTGGAGGCTGGCAAAGGGGACCCCTGCACACATTAGCTGTGGGTCGAGCCACCACAGAAAGGAAGAGAGGACAGGGCAAGGCAGAGTATTGACCCTGTCCAAACTGTCCCAAACCAGCCGATACACTGAGGCTAGCCATGATTGGAGTGGCTGGAGTCTGAACCTGGAGTGTTGCACCACATAGGTACAAGCGTCCATGTGTCCCAGGAGTGTCAGGCAATCCCTTGCTGTGATAGTGGGGAATTGCCTGAGAGATTCCAAATGATGTCACCAGGACCCAGAACCTCGATTCCGGTAGGTACACCCTGGCCTGGGTCCAGCCAAGTACTGCCTCTATGAACTCTATCCTCTGAACAGGGGACAGAGTTGACTTCCTCGTGGTCAGGAGAAGGCCCAGTTCATCGAATGTTGTCATGATGAATTTGACTTATGCCTCCACTTGGGCCCTGGAGCGGCCCTTGATCAGCCAATCGACGAGGTCTGGGAACACCTGTACCCGGCTCCTGCGCAGAAATGGGGCAAGAATGCCATGCATTTGGTAAATACTTGAGGCGCTGCTGACAGGCCAAATGGGAGGACTGTGAACTGGAAGTGGTTTTGTGCACCACAAACCTGAGGTATTTTCGGTGGGACAGAGAGTTATCGCTATATGAAAGTACACGTCCTTCAAGTCGAGAGTGGCATATCAGTCCCCTGGATCCAAGAAAGGGATGATGGAGGCCAAGGAGACCATGTGGAACTTGAGTTTCTTCATGAACTTGTTGAGCTTTTGCCGGTCTAGGGTGGGCCTGAGTCCACCTTTGGCTTTCAGTATTAAGAAATATCAGGAATAGAAGCCCTTACTCGTCTGCTCCTGAAAAACCTCTTCCGCCACCCCCAGCAATAGGAGCAATTGCACCACCTGTATGAGGAGTTGCTCGTGAGAAGGGGCCCTGAAGAGGGATGGGGAAAGGGGGTGGAGGGAGGGAGGGCAGAGAATTGGTGGAAATATCCCCTCTCTACTGTGCGGAGCATCAGCGGTCTGATGTAACGCAGGCCCACACATGGTAGAAAGGGGATAGATGGACAAAAAGGTAAGGCGGGATGGATCCAGTCTTTGCACTGGTGCATCGCCCCCAGGTGCACCTTCAAAAGGCTGGTTTTGGGCCTGAGGGGGGTTTAGACTGGCCAGAGCCCTGGCCAGAGGAAGGGTGAGGTCTCTTCCTTGAGTTCCTATTTCTCCTGCATGACCCATCCTGACTATCTTGAGGTTGATAATTCCTCAGTGGGGGCTGGGGTCTAAAGTGCTGGTTGGCAGGGATGTGGAGGCCCAGGGATTTCAAGGTGGCTCGAAAGTCCTTGAAGCTGTGCAGATGAGAGTCAGTCTTCTCAGAAAACAAAAACTGATCAAAGGGGAGGTCCTGGACTGTTTGCTGCACCTTGTACGGGAGGCCAGAGACCTGCAGCCAGGAACTCCTCCTCACGGACACCCGAATAGCCATGGTGCAAGACATTGCATCTGCTGCATCCAGGGCCGCCTGCAGGGATGCACAGGAGATTAATTTGCACTCTGCTACTAATACAGAAAACTCTGTGCAAGAGTCAATAGGGACAACTTCTGAAAATTTTTGCATGGCCCCAGAAGTATTATAATTGTACCTGCTACCCACTGCCTGATGGTTAGCGATACGGAGCTGCAACTATGGAATAGAGTTTGCTCTCAAAAAGGTCCAGTTTTTTGGCCTATTGATTCTTGGGAGAGGGCCCCTCGTAATCCTGGTGCTCTTGCTGGCTGGCTGCATCCGCTACCGGGGAGTCAGGCTGGGGGTGCATGTAAAGGTGTTCGTACCCCTTTGAAAAGACAAATTACCTCTGCTTGTATCTCTTGGCGGTAATGAGGAAGCGATCTGCCACAGGGTGTTCGTGGCATTGCAGATGGTTTTAATCAGCGGCAGTGCGATACAGGATGGCCCAGGAGGAGAAAGAATGTCTGCCATCGGGTTAGCCACCTCCTCAGGTCTGATGTTCAAGTTTTCAGCTACCCAACTGAGCAGCTGCTATAGGACTCTGCTGTCCTCTTAGGCTGGAGCAGTTGCTGAGCCAGCCACTGCCTCATCTAGGAAGGTGAGATGGCAGCTGGTACTGGAGACTGGTCTCTGCCCTCGACCCCTCTGGAGTCCCTAGGAGCGAGGAACACTGGCAGCGCCATGGTCGGTGTCGCTGGCAGCACCGAGGATGGTGCAGCAATCGGCGCCCCTGTTGGCAATGCCCCAATCGGTGCCGAGATTGTCGACGTCATAGTCAGTGCCGAGATCGCTGATGTCAGTACAGCTGCCGGACAAACACCATAATAGAGGCTCAGGGCAAGTGTATACCCCCAAATGAAAAAAGACAGTAGGAGGATCATAAGAATCCCACCATGAGTAAACAGCAGAGTAATGGAGGCCATTAGAGGTAGAACAGCATCCTCTAAAATTTGGAAGTCAAATCCTAGTGAGGAAAATAGGAAGAAGCACAAACTCTGGCAAGTAAAATGTGGAAGTGTAAGGCAGGCCAAAAAAGAATTTGAGAAACAACTTGTTAAAGATTAAAAAAAAAAAAATGCTGTTAGTTTTTGTAAGTACGTCAGAAACAGGAGGTCTGCAAAACAGGTACTGGAGCCACTAGATGACAAAGGTGTTCTAGGAGCACTCCAGGAAGACAAGGCCATAGCAGAGAAGCTAAATGAATTCATTGCATCCATCTTCACTGAAAAAGATGTGGGGGCGGTTCCCACATCACAGCTATTCTTTTTGGGTGACAAATCTGAAAAATTGTCCCAAACGGCTGTGCCAATAGAAGAGATTTTAGAACAAGTTGATAAACTAAACAGTAATAAATCACCAGGACAGATTATATTCACCAGAGAGTTCTGAAGGAACTCATATATGAAAAGGCAGAATTACGAACTGTAGTATGTAACCTGTTACTAAAATCAGCCTCTGTAGCAGGTGGCTGGAAGGTAGTTAGTGTAACACTGATTTTTAAAGAGGGCTCCAGAGGAGATCCTGGCAATTAAAAGTTGGTAAATCTAACTTCTGTACCAGGCCAATTGGCAGAGACTACAGTAAAGAAAAGAATTAATCAGACATACAGACAAACACGATTTGTTGGGGAAAAGTCAACACAGTTTTTGTAAAGGGAAATCATACTTCACCAATCTAATAGAATTCTTTGAAGGAGTGAACCAACATCTAGTCAATATAGTGAGCCTGGATTTTCAAAAAGCCTTTGATAAGGTTCCTCACCAAAGGCTCTTAAGGAAATTAAGTAACCATGGGGTAAGAAGGAAGGTCCTCTCACAGATCAGTATCTGTTTGAAAGATAGGAAAAAAGGGGTAGGAAGAAATACCAGGTTTCACAACAGAGACAGACAGCGGGAGCCCCCCAAGAATCTGTACTGAAACCTGTGCTGTTCAAAATATTCATTAATTTTCTGGAAAAAAGGGGGTGAACAGTGAAGAGGCACAATTTGCAGACAATACAAACTATTTATTAATGTTATTATTATAGCCAGAGCCTTCCCTAGGAGATGGAAAATTGCGGCAATCGCTCCAGGCCCTGCATGTTGGGGGGCTCACAGGCCGGCCTGAATGGGCAGTGGGTGAACCACTGGCTGGGGGGAGGCTAGCCCCCAGCCCCACCACTTGCATCCGAGGGAGCGCATACTGGGAGGGAGAGCGCGTGGCAGTGCCACAGCCGCCTCAGCCCAGGGAAGGCGGGCGGCGTGTCCCCAGCCCCCTGGAGCCAAGTGGTGCCACCAAAGCAGTGCCCTGGGGGGGAGGGAGGAGCTGAGTGTGGGCAGGGTCACATCTGGCTGTTTGGGGAGGCACTGCCTCCCAGCCTCCCCTATCTGCCCCCAGTGCGGTCGGTCCCGGAAGTGACGTCACTTCTGCCCCGGGCCCTGCACCCCCATAGGGATGGCCCTGATTATAGTTAAGCCCAAAGCAGACTGCAAGGAATTACAGAGTGATTTCACAAAACCAGTTGACTGGGCAACAAAATGGCATCTGAAATTCAACACCGATAAGTGCAAAGTAAAGCACATTGGAAAACAATAATCCCAATTATATGTATACAATGATTGTTTCTAAATAGCTGTTACCACCCAAGAAAGATCTGGGAGTCACCATACATAGTTCTCCGAAAACTTCTGCTCAATGCACAGCAGTAGTCAAAAAGGCTAAAGGTGTGTTAGTAACTATCAGGAAAGGGATACATAAGATGACAAAATATCGTAATGCCACTATATAAATCCATTGTGCACCCACACCTTGAGTACAGGGTCCTGGTCTGGTCTCCCCATCTCAGAAAAGGGTACAGTGGAGCTGGAAGTTGTTCAGAGAAGGGCAAAGATGATCAAGTGTGTGGAACAGTTTCCATACGAGGAGAGACTAAAAAGATTAAGGCTTTTCAGTTTAGACAATTAAGGGGGGGCTGTGACAGGTCTATAAAATCATGACTGGTGTGGGAAAAGTGATTAGAGGAGTGCTATTTACCTTTTTGCAATACAAAAACCCAGGTTCACTCAATGAAATTATTAAGCAGCAGGATTAATACAAACAAGTAGTACTTTTTCACACAACGTACAATTACCCTGTGGTGCTCCTTGCCAGGAGATGTCATGAAGGCCAAAAATATAACAGGTTCGAAAAAGAATTAGGTAAGTTCATGGAGGACTGGCCCATCAATGGCTCTTACCCAAGATGGTCACCCCATGCTTGGAGCAACTCTAAACCTCTGGCTACCAGAAGTGACAGGGGCGGATCACTCCATAAATACTCTGTTCTGCACACTCCCCTGGAAGCTCTGGTATAAGCCACTGTCAAAGACAGGATACTGGGCAAGATGGACCATGGTCTGATTCAGTATGGCAGCTCATGTTCTTACCTACATTACTCATTACAGTACGTACAAAGAGAAAGCCTCAACCCCTACACCCACCTCAGTTTTTGGACAGCTACACAAAACTCAAAAATTGGTAAAAATCAACTCCTCAAAATAAAATTGAGCAAACTCCAAAATATAGAAACCCTAAAATAGATAATTGAAAAAAAAGGGAGGGGGAAATCAGGGGTGCAGAAAATTCATGAAAATTATCAATAAGTTGGCAGTTTTTCAATTTGCAATATTTTGGCAACGTAAACTTGAAAGATTTTCAACCAGCTCCATTTGTAAGACCTGCAGGTTGGGTACGTTGTCGTCTTTGCTGCCTAGAGTGCTAAGCCTACTGCTGACATGATTCAAACAAGAATTGTCTCCCCCCACATCTTCTCCAGTGGTGGATTTCTCAACAATACAGCAGCGGCCTCGGATTCCCAGTCTCATGCTAAACTTTTGGAATCCCTCACTGATATAACTGGACAGTGAACTGCACTCCATCTTTTCCAGGCTGCCAGCCCTCATAACAATGGCTTGCGAGTGGCTGGCTTTTGGCACCCTGGAAGCACTTGGCTATTTCAAAATCTCTCCTGCAGAAACTAGCTAGACTCCTCCCTGTTCTACAGAAAGCGGCCTACTATTCTGATGGTGACCAGGTGTTGCATAGGTGATGTTTTTCTATGCTGAGAGTTTTGCTACTGCTCCCATGTCATATTGATATAATTATATAGGCCAGATCCTCCACTGGTGTTCATCTGTATAATCCTAAATCCAAATCCAGTTCACTTCTCATCTCACTGATTTCAGTGCAACTATTTCTGTTGGTAAGGACTTGCAGGGTCAGGCTTTATATCTTCCTTTTGAAAGTGGCCTGGATTAATTCTTTTCACCATCCAGGGTTTCATTTTGATGGGACTTCAGTGGGAGCAGAGTTCTGTCTTATATGGTTCCCATTACTATGGTATCTGAGCACTTTACAATCTTTAGCACATTTAGTATGAGGTAGAGCAAATATCTTCATTTTACAGATGGGGAATGAGGCACAGAGAGACTAAAGCCCAGATCCTCAAAGATATTTAGGCACCTATCTCCCATTACAATCAACAGGAGGTAGGCCCTTAACTAGGCCAAAGTGACTTGCTCTTCCACATATTGGCTGTGTCACTTTGGGCAAGGGGCTTGAACTCAGGTCTCCTGACCCACAGGCTAGTGCTCTAACTACTTGGTCATCTTGCCTCTCTATTTAGGACCATGCCAAGCATGTTAGAAAATTGTCACCCTTCATGTCTTGCTTATTTTTTCCTTCCAGATTCTTACCTCATCTCACAAGAACATCACAATGGCCATATTGGGTCACACCAATGGTCCATCTAGCCCAGTGTCCTGTCTTCCCACAGTGGCCAGTGCCAGAGGCTTCAGAGGGAATGAACAGAACAGGGAAATTTATCAAGTGATCCACCCCCTGTTGTCCAGATCCGGCTTCTGTTTAGGGACATCCAGAGCTTGGGGCTGCATCCCTGACCATCTTTGCTAATAGCCATTGATGGACCTATCCTCCATGAACTTCTCGTTCTTTTTTGAACCTGGTTATAGTTTTGGCCTTCACAACATCCCCTGGCAACGAGTTCCACAGATTGACTGTGTACCATCTCTTCCCCACCTCCCTGAAAACTGGGGGAATGGAAAGCTAGGTGTTGGTCCTACCTGCACAGAAAATCAACTAACACTTAGATTGCAAGTCTATTTTCTTACATCCCCCACACCAAAACTTGCCTCAGCTTCTGCACTATGATCTTATCAACAGAACTTACTGGGTACACAAGACTTTGTTCAGTTTCTAGTGCATTGTATCTACTAGGGGCGGTTGAACAAATAAAAAAAGCCAAAATATTCAGTAATTTTGAGTTTTGATTCTGAAATTTTGACTAAACATGTAAATGACCCCCCCCCCCCAAATTTTGGAAAATTGCAGCCAGCTGTATTATTTGTAGATTTCCCATAATCTGAAAGCGAATTTGCACACAGCACCACTTGCAAAATCATCCTAGTGCCTCAGAGACCCATTGCCCGTAGGTGAACATTGTTAATTAGTGAACTAACAAGCAATTAAAGCACCCACGGCATTTTGTCACAAATGCTACTTGGTTCATTTATTCCGTGATTTAGTTTTAATTTAGACTTCAGAGTATCCCATGTAAAAATAACAAAACCCTGATATTACTTAGGTTGCCTATTATATGCTAAGTACCATCGCAGCTCACTGTTGCCTCTGCAGTTAAGCCCGTGAAATGAGAGGGCTAGTTTTTGTTTAGATTGTAAAGCGTGTGGTTGCAGAAGATGGTTACTCACCATTGTAACTGTTATTCTTCGAGATGTGTTGCTCATATCAATTCCAGTTAGGTGTGTGCGTGCCGCGTGCATGCTCGTCAGAAGATTTTTACCCTAGCAACACTCGGTGGCTTGGTTGGCCGCCCCCTGGAGTGGCATCACTATGGTGCTGGATATATACCCCTGTCGACCCAACGGCTCTTCCCCTCTGTCAGAGTAGCCGGCAAGAAGGAACTGAAGGAGGGTGGGCTTGGAATGGATATGAGCAACACATCTCGAAGAACAACAGTTACAAAGGTGAGTAACCGTCTTTTCTTCTTCGAGTGCTTGCTCATATCGATTCCAATTAGGTGATTCCCAAGCCTTACCTAGGTGGTGGGGTCTGAGAGAGATGTTGCAGAATGCAAAACTGCTGAGCCAAAGGCTGCGTCATCTCTGGACTGTTGAACCAGAGCGTAATGAGAGGCAAAGGTATGTACCGAAGACCAGGCAGCTGCACAGCATATCTCCTGGATGGGTACATGAGCCAGGAAGGCAGCAGATGAAGCCTGGGTCCTGGTAGAATGTGCGGTGAGGTGGCTCGAGGGAACATTAGCCTAGTCATAACAAGTATGGATGCAGGCCATCACCCAAGATGAAATCCTCTGGGAGGAGACAGGTAGGCCCTTCATTCGGTACGCCACCGCGATGAAGAGTTGGGGCGTTCTACGAAAGGGTTTTGTCTGCTCGATATAAAATGAGAGCGCTCTACGAACATCTAGGGAGTGCATCTGTTGCTCCCTTCGTGTTGAGTGTGGTTTCAGGAAGAAGACTGGAAGGAAGATATCCTGGTTGACGTGAAAGGCCGATACCACCTTAGGGAGGAACGCCGAGTGTGGTCGCAACTGCACCGTGTCCTTGTGAAACACAGTACATGGTGGGTCCACCGTGAGAGCTCGAAGCTCGGAGACTTGTCTGGCTGATGTAATGGCTACGAGGAAAGCTGTTTTCCAGGATAGGTATAGTAGCGAGCAGGTTGCTAGCAGCTCGAATGGGGCAGACATAAGTCTGGATAGAACCAGGTTGAAGTCCCAGGTTGGGGCGGGGCGGTGTACCTGGGGTATAGGCACTCCAAGCCCTTGAGGAACCTAGAAACCATAGGGTGCGAGAACACTGAGCAAGTGCACCCTCAATGATGATATTGCTAGGCCCTGCTGTTTGAGAGACCAGAGGCAGTTCAAGAAGGTGAGGGCAGGACCTCGGTGGGAGTAACGTTTTGCGTTTCGCACCAGCAGGAGAAGCAGATACGTGGCCCGAGTGGAAGGTTTTCTGCTACCCAGGAGTACTTGTACTGAGACAGAGCAACGTAATTCTGATTGGCTTAACCATGCAGCAGCCACGCCACGAGGTGAAGGGACTGCAAGTCTGGGTGGTGAAGTCTGCCGTGGTCCTGAGTTATGAGGTCTGGGTGAAGAGGCAGGGTAATTGGGTTGGCAATCGACAGGTCGAGCAACATGGTGTACCAGTGCTGCCTGGGCCACGCTGGAGTGATCATGATTAAGCGAGCTCCGTCTCTGCGGAGCTTTAGCAGGACCCTGTGAACCAGCAGGAATGGTGGAAAGGCATAAAGCAGTTGGCCCGTCCACGGTATCAGGAAGGCGTCCGAGATCGAACCCAGGGAGAGACCTTGAAAAGAGCAGAACATCTGGCATTTCCTGTTCTCGCGGGAAGCAAAGAGGTCTATGTGGGGAAATCCCCACTTCCGGAAAACAGAATGGATAACTTCCGGATGAATCGACCACTCGTGAGACAAGAAGGGTACTGAGTTGATCTGCCAGAGGGTTCCGAACGCCTGGGAGGAAGGACGCTACCAGGTCTATAGAGTGGGCTATACAAAAGTCCCAGAGTTGGATGGCTTCCTGACAAAGGGGGGAAGATCGTGTCCCTCCCTGCTTGTTTATGTAATACATGGCCATTGTGTTGTTTGTGAACACTGAAACACAACGGCCTTACAAATGCTGTTGAAACGCCTGGCACACAAGGCGGACTGCTTTCAGCTCTCAGACATTGATGTGCAAGGCCAGCTCCTGAGATGACCAAAGGCCTTGAGTGCGAAGATGTCTGAGGTGAGCACCCCAGCCGAGAGATGACGCGTCTGTTGTCAGGGACATAGAAGGCTGGGGCAGATGGAACGGCATCCCTGCACACACCAGGGAGGGCGTCAGCCACCAGTCGAGGGAGCGTATGATGCTCGGGGGAATGGTGACTATCATGTCTATGGCGTCTCTGTTCGGGTGGTATACCGAGTTGAGCCAAGATTGGAGGGGATGGAGGTGTAGCCTGGCATGTTTGGTCACGAAGGTGCAGGCAGCCATGTGACCCAGGAGACCGAGACACATGCGAGCCGAAGTCGTCGGGAAGTTCTGTAGGCCTCGGATAATTGTTACCATTGCCTGAAACTGAGGCTGAGGTAAGCAGGCTCTGGCAAGATTGGAGTCCAGAATGGCCCCAATGAAGTCTATCCTCTGTGTGGGAACCAGAGTAGATTTCTCTGTGTTGATCATCAGGCCTAGACGAATGAATAGGTCCTTGATGATGGCCACGTGACAGGAGACTTGTGACTCTGAGGTCCCTCGGACGAGCTAATTGTCCAGATACGGAAAAACGTGTATCTGACAGTGGCAGAGGGCGGCAGCGACTACAGCCATGCACTTTGTGAATACTCTTGGGGCTGTAGAAAGGCCAAACGGTAGGACTGTAAACTGGAAATGCTGACAGTTGGCCACAAACCGGAGGTACCGTCTATGAGGAGGATAAATGGCGATGTGAAAATACGCGTCCTTCATGTTAAGGGCGGCATACCAGTTTCTGGGATCCAAGGACGAGACGATGGCCCCCAGGGATACCATGCGGAACTTCAACTTTATCATGAACTTGTTGAGTTCTCGCAGGTCTAGGATAGGTCTGAGACCTCCCTTCACCTTGGGGATTAGGAAATAGCGGAAGTAAAACCTCTTGCCCCTTTCGTCGTTTGGTACCTCCTCTATGGCTCCCATGGCAAGGAGTGACTGCACCTCTTGTAAGAGGAGTTGCTCGTGAGAGGGTTCCCTGAAGAGGGACAAGGATTGGGAGTGGAAGGGGGGGAGCGAAATAAACTGGAGGTGGTACCCAAGTTCCACCGTGCGTAGGACCCAACGATCTGAAGTTAGGAGGGACCACGCAGGGAGGAAAAAGGAGAGGCGGTTGGAAAAAGGAGGGAAAGGATCCTGGAATGTAACTGGTACTCCATCCTGGGGCATAACTTCAAAAGTTAGGTTTTGGCCCCGTAGGTGGTTTAGAGGGACTTTGATTTTGGCCCCCTCGGGATCCAGACTGTCGTCTACGGCCGGCCCTACCCCACCTTCTACCAAAGTCCTGCCTTTGTCTAGGTGGAGGGTACGGGCGGTGAGGCTGGGGACGGAAAGGTCTGCGCTAAGTCACCGGTGTGTGCATGCCGAGAGAGCGCATGGTGACCCTGTTGTCCTTCAGGCTTTATAGCCTAGGGTCTGTCTTTTCAGAAAACAGGCCTTGACCGTCAAAAGGCAGGTCCTGTATCGTATGCTGAAATTCTGGCGGGAGGCCTGACACTTGGAGTCATGAAATACGCCTCACGGTGACTCCCGAGGCCAGAGTCCTGGCTGCAGAGTCAGCTGCATCCAACGAGGCCTGGAGGGAAGTTCTCGCTACCTTTTTCCCCTCCTCCAAGAGGGTTGCAAATTCCTGACGAAAGTCTTGGGGGACTAGCTCCGTAAACTTGCCCACCGCCGCCCAGGTGTTGTAGTTGTAGTGGCTAAGCAAAGCTTGCTGATTCGCCACCTGGAGTTGGAGTGCCCCTGCAGAGTACACCTTACAGCCCAGTAAGTCCGTACGCCTAGCCTCCTTCGATTTTGGCGCCGGAGCTTGCTGGCCATGGCGTTCCCTCTCATTGACGGATTGTACAACAAGGGAGCAGGGAAGAGGATGGACGTGCAAGTACTCGTAACCCTTGGAGGGCACCATGTACTTGCGCTCAACTCCCCTGGCAGCGGGTTGAATGGAGGCTGGAGACTGCCATATGGTATCAGCATTGGCCTGGATCGTCCAGATAAATAGTAAGGCCACTCTTGTGGGGGCGTCAGCTGACAGAATATCCACCACCGGGTCCTCTATCTCCGGAACCTCCTGCCTGGAGATTCATATTGAACGCCACACGTCGCAGGAGGTCCTAGTGAGCCCTAAGGTCAACTGGAGGAGGGCCCGTGGAGGATGTCCCTGCCACCGCCTCATCAGGAGAGGACAAAGATGAAAGGCCAGGGACAAGTGAGTCCTGTGTGGCCTTGTGGACCTGGATGCCCTCTGACTCCCTTGGTAACTCAGACTCTGGTGGGAGAGCTGGCACTTCCTCCGTAGTGGGAGGAGGGGGGCAGCTGATGATCGCCTCCGGCACCTGGTGCTCCGATGCGGCAATGCGAGATGGGGCTGGAGGTACACCTTGGGCCTGGTGATATGCCCAAGGCATCCAGAATGACCACTGATGGGGGCCTTGATCTTGGGCCTGGGTCTCCTGGAAGATCCTAGAGAGCACATCAGGGTCCCAGTCCTGTGTATATGAACTGTCCACCTGGGACAAAACGGATGGGTGCCAGGATGGCCAAGGAGGGGCTGAAAAACCCTCTCTGGTTGTTTTTGCTTTATGAGGCCCCGGGGATCGGTACCGGGAGCCATACCGGTACCGGGAACAAGATCGGGACCTACGACCAGAGCGGTGCCGGGAGGTCGACCGGGATCTCGAAGCTTGGCGTCTGGATCGGCTGCGAGAGTCACGGTGCCAGGAGCGGTGCCAGGAGCTGGATCGGTACCGAGAGTACTCAACCGGCGAACGGGAAGCTGATCTGCGCCGCGAGTACAACCGGTACCAAAGAGGTGATCGGTGCCGGGACTGCGAGTGGCGTCGGGACCGGGATCGCGATTGCGAGCGGTGCCGTTCTGCGATGCCAATAGAAGGTGGTCTTATCAGGGCAGGCTTGCCCACAGACTATGACGCGCACCGGCGGTGCCAGAGGTTGAGGCAGTGCAGACTGTCATTTACATGAGATCCCTCGCCGTGGAGGGAATCGTGAGCTCAACCACTGCTCTTGGCGGGGAGCTTTCAGGGACCGGACTCGACGGCCCTTGCGGGACCGGAATCGATGGTGCCAAGGTAGTCAGTGCCGCGACAGGTGCCGGGCGGTGCGATCTATTCGGGTGCTTCGGCAGCGGCGCAGAGGGCACAGAAGCAGCGGAAGTCTTAGGCCTCTTCATCCTCGGGGAAAGAGAACAGTGCCGAGGAGGCACCGGTGCCGGAGATGGTCGGTGCCGAGGGGTCTTAGCGGTGCCGGCACGATTCGGTGCCGAAGAGGCGCTTCTGGCAGTAGATTGTCCAGTGCTCGGTGCTGAGGGCGGAGGAGTAAGAGCTGCCTCCATCAGGATCTGTTTGAGATGAAAGTCCTGCTCCTTTTTTGTCCTCGGCTTGAAGGCCTTGTAAATGCAGCACTTATCGGCGAGGTGAGATTCCCTGAGGCACTTAAGGCAGGAGTCGTGAGGATCTTCTGTTGGCATCGGCTTGTGACAGGCCAAGCAGTTTGAAATCTGGTGAACCGGGCATGGGCCCCAGCACCGAGTGCGGGGAAGGGGCTAATCCCCGAACCCGTTAACTATATACACTAACTACCTACTAAAAAATAACTGCAAGTATGGAAATTTCAACTATATACACAAGAATAATGAGAAAAAACTACGAGTAGCTAGGGAAGTGGTCAGCTAAGCAGCGCTCCACTGTTCCAATGACCGACACGGGCAGTAAGAAGGAACTGAAGGGCCGTTGGGTCGGCAGGGTTATATATCCAGGGCCATAGCGGCGCCACTTCAGGGGGCGCCCAGCCGACCCACCGAGTGTTGCAAGGGTAAAAATCTTCTGACAAGCGTGCACGCGGCACGCACACACCTAATTGGAATCGATATGAGCAAGCACTCGAAGAACAGGGGTTAGCAGGCTTCTAGAGGGAGGATAGTTATGGTTGAATCAATGGGCCCCATTTTAGCTCCCTGCTCTGAAACAGGCTTTGGTATGATTTGGGACAATCCCTCTGTGCCTTTGTGTCCCCATGAGTAAAACAGGGGTATACTGATTTAGTTGGTGATTGGTCCTGCTTTGAGCAGGGGGTTGGACTAGATGACCTCCTGAGGTCCCTTCCAACCCTTATATTCTATGATTCTATATTACTACTTCCCTACTCCCAAGGCCCTGCACCCCGTGGTAAGGGACTCCCCTTTCATGCATTACGTTTCTTATACAACTTTTTCTTACCTCCTGCTGCTGCAAAGGGAAAGCGAGTTAGAAACATTTTTGATTTCACACCCCATTGCATCAAGTAGCGAGCTGAGCAGCCTCTCACTACTCCCTGAGTTAAGTTTTGCAGCGGTTCAGAATCTGGGAAACTGCTCTTATGTGGGTTTATCAAACTGATTGTCTTCTGGCCGGGAGGTGGGGGGGATTTTGGCATTTCTCTTCCTGTTATTTATGCCTGTTCATAATGAATCAATACAGGACACCAACCAAGATCAAAGGTCCATTGAGCTAGGTGCTGGGGAGGCACCTCTTAAAGTCACACAGGAAGTCTGTGGATGCCAGGAATTGAATTCAGGTCACCCGAGTCCCACTTCAATGTCTTAACCACAAGACCACTGTCTCTCTCACAGTGGGAAGGCCTTGAGAATTGAGGCTCTATCATCACATTCCGGGGTGCAATCCAGACCAGTGAGGGGTTGTGTCACCACCTGCCCTGCAACATTGGGGGGAACTGAGGCTATACTGTATTTTAACAGAATCAAATCATCAAAATTCCATAAATTACCCTTTCACCCTTGACAGAGGCAGTTTCTATAAAAGGAAACTAATTTAGGCTCAGATACTTTCTCCCATCAAATCTCTGATGGAGAAGGAACGGACCCTTCGATGATTACCAGTGATTTACCTTCCCACGGATCTTGCCCCAAGGGCGTAAGGCAATTCACTGACAGGCACACCCTTCTTGCACTGAGGTCTTGAGACACCTGTAAACGTCTTCCTCCCTCGCCCACATGGGTCATTGCCCCCTGGTTTCCACCTACAGTACGGGAGTTCATATCAAACCAGCAGGGCAGCCTGTATAGAAAAAGGTATTGCTACCCATTGACTCTGGAACGCACAAACCTCCCTCAGTCAGCAGGATTAAAAATGAACAGATTAGTAAGGGTTAGAAAAATCTGTCAGCCAACTGAGCCGGTATTTGTGCACTCAAGCACAGGAAAGGGCAACAGGCTTGTGTGCCTCTGTGAGTTTACTGTCAATATAAGGCAAAGTCCCACCCCCACTGCGTTTGCTACCCCACCTTTGCCAGTTGCCTAGATGCATCTGTTTGGGAACACCCAGTTCAGATGACTTGAAACAAAAACTGCCCATGTTATACTGGTTGAGCCACTAAGTATTCACTTGGTTAATGTTTAGCTTTAAGAGTAATGGGAACGCAGGGAGGAGCAGGGCAAGAGACTTGGAGTGGATTGTCTGGGTTCTGTACAGCAGAGAACACTTGTCACCGCTTAATACTTCCTAATAAGGACAGTGCAGTGTACTCGGGACTAAAGGAATCCAGTTAAGGAGGAAGAGATTAGAAGAGCGACAGCAACTACTTAGGGTGTTGTTCTAAGCCAACCGGAGAGATCTCTCTGGTCGGCTTAACTCCACCTCTGGGAGAGGCAGTAGCTATGTTGGCAAGAGAAGCTCTTGTGCCACACCAGCACTTAGATCAGTATAACTACATCTCTTGGGTGTGTGGATTAGTCACACCCCTGAGCGACATGGTTGTACTGAAGTAATTCTGTAGCGTAGACCAGGGCTCAGTGATCACTAATTGGGGGTGGAAGGGAGGAAGAAACATTAATTAGAGTAGCACCCAGAGGCATGAACTGAGATCATGGCCCCATTGTAAATGTAAGGTGCTACAGTTAAAAATCAAATGTACAAATACAGAATAGGGGATAACTGGCTTGGCAGCAGCACTGCTGAAAAGGATCTGGGCGTTGTGGTGGATCATAGCCTCAACATGAGTCAGCAATGTGATGCTGGTATAAAGAAGAAGAAGAAAAAAAGAGCAAATGCAATTTTAGGTTGCACTAACACAGAGGCATAGCAGGCAAGTCATGGGAGGTGATAGTACCGCTCCATTTGGCACTGGTTCCTCCTCAGCTGAAGTACTGTGTCCAATTTTGGTCACCAATGTACAGAAAGGATGTGGAGAAATCGAAAGGATCCAGAGGTGAGCAACAAAGATGATCAAAGGGATGTCACATAAGGCATAAGAGCAAAGGCTGAGGGAACTCGGTATGTTTAGTTTGGAAAAGAAGAGTTTAAAGGGGGGATATGATAGCGGTCTTCAAATACCTGAAAGGCTGCCATAAAAAAGATGGAGTAAAGTTGGTCTCTCTTGCCACAGAGGGCAGGACAAGGGGCAATGGGTTCTAACTATAGCACAAAAGATTTAGAATAAATCTCAGGAAAAACGTTCTAACTGCAAGAACAGCAGGACAATGGAACAGAGGCCTAGGGAGACTGTGGAAGCTCCTTCACTGGAGGTTGTGAATGGTTTAGACAACAAATCCCGCATCTTGGCAGGGGGTTAGACTACATGACCCTTGCAGTTCCTTCTTACTCTATGGTTCTATGATTGTACCAGGTGTTTTACAAACAAATAGTGAGAGTGTCAGTGCCCTGTTTACCCCTAAAAATAGATAAGACAGACATAGGCACAGAGTTGCAGTAACTTGCCCAGGGTCACACTCCAGAGCCGTGGCAGAGGTGGGGAATGGAATCTAGGTCTCCAAACTCCCAGTCCAGGGCTCCATCCACTTCCGTAAAAAATATTGCCAAGAACAATTTGTCTTGTGAGCTAAGGGTGTGCTCAGGCTCCAGAGGGCAGTACAGGTGAGTTTCAGGGTATGTCCTTTCTAGAAAAATGAGAAGAAGCCAACAAAAACCACCTAACACGTCAGCAGGATGTGCCCCCATCCAGTGCCCCAGAGATGTGCCAATTCTCTTGAAAAGATTTTGCTCCTCCTTTTTGCCCCCTTTTTCTCCTCCATTCTTCTCATCTTCTCCCTGCACTATTGGGACCAACCTTTCACCTTCGGCTTCATGGAGCACAGGCCTTGGGGCTGGTGCCTCTGCTCTTCAGCTGAGATAGCTATGCAGGAAAGGGGGTGGAGATGCCTGCGGAGGAGAAGTCTCCCAGCTGGGGTCTGCTCAGCTGCCAGGAGTGAACAACTGTGCTACAGCTCTTGCCAGTGCTCTCCCCACATGTACACACGCACCAACTCATTCGCTGCTTCCCCTCTAGGGAATCATCATCTTTCCTCTTTGAGGCAGGGACTTTCTGTGTCTGCACATAGCACAATAGGGCCCTGATCTTGCTTGCAGCACCGAGACACTCCTGTAATACAAATAATTTAGTGGCTCCTATGCCAAGCAGAGCTGCTAGTTGTTCTCCAGGTAGACAGAGTGGACAGAGCCCCGCAATTCCAACTTCACCTTTGCCCCTGTTTCAACTCCCTGGGCCGGGTGAGGAGTAGACTGAGTGAGCGAGAACTGTGGTCAGACCTCTACTGTCCCAGCTGAAAGCCTCTATGTTGCTGGATGGACCTGGAGATTTTTCACATGAAAAGAAGAGATCCTGTAAGTGTGGCCTGAAACATGCTCCTGCAGATAGTGAGTTTTCTGGCCTGGCTTATGCTCCGGGGTTTTTTCTATGTGGCTAGTCTTCACGGTGCAAAGTTTAAACCTTACAAACCGAGTGCTGTGCAAAGAACTGCAGGGAAAGGGAAGAACTGAAGAAAAGGAACTGGGAGATTTTAAGATGTTCTAGATGTTGAAGATGACATTGCATTTTTGCAAAGATTTATCATTTATCCTTCACTCTTTCAAAGTATTTCAGCCAAGTCCAAAAGGAGTTACAATTTCCTTGCTTAGAAAGGTTAGGCACAGAACTTTTGGATGGAAAAAAAAAAAAGTGTCCATAGAAGAATGTGTAACTTAAATACATTAAAAAACTAAAATATTTTCAAGAGATACGGATTCCTACTTTCCAAGTGCTGATTCTTCATGTTGCCTGAAAGATTTAATATTCCTACCTGGTAAATGAAAGAACTGCCTCAGATATTGAGCCAGATCCTCTGCTGGTAGACCGATTTACACCAGCTGGGGATCTGGTGACCTGAGCTTTTTTAAGATGTAGTGACTTGGGGGGGGGGGGAGAGGGGGAGTAAGAAAGGGAGTGTTTTTTTTTTTAAAGAGCTCTTCAATTCACCTTTAAAGACAAAACAACTCAATTGCACCATCTAGTGGTCTAACAAAAGTTCTGCATGAATAAGTAGCTTAAGTCTCCCATCACATTAAAACAGCGGTTGTCCCGACCTGTGTGCGCACTCATGTATATGCATGCCCTCACACGGCAGTGATGTCCTTGTGATAAATTGCAGTTGTGCTAAATCACTTTCATACACTTTTGACCATTTTACCTACTATCTGTTCCCCAATCCATCTCCCCAGGACTTATTCTAACATTCCAACTCCACAGGAAGCTTGAAACTAACATTAAAAAAACAAACAAGCAAATCTCCCTAAGTGTTTCTTCTTCCCTCTAAAATTTAATTCTCTTTTAAAAAAAATCACATGTGCCTAAGGCCCAGGACAGACAAGTGGTAGAACTCACTTTTACAATTATGTTTATTATTTGTATTACCAGAATGCCTAGGAGTCCCAGCCATGGACCAGGACCCCATTGTGCTAGGCACTGTACAAACACAGAACCATCAAAGATGGTCCTTGACCCAAAGAGCTTACAATCTAAAGCAGCACCTAGAGGCCCCAGCAAAGGCCAGAACCCCATTATGGTAGGCCAAATTACAGTAAATTGCTCTTTAAACAATTTTAGTCTGAATCACAAAATATCACAAATAAAGCAAAACTTTGTGAAATAGTTAACTCTTGAATGGGCAATCAGGGATTCCCCAGTGTAAAGCATTTAGCTCAGTGCTGGGAATTCCTGGCTCTTGTACAATCTTCTTTGGAAAGATGAAATAATCAAGCCTAATTATCCAGAACAGTGGTTCTCAACACATATATGGCGGAAATGCTTCTGGCACAAGGGTGAATCACCCATCAGTCTTCAAGTAGGGCTCAGTCCAGTCCAGGACTGCAAGAATATATATTTTTTAAACCAGGTAACATGGAACATGCAAGCAGTTCTGTGCGCTCCACATAAATACTCCATATCTCTTTGTCCAGCATTTGCATAAATTAAATCTGGATGACTTTTACATACACCACCAAAATCAGAGGGGTAGTAAAGACCGTCGGTGACAGAGCAACACAGAATAGAGCTGTGGATGATACAAACAGCACGGGTTCAAACAGTGTGTCTGTGAGGGATTTTACCAAGCAAACATAGCCATCATCATAAAGCAAATTCAGCATATTATCTAAATACTGCCCAAATCTTACCTTTTCATTGTAACTAAACGCTGAAGATGTGCAGGGAAAGTGTGAGACCTGGAACATAGGAATTGCCACACAGATCATGCCAGTGCTCTCACTCCATTGGTCACTAACAGGGGCTGGTATATATTCTTCAGAGGAAGGTGTGAGAAACGCTGCAGTAGGTTGTTCTAGGACTACCTGCCCGCCAAAACAGTTTCCTTCCAATTCCCATTAGAGGTTGTCTCAAGCTCTGAAAGAAGGAGGGTTTATATTTCCACTAGCTGGAAAAAAAGTTTGATGAAACTTTTTGGGGGATCAAAATTTGCAGATTTGTCAAAATCAAAATGTTTTGCAGAGACTGCTCAATTTTGATGAAATTCCAGTGGAACCCAGGCAAGGTTTTGACAGAACTCTACCTCCCTGGTGCTGCTCCATTCCTTCCTGGGGAGCATTTTTTAAATTGGGGGGTTTTGTTCGGAATCAAAATGAAATATTGAACTCCTCAAAGAAATGGAATTTCCTATCTCCGCACACATCTAGTTTATATTCTTTCCCAAACTCTTTCTTGTCCTTTTCATATTTACTGTAAGAACTTTGGATGTTCTTTTTACCTGAATCAACATCTAATCCTTTTCTGAATCTTGCTAAGCTCTGGGCTCAATGATTGGAAGAGGAGATCATTTCTTCCCTAAGAACTGGTCCTAAGAAATGTGTGAGGAAACATTTTAAACCCTGGCATAACAGTGTTAACATCAGGAGCGTTATTCTGCACACATTAGCCAAAGTTCTTGATCTTAAAACACAAGTCATTTTGTACACAGTAAAGTGAAAAAGTCAGAGAAAAAATAAAATAAATCTATAAAATTTAAAAACTTACTGTAGTAAGTGAAGGCCCTGATAAAGGCCCAGTATGAGGCCTGAGGCCTGAACTAAAGTAATGGTTAAGACTTAGCTAAAAAGCAAAGTCAAGCTGTGAGCTGGAAGCCGGCTCGGTTTACAGATGCTGGCAAGGAAAGGGCTGATGATGCATAATTATATATTTACCTAGCATATTGAAGTATAAACACGGTACCAGAACACCTTATACTGGAACATTCTACAGATAAGAAAGAACAGGCTGATTTATTTTAATGACAGGGGCAAAAGGGTAAAATGATGGATAGAGTTGTTTTAATTAAACCAACATGTACAAGGTGAGAGGCGGCACCTTACTACAGAGAGGGGTTGCACCTTACTGCGTAAAGGGGTTGCATCTTAATACGTTAGAAGTGATGTGTAACTTGTTGGTACCTGTGTATAAGAATACATTCCTGGCGCGGTGTTTTTGTCTGGCTGAGGGGGCAGTGAAAAGTTTTGCCACTGACTGAGCCAGGTCCATTGCCAAAAGGCAATGGTTAATTAAATTAATTTAATTAAAAGATGCTCAGCGCCTAACGCGGCACCAATTTGGCCAGTCAAAAACCCTGATGGTACCTGAAAATTAACTATTGACTATCGGGGGCTAAATAAAACTGCTAAACCAGGGGCACATGTAGTGGCGGTGTACCGTGAACTGTTGAAGGTGTCACCCCTAACATTAAGTGGTTCTCAGTACTCAATGTGGCAAACGGCTTTTAAATTCTACCCTTAAACCCAAAGTCTCAGTATCGAACAGCTTTTGTATTCCACGGTATGCAGTATTGCTGGAATGTTTTGCCAACAGGGTACTGTAATGCACCCACAATTTTCCATACTGTAGTAAAAAATATGCTAAAAAAAGAAATTGTTACAAAGGCATGAAAAAGTCAAACAAAAATTAATAAAGGCACCCACCTTAGCTGCCCCTAACAATAATTTCCCCTTTGTGCTGTATCCTAGTGTTAAAAATTTCTGTATTGTTAGCATAATACCCCAAAATACAGGTGTGGGGAAAAAACCCATTGCGTATTACAGCAGAGCGTTAACTAACTACTGCCAAAAACACCCTGGTGGGCAATCCCCAAAAATGTGACTCTGCATCCAGTAGTCCGCACTCTAAGCGTAGTTCTAATGGGGATTCAGGCCCTAACTGTTGCGGTTTTAATAGGAATGTGTTACTATATAATCCGTCAAACAAGACGCGCCAAGTTACAAGGTCGAGTGAATAAGGGAATGGAAATGGCAATCAACACTGTCGTTGTACACCCAAATAATCACTGTATAGAGTAAGGAGTTCAGGCACAGTAACTAAATCACATTGAATAACAAATCTGATAAAGCACACAGTTAAATCTATTGAGATGGTTAAACTGTTATACTTAAATATTAATCACTATATCATACACATACATATACTTATATAATCCCAATATATAAGCTATATATTCCATATTTTCCATTTATATCCTGGACATAGTTTGTATGTCCCCACGAAGCCCTTAATGAGATACCAGATAGGCTACTAACCCCCAAGTACTTATGGTCCCGGGCCTAACATTCCCAGGCCCACCATAAGGGACTAAAAAATAATTGGATCATAAAATCTGCCTAACAGTCGTACGAGGGAATGTGCAGACTAAAAAGACAGATGGGGCATGAGTGTATGGATGGTAAAATAAGGTAACCAACCACATAACAGTGTTTAGCCCACTGGGTTATCTTTAGTCCATGCATTATGCTTTTCCGGGACGATGGGTAAACATCCTCCTCGTAAAAAGACAAAAAGTGGGGGAATGTAGTAAGTGAAGGCCCTGATAAAGGCCCAGTATGAGGCCTGAGGCCTGAACTAAAGTAATGGTTAAGACTTAGCTAAAAAGCAAAGTCAAGCTGTGAGCTGGAAGCCGGCTCGGTTTACAGATGCTGGCAAGGAAAGGGCTGATGATGCATAATCATATATTCACCTAGCATATTGAAGTATAAACACGGTACCAGAACACCTTATACTGGAACATTCCACAGATAAGAAAGAACAGGCCGATCCATCCCAATGACAGGGGCAAAAGGGTAAAATGATGGATAGAGTTGTTTTAATTAAACCAACATATACAAGGTGAGAGGCGGCACCTTACTACGTAGAGGGGTTGCACCTTACTGCGTAAAGGGGTTGCACCTCAATACGTCAGAAGTAATGTGTAATTTGTTTGTACCTGTGTATAAGAATACATCCCTGGGACGGTGTCTTTGTCCGGCTGAGGGGGCAGTGAAAAGTCCCGCCACTGACTGAGCCGGGTCCATTGCCAAAAGGCACTTTCTCGTAGTATGCCCTAAGTTAGGCTAAGAAACCTACAGGGAACTGCCATTGTGTCCAAGATCGCAATAAATCTAGCAGACGTGACTTTGCACCTTACTAGAGTCTGTGGTCATTGGGAGCTCTCGTCGGGTCTGCTGCATCAGCTATCTGCAGAGCTGGGGCAGCACACGGGTAAGCACACGCACGCAGCCGTGTAATACCAACAAGGAGAGAGCAGAGCAGAGCACCATACCGGTAGCCTCTGACAACACTTACCATACAGAAAGGGATGTCAAATGGCTACAGAAATGAACCTGGAATCAGGAAAACAGGGTTCTATTAATAATCGCAGTTGCTTCCTGTGTAACCTTGGGTAAGCTACCTAACCCGCGTATGCTTAAGAGTTTAAAATGTTAATATGTACCACCCAAGCTGTGTACGCTTTCTTTGGAGGAAAGGTTCTATAGAAAGTTACTGTTTCTAATGAATCAGAGTAGATTGTTCAACGAGATACAGTACATAATTGAATGAGATTTTTCTTAAACTATGGCAAATATTATAAAACCATTATTCAGGCAGCCGAATTGAGAGTCTTCCAAAAATAAGTTACATCTTTAAGACCTGAACAAGTTATAGTATGATCTCATCCAAGAGATCTAAATAGCACGAACATCTACCGAAGTCACCAGCAATTTATTCAATAGAGTTCATCAGCTCTTGTCTGCACAAGCAAGTCTCAGGGTATTCTGTAAGAACTACTATATATGCTTTAAAAAAAAAAGGGGGGGGGGAATGGTGGTGAATGATTCTACCAATCTACAGAGAAACCACACACAGAGGAATAAAGACCCTGACAGAAGAGAAAAATGATCAGTACTGAAGGGGAAAGTGGCAATAAGAGGACAGAATTATTCTCAGAGAAGTATTACATGCACAAGTATCTAAATTGTTAAAAACTTTTATTTGTGACAGTAAAGAAACCATTCAGTACCTGATTGACAACACTTCTCTCGCCTCAAAACACTCACACTGTATATGTAGTGTTTCTCAAGTATTGCTGGATTGTTCATTGCATTAAAGTGTAAACAGCTCCATTATTAGACAAACAAGCAACATGTCCATTGCTTACTCTTCTTAAGTTCCCAGAAGAGTTAACAAAAAGCCAGACAGCTGGATTGTTACAATAAAATATGAACAGAAAACTAACAGCTCATTTTGCATAGTTAGCCTATAGAATTTCAAGCAATTCCCCAGCCCAAGTCTCACCTGCCCTCCTCACCACACAAAGGCCTACATCACAGCACCTTTGAAATCAGAGGCACAAACATTTTTTTCTTTTACAATAGGGCTGTGCGGTTCTGTGTTTTATTAGTAAAAAAATTCTGTAACACATAGGATTGTGTGTGTTTGTAAATTATGTCGCTACAGACTTTTTACATTGAAATTTCAAAGCGGCAATCCCAGTACAAGCGAGTGTAATTTAGAGATTTTATTGTCCCCCGACCACTCTAATCAAAAACAATGCCGTGATAAAGTGATTGAACACACTGATAACCAAGCTCTTCAGGCGACGGGTTTCTTCCATGTATAACTTCACTGTTTTTAAAAAAGAAATTAAAAGGTAAAAACAAGAAACAGTTTTTTTTTCTCCAAAGCTACCTAAATGAATACAGCAGTATTGTACATTTGCTAAAATCTTCCATTCAGAACTTCCTGGTGTTTAACAGATATTCTGCGCACAGCCCTAGTTTACAGATGGCAATTTAATCATAACATTTTAGTTGATTTTCAAGAATTTATGGCACTCTGCCTTACTTTTTAAATTAAAATATATCTCTCTATATATATCCCTATGCAGGCAAATAAACTTTTTTTTAATCCAACATAGAAAGGACAACGGAACTTCGGGTCAGGTAGCAATTTTTTAGCTGAACTGAATGATCCACTGGGAAAGACTTTTTAACAATATTGCAGTACTATCTGGGAATTATAATTGAAAGACAGGGTTTATAACAGTTGTGGTGACCCACATGCAGCATGCACTACTGCACTTGTAAATATGGAAGAGCTTTGGGAAATAATTTGATTTTGTTTTGATTTTCAAAATCTCATTTAATTAAAGTAAAACCAAAATAATCATATTGCAATTTTTACAAACATTCTACTACTTCTTCTGGTATTATGTTTAGAACTATATTGCTTTGTTTAAATCTAGGTGCTTCAAATATATATAGTTATATATAAACCAAAAGAGCTTATAAAAATCTGGATTTTTTAAGTGTGGGAAAATAAAGTGCAAAAAAGGTATATATGATAGTTGCTCACATAATATAAAAAATCCAAACACTTAGGAAACCCAAAAGTTGATCTTAAACCACCCCATTTGATGTCAGAAGGAAACAGGTATTATCCAAAAATATTCTCACATTCAAGAGTGAAAATTACCATGATTAGAACTCAAACAAAAATCATATATAAAATGCACTTATAATATTAGCATGGATCAGAAATATTACTATGTTATGCCCCTGATTTTGTCATTTTTGAGAGCTGCGTGTTATTTTGTATGCTTTATCAGTTGAAATTATAAAGCCAATTTTTTCTGGACCTTTGTGGATTACAAAAGCCCAAACAGCATTAAAACTGTACAGAAACCACATAAAGACAGTGATTGTATAGTATCAGTCATTAAAATGGTTTCAGATGTGGGAACAGAAGTTCAGTTGTCCATTACATGTTGATTTCAAAACAATACAAGTCACTTTAATATCAACATTCATTCACAGACATTTAAGGCAACTGGGTTCATGAAATCACTGCTTTTATAAATGTGAACAGCTAATGACATGGTTTCTTATCTACAACAGATCACAACTGTCTAAACGGTAGTGTCTCATGAAGGGGTTATTCACTGTCTAATTGGTAAGACTGTTTGGTCTAATACTTGTGTGAAAATCTTTGAATTTTTTTCAGCCACTCTCATCACACCTGCACAATAAACTACAACCTGAATACTTCCCTGCAGACTGTACCTGAGGCACAGAGGTCACAAATACAGTTAAAAATACTGCTCAGATAACAACTTTTTGGCAGTTTATGGTTTCAATACTCTGTATTCAAAAATAAAACTAAAGATCTTAAATTGAATGCAAATATAATGGGCTAACCAGAATCCATACGTCCTTCAAAACCATCCAGATTTTTTTTTAAATGGTCAGAATTTAGTTCTGGCATAGAAACATACAGTACTAAGGTAATGACAACTGGTAAGAGAACAAAAAAGTGATGCCGTACAGACTCAAATGTCATGGTACTGCTTAGAACACCCTCACTGAGAAACACTGAGTACAGTGCAAAGCTGCACTGCAAAGAGACAAGTCCTCTCTCAGTCTTATATTGCCCCTGTGATAATCCATTCCAGGTCTGTGTAGGCTGGCCCACCCTTTTAGGAAACAATTTATTAAGCTGCTTAGTAAATGTTTTAGCCAAGGATGACAATCCAGGTCAGCTTCTTGTAATTCCTATTGGCCATACCTGTAAAAAGGCAACTTGTATCTACCCTGCGGCATTTGACAGTAGGCTAATTAAAGCACCAAATTATTAGTTTAACTTTGCTTGATGCCTGCCAAATACGGCTAATTTGTCTGACTAGATTTCTACTGGTGCAAAAATGGTTAAAAGGTGACCAGGGAAAGGAAAAAAAGGGCTGTGCCTTTTTGTTTCAAAAGGCTTAAAAAGAAAAGTTACATGTGTTTTTAACATCAGAAATTCAGGTCTTTCTACCCTGGATGAAGAATTAATGTAATTATGACATCACAAATGGATTTTTAGTGAGATTTTTATATTGTTTTTAACATTTTAAGTTAACACCTATTTAACTCCAAAGCCTGAAGAGTACGTGAGAGAAAGGAATTCTGAGTTAAACACACCTCCAGCAGGGGTGATATGGCTCCCAATCTGCATCTGAGACTCTCAACAAGTGTTCAGCAAAAACCAGGAGAGATCAGTTAACATTCCTGACATTTCTAAGGAAAAACACAAGCAGGAAAAAAAAAAGCCCCCACTTTAAAATAAATTGGACTCATACCTCCATTTTGCTTCTTTATGGTGCATAAAGGAGCAAAAGGCATTTTGCAAAGTCCTTTGCAGGTCACCTTTAACTGAGTTATCTGGTATGTCATATACCACAAGTTTACTACATAAGGGTGGGGTATATCACCTGCATTTCGTTTATTGCCCAAATTTGCAGCTTACAGCAAATGTTTTTGTAGTGCAGGCACAGTGGCAAAGAACAGTATAACAGCCGATGGTCAACTCCATTTGGTGAGTATACAGTAGCAACAATTAAGAGAAAAAAATACTCTTAACAGCTCAGCACGCATCCAGCTTACCCAGATGGGTTTTTGTAAGAAAAGAATTTAGATCAATAAATAGATTCTCCCTCCTTTCCCCCCAATATAATGGGTTTCTCATTAGGATGTTTTAAAAAATTGGAGAGGCATGGCAGTTGTGCGCAAGCAGAGATAATAGAACTTGATCCATCTAACATAAAAGGTGCTTGAGATCTATTTCCCATCACATTTTCCCAATTCTATCATACCCTAATACCCAAACAACTGCAGATATGTTCAAACTGTGTCCAAAATGAGTAAGACCACAGTAACACAAACCTGTAACCAAAATCACCTCTCCCCAAACTCCTAAACCTTCTGAGCATGACAAAATGTAATTAATACAACTTAACATCACCATGGAGACAGGACCCCAGCATATCTGTTTCAACTTTTTCCTTTGTTACCATATATTACAGTGCTCTATAAAAAATTCCTTTTTCCTTTTTAAAGCGTTTAGACAATACAAGACTAAAAGATGTCTGGAAATACACCTTATACAAAATGAATTTTTATCTTAAAATAACATTCAAAAAGGCACTTCATTCTGTAAGAAAAAAATTCAGAGTCAGGTCAACTGCTCTAAGCAGAGGGTGAAACTGTCTGCATAGTGGGAGGGGGAGAAATTTGACTGCTGAAATACAACAAGCTTCTTTTTTTGGCATGTTTTAAGAAAAGCTGATCCAGTAAAACGTGTCCACTTACGAAAGTCATTAAAAGAGCCCCATTTAAAATAGCTTCTTTTTTTCTTTTTTAAAAAAGTAGTCTGAACACGTGACCTTAGGATGTCAGGCTTCTGAAGGCTTACTAGCATCACTCATGATTGTCCTTCGTGTACAATGTAACAGGAAGATCAAGAGTAGCACTTCTGACAGGAGCAGCCTCCTCAAAGCTTAGTTTGAAAGAGTTGTGAGAGATGGAGAAAGAGTCTGTAGCAACTGCTATCAACCAGCAGCAGTCAGATTTAAGGGCTACCTGTTGCAAAGTTTGTGAAGCATACTGTAAACTTCTTCCTCTCTGCTTAGTCCTTCAAAGAAAGGAATAAGATCTAGCAGCTCTGTGTCCGTCATGTCATCAAACCAGGACTGCACAGGCACCTGAAACAAAGAAAGAGAAGAATAGAAGAGGCTTTGCTATATCAAGAACACATGCACAATTTCCATTTACCTCAGAATATTAGCTTACAGCACCTACTGGCAGGCGCCCTACCTGCAGCTAATGACCATGATAAAGAAAAAGTTACTCACCTGTAACTGAGGTTCAAGTACATTGCCAGTTCAGACCCACGTTCCTTAAGATAAACTTGCACACCCACATCAAGACTGGAACCTCTGGAAAGCTAACTGCAGACTCTTTCCAGAAGTGGAATGTTCCAAGCAAGGTTACATGAGGCACATCTCCCCTTCAATGTCTTCTGCCTCCTTAGAATCCAGAATACCTGAAGTAGGATGCAGACTATGACTCTACACTGATAATCTAGTTGGAAAAACTCCAGTTACAGGTGAATCTCTTTTCTTTCTCCTTAGAGTACTGTCAATATAGATGCCTATGCATGGATCAAGAAATCCTTATGGAAGTGTAATTGAGGAGGAAATATTTGAACAATAAATACCCAGCTGTTCTGTACTGTATATCAGATTTTGAGGAAAGGTTCAGAGAATAATGTTTCATAAAGGTGTAGAGTGAGCTCTAGGGAAGAATTTTGTGTATTACCACTATGGGATGTTACTGAAGTAATACATTAGAGTTTGTTTTGGAGCTAGTCTCATTCTCTGGTCCTCCAGAGACTGCAATTGCCACTAGCTTATAGTGCTTTTCCACACAGGATTTAATGACTCAGATAACTTCTTAGCACTGGATTTTATAACATCAAAAAGTGGTCTGGAGCTGGCTTTGATTTTTAACCATCAGCACGGATTAGATTTGAGGCTTCTGATCCTTGCATGGAGAGCTGGTAAACTGAAGCCTGATGTGACACTAAACAGGTAAGATCTCTCACTCAAGCATCAGGATTTGAGGGCCTGAGTTCAGAAATTCGATGTTTTAAGAAGCTTTCCTTAAACCTTCACTTTTTACCATATCAGCTAAAAGCTACACTAAATCTAACAACAAGCACTACAATAATCCTCAAAAACAAAGAAAATGCCTGATAAGCAACGTAATGTTTCAAGGGAACTAGAGGGAGCCCCAGATTGCTATGTGACTAGCAAGAGAAGTGTATGCAAAGTGTACACTGAGAGTGGTGGTTGATGGAGAGGTTTCTGTTTGAGCAACTCCCAACTGCAAAAGCTTTCCAAGGGGTTCCAGGCTTCATGTGGATTGCACATCCCAAGAGCAAGGATCTCTACTCTCAATCTCCAAAGGGAAATATGAAGAAATTCCTTGAGTGAGAAATATCTGTATTACTGGCATTTATACTATCACCAAAACCCACCCTCTTCCCTTTGCTTTATTTCTAAAGTTGGATAAGCTGATTGACTAGTATTCTTAATCACAAAATGACCCATAACAGAAATTCTAATTAGCAGATAAGGAAAGGATGGTTAGGAAGCAGCATCAGGTCTGCCAATTCTCTCCAAATACAACCTTAATTCACAGTAAAGGAAAACATATGAATAAAAAACACAGACAGGTATTCAACTTGTGCCAGTAAAAATTATTAGCTTGTCTATTAAAATAACTTCACTCTATGAAACCAAATCAGAGTACCCACAGCAGTTCAAATAAGCCCCTCTTATTGTAATCACCATTGAACAAATAAAAATAGTTTTAAGGTTTTTGGGTGAATATCCTCTCTTCTAACAGCGTGTACCAGGAGCGGTTATAAGGACACCACACTGTTTGGAGTTTTTCAGCACAATTAGCAGTCTCTTCAGAAGATGCCCAAAGCTAAAAATTGAAGGAAAGCTAGGCATGAGAAAGATGAATTGGCAGAGTAGTGTGGAGAAGCTTGGCCTATATCTAACTATGTGATAGCTAGCACTGGAACCTGATCTTCTACTTGACGTTTCAGAGAAGGATGATGCTGTTGACGCTAGTTAACACTTCAAAAGTAAATTTGAGTACTTAATATTGTTTGAATGTGGAATCCTGACCATGGAAGACCAAAGAGAGAAAGTTATTTCTTGGGACTACTTACTGCATTTTCAGGATGGAAGATGTAAGACGCAGGAGAGTTATCCACTATAATAACTTTACTCAGCTCTCTTCCCAGTCGACTCAGATCCTTCACATAATTTCCTCTGTGGAAAACACAGGATTCTCTGAAGAGTCTTGCCCTGAACACACCCCAGCGATCCAACAAGTCTGCTACTGGATCCGCATACTTAAAGACAGAAGTTAATATGATTCAGAAGTTAAAAAAAAACCTGAAATTTCATGCCTGTAGGTACAGCAGTGTTTCCTAGAACTAAACATTAAGGACAAATAAAAAGGACAATTATAGAACTACAATCTGCTTTGCTTCATCTTTTTCTCCTTAATATTAATGTTATGTGCTAGCAAAGCTAAAATTGTTAATAAATTGGTAACCAGACTGCAGTACAGTTATCTTTCAGAAAGAAAATAACTTGCACTGTAAAGCTTGCTATGATTTACTAATTATCTTAACACATCTCAACATGGGCTCTTTACATTTGTCCTTTAACTCCTAGAAGCTGATGAGTTCAGAGATCTCACTTAACACTACTGTAAAAATGCATGAAAAAGTAATGGTAAACCTATAGCACACGATGCCACTTCTGCAGCTACTCGTACTGAGTTCAATGCCATGTACTTGTGAAGTCAAGGGTAATGGAGGAGGCATCTGACTTTGCCTAATTTATGATGTGCCTTTGTCAATAATGCATGTTGACTTGTGATGTCAGCAAGGGATATGAAGATCCCCAAAACGTACTCCAGCCATGAGCGGACAGGCAAAAATATCTAATAAAAATATCCATTTGTAACATTCCTTTGAATAATGCCAACACAGATATCACATCTCACAGATAATGTAAGTACCATAGCACATGATGGCAAGAATTTTGACTCAAGAATTGATAGTAATGGCCCAAGAGGGTGGGAGGGGAGAGTCACCTAGATAGGAAACCAAATTGTAAGATCGGATATCCTTGACAATTACAATTAGCACAACTTCTTTGAAAGATATGATTGATCATTTAATGGGACTTTTCTAAATTTAACAACAAGCAAAATAGATCTTGCTGTCAATAAACCTTTCCTTTTATTAAGGCTGTTTCAAGAGAACTAGTACAAATCCCCTGCTTTGGGGCTTTTAGAACTTGACTGGACACAATATTGGAAAAAACACACAATCCTGCATTGACAAGGAGATGAACTAGATGATTTAACAGGTCTTTCCCACTTAGAGTCTATGGAAAGCCAGAAAAAGATTAGAATTTAACTTACGTTACTAAACCAAAGATATTTAAATAAAATTAATTAAAAATTTACCAATCAACTGACTGCACTTCAAAATCAAAACCACAAATACAAATCCACCGGAAATATTGAAGAACTAAAGCTTCACTGTCCACTATAAAACTACTTACATAAGATGCTACTTCACCAAAGCTAAAAGGGCACAAAATATTGCTTTTCAGATGCAAAATAGATCAAGCTTTACACAGAGCACGTAATAGTCTCAACCGAAATTATAACTGCACATCCACATCCCCGACATCTGTGTCCTACATTTTCTGCACCAAAGTACTTTCTGAACTATTGGCTGATTACACAGCTTAGATATAGCATACCTTATTTCATGCCCAGCTTTAATATACTGCTTCATGTAGTACACTATTTGTTCTAATTTCCCACTATAACCATGGTAACTTGTAAGCCTTTCATATTGGCATCATGAGCAATGCATGGAGGCTACATTATGAGACAAGCCCATATGTGATTTTGTTACCATGGAAACACTTACCCACACACTAGCAGACAAAGTACACACCGTCAGGCAAAGAAGCAGAAAAGGGGAAAAATTAAGATCATACCGAGTGAGGAAAACAATCATTCACAGAAAATCCAACCAAAATGTCCACTAACCAGCATTAAAAATACTGAGAAGGAAGAGACGATGACAAACCTTGGCTAGACTGGCCGTGAAGAGTACACACTCAAAGAGCTCTCCCATCCTCTGAAGAAACTCATCCACATGTGGTCGTTTCAATACATAGACCTGAAACGACAGTAAGTGTTTAGGTGAAATGAAGCTTAAGCCAAAAGGTCTGGAGTTAGCCTAAAATTGGTAGGCAGAACTAATATGTGACACAGGAGGCTCAGGTGAAGGAAAAGGGTGATATAAGACAAAGCATAATATTAAATAATGAAATATTTGAACATATGTACTTGATAGCTCCATGCTGACTGCACACTGGTAATACTGTGTCCCGCTGGAAAGATACATTGAATCACAGAATACCAGGGTTGGAAGGGATCTCAGGAGATCATCTAGTTCAACCCCGTGCTCAAAACAGGACCAATCCCCAGACAGATTTTTGCCCCAAATCCCTAAATGGCCCCCTCAAGGATTTACAACCCTGGGTTTAACAGGCCAATGCTCAAACCACTGAGCTATCCCTCCTCCCTTAAAACTGAAAAGAAAGACAGACATGTAATGGGGCACCAAAGCAATAAGAACTGTGACCCCCTATTTTTAAAGGTATTTATACATTGCTAGGCTCAGTGTTACATCTGTCTAATTTAGGAGACTAAATCTCATTTTCAAAAGAGATTCAGGCACTTGGGAGCCAAAATCCCATTGACAGTTGATTAGATTTAGGTTCCTAAGTACCTCAATCCCTTCTGAAAATGAGACAGGCTCCTAAATCAGTTAGGCATTGCTGATCATAGCAACTCCTGAATACCTTTAAAAATCTCGGCCTGAGCGCCGGTAAGTAGCATGACTCTGATGCCTATGTTTCTTCAATTCTTGAACATTTCCTGAATTCTTGAGAGGAAACAACATCTGAGGGAAAGTTTTATCTTGTGTTGGGAGGAGTTTTGAAATGTATTGACGTCTTCCTTTTTGTCTGCAAATAAAATTCTTCTCTTCAAATTTTGTTTCTGGAAGTCAAACAACACACTCTATTGCTGCTTTTTATTGATTTTCCAAACCCATTAATAAAATACAAGCTTTCGCCTCTTCAATGGAGAAATGAGTTTCCAGTGTATATTTTGAGTTGTACTGGGCATGTAAAAACTCTTCAGTTGAGGCTTTGTCATAAATACAGTAAATCATCTGGGTTTTCTTCCTTTCAGGCAGCAATAGCTCCAGCAAAGGAGCCATGCTGTCATTCTGCAGCAAGAACCAGTTGTGTATTGCAATTGATATGGCTACCAAATTTGTTAAGCACCAACAACGTGCTTGGTGTTCATATAAGATACCTAGATAAAGCCAGTCCCTATCCAGGAAGTTTACAATAGGGTAAAAACAATAACAAATTGGCAGGATGAGGGGGAGTGGAGAGTTAAATGTTTACTTTAAATAATTATGTTATTTATCTTGCTTGCTACCATTTGATAAAGGTTCTTGATAGAACTGAACTAGCAATTCCCACTTTAACAAGAAATCTACAATGCTAAAATTCTCTTAAATACAAAAGCCTGGTAAATTAAATAGGTTTCTCTATCATAAGGTAAAACATGATAAACTGAACTGGTTTAATGCCTTGTGTGTTTTACTGGTTAACATATTATTTTCATTAGATTAACAGTGATATTAAAGGGCAAAAGTGCAGTGAGCCTATACATATACACAGTGAAAGAGAAAGATATGGAAACACCAGTTTGAACTTCATAATGTAAAAATTAAAAGCAGTTAGTAAGAGAAGAGAAGGGACATTGCATCATAAAGGCTTAAACAAGGGGTGGGCAAACTTTTTGGCCTAAGGCCACATCGTGGTTCCAAAAGTGTATGGAGAGCAGGTGTAGTGTATTAAATTGCTCACCATAGGAATGTGTTACTGAGGATCCTGGGGGACAGTCAGGGGACTGGGAACAGGTGCAGTTGGATAGGCATGGGAGTCCCGGGTGGGGGGGGCCTGTAAGGGGGCAGGGGTGTGGAGGGGTCAGGGCAGTCAGGGGACAGGGAGTGGGGGGGATTGGATGGGATGGGGTCCTGGGGGGGGGAGATGTTAGGGGTGGGGGGGTCCCGGGAGGGGGCAGTCAGGGGACAAAGAGCGGCAGGGGGGTTGGATGGGTCAGGAGTTCTGAGGGGGGCAGTCAGGGGTGGGAAATGAGAGGGGGCAGGGGCCAGGCTGTTTGGGGAGGGCAGTGCTTCGGGCGGGCAGGGCTGCGCACTCCGGTGGATCAAAGCAAATTCAATATAACACAGTTTCACTTGTAACACGGTAAGATTTTTTGGCTCCCAGGGACAGCATTATATCGAGGTAGACGTGTACATGGACCTCAAACCAGTTTGCTGGATTAGATTATTATTCTTATTAAATCAGAACTAAACTTTACTTTTGCCACCTGAGCAGACTCTCAGTACATTCACACTTGAAAGTGGAGGACAATTTGTAGACTGGTTTTCATTTTGATGCCCTATTTTTAAATATTACCGTGGCAAGCACCTGACCCTACTTAAAATCAAATAACTAACATCAGGAATTACGTGTACAATAGATTATATTAGAAATAGGTTTATTAAACTGTTGCTCTCTTTTCCCAGGTAACTGCACTATAGTTTCTTGGACTTCAATAGGAGTGTGACAAATAAGTCTCTCTCCCCTTTTACGATAACCATTAGTTTTTCTTTAAAAGCTGGACTCACTGAGAGATACTTTGACTAGGGTTTACCTTCCAAATGCAACTTTTACAACACAGAGGTAAGAAGTGCAGCTTCACAAACTCAATCATTCATAATGCACCTTTTCACAATTTGCTTCCCTTCTGTTGACCCAAGAAACCATACACAACCAAGTGTGGCAACAGTGGGAGAAGCACTCTATTAATTTAAGTTTATTCCTTTGCTTCTGGTCTTCAGCACAGTAAATCAGTTAAGGCCAAACAAAAGAAATAGAAAATAGCAAGGCACATTACTCATCACCTGTTTGTAAACATTCAAGCTCTAAATTCTTTAGCTTTATATCATCCTCCTCCCTTAGGTACACAACAGCTCCAAATATGTGAGAATTCCCTTCTCAGTGTACTGAAACCATCTACAGTAGAACCTCAAAGATACAAACACCAGAGTTACTGACCAGTCAACCTGACACCATGTGAAAATGGAAGTAACCAATCAGACAGCAGCAAAGACACCCCATCCCCCCCAAAAGTAGGGGGTGTCAAGTACTGCACTGTGCCTGCATTGCCTCTTATAGGTAGGCACACCTGGGCTGCTTGTCCCCACCCCCATAGCAGCCACAGCAGAGCAGGAGCAGCGCTGGGGTCTGCAGCTTTCACGGCCACCCACCCCCTCTGCTGAGAGGGGAACACACACTCTTCTCCATTTCTCACACACACACACACACACACACACACACGTACGTCTGCCAGGAGGAGGACAAGCTTGCAAACTCATGCCACGGCTGAGTAGGGAGCTCTGCTGCTGCTGGTGCTTTGTTCAGAGTTAGAACATTTCAGAGTTACAGACACCCTCCATTCCTGAGGTGTCTGTAATTCTGAGGTTCTACTGTATCCGCAGATGAGAAGTTCTGTGCCTTATCAGTGCCTTTTCTTTTTAACAGTCACAACACAACAAAGAATCCCCCATCTCCACTCACTAGGTTACAAAAGTGTTTCCTCCTGTGGACTGTGATTACGAAATCCAACCCAGGCATTTAAACTGTGGGTACCTGCAATATAAAATGTTCTCCTGTATACCAAGGCAGCCATAGAAAAAGCAGAAAGCCTACAAGGAGTGGAAGATAGGAGGGATCAGCAAGGAAAGCTACCTTATTGAGGTCAGAACGTCTAGGGATAAAGTGAGAAAGGCCAAAACCCATGTGGAGTTGGACCTTGCAAAGGGAATTAAAACCAATAGTAAAAGGTTCCATAGCCATATAAATAAGAAGAAAACAAAGAAAGAAGAAGTGGGACCACTAAACACTGAGGATGGAGTGGAGGTTAAGGATAATCTAGGCATGGCCCAATATCGAAACAAATACCTTGCCTCAGTCTTTAACAAGGCTAATGAGGAGCTTAGGGATAATGGAAGGATGACAAATGGGAATGAGGATATGGAGGTAGATATTACCATATCCAAGGTAGAAGCTAAACTTGAACAGTTTAATGGGATGAAATCGGGAGGGCCGAGATAATCTTCATCCAAGAATATTAAAAGAACTGGCACATGAAATTGCAAGCCCATTAGCAAGAATTTTTAATGAATCAGTAAACTTAGGGGTTATACCATATGACTGGAGAATTGCTAACAGTTCCTATTTTTAAGAAAGGGAAAAAAAGTGATCGGAGTAACTATAGGCCTGTTAGTTTAACATCTGTAGTATGCAAGGTCTTGGAAAAAATTTTGAAGGAGAAAGTAGTTAAGGACATTGAGGTCAATGGTAATTGGGACAAAATACAACATGGTTTTACAAAAGGTAGATCATGCCAAACCAACCTGATCTCCTTCTTTGAGACAGATTTTTTTAGACAAAAGGAAACGCAATGGATCTAATTTACCTCGATTTCAGTAAGGCATTTGTCACGGTTCCACATGGGGAATTAGGGAAATTGGAAAAGATGGGGATCGATATGAAAATTGAAAGGTGGATAAGGAACTGGTTAAAGGGGAGACTACTATGGGTCATACTGAAAGGTGAACTCTCAGGCTGGAAGGAGGTTACTAGTGGAGTTCCTCAGGGATTGGTTTTGGGACCAATCTTATTTAATCTTTTTATTACTGACCTTGGCACAAAAAGCGGGAATGTGCTAATAAAGCTTGTGGATGACACAAAGCTGGGAGGTATTGCTAACACAGAGAAGGACCGGGATATCATACAGGAAGATCTGGATGACCTTGTAAACTGGAGTAATAGTAATAGGATGAAATTTAATAATGAAAAGTGCAAGGTCATGAATTTAGGGATTAATAACAAGAATTTTAGTTATAAATTGTGGACACATCAGTTGGAAGTAACAGAGGAGGAGAAGGACCTCGGAGTATTGGTTGATCACAGGATGACTATGAGCCGCCAATGTGATATGGCCATTAAAAAAGCTAATGCGGTTTTAGGATGCATCAGGCGAGGTATTTCCAGCAAAGACAAGAAGGTGTTAGTACCGTTATACAAGGCACTGGTGAGACCTCATCTGGAATACTGTGTGCAGTTCTGGTCTCCCATGTTTAAGAAGGATGAATTCAAACTGGAACAGGTACAGAGAAGGGCTACTAGGATGATCTGAGGAATGGAAAACCTGTATTATGAAAGGAGACTCAAACAGCGTGGCCTGTTTAGCCTACCCAAAAGAAGGTTGAGGGGGGATATGACTGCTCTTTATAAATATATCAGAGGGATAAATATCAGGGAGGGAGAGGAATTATTTAAGCTTAGTACCAATGTGGACACAAGAACAAACGGATATAAACTAGACACTAGGAAGTTTAGACTTGAAATTAGATGGTTTCTAACCATTAGAGGAGTGAAGTTCTAGAACAGCCTTCCAAGGGGAGTAGTGGGGGCAAAAGACATCTGGCTTTAAGACTAAGCTTGATAAGTTTATGGAGGGGATGGTATGATGGGATAGCCTAATTTTGGCAATTAATTCATCTTTGTTTATTAGCAGGTAAATAGGCCCAATGGTCTGCGATGGGATGAGATCTGAGTTACTACAGAGAATTCTTCCCTGGGTGCTGGCTGGTGAGTCTTGCCCACATGCTCAAGGTTTAACTGATCGTCATGTTTGGGGTCGAGAAGGAATTTTCCTCCAGGAAAGATTGGCAGAGGCCCTGGAGGTTTTTTGCCTTCCTCTGCAGCATGGGGCACGGGTCACTTGCTGGAGGATTCTCTGCACCTTGAGGTCTTTAAACCACAATTTGAGGACTTCAGTAACTCAGGTTAGGGGTTTGTTACAGGAGTGGGTGAGTGAGATTCTGTGACCTGTGTTGTGCAGGTCAGACTGGATGACCATAATGGTCCCTTCTGACCTTAAGTCTATGAATCTATGAATCTAACTTACAGTAAAAATGAATTTCTTGTACACAAACTCACTGATAAAGGTTGGTTGAAACAGAAATACAGTTTGAAATCAGTTCTTTTATGTTTCCTTTGCAGGGCTTCTGTGGCAGCAAGCAGGTAGTTGACCTGAACTGGAACAAGGCACTGTCACTCTAAGTGAAGCAGCATCACATTATGACATGGCACTCCAGGCCTTCTCATGCCTCCCTAGTTCAGTTTCTTCTCTTTTTTATGCCACCTGGGCACCTGCCACTGGATTTTCTCCTCATCACTAATTCAGATGCCTGGTTATGTGTGTGAGGTTCTTAGTACATGCTACAGAACCACTTCTCATTTCTGGATAAGGCCTACCCGTTTCCTGCCTGCACACACTTCCTCCAACAGTGCCTCAATGTTTTTCTAAACAAGGTTTCTGAGTGCTTCGCGGGGAGGGGGCTGGGGGAGAGGAGGCATTCCCCTATAGAAGATGCTTTCTGAAAAGTTGCCACCAGGTGTTAGGGTGACCAGCTGTCCAGTTTCAATCAGAACATCCGGTCGAAAAGGGACCCAGGCAGCTCTGGTCAGCACCGCCGACTGGGCCGTTAAAGGTCTGGTCAGTGGTGCTGCGGTGCTAAGGCAGGCTAGTCCCTACCTGCCCTGGCACCGTGCTGTGCTCCGGAAGTGGCCAGCAGGTTCTGCTCCTAGGTAGGGGGAGGAGCAGAGGGCCACGGGGCTCTGCGTGCTGCCCCTGCCCCAAGCACTGGTTCCCGGCCAATGGGAGCTGGGGGGAGGGGTGCCTGCGATGGGCAAGAGTAAACCTCCTGCCCTCCCTGCCGACTAGTGTCAGATTCGCTGGCCGCTTCCGAGGCATGCACAAAGCGGTGTCAAGACAGGCAAGCAGTCTGCCTTAGCCCCCCTGCTGCACCGCTGACCAGGAGCACCAAGATAAGCCCACAACCCAGCCCTGAGCCCCAAACCCCTGCCCTGATCTCCCCCAAACCCAGAGCCCCCTCCTGCACGGCTAAAGCCCTCATCCCTGGCTCCAACCCAGAGCTTGCACCCGCAGCCCAGATCCCCTCCCACACCCCTCCCTGCACCCCAATCCCTTGCCTCAACCCGCAGCCCCCTCCTGCATCCCAAACCCCTCATCCCCAGCCCCCCTCCAGCCTGCAACTCCAGCTGGAGCCCTCAACCCCTCCTTCATCCGAAGTGCCTGCCCCAGCCCAGTGAAAGTGAGAGAGGGTAGGGGAGAGCGAGCCACCAAGGGAGGGGGGAATATAGGGGGTGGGGCCTCATGGAAGGGACAGGGCTAGGGTATTCAATTTTGTGCCATTAGAAAGTTGGCAACCCTATCAGGTGTTGGTAGCAACTGCAAGTGTGTTGGTAATCCTCAACTACAAAATCCCTTGGTCTACTTCACAGGAACCTTTTCTCCATTTGACAGTGCAGTTCTTTCCTCCTCTGCCTCCTTACGTTCTCATTTAGTGTGTTATTTTCTTTGCTTCATTAGTTACTGGACTTGAATCGCAATGCTGCATGCTTATTTGTGGCTTGGCTTTTTTCTGTTATAGGATGTCTTCAGTTCAAGTCTCTAGACTGACTGACTCCTGGCTTTTCTCTCAGATTTACATACTGTCTTCAGGGCAGGCAAAAAAAACATTTCTTTCATATCTGTACTTCTTGAGCTGCATGTTTTGCTAATTACCACTTTATTCTGGTAACTGTTTAAAGGAATATCATCACTTTTTATTAACCTTTGCTTGGACATTAACATTTAAAAGGTTTTTCCAGGCTTTAGGCAAGGTCTTACAATACTGCATATATTTGTCAGTTTTAGTTTAGAACTGTTACAGGTGGCATAACCCAAATTAAGTGCAACTGTTTTAGAGTATATTTACAGATAGGTTTTCTCTGTCCTATGAAAGTATCAGTTGTGAAGAATAAAATATTTGTAAACAGAAGAGCAAGCTTTATTGTAATGCAGAAATAGGACCATATATAAGCTTTAAAAACATTAGTTTCAGAATTTTGGAATCTTCATGCAATAGCAGAACACTCTGACCAAGACAATTCAAGCACCGGTAATCTTCGTTTCACTGGGTATGCATTTCCTATTAACAGAAAGGGGAGAAATAATGTGGATTCTTGAGTCTTCACATATCTGGTCCACTTTGCCATGGTTGCCTCCCAGTGCAAGTAATCAAGAATAGGCCAATTAGATTGTACACAGCCTATCCTGGATTACTTGAACCAGGTCACAGCCTTTTCCAGGAGAATAATTGAGGAACTCAGTCCTTTACGAAGAGAAAGTCTGTATTTAAAGTTGTTCCCCACTGAAAAAAAATAATCACATACAGTATTCTAAACAAACTTCCAAAACACTTCTTATTTTCACTGGCTAAAAATTATTTTTTCTTTATTAATATACTGTTAAAACACAGAACAACCAATAGCCTTGTTCACTACAAAGTATGATAACTTTAGATCAAAGTCCTAGTAAGGAACAATAACTCAGTCCAAAACCAGGCCAAATCAAATTGCTGCTTGCTGCCTTTTCTGATCCTAAACATTCAAGCATAAGACATGAATCATGTTAGGTATGGCAACCTGGATAATGGACAAGGAACTACCTATACTAAGGATCCTTATACTCATCATATGGGGGGAATGGGGCTGTGTCAGTGTCAACAGTTTCTTCTATAGAGAGTGTATAAAGTAAGTTATCAAAAGCTACCATACAGTATTGTCAAGCACACAGAAAATTCCAAAAAGAGCAAGTCCAAACTTCTGAGTCACTTCATTTAAAATGTTATCTACCTTTTACTAGCCAAATGAGTAGAGCCTATTGATGCTCTTGGGTGCTAGAATTTGAACTTTCTAATGCATAGCTTCTCAACCTTGGTGTCACAACCACCTGGTCCTTCCCAAGCTATTAAACCAGAAGTGAGTTACAGGGAGAGATGGTCCTGGTATGGAAAATGTCAAAGCTGCCGTATGGAAAAGGTTGAAAAACAACGATTTATTGTACTGTGTGGGCCCATCTCAAGCCTTGATAAACCTCCTCAAAACAAACTTACTGACAGGGTGACCAGATGAGATAAAGAAAATATTGGGACAAATATCTGGGGACAGGGGGAGTGTTCGCTGGTGGAGGGGGGAAAAAAAAGCCGAGTGCTGCCGGCGGAGCGAAATGTCAGAACAAATTGCGTCCTGACCGAAGATTGGTCGCGATGCGGGACAACCACCCAAATATCGGGATGGTCCTGATTTTATTGGGACATCTGGTCACCTACTTAATGAATTTGAACAAATATGTTTTGTTGACCTTGATTTCTGATGAATAATTTGGTAGGGCACAAGATTACTTTGATTTGCTCTCTCACTTAGAGGGCCAGAAATTTTGGTGACTAGACACTAGAGAAAAGGACCATGCTATTATCTAGCCAATACAGCATCTGCTTGGATTGGAGTGGTACTCCATTTGTTCCCATAAACATGCTATGGTCTGTGCCACCAACAGGATAATTAAGCTCTTAGTGTGTCACTTGGAGATTACAATATAAAGAAAACAAAAGCTTGCTAGATGTGTTATATTGCTATACTTTCCAAGAGAAATCAAGATATTTCATAGCCAAATGCACATTAATACATTATATACTGATATTTAAAGTAAATCAGAAAGAGATAAGTTGTTGTATTTGAAAGACATGCAATGTGCCTCAGATAGGTCACTTTAGAAAATTACAGAGCAGCACAAAAATGCAACTTTGGGTATATCTACACTGCAATTAAACACCTGTGGCTGGCCCGTGACAGCTAACTTGGGCTACAAAATTGCAGCGCAGATGCTTAGACTTGGGCCCTAGCTCTGGGACCCTCAGTGTATGTTTAACTACAATTAATAATTCATAGCTGGCCCCTGCCAGCTGACTCAGGCTTGCTGGGCTCGGGCTAAGGGGCCGTTTTATTGCAGAGTAGACTTCCACGCTTGCGCTGCAGCCTGAGCTCTGGGGACCTCCCACCTCAAAGAGTCCTAGACCCTGGTCTCCAGCCTGAGCTCAGAAGTCTACCCTGCAGTGAAACAGTCACTTAGCCCAAACCCTGCAAACTTCGCAAACCTGAGTAAGCTTGCAGGGGCCAACCTCAGGTTTTTAATTGCAATGTAGACATACCCTCTTCCATCATTGGGTCCCCTAGATCAGGCTCCAGACTGAGCCTGAACCTCTACACTGTAGTTTTATAGCCCTGCAGCCAGAGCCCCATGAATCCGAGTTAGCTAATGAAGTCCAGCTGTGGGTGTTCAATTGCAGTGTACACATACCCTTTGCTTGTTTACATTGCAAAGGAAAACCAGGAGCACAGCATCTTAGAGCCCAGGGCAACTCACTCGGACTTGTGGGCTCAGGCTGTGGGGCTAAAAGCAGCAGTGTATATGTTCCCATTTAGGCCGGAGCTCAGACTCTCAAGACCCTCTCCCCTTTCCAAGCTCCAGACCAAGCAGGACCATCTACACTGCTATTTTTAGCGCCATAGCCTGAGCCCAGGCTTTCAGACTTGGTGCTGTGGGTTTTTCTTTGCAGTGTAGATGCTATCTAAAACAGAGCCCTTTAGGGTAAGCTCAGGCACGGTAATATTTTTTCAGACAACCTGCTGCTTTACAAAGCTCTACTGCTTTCTGACACAGCAGATTTAACAATTATTTGTGTAACTTTAACATTTCAGAGCTTCTGTCATATTTAAAATGGGTATAAAATACTTCTCAATTGTTCAATGATCTTTCTGTTTTAAGGAGTTTATACATAATACAAGGATGGCAGATTCGGACAAATAACTAAGGAACCACCTGGTGAAATTCTATGGCCTGTGCTATGCAAGAAATCACACTAGATCATAAAAGTCTCTCTCATCCAGCCTTGACATCTATTAATCTGACTCCCCCTCCCAAAATATTACTAGATAGACTGCTAGGGTGTCCCCTTCCACTGCTAGCCCCAATCAAGTTCACCCTCCCCATTGAGGCAAGTAGGTGGCTGCTCCTGCCCCCAGATCTTAAATGCTTTACAATTAATTTTTTAACAATCTGTTAAGAATGGAAGTATTATCGCCATCTTACAAATGAAGAAATGGAAATTCACAGTGTTTAAAATTACTTGCCCAATATAACAAGGAAGTCTCTGGAAGGGACAATTACCCTTCACATTATTTATCATACACATGAAAAAAACCTCCACTCTCTGGATGCAGTTTTTCAGAACTGCACATGCATTCACCAGATCTTAGTGCTTAACTGCAGTAAGCTATTGGAGAAGTTGGAAGGCCTGTAGTGAATGAAGATGGGGATTGAACAGGCATCCTTAATTCTTGTATTTCTTCATTTCTGAGTGTTTGATTTTCAAACTTAACATTCTTTTAATGTAGTTTGTGTTTTGGTATGTAATATTAATTGATATAATGGATACATACATATATAGTGCCATCAAATTGTGCAATGTATGAGACTCTGATCTTATTGTTAACCTACTATGTTTCCTCCTATTGTTTGTCACATTCAATCCTGACATCTTGCTTCAAAATTAGACTGTATACTCTTGGGGCAGCCATTGTGTCTACCTGTGTATTTGTACAGCTCATGGCACAATGAAATCCTAATCCTTATGTGGGCCTCTGGACATGATCACAATGCCAAAAAAAAAAAATCAGAAAATAATAAATATACATACTCCTGTCCCTTGTAAGTGAATGTAGTGCTGATGAAAGATTAATAATCCTAAGAAATGAAGTTCTCCACCACAGAACAGGCATACAATCACTGCTGGCAGAGGGACCACCATTCTAAAGGATATTTCAGTCCTTTAACCATTTAATCTTTGGCCTCTAAGATGCTTAACAAGTGTATCAAGTGGTGACAATTGTGTGGATAATTTTCGCAATGTATAGTTTTCATTTCAGGAATCAGACTAAGATTACCACCTTATTTTACAGGATACTGAACAGTCTTCAGATAAGTAGTGACAACAATATTTGTGCAGGGAATAACTAAACTGATTACTCAAGACTGCTTGCAGTGGTGTTGTAACCATGTTGTCTCTACTATCCTGGGACCAAGGCGGGTGAGGTATTATCTTTTATTGGACCAAACTCTGCTGGTGAAAGAGATAAGCTTTTGAATATAATTAGTTATTTTTACAATCTAGCATATAACCTACCCTAACCAACAAAAGATATTTTAACCAACTAGCAGGCTCAATTCATCAGAACATTAGGATCCAAGTTTATAGTACCTAGTGCAGGCTACTTCTAATAAAAACTGCAATGTTTGAGCTTGTCTGGAGGGAGAAATTTATGACTATTATTTATGTGGGCCAAGATATTCAAAAGTGATTTTGAGTGCCTCTGTTTTTGGATGCCCAATCTGAGATACCTTTAGAGGGGCCTGATTTTCAGAAAGTACATGTTCACCATGTTTTGAAAATCAATCTCACTTAAGGTGTCTGAACTAGAAGTCCCAAAAACCGAGGTACCCAAAATCACTAGTCACTTTTGAAAATTTTGTCCATATTATCCTAAACGGACTAGGCACTTGAAAAACATAGAAGACTATAAGGAACCCTGACTTGAAGAGCTTAAAATCTAAATACAGACCAAAGGTGAAGGGTGAGAGGAAGGAATATAAAAGCATGAATGCTTGGCATACAGCTTTAATTCTCTTTTGCATAGTTTAGTGCTTTTACAATTTATAAACTGATTCTGTTGGTCTGTGCTTTTAGGGAATGATAAATGTCTTAGAAATAGGTGTTACCTGGACAGACAATGTTTGTAAATAACCCGTTAGATCACTTCATGCTTGGAGAAGCTTAGAATCCACAAGAGGAGTCAGAAATTGATATCAAAGTCCTGAGGAGAAGATTCTAGAAAGAGTTTTGAAGCAGTTAGAGGGACACTGGCAGTTAGACACAACTATCAGGTAGGTCATTAACCAGCCTGAGAAGATGAAAACCTCCATTTTGGCAACTGTAAAACTATGTCAAATAACTGAAAATCATCTTTTTTTTGTATTAAAATATTCCTATATCTCTGACAATCCTTTAAAATTAAGAACTGACAGTAATAAATGATGAATAAAAACTAAAATTGAGGAAATATTCCAACACGCAGAAACCAAGGTCCAAAACACCAGGGCTACAATATAATGCAGCGTGTCACCCAAAAAGCTTAAAGTGACTTTTTTCTGGAGTTATGATAACTGAACTGTATTAGTGCAATTACAGAACAACACATTTACTCAAAGCAATGCCACATAAAACAAGAATGTGAGTTGCAATCCTGCTTCTTACAAGCTTCAGGTGTGTTGTGAGCAACTGACAAACCAGACAGCTGCTTTATTCTATGTAGAAGTGAGAACGTATCCTTTGCACACAATAATTCAGCTTTTATTTTAGCCAAAATTGGCTGTATCACTTCCCTCTGGAATTAGTCATTCCAAAATACTTGCTAAATTTCAGTTTAAGGATATTATTGGTTACTGAATAATGTGCTTAAAGTCAGATTATTTTTAGCTTTTAAAATAAGCAGAAGAGTTATTTATTTAACTAATTTTTGATGTGTAAGTTCCTGTTTGTCAAAATACTGAGCAACTGTATGCAGTACAAAGTAAATATAACATCATTGCTGATAGAATCTGCAAATGACCAAGACTGGCAGAGTATTAAATAAGATGAGGGGACACAACCATACAGAGTGATCAGGATTGTGCATTAATTCAGCTAAATGCAAAGTTATATATCTAGGAACAGAGAATAAGGCCATTCCTACAGAACAGGGAACTATATCCTGGAAAAGAGTGACTCTCAAAAAATCAAGGGGTCAGAGTGCACAAGATATTGGCCTGTGACATACAAGTTCCTTCTGGCCTTAATCTCTATGAATCTATGAACAAATTAGAGCCCAATTTAACAGCAATGCTTACCTGATGTATGGTTCCATCAATTTCAACAGGAACAATGAAGTCAGCATTACTAATTGGCTAGAAAGAATGACAACAAAGTAAGATAATATTTTCAAAAAATAAATGTAAATACCATTACAGGGGGAGCTTTTCAAAGGCACCAACAGCAGTTAGGTTCCTAATTTCCACCAAAACTCCAAATATGAGCCTTTGGAGATCTCTCCCCCACAGTTAATATAAAAAGCTGGAAAAATTGCTTATTTTGATATTGAAAAGTAAAAATTTCATAGAGCATAGATTGAATAATACACTTCACAGCAATTTTTCTATATGCCTAAACTCAGATTTTGCATAGGGCCTGGGATTGTTTTATATAAGGATGGTGAGAGAATGCAACGTATGTCCCGGATTCAATAGTTCGATTTTAATATTTGTTTCTATTGTCTCATGATGGGGATTTGTCATTACACTACTGAACTACCATTTCTGATGATGCTCTCCCTCTCATTCTAAAACACTCTTCCCTTCCCTCCTCCTTCAGGTGTTCACTCTGCTCAAATATGCTGAGGAAGTAAACAGGGAAAATGAGAAATATTCCCTCAGGAAGCTGTCTTCAAAAAGGAGCGCACACCCCCCCACCTTATCTCTAGTTGCTGCTAAACAAAAGCATCTGCAGCTATTTCATTGCAAAATTACTGTTATGTATTTTAAAGTATATTAATGCCTTTTATGTAAAGTCTTTCATATTGAAGGACCTCAACATATTTTTATGCTGTCACACACAACCTCCTCACTTAAAAGTAGCCAACTCCTGGGGTAGAATATTTGTGAAACAGAGCATACGATCACAGAGCATTTTAGTGAAGAATACCACAACTAAAGGAAACTGCAGGAGGAATTTAAGTAGTTAGAATTCAATTATTCAAACAGGTAGTTGGCTTGGACATACAGAAGTTGTTAACTCAACCCTTGTGAAAATTATCATGAGTTCTTTAGTGACTAGAAGCAGGCAAGGGCCTCATCTCAGATGAAAGGCAGCACAAAGCTCACCAGTACCACTGAGATGCACTGGAAAGAGTGCCAGCTACAGAATAACCACAGTCATTTACTTTAGCATTTGGTTTTTCCTTACAGACTCCCATTGTCAACTCTGAAAATGAATGCAAGAGAGCACGAAACCTTTTCAGTAACCTCTGCAAACCTCTGCTCTGGACAAGGGATTTTGGTGATGTCAATTGTTGAAGAGATGATACACTCTTTCAAATGATTTTAAATTAATTGGCTAGAATAACCTGAAGAGATATACATTTTATTTTCACTAAGGAACCACAGAACTCACAATTTAGGGAGCATTCAGTTAACACTGATTTTTCACACTGTGGATTGATACTGATTCCCTGCTACTTATGTGGATGCCATGCATCCTTTCTTGTATATTCTTCATCCCACCCGCCCCCCACCACTTGCTACTTTGGCCTCCCTCTGTAAATAATTTAATAGCTGTATAAAAAATGAGTATTTTTTCCTTCAAGAGCCCAATTGAGCTTCTACCTTGATAGAACACTAAGAAAATTCCCAAGTATAACTTCAGGAGTGACTACAAAAGTCAGGGATTTGGCACTGAAGTCTAACAGTTTATAAATCTATACAATCCTACAATTTCAGCCTGACTTTGTATCATGAGTGCATGCATAACCATATATCCATATAAGGTCTTTTTAAAGTCAACCAAGAAAACTTTTTTCCAGATTCAGACCACTAATGAACTATGGTTTACAACATCAAGTGTCTGACAACTGAATATTTACTAGGATGAAAATAAAAGATTTATGTTTGTAATGAAAAATATAGTATAACCAAAATTAGAAGTACTACAAAGTTACTGGCACTTGCTCCTGGTAAGGAAACATACTAGTGGTGCTTAAAGGTCTTCCTATAAAGCAAGATGTTTTATAATGCCTCAGATTTGCAGAACATGAAGGATGATCTTATTTCTGAGCCAATTTGAAACGGACACTGCTCTTGTTCTAATGCTATATCCTACATGAACAATACACACATTCCAGGACAGAAATTTTTAAAGCTCTTCAAAATGTGCTTCAAAATGACTGACTCACCAGCAATAGTCGTACACCACCCACCTTCCTGTAATGGAGGCTGAATATTTAATGTGCTGACTAGAGTAGAGATGGTGACAAAACTTATTTACTTAACCCACGACATTGGGAGCAATCTTTTCTGGCGCAGAACACAATTTTTACTGGCACCAAGGATTTATTAATATAATATTCACAATCTCTTCTAGCAGAATTATACACTCACCTAGCATACAGAGGCCATGAAATTCCATTTTCCACAGCTATGATTTCTAGACTCAACTGCAGCAGAATTTACATTTCAGAAAGTCAGTTTTTCAGGACAGCAAGTTCTACATATGTTAAATACTGAACCCTGCTGGAATATTTAGCTACTGAAGTGACAGGACTGAGTCATCATTCAGTTAATCACTTGTTTCTTGTTCCTTTCTCTTGCAACAAGAAGTATTCATTACTTTATTATTGGTCATTCTATCCTCCTTGTCCCCCACCACAACCAAAAAAACCAGGAAAATAATTGTAGGAACTGGATGATGGAACAGCTCCCAAAGGAGGCAGTGTATTTGTCGTCTCTGGAGAGAGAGAAAGATTACACAACAGGTTTATCCGGAATGACAAACTAACTTTGAAAATTTTCTTGCAACAATGCATAGTGATGGAGAGGACTGAAAAGGCTCCTATCAAGGTCTATCCGTTGTGTGGGGGGGAACAAACAAAAAAATATTCTAATAAGGAAATGGTCTATCGGGGCACCTTTTTTCTATGAAGAGCGGTCTATATGGAATCAAGAAAACGATTCAATTACCAAAACATTCATGGGTGGCTTGTAAAACTAGTTAATATATTAAGAAGATTACTGTCTATATCATGTTCACTAATATTCATATGATCAAGTAGCAAAGACCACTTGAGAGTATATTTACCTTAAATGAACTGTGTACTAATGTTTCATCTAAATCAATGACCACGCATTTCTTCCCATAGTCCAGTACTGTTAGTTCTGGCAGGAGGTATTTAGCCGGTGGCTAAAGAAAAAAACAGCACAATGAAAAATGTAAATTTCTGCACATTAACCAGAGATGCACACTCTCAGCACTACTCACTAGCAGTTAGCAACAGGAAGTCACATATGTATAAGTCATAAGGTTGAATAGGTTTTTTCCTGTCAGTTTACAATACACAGCTGGAAATGAAAGCTTTCATGCAATACACAAAATGCTTTCTGTATTTTTATTTATTGAATGAATATCAAATGCTTTGGAGATGAATTTAAGCAACATAGATGAACGTAGCAAAACAATTTTGGTAGCTGAAGTCAGTGGTAGAAATAGGACACAATTAGTAAGACTCACAATTAGTAAGATTCTTTACTGGCCTGCTTTCTCATGCCTCAGAATGTGGGCTAGACAGCTGCAGTCTCATCTTGCTCTCCATTTCAGAGTCCAAAGCAGCAACTGGAAGCATAAACTTCTGGCCACAGCATGCAAGGATGACTGTGAAACTTACATAAATCAATGCTTCCATTTGCCACAATGTACACTGAGATGAAGTAACTGAATGGCAAGCCCCAATTCTGAAGTCAAATGAGATTACAGTGATGGTCATTTCCAGAACGGGGCTCTGAACTGCTTCTAGTCAAGTGCTGAATTAATGCTTTTGCATCAGTGCTTTTACATGTTCAGAATCAGAAGAATAAAAATGCAGTAAATGAAAGTTCCATCAAACTTAGCTCTGTTATAGCCAGTGCCTATTACAAAGGTGGGGCTCAAAATATAATGGGAGCTCCACAAACTTCCTCCTGCAGCAGGCTATAAATGTTCCCCAAGATATTGCACCACAGACTTCAGCTGGGGGAGGACAAGGTAGAGTGGGCACAGTTTTGGGGCCCACTGCCTGACCTAGCATCCTGAGTTGCAACATTTATTGTATTCTTCTTTGACTTTGGTGCCAGGTGTCATTTACCACAGCAGCACTATGAAGGAACTGGAAGGGGAAGATGCATCTTTTGGATGCTTAAAGAAGCTGAGATATTGCTAAGCTGCCACACTCTTAAGGGCGTTTTAATGTTTAAATAAATGGGTTAGTTCTGAAAGGGAGGGAAAATTGGGGTTGGGTATAAAGTGAGATGTTCAATACGGAAAGGAAATTAAATATTTTAATGGTTTAAAGCCTATGGGTAGGGAATTAAAACAATACTGAAATCACAATAGGATGGGGGGGGGGATGCCACCAGCCCCAGTGTTTTAACTTTCCTCTCCTTTTGCATATACTTCGTCTATCTAGATTAGGGGTCGGCAACCTTTCAGAAGTGGTGTACACGTCTTCATTTATTCAATCTAATTTAAGGTTTTGTGTGCCAGTAATACATTTTAATGTTTTTAGAAGGTCTCTTTCTATAAGTCTATAATATATAATTAAACTATTTTTGTATGTAAAGTAAATAAGGTTTTTAAAATGTTTAAGAAGCTTCATTTAAAATTAAATTAAAATGCAGAGCCCCCTAGACCAGTGGCCAGGAACCGGGCAGCGTGAGTGCCACTGAAAATCAGCTCGCATGCCACCTTCGGCACGCATGCCACAGGTTGCCTACCCCTGATCTACATTGTAAGTTTATGAGACAGGGACAGTCTTTTTGTTCATGTTGGTACAGCAACTAGCACAATGAGATTCGGGTCTATTACTAGGGTTCCAAAGCTCTCTGGCAATATTAAGTAAATAATGGGACTTTAGGTCAATCTTAACAAAAATAGTCTTTTATGGAGGTAGCCTCAGAGACCTGCGAAGCCACCATATTGCACACTAGAATAGGATGGCTATCTGAATGAGATTACATCTGTGTGCACTATAATAAAAAGAGTCAAGTATTCTGTATGAATCATTGCTTTATTTCTGGTGTTTGCCAGAGTGCGACAAAATATTTTCCATAATTTTTAAAATAATATTGTTTATAACCATCAATTAGAAATATGAAAAATAATTCTATTTTCTTACCACATTTTATTTCTATCAGAGCATTTCTCAAATATGTAGCAAAAAGCTTCGCAAGCTCACAAAGAGCCCACACTGAATTTACCAATGGACAAATGAAAAATAATTCCCAAGCTAGGCTATGCAATTTTAAGTCATGAAGTCAAACACTTAAGTGCAACCTCCGTAAGAAACCCAAATTTGGAAAAATGTGTGCAAATTCTCCCCAGTAAATTTTAGTTTTAATTCATTAACTAAGTGTTCTTAAAATACTTTTCAGATTTAAACAACATGACAATCTTCAGTTACTTTATGTATCCTGGGTAGGATTTCCAAAAGTCCTCAGTGTTGATCTAACTCTGATTGTATGGAAGTCAATGACAGTTTCTTGATATATCAAAATTGAAAACCACTTAATCATCTACTAATCTCTTATTTTCTTTGTAATTCTATCTGATCTTTAGATTAGTGTTGAGTGAAACCATGATAAAGAATTGTATTGCAGTTGATAAGGCCTGCACAGCATGTGGGCTGTCAGACTAGATGTTCTCTTTGTATTTGAGGATTGTCAGATCCGATGTAGGACAGTTAAGCATATAGTAAAACATTGCTTTATTGCTGGAGATATATTTATTATTTGTATTACAGAAACACCCAGAGGTTAAGCCAAGGCCCAAGGTTACTAGGCCCTGTACAAACAGAGAACGACAGTCCTTACTCCAAACAGCTTACAATCTAATTAGACAAGACAGGGAAGGAAAAAGTATTATCCTCATTTTACAAATGAGAAACTGAGGCACAGAGATTTGGTATCTTAGTTACAAGACCATCCTGCCTCTCAAAAATAGTACATTTTTTCATTTTAAGGAATGTTAGTATATTTTTTTCATTTAACAGTAGCACTATGGGTATAAGCAGTTCAAAATGCATCACTACAGGACTGGAAGGGACCTCAAGAGGTCATCTAATCCAGTCCCTTGCACTCATGGCAGGACTAAGTATTATCTAGACCACCCCTGACAGGAGTTTGTCTAACCTGCTCTTAAAAATCTCCAATGATGGAGATTTCACAACCTCCCTGGACAATTTATTCCAGTGCTTAATCACCTTGACAGTTAGGAAGTTTTTCCTGATGTCCAACCAAAACCTCCCTTGCTGCAATTTGAGCCCACTGCTTCTTGTCCCATTCTCAGTGGTTAAGAACAACAATTTTTCTCCCTTCTCCTTGTAACAATCTTGGTTACGAGGTTACATGGTAACTAACTACATAGCAATTTCTTCTGCTACATGACGAGTGTTTTTACCAACAGTGTAAAGGATCCAAAAGCACCATTAAGATATAAATAACATGATGCCACCATCAAGTGTTCCATTATACATGAAACAGGATCTAACTTTTAAATATTTTTTTAAGATAGGTAGATAGCGCTGTCAGTCAGTCTGTCTACCTATCTATCTATCTATTGAGTACCACCAGGAAAAAAAATCATGAAAAAGAATGCACTGTGTCTGTTTTTTTCAAAATTAAATATCTTAGGAAAAATATATGCTAATAGCATTCTCTGATCCTTAGTAATGAGTAGTACTGAATGAATATATTATTCAGGTGGAATTGGAAGAGCTGAGGTAACTACTGCAGACTAAAAACAAATCAGGGATTGTTACAAAGACTGACATTGCTATGTATGGCGCATTAATGGCATGATATAAAAAATCCAGGACAAGACTGGCTGTACAATATGCATTATCACACAGAACCAATAACTGCTCCCTGGCAGCTGATCAAACCAAAACCAGGAAAGGAATGAACATCTCTGAAAATATTAGACTCAAGGGCCTTAGACTGAAAGAAGCCAACTGCCTTTGACTCTGGGCCAAGTAGTATTGTATTCCCTTCCTCCATTTGAAGCTTTGCTTTCACCAAGCAGCAGTTATGAAGGGAACTAGTGCATCTCCATCCTTCTCTCTCCATTCAGTATATTCACATACTTGGTTAACATCCAGAAACCTCCTGCTACCTGGAGTTTTGCCTAAACTCAAGATTTGCTACACACAAATCTGAGACTAAGCTTTCCCAAAGTTTGCCTTTATCTAGGGTTTTCCTTGAAGGATCCCCTCTGTCTCAGTCCCTAGTTTCCTCTTCAGAGAAAGACTCCGGCCTCTCCTGTTCCCTGGTTGATGGTAATTGGAACCAACTTGCTAATATGATGCAGCAGTAGATATACTATATTTTCAGAGTTCCAGCATCTGAGTGAATGGTGACTCAACAAAAGTGTTGCATTCTCAGACAGGGTCTTAGGACTTGCCATTTAGGTCCCTGCCACAAGGCATAATTAATCTGATCCTGTCTGAAAAGTAGAATACCTAAAGGGACCCCATGCTAAACACCAAACATTCTCAATAGTTTGCATGTCTGAAGATCAGAAGAAACGAGCAACTGGCTTTTGGTTCCTAGTTCATTAGTTCTTCACATGCAATGCCATTTCTGTGCGGACATCCAGCATGCGAAGGCTCTTCTCTCCTGCAGATCTGAAGGGGCATGGAAAATATGAATTACGAAGGAAAAGGTTTCACAATTCATGTGGAAACTAAATATCTTGAGTAGGAATTTAGTGTAAGGGTGACACCTAGGTGGTTTAAAGAAATGTAAGGGATGTGTATATCTGACTAACTCATTTATGCTGACATCCAAGCCTTCTAACTGGAGCGCTTTCTACCCAATTGTAGCAAAGCTTATATCAAGGAATAGGGAACGTTAATTTCTGTAGTATCAATTTTTAAATCCATTCCAATAGATCTAAATGAAAACACTGGAGAAAAGTCATAATTAGTAGATATTTCATAGTTAGTCAAAGAAGGTAAAATATTTATGATGATTAAAATGAGATCTCAAGCTCTTTACCTGTTTTCTTTTTTTTTTTAAATCAAGCTTTTTAGTAATTAGAAAGTGTAACAAACAGTGGTCACCATTAATAAATCAGCAGTGATTCACACTTACTACACAGCAATATCTGAAATACTGCAATATTTCCCTACAACAAAGCAGAAAAATGACTGGGTCTCAGACATCACTGTGTAGACACTGTGGATCAAATGTTGACTTTTTAAATACAAGCACCACAAGTACTTTCTGAGCCTTTTGTTTAGTCAAGATGAAAACTTTATGCATATTACAGTAGACATTGCGTCTTTAGAAGTTATTAAACTAGTTACTGTTCAGGGCTTATGCATTCATCTCAGGTTTCCATGCTGTAAATTAGCATAACAGCCTTCAAAAAGCATTGACTGATTAAAAGTTGCTCAAGTTAGTTGAAGAAATACTACATTCTTTGACAGAGTAAGCAGAAATTCTGGTTTTCTGTTTGAAGTGTCAACAAAAGGCAAATAACCATTTTTCAGGAATTCACTACATAAAGCAACAACTAAGCCTCCACAAAATGACGAGGTTAAAAGTGAAATTCAATGGAATTCACATCTTGTTAATGCTAAGCGTTGTAAGTAAGACACTAGAAGTAATTCTTTCACTCTATTCTGCACTGATAAGGTCTCACACAGTGGGAGTACTGTGTTCAGTTCTGGGCTTCACATCTCAGGAAAGATGTGGACAAATTGGAGACAGTTCAGAGGAGAGCAACAAAAATGAAAACATGATCTAGGAGGAAAGATTGAAAAAATTGGGTTTGTTTCGTCTGGAGAAGAGAAGATCGAGGGGGGACGTGATAAGAAAGATCTTGGAGTCATTGTGGATAGTTCTCTGAAAACATCCACTCAATGTGCAGCGTCAGTCAAAAAAGCTAACAAAGTTGGGAATCATTATGAAAGGGATAGATAAGAAAGAAAATATCATAATGCCTCTACATCAGCGGTTCTCAAACTGTGGGACGGGACCCCAAAGTGAGCCATGATCCCATTGTAATGGGGTCGCCAGGGCTGGCATTAGACTTGCTGGAGCCCAGGGCCGAAGCCCAAGCCCCATGGTCCTGGGCCAAAGCTCGAGACCCACGGCCTGGGGCTGAAGCCCAAGGACTTTAGCCTTGGGTGATAGAGCTCGGTTTTGGCTTTGGCCCCCCTGCCCGGGATGGTGTGGCTCAGGAGGGCTCAGGCTTCTGTCCCCTCTCTTGGGATCATGTAGTCAATTTTGTTGTCAGAAGGGAGCCACGGTGCAACGAAGTTTGAGAACCTCTGCTCTATATAAATTGATGGTACACCCACATCTTGTGCAGATCTTGTCACCCCAGCTCAAAAAAAGATATATTGGAATTGGAAAAGGTACAGAGAAGGGCAACAAAACATTTAGATATATGGAACAGCTTCTGTATGAGGGGAGATTAAAAAGTCAGACTTCTCAGCTTGTAAAAGAGCCGACTAAGGGGGGATATGATAGAGGTCTATAAAATCACGACTGGTGTGGAGAAAGTAAATAAGAAAGTGTTATTTACCCCTTCACATAATACATGAACCAGGGGCCACCAAATGAAATTAATATGCACTATATTTTAAACAAACCAAAGGAAGTACTTCTTCACACAATGCACAGTCAACCTGTGGAACTCTTTGCCTGGGGATGTTGTGAAGGTCAAAAGTATAACACGGTTAAAAAAAGAACTAGATAAGTTCATAGAGGATCAGTCCACCAATGGCCATTAGGCAGTATGGGCAGTGATGAAACACCATGCTCTGAATGTCCCTAGCCTTTGTTTTCCAGGAGCTGGGAATGGATGACAGGGGATGGCTCACTTGATGATTCCCTGCTCTGTTCATTGCCGCTGAAGCACCTGGCACTGGCCACTGTCAGAAGACAGGATTCTGGGCTAGAAGGACTATTGGTCTGACCCAGTATGGCCATTCTTATAATAGCTTTTAAGTACATAGACGATTGTTACAAGAAGGAGGGTGAAAAATTTTTCTTGTTAACCTCTGAGGATAAGACAAGAGGCAATGGGCTTAAACCACAGCAAGGGAGGTTTAGGTTGGACATTAGAAAAATCTTCCTGTCAGGGTAGTTAAGCGCTGAAATGAATTGCCTAGGGAGATTGTGGAATCTCCATCATTGGAGGTTTTTAAGAACAAGTCAGACAAACACCTGTTAGCAATGGCCTTGCTATTGCGTAGTCCTGTCTTGAGTGCAAGGGACTGGACTGGAGGTCCCTTCCAGTTCTACACTTCTATCTGATCTATGGTAAAGTATCTCTTTCCTGTTCATTCTCCCTGCAGTTTACTGCTTGGGCATGCACAGCAGCAGCATGGTGACTAGTCTTTTTAGTGCAGTTAAACACCATGTGTGAGCACAGGATACAAACAATAAATGAGATTTTAAAAGTGACTTCAAACTTGTATTTAACTCACTGCCAATGAAACCAATTTCTGCTGAAATGTATGCAGTCAGTTCAAACAAACAAACCAAAATGTCCCTCCCCCCCCAAGTTACAAAACATGAAATTAGCCAAAAGTAAAGAAAAAAAATGAGTAAAGACGGAAGTGAAAATCAGATGCTCTGTGCATAAGATTTCACTTACATGGAGATTGGGAATACGATTTTCTATGCCACTCACTTTCTAAATAATACTGGGATTCTGAGTGAATGGAAGAAATGGATACAGCACTTTGAAGTCTTAAACAACTACATACCAGTGAAAGCAGCAAAGAGTCCTGTGGCGTGCATCCGATGAAGTGGGTATTCACCCACGAAAGCTCATGCTCCAATACGTCTGTTAGTCTATAAGGTGCCACAGGACTCTTTGCTGCTTTTACAGATCCAGACTAACACGGCTACCCTTCTGATACTACATACCAGTGCTGTATATTCACCAGTGCTTTCACTCAAAGGAGACTACAGCCAACTGCTGAAACCACTATGATTCTGCTTTATTACTTAGAAAGAAAGACACTAGAAAAACCAAGTTGAGAGAAATCCAAGAAAGCAAGGATATTCTGAACTACAGTAAAAACAACACCTTTAATTTACTGAGGTACAAGGACTCCTCAGGACGCCATTTCACCTGGAAACTCTCTCTCTCTCTCAAACTGATCGGGGGGGGGGAGTAGGGGGGGATAGCAAGCTCTTTTTTGTTTATTCACAGCACCATCAAAAATTACTAAAATCTGGTTACAAATATTAGAAAAAAACAAATTACTTTATTGCTGCTTAACACACACCTCCTCTGCAAATTCAAATGTAACATTCTACACTACACAGAAAGCAGAAATGCTTTCTCAGTAACACTTTTTTTATTTTAATTTTTTTTTTTAAAAAAAGCAGCAGTAGACTCCTCTGCGGGTGCTGATGAAAACTTGAAATCTGACAGGGATGTGATCTCTGGCTAACAGACATGTCTTTCTGGGGCTAGGAGAAAATCTGCAAATTTGTCATGTTGTGTGTGTTGAAATACAACATACTTCATGAAGGTAAATTGTTTTTGACACAATAAAGCTAATGATCTGTTGCTGTTTCACTGGTGTTGCACACACATGTGAAAAACGATGGGAAATTCTCACAGAACAGATGATCTCTCTAGATTTATCACTAGATTTGTGCGTACGTGCTCAATAAAATTGAAAATCCATTCAGTTTTAACATATAGGGACTTGTGCAACCTAGCGAGGCTCTTTTCAAAAACCTAAGAAATTTAAAAACTTAAAAATCTAATACATTATATGATTAAATATGCAAACCATATAAAAGTTAAAAAAACAACTTGAGTTTGCTTAAGTAACTTTAGTTCTGTATCCTCATGGTATATATTAGGGTACAACCTTTAGGTACATTATCATATGCTATTTCACCCTAAGGATATCTTCCTCATTCAGCCCCAATTCAGCAAGCACTTAACCATGTGTTTAAGACTCACTGACTTCAATGGGTCTTAAAGCAGATGCTTACATACTTTATAGACTGAACCTCAGGATCTCAGTGCTCAGGATGGATGGTGTATTAAAAATAGAAAGGGGGGCATAAAAAACCTTAACCCTGACCCTTTATATATAGGTATTATGATTCAGTCTTTATTTACATGACCATATACCGATATTTTCCCACCTCACTGGGATATTATGAAGATAAGTTCAGTAATGTTAAGAACATAAGAACGGCCAGACTGGGTCAGAGCAAAAGGTCCATCCAGCCCAGTATCCTGTCTGCCGACAGTGATCAATGCCAGGTGCCCCAAAGGGAATGACCTAACAGGTAATGGTCAAGTGATCTCTCTCCTGCCATCCATCTCCACCCTCTGACAAACAGAGGCTAGGGACACCATTCCTTACCCATCCTGGCCAATAGCCATTAATGGACTCACCTCCATGAATTTACCTAGTTCTCTTTTAAATCCTGTTATAGTCCTAACCTTCACAACCTCTTCGGGCAAGGAGTTCCACACACTGATTGTGTGCTGTGTGAAGAACTTCCTTTTATTTGTTTTAAACCTGCTGCCTATTAATTTCATTTGGTGACCCCTAGTTCTTATATTATAGGAACAAATAAATAACTTTTCCTTATTCACTTTCTTCACACCACTCATGATTTTATATACCTCTATCATATCCCTCCTTAGTCTCCTCTTTTCCAAGCTGAAAAGTCCTAGCCTCTTTAATCTCTCCTCATATGGGACCCGTTCCAAACCCCTAATCATTTTAGTTGCCCTTCTCTGAACCTTTTCTAATGCCAGTATATCTTTTTTGAGATGAGGAGACCACATCTGTACACAGTATTCAAGATGTGGGCGTACCATGGATTTAAATAAGCGCAATCAGTTATTCTCTGTCTTATTCTCTATCCCTTTTTAAATTATTCTTAACATCTTTGCTTTTTTGACTGCAGCTGCACACTATGTGGACGTCTTCAGAGAACTATCCACGATGACTCCAAGATCTCTTTCCTGATTAGTTGTAGCTAATGTTTGAGAACTCTGAGACTATAAGAGGGAATCTCATAGAAAATCCTATTAATAAAGAAAAAGTTCTTCCTTCAGAGTAATGGTTAGGTGCTGTGCAGTGCAAGAAGCAGGCCATAGACCTAAACAATGAGAATATTGAACAGTTGCCTCATTTACTGAGCACCAACCACACTGAGCATCAAATTCACCATTTAATTCTGCTATTTCTTTAAAATTTGGAGAATATAGCTTTGAAATTTTTGAGAAATATTTGTACAGACTTACAAAGATAATCTTCTTAACAGGTAAATACAAACAGTGGTAGAATACTGATAGTGCACACTTTAACAAGTCTCGGATGTCTAATTTCTTATAAAAAGGGTTTGCTGTTTCTGTTAAGATGTTTATATTTGGAATGAGTGAACTGAATGAGTTCATAGTCGCCAGTTAACAGCCAAGCTTTATTACATTCTTCTGTCATTTGCAGTGTTGTGGTTATATTTTACTAATAGTAAAATCTCATCTTAAACTGTTAATGCTTTATTCCATTTACAGTTGGATGCCATGCTTTGACATGGTAAGATAGCTACAGCACTGGTTTCTAGCTATAGTGGTTGTCAGTGCTGCTAAAATGATGAGAACTGAAGTTGGAAGGGATGGGAAAGCAAGATAGTAACCTAGCAGTGAATGCTGCATGCCACTAAAAGTTGATATTTTCAGGTTTCTAGTGATATACACCTTTTGCTTCTAGCCCTGATGATCTGAGAGATATCAAGTTTTAAAACTATCACTGGTCCTTCAGGGTAATGCTTTTTTGGCACTGGTCCAGGACTACCAAATAGGAAGCAACAATCCTGGAACGGGTATAATTTCCAACAATTTTCATCTCTAAGGAAAGATGGTGATTAAGAGAAGAGATCTGTGTGGCTGAAATACTAATCTCAACACTATTAAGCTGCAGCATTGACGGGGTCCAAAAAGACATTGGTTTCAATGTTGGGCCTTAAGGAGCCGGAGTATAAGAGAAAAATAGGGGAATTGTCAGGGAAATAGTCCGATCTTCAGAGATTTAGGACACTTGCGGGAGAGGGAATATATCAGTGCCCTCACAGACTTGCACTGACATTGCTTTAAGAACTTTGCTCTAGCAAATCTCAATAAGGTACTGTAAATGGTGAAGGAGTATTGGCACATACAGTGCTGAAAAGTATATCTGCAATTTAAAAAACATTAAAAAAACCCCAAGTCCATATTAAAGTAGTCTGAGAATTATCAAAACAAAACAGATTGGCAAAATAGATTAAGTCTGAACAATTTTTAAAATCCCTAGGTCAAAGAGCATCAAATGTTTTTATTTGGTTTTGAATAACTCCAACCTGACAACTTGTATTCCAAGTTTGAACCAGGTGACATAAACAGACCTACTAAGCCCAGAAAACTATGATTCATAACAAAACCACCACTTAAACAACTACAAATACTCTTTGAGTAGCTTGCACCAAGAAAACTAAAGCCTCATTTTACAGGATCTAATCTCCAACAGATGAGCTTAAATAATTGGGGCATGTGGAAATAGAAGACGTAAAGTTCATAGAATCATAGGGTTAGAAGGGACCACAAGGGTCATGTAGTTTAACCCCCGGCCAAGACACAGGATTTGTTGACTCATATCCCTGCCCATTTAGTACCAGTGAGTTGCCTTTTGTCCCCAATATGACTGTTAAATAACTTCAGTGTGTTGGCTTTTGAGTACCTCTTCATACATTTTCACAGTGACAAAAATCAGAGTTAAGGTACATGATGGATAAATTCAGATGACAGCTTTACAGAGCTGGACTGTCCTTTTGTTCCTATTCATTAGTTTTATCTGTATACCTCATAGACACATTTAAGGTAATTTACCTCACAACTTTATACAACCTTACAGGTTAGAAAACAAAAAAAAGTCTTATAACATGCAACACAGAGCAGATCCAGTCAACTCCAACATAATATAAAATGAACCAAAGCAAAAACTATGAAAATTATTAAAATAAAAGGGATAAAAATACATACACTTGGTATGGGAATGACCTGCATCTGGTCACCCTGGGGGAAAAGAAAAAAAAATATCATTGTAAGGGCTTTTGAAAGGGTGGAACAGAGAGATCTGAGACATTCAATTTGGCACTCAAACATCTTAACAAAAAAGCTCTAAGTATTCAAGAACTCAACAAAAAATAATCAAACAGGTCCTTGCATTTTAGTGGCTAAAATGATTGGTTAGTATAACACAGTATTAGTGATTGTTTCAGACCATAAACTGATATATCCCATGCTTTAATTAATAAGAGGAAGTAGGAAAATATATCCACGTTCACTTCAAGATTTCCTTTCTTTAAATAATAAAGTCCACAGATTAGTTAAAATAAGTACACCAGTCTGATTGAAGCTTCTGGGCAGACCAGACTTGTCAGTCACTGGCAGCAATGGAATACCCTGTCTCCTGAATTTCCCTCCAGCTGAGGTGACTTTCAGAACCAGGTTCATTCAAAACAACTTTCCTAAATTACAGATTGTGTTAAATATAGTTTAAGGAACAAGAATTTCTCCTACTGCAGAGCATGGTAAATTTCACCTCACAAACCTACACTCTTGGGTGTCAGTTTCCATCTCTATTCTAGATGAGCCATCTGTCTCCAGGATGATCCTGATGCATGTGGACCTGATTGCTTGAAGAGAGGAAACTTTCAGGTAGCATAAATAAAAAAAAATTCCTATTCTTCTGTGCCCTAAGGTCCACAGATTGGTACAATGTGTATCCAGGGTCGGAAGCAGAATTGTCGTTTAAATACGGACAGCCAAAATAAAATAGATTATATATAAATATTTCTTCTATCATCCCTTGGGCATTAAGGCATGGAGAATACTTCTGCTAAAAGGAGGAAATGGCATAATGACCAATATGCAGAATTTGGTGAAGTAGGCCTTCTAGTAGATCTCAATTACAGGAGACATGACTACTTTGCCCTGAAACTGCCAGTGCTCCTAGGATTGGACTACAATGCCTAACCAAAGGAGGAATATTTCTTGAATGCCATGGCAGTTCTGAGGACAACCCGGTCTTCATTAAAAGTACAATACTAGATCTCAGAGAAAGCTCTCAATTTCAAACAACTCAAATAAGCCTTTGGGAGCCCTACGCTAGTTGGTTGGAAGTATACTACCACTTACTTCTGAGTTTCACTCTGGGTAATGCTGTAAGGAGCAGAATGTGGTTCCAAGGTTGTCCTCTGACTGTGCAGGGTTGGAATAAGGTTGATGTCCCAAAGATGCATTTAACGCTGGCAGCTGTGTATAAAACTTCTTGCCTTTAACATGTTGAGAACATTGAACTACACACACTTGACCTTTTTGCTTGGGCACTCTTATATGTCACAATAAAGTCATACTAGGGGAACTCAAGGCTATGTTTCACTGGTTGAACGTGGTAGTTAAAACTATGAACTTTGCATCAGCCAGTAGAATAAGTTCTATATTTACATGGCAGAAGTCAGTTTAGTAAAGTTGTGGTTGCACCCAGAAATATCTTAATCAGCATGAGTCAGTTTGTTGGGCTGGTAATTGATCTCTTTGCATCTGGAACCAGTAAATAAAGTAACCTGCAGTCTGGACCCAGTGAGGTCTTCGTGCAAAACTGGGTAGGGTTCATGCTATAGGTCTTTCCATACTTTATAAAAAATAGGAGACAGAGTGTGGTTATGATTCTGTTTCGTACTTTTGGCTGAAGAAGCTATGGCTCTCAGAATTGATTAACCTAGCATTAGCTTTTGGGATGTCTCTGTCTCTGAGGGGATCTGCTATTGTGAGACCAATCCTCTATCTTGGCCCAGACAGATTTAAAATGAATACTTGGATGAAGTAATTGCTGCTCTCAAGGATCCCAAAACAGACGTCAGGAACTTGGGGTTCCATCTCCTTGGTGAGCAGTGCATATAGAGATAAGAAACGTTGCTCCGCTCCGCACAAGAGAATTTCTCTTGGGCATGGGGCTGATCATGTTCTTCATAGTTATTCTTAAAACTCTATTAGACATGTTGACTGTCACAAGAATAGGTCTGTTATCCATTGAATAAGCAGTGCTCTGAGACCTCAATGAATCATTGTGTTCCACCTCTTTTCCATTCCCTGATCTGAATCAGGAAAAGCCCGGAAAAAAAAAATCTGATTTGCTGCATTCATCACCTACCGAAGCAGAGAATGTACAACTGGAGCAAGAACTCTGCCAATTAATGAGATTGGTGAGGTGCAGAGGGGTATACCAACTGAGTATAATGTGAACTGTGTATCGCTTAAGCACGCCTGTGTATTAGATCATAATTCCTAATAAGCTCCAATAAGAATTGAATTTTTGTTTATGACACCATTTGTTTTTCATTATGATCATCTTCATGGTCTGTTAATCTTCCTTTGACATGAGACCTTGTATCTGACAGTATTCATCCTCAGCCCAGTGCTATGACTGACTCTCCTGGAATCATGTGTCTGCGTTTGTCCTGAATTCAAGATACAACAGGAAGCCCATGTATCACTGTGTGTGCGTTTCGGGTTATTCCTCAACACTCTACACTATAGCCAGCTTCTGGAGGAAGGAGCTGAAGGCGAGGCCAGGCATGGCAACCTGCAATGGCAGCTGGGATCAAAAAAGCAACACTTTCTCAATTATTCTGGTGTTGCAGGAAATCCTTATCCTTCTATTACTTACACCTTCATAGGGTGCAGGAGAACAGATATACAGCCACAGCTTGTCTAGGGCAACTGTAGACCCCTTAAGTGTAGTTTCACAACACCGAGTACTTTTCTGCCAGCATTTTTTTTTAAATATGTTTTACTACTCGATTTTTTAGCTCTGATTTGGATTGCTGGCCTTCCTTCACTAAGAAAGAATTCCCTTTGAGGGTGAACCTGTCTGCATGCCTTTAGGAATCAGCACATATCTAACATTTTTACCTATGACCTGATCAAATCATCACTGATAAAGTTTACAGATGACACAAAATTGGGGGAGTATAATGAAGAGAAGTCACTGATTCAGGGCAATCTGGATTGCTTGGTAAACTGGGGGAAAGCAAACCATATGCATTTTAATATGATTTAAATTCAGAAACAAAGAATGCAAGCTATAGTTACAGGATGGGGAACTATCATAGAAAGCAGTGATTCTAAAAAAAGATTTGGGGGTCAAGGTGGATAAGTCAGCTGAACATGAACTCCTAGTACAATGCTGTAGTTAGAAGGACTAACGTGATCCTTGGATGTATAAACAGGAAATCTCAAGTAGGAGTAGAGAAGTTATTTTATCTCTATATTTGGCACTGGTGTCACTGCTGCAGGAGTACAGTGTTCCGTTGTGGTGTTCACAATTCCAGAAGGATGTTGATAAATTGGAGAGAGTTCAGAGAAGAGCCACGGATTAGAAGACATGACTTATACTAACAGAGTCAAGGAGTTCAATCTATTTAGCTCAACAAAGAGAAGACTAAGGGGTGACTTGATTATAGTCTAAGTACCTCCCTGTGGAGCAAATATTTAACAATGGGCTCTTCAGTCTAGCAGAGAAAGGTATGCCATGATCCAATGACTGGAACTTGAAGCCAAATTCAGAATGGAAATAAGCCGTAAATTTTTAACAGTGAGTGTAATTAACCATTGGAACACTTTACAAAGGGTTGTGGTGGATTCACCTACACTGATTTTTTAAATGATCTAAGGAATTATTTTGGGAAAGTTCTATGGTCTATGTTCTACTGGAAGTCAGACTAGATAACCACAATAGTCCCTTCTGGCCTTGGTATCTATGAAGCAATGGCCTGACCTTTTCTGCACTGATCTGCCATGCTGCACTCTGTAAGGGTGAGTAGGGGAACCCAACACAGATGATTAATTCCTATGATGCACTTCACGAAGGTGTCCAGGAGAATCAAACATTAAGGACTGTCCGCGCTACTACATTCTGTGAAGGAGAGCAGGGGTAACAGCACTGGTTATTCATTTATTTCTCCTTTGGGAATTTTTTCCCTTAAACCTGCTTCAAAAAAGGGGAGTGAAACTGTGCTCAGGGATTGCTCCGAAAATAATACACATGGCTAGTGATCTCTCTGTCCTATAAAAGGTTGGGTTTGTTTTTCTCCCCTCCCTCGGGTGGACCCTTTCTGGGTCTCTCAAGGAAGGTACTGGCTTGGGGTTCAAGGATGGGCTCACCAGAAGCTGTCCCCTCTCTATTGCATAGGATCTGCATGGATCAAATTGATCTGTTTCCCCTGGAGGTCTCAGCCTGTGATATGAGAAGTCCTGGGGAAGGAAGGCTGTTATAGCAGGGGGAGGGAGCTCTCTCCGCCATTAGCAGCATCTGTGTTGTGACAAGTGCTCTCCACCCATGACTTCTGGGGAAGTGGAAGTGTAGGAGGTGGCTGAGTTCCGCAATCCGGGGCATGGCTGCTGGTGCAGGCTACAGGGACTCAGGGGCAATCTTTACTCCTGGGGAATTCTGTGCCACTGCGCAATGAAGAATTTTGCAAAAATTAATGTTGTGTGTGCACACAATTCCCCTTCCCCACCCCGAATAGGCTGCAGAGATATTGGTTGTCTCTAGGGTCCGCTGGACCCAGCAGATCACAGTTTGCAAACAGAAGACAAAGCAAGTGAGAGGGAACTGGAGGGTTCCCAACACTCCCTGAAGGAAGGAGGCGGCAGCATCTTGGCTTGGGGATCCCGTGGCTGGGCTCTGGGGGGGAAAGGAGTGTGAGTGTCTGGGCTGAGGGAGCCCCATGGCTGGACTCTGAGGGTGAGGGGGCTATGAATGTCTGGCCCCCCGACTGGGTTCTGGAAGAAAGGGGACAGAGAAACAGGAACTGGGTTGTCATAGGGGTTTCTTTAACTACTCCTGGGGGAATTTTTTGTTGTTGTGTCTGTATTGTTACAGACATACTTGCTGACAGGTATTTTGAAATAAATTACCAAAATAATTGAAACTGGTGTAATTATATAGTGTTATTTTGACAAATAAAATTTGCAGAATTTTTAAATATTCTGTGCAGAATTTTTAACTTTTTTGGCACAGAATTCCCCAAGGAGTAAATCTCCATCTGGGGTATGCTGCCCTTCTGGCTTCACCTCCATTCATGAAGATTGGGGTGAGGGACTGCTTGTCCCAGAGCCTGGTCTTCTCCAAATCTGCACATCTCCTTTCCTGCCAGGGGAGGGGGCCCAGGCTTGTCTGGACTTCATCTTGCCCAGAACAGCTGGCCTCTCCTATCTTGCCTGGGAGAAGAGGTCAAGGCAAATGGGATTTTGCACTGTGACTGAAATTGCACTCTAGCCAGAGTCAGCTGAACTCCCCAATGACACAGTTGATAAGGGGGGGACATTCAAAAGACCCTTCCCTTTTGTCTCTACAGCTGGGAGGAGTGGTTGAGTCTGTTTGCCATTGGGGAGAAAGAAAAAATGGAGGGAGTTTCAAGAGGAATGGCATTCTTTTGCTGCCATACTGACAGGTCTGGTTCAGCACCCAAGGGGCAAGCAGGATGATGTACCCATTGTGCTATGGCCCACAGATCTGTTACAAAGGTTTGTTCTGCATTAAGGGGCACTGTAGCTATATGGAGAAATAACAGAAAAAAGCTTGCATTATAATTTCAGTAATTTCAGTAGTTTCAGCTGTACTGAAAATTAACTATTTCAGAATGGACTGATCAGAACTCAACGTATAAGGCACACATTGCAAAGAGACTGTTCTAAGCAGTATTTTTAAAAATAGCTTCATACTTTTTAGAGAGTATCTGATTTTTAAAGGTTTTTTTTAATTAAAATGGAATAGTAATCACTGCTATAAAATTGTAGTTATTCAATATTCTCAGCTCTGCACTTCGTCCGACCCTATGAACCAGTAAAGGGTCACTCAGGTAGTCAATCACAGCTGAACAATGCCAGATTGCAATGCTTGGTAAAATGCAACCACCACACTTGCTGTATGGCCTAAAAAATATTTTTCAGAGTAAACCAAAAATATTAAATAGCAACAGAATTATTTAACACAAGAATGTTAGCAGATCTGTCTTATTTCACTTAGTTTTGAAGACATTTTTTACAAAAATTTAGTTGTTGCTCTCCATTTTGCTTAACAACAAGCTGTTAATGCTGAAACGGATAAAAACTAATTCTTAAACCAATTAAAACTAAATCTACTAGGTCAATTTCAAGAATGTTCTTTAACAGTTTTAGAACTGCTTACACTAAATTTCTATAAAATCACAATGTGCTTTCCCCATGTCTACTTCCTTCTATTAATTTGTTTTTCTTATCTTTATCATTAGCATCCATATAGCAACAACCCTAAAAGACAGAAGGTGAAATACACAGACCATTTTATGCTACAGCTTCTGAAAGGGACTAACTTCATGATTGCTTAATGTCCTTCCTCTGTTTTTCAGGGAAATAGTCAGGTCAGAAAAGCTCTTGCCTGATAAAATTTGACTTGAGAGCTGCAAATTCAAAGCATTTTCTGAAAAATTGCATTATCTCATACAATGTGACACCGAGTGTTCAATTATTTATCATTCCAAATCATTTATACAGTTATCAACTTTAAATTCTCTAACAGTGTTATTTCAAATTTAAAATAAAGGCAGCATATACATTGCCACTGCAACTAAGCTCCTACCAATGACACATTCATATAGCTTTCACTTATTTTCATCAAGGTTCAAGACCTCAATCTCCTTTCAATAACTTTACAGGCTTAGTTAAGTGGTTTAAGGATTTGACACTTTTTACTACCAAGTATTCTAAAGCTTTGTTGAAACGGGCCTTTTCACAAATTAAAATACGTTTGCCTCACTTTTTAGTCTATTCATAGTTATGAAAAATTTAATCCTTCCTAAGCATTCTTTTGATTGTTACTTAGTTACTGAATACTTCTACTGAATTCACTGAAAACTGTTGTCCAATTTTAAAATGTGAACCTTGTGACATTTGTTTCTGACTATCTGAATTTGGATGAACATTCATTTCTGAATTTTACAAATTGGAGTCAACTGTTTAATATTAATATTATATTAATACAAATTAACATGAGGACAATATCTAATATTTACACAGCATATTTAGTGGGTCCCTCAAGACATAATGTACATTTGTCAGAGTTATCTGTATAATATTATGCCTTATGAACATTTCTATTTTGGATAATTAGACAAAGAGTAATTATTCTATCCCATAAAAACTGAATTATAAGATATTTTCTAGAGATCTGAGGATACCACGTACATTAAAAAGTGAGAGAATTACAAAATATTTAGGAGTAGTTTACATTTTGAAGTTTTTGGCCATCAAGCCAAAGAACTTGATCATTTTATTAGTTTGGTCTCCCAACACAATACCACTGCTAACACTCAAATATTTTACTTTTTATCTCTTTTCTCTGGATCTTTTTCTTCCTCTGGAATTTATTCTTTTTTTTCACCTCTTATTTTGCCAATAATCTTCTCTCCCTGCATCCTTCCCACATCCTGTTATTTTGTAAGGGACAGAGCTTTGTTAATTCCCTGGTTTCTTCCATATTACTACATTTTTGCACACACTCCCTGCAGTAGACTGGAAGTTTGAGACTCTCCCTTTCTCATGGAAGACTAGATTTTGCTCACTCCACAGTTAGTCAATAATGCAGCTGCAGTTAGGCAAAGAGGTCTACTGGACAGAGATGCAATTCCACCTCTTCTCTGGGTACAGCATACACACTGCAGTGCACCTAACCTACTGGCCCTATGGGTAATGGACCAAATTCAGTCTCAGACTAGTTTGCACTATTCCAATTCAACACTCCAACCCTCCACTTCGTTTCCCTGCTATCCTGATCTGCTCATCCTTTCTTCCTTCCCCTGGATAGCTCCTGTGCCACTGCTCCAGCATTTCAGAGTCCAAGAGGCATTTACAAAAGCAGAAAAGTGACATGAAACTGACAGGAACTGTGTCAAGATTCTGAACTGGAGCTGTGTGAGATGTGGAAGGGAGAAGGAATTCCTTTATTTCTACTACTCTTGCCCACACCAGCAGCAAAGGCTCACCCCTATTCTTCTGAGGCTCCCATGCCTAAAGGAACAGATGGGAAGTTGCTCTGGATAACACTATAATACAATTCTGCCATGGAGAGTTCTGAAAATATAGCATGGCTTTGAGAAAAAGATAGGATGCCTCTGATTCCCACGCCAAACCAAGTCTTTGGTCATGCAAGGCAACTTGCCTCCATGTTATCAGTTTAAAATATGTACAAAGTTATCATTATATGCTATAGTTTTATGGATATGTATCCCTCTGGATTTCATAGCCACTCCTTTTTCATTTAAAGATTAGAAATTTTAAGGGCTTATTCAATTTAAATTACCCACTGTTCAATTACTATTTTAAACCTCAAAATAAGCTAGCACAACACAGCCTGCAACCTGGGAAAATAATCACTCTAAACTGACATCTCTGGGGTGGTCTCATGGCAGCACAATACCTATGAGGTGAGGTGGGATTGAAAGAATCAGAATGTGAATTGCTCCCTTACCCTACCCCATGCTAGGAATGCCTCATATCACTCAAAAAGCTATTTCAACTGCAGCTCAAAGTAGTGCTAATTGGCTCCAAAAGGAATAATATCTAACCTTCTTCAGTTGGAGATCAACAATGGGGGTAAAGGAGGTGGATTGGGGGAAGGAAAAAAGCGAGAGTCCTTTTCCTATGACAACACAAGTCCAGATTTTTGGGTTCCTTGAGATTTTATACAGGCCTGGTCCACACTTAAAAATTAGCTGATTCGGTTACGTAGCTTAGGGCTGTGAAAATTTTCACATTCTGAGTGTTGCAGTGAGGTCAACCTAGCCCCTGGTGTAGAGGCAGCTAGATTGACAAAATAATTCTTCTGTTGACCTCGCTGCTGCCTTGGAGAGATGGAAGAGGTTTTTCCAGTGATAAGGTTAATCCATCGACAGAGAAAGTGTCTACATTACACTGCTACAGGAACACAGCTGCAGCCCCATAACAACTGTAGTGCAGATATGTCCACATTGTTTGCATATACAGTTATTTTCTTCAGAGCTGCAGTACTAGAACCTTGTCTTAAATTATGTTTACCTTTTTAAAGAAAAATGAAAATATTTTAAATTGGTGTCTCAACAGGTGCTATTTAGTACTTTTTCAAGATGTCCACACTATTTGAGTTACAATAAAGTTGAGCCTTTCACATGGGAAACATACCATGTAATTTGAGACTGCAAATTTATTTACAAGGATCTAAAGAACAAAAATAAATAAATAAAAAAAAATGGTACAAGTCACTAACCTTCTGAAGTCCTCCATTCTCCTCCACCAATGGAGGAAGAGTACTAGTGCTATTGGTAGATGGTGGTTCCACATTGTAGTCACGAAAACAGCAGAATAAGGTGCTAAAGATACTTCGACTCCTTTGCTTCTTCAAGCTGATATTACATTGGGACACTATAAAATGGGGGGAAAAGAAATCACGCTTTAAGTTTTCCAGATATAAAAAGGTTATATATTATTTGAAAATTCCTGATGTTCATCAACTTTACCTTCACACATTACACCATATCCTTCACTGTCAAACTTACACACAGAGGTCTGCATATACATATCAGGTTTGGCTCTCCACACAATCCAAACTCTTGTGATACCATACTGAGATCTTACTTTGATAGATGCTCTAGAAATACCTAAAACAGATACTGTGACCTATAGCCAGTAATTTGCTGGCAAAATCTGACTCTGAAATGAAACTCTGCTCTAAAACAGAATGTCATCAGGAGAAGTCAACTGATCCCTGGGCATATTTTGGGCAAAACACTTTACTGTTTGAGACACAAACTCATTCCACACAGGTTTTTTTTTTTTTTTAATTCTACTGCTTATGCCTTCACAGCTATGTTATAGAACATGAAAAAGCATAACAAACAACTCTTGTAGCACAGAGAATTAGATGAAGTGTCAGAAAGTAAGGCTGCAATTCCTAATGTGGAACAGATTTACGTGGCCCTGTGTGCTGAACCAGGGTAACTGAAGTTGCAGCATAAGGGAGGCAGAGAAACATTTTTGAAAGATATAATAAAACATACAGACTATGAGCTATCACTCATGAGGTACACAAAGGACCGCTAGTAAGCCCAAATGCTTTCAGCCCACAGGTTTAGCAACTACCTTCTACTATTACTCCTTCTCAGGGAGTAGGACAACTGTTATCCAAATATCCACTACAATCTTCATTGCCAGGTTATCAGATACATGTTAGAAAAGCAACCATTTTCTGAATTTCCTCAGGACTAATCCTGATGAAAATAAGTATTTAGAAATATTTAATTTTATTACTACACCTCTACCCTGATATAACGCTGTCCTCGGGAGCAAAAAAATCTTACTGCGTTATAAGTGAAACTGTGTTATATCGAATTTGCTTTGATCTGCCAGAGCGCGCAGCCCCGCTCTCCCGGAGTGCTGCTTTACCACGTTATATCTGAATTTGTGTTATATCGGGTCGCGTTATATCAGGGTAGAGGTGTACTTGAGATCTGGATCAATACAATCTACATTACCTCTCCTGGAAAAATACCTCATACGACTCTCACACAATCTTATCTATTTCACTGCACAATTTTTAGTGACACTGAACATATAACATGGTAATATAATGTAAATCTAAAATAATATGTGCATTTTTAGGTAAAAACAAGGCTCTAATATAACTACTAATGTTAATCTGCTCTAACCCCTCAGACAGAGACCAACACCTACAAAATCTCCACCAAGCATTCTCAAAACTACAATACCCGCACGAGGAAATAAGGAAACAGGTCAACAGAGCCAGACGTGTACCCAGAAGCCTCCTACTGCAAGACAAACCCAAGAAAGAAACCAACAGGACTCCACTGGCCATCACATACAGCCCCCAGCTAAAACCTCTCCAACGCATCATCAAGGATCTACAACCCATCCTGGACAATGATCCCACACTTTCACAGGCCTTGGGAGGCAGGACAGTCCTTGCCCACAGACAACCTGCCAGCCTGAAACATATTCTCACCAGTAACTGCACACTGCACCATAATAACTCTAGCTCAGGAACCAATCCATGCAACAAACCTCGATGTCAACTCTGCCCACATATCTACACCAGCGACACCATCACAGGACCTAACCAGATCAGCCACACCATCACCGGTTCATTCACCTGCACATCCACCAATGTAATATACGAAATAATATGTCAGCAATGCCCCTCTGCTATGTACATCGGCCAAACTGGACAGTCTCTACGGAAAAGGATAAATGGACACAAATCAGACATTAGGAATGGCAATATACAAAAACCTGTAGGAGAGCACTACAACCTCCCTGGCCACACTATAGCAGACCTTAAGGTGGCCATCCTGCAGTAAAAAAACTTCAGGACCAGACTTCAAAGAGAAACTGTTGAGCTTCAATTCATCTGCAAATTTGACACCATCAGCTCAGGATTGAACAAAGACTGTGAATGGCTTGCCAACTACAGAACCAGTTTCTCCTCTCTTGGTTTTCACACCTCAACTGCTAGAACAGGGCCTCATCCTCCCTGATTGAACTGACCTCGTTATCTCTAGCTTGCTTGCTAGCATATATATACCTGCCCCTGGAAATTTCCACAACATGCATCTGAGGAAGTGGGTATTCACCCACGAAAGCTCATGCTCCAAAACGTCTGTTAGTCTATAAGGTGCCACAGGATTCTTTGCTGCTTTTACAGATCCAGACTAACACGGCTACCCCTCTGATACTAATGTTAATGCAACCAGAGGATATTTATATAGCACGTAAGAATAAAAATATAACAAGATTACTATTAGATACTCGCATGTTTTGGATGCTGTTGTGAGACATGATACCCAGAGTATATTATCTTAAAATCACTTGAGAAGAGTAAACCCTACATTATATAGGATCACAACCTTGGGAAGGCAGGACCACCTTGCCCTTCCCTTACATGGAGCAGAAGGGGTACCAATAAGCAAAGGACTAATTACCCTCACTTTTTGATCCTGCTATAATTTAATAAAAATAATCTTTTAAACAAACTCTGAGCAAGCAACCATTTTATACCTACCTTCTTTTCAATTATAATATAGATTTAAATTAAAGGCACAGAGAAACACTTCAATCAGAAGCTGCTGACTTAAGGATTTCATTGGCTCCTAAACATTTTGCTGTGACAGATGGAATGAAAAGAGTCGTTAAGCTATTTCTCTCTATTTCCTTTGCCCTTTCACAGGTGCAGGACTACTGAAGGCAATGTATACACAACCACCACCCAGATCCAGAATAGCAATCAACATCTTAGATTTCAATTTTTACAGTGTCTTTTCCAAACAGATTTGATCAGCCTTGCAAAATTCTAATTGACTGTTAAAAGTGATTTTTTAAAAACAAATAATAAAATAAACTAGACATTTTATTTATCACCATGGTTAAGTGTGGGAAATAGTTTTTTGTGGCTTGGCTGGTGGTCTATTTTCCTGACAATTTCATAAGGATGCATTAATAAAACAGTACATTTCACTTCATTCATTTTCCCCCCTCAAAAATACTGTCTAACGTATCTCAGACAGTTTTTCTCCTCATACATCAAAGTTTTAAATCTGATCAAAGCAACAGATCTATTTGGAAAACGAAAATCCTTCAGAAAGATACAATAATATTAATCCACACTAAAAAGGAGCAACATACCACTTCAACACACAGGGCACAAACACACAATAGTAGATAGAGATAAAACATCACACTACACCCATCGTAGAATTGAATGGTCTTTTAAATAAATTAATAGCTGTGTGAAAATAAAATAATTCTTTTAATGTTGAAACAGTCATCATACAAATTATGTTTTCATAACATTTTCTCCTCCCTATCATTTGCAAAATTCTAGTACAGGTCAAAGAGTAATATTTTTTTCCCCAATATTTCATTTGGTAAACATTTTCTCCCTTTTAAAAAACCAGCAGTGGAACTCAACATGGTTACTTTTGGTTTACTGCCACAAAGTGGAAACACTCACAGTATCTGAAAGCGAATAGAATTTGTACATGCATATTCTCTTAAATTCAGGTTATGTTTAGCTAACATGGTAAATTTTACATTAAAAGAAACTGAACTTATGTTGCTTAAGGCAGTACTCTAAAAGTTCATACAATTAAACGTTTTTGTATAAAATCCATTCTATTTATTTACTTTGATTTATACATTAACAACGTTCTAAATGCTTTTCACATATTAAGAACCACAACTATAAATGAAGGACCACATTCTCAAAATGGTGTGAACATTTCTGATTGCACCCAATTTTCACATATACAATGCCTCGGGCCTAGGGCCCTACCAAATTCAAGGTCCATTTTGGTCAATTTCACAGTCATAAGATTTTAAACATCGTAAATTTCATGCTTTCAGCTCTTTAAATCTGAAATGTCATGGTCTTGTAATTGTACGGGTCCTGATCCAAAAAGGAGTGTATGGGAGAGGGGTGGGGGTGGGGAGGAGCAAGGTTATTGTAGGGAGGGTTGCAGTACTTATTTCTACGCTGCTGCTGGCGGCAGTATTGCCTTCAGAGCTGAACAACTGGAAAATGGTGGCTGAAGGTCAGGAGCCCAGCTCCAAAGGTAGAGCCACCACCACCAGCAGTGTTGATGTAAGAATGGCATGGTATGGTATTACCACCCTTAACTCTGCGCTGATGCTGGCAGGATGCTACCTTCAGAGCTGGGTGCCCAGCCAGCCGCTGCTGCTCTCCAGCTGCCCAGCTCTGAAGTCAGCGCAGAAGTAAAGGTGGCAATATCATGACCACCCTAAAATAATCTGGGGACCCCCGTGCAACTCCCTTTTGGGTCAGAACCCCAATTTGTGAAAACACTGGTTTCCCCTGTGAAATCTGTATAGTATAGGGTAAAAGCACACAAAATACCAGATTTCATGCAGGGAGACCAGATTTCATGGTCCATGATGCCTTTTTCATGGCTGTGAATTTGGTAGGGCCTTACTCATGCCTTCATGAATTTGCATGCAGACACACTAACACTTGAAGGATTTCTACATGTGCACTTTTGGACATTTGGGCTAATGTTTATTAAAATGGACATTTCTGAAATGTATTTTTCCCCCAAAGCAGATTCCTAGGAAAACACAGTGTCAGCAAATGTAAAACACTTAATCTTGCTTTTCTATTAACTTACCAATCATGAGAACTCTTCTTTGTCTTAATACAAACCTCACTTTCCATACATTTAAATATCAAACAAGTATCAAATCTGTATGGAGACTAAAGGTAGTTTACAGTCCCTTACATGCTACCCTCTTATACTCAGCGTCATGAACAACATTGTCCACCTTACATTTCATTCATTTTGCTTTCTTGTCTTTGAATTCATAAATCTTGATTTGGAGCTCAAATGTTGATCTTAGCTACACCTGTGTAAATCTGAAATACCTACTTAGTTCTTCATTTTCCTCCAAATCCCTCCTAAAAGCCCACTTTAACTTAGTTTTCTGTTTACTTGCACTCCTTTGCTGTCTGTTCTCACACTCCCCAATCTCAGCCTCTATTTAAAAATCTGAAAATTTACATGATTAGCTTGTTACGTAAAGGGACACTTATTTGTTTAAACACTTTTTTTGTTACATCTTTCCTGTCTGTGCGCTCCCTGGTTATTTCAGGTAGATCATGATCCTGAAAACAATTACGTATGTGAACATTTGAAGTTAATGCATCTGTGCTTACAAAGTTATAGATATGCATAAATATTTGCAAGATTAGAGCCTTTTGATGTAAACTCCTCAGGGCAGTGACAATCTCTAAAAAGCATGACACAAATGTAAGGCACTATATAAGTGTTTGTTAATTAGCTTCTCTTGCTGTTTAAAAAGAGAAAAAATTACGCAGTCATTGAGCTTACTCTATGAGTTTACTGAATGCAGGACTAAGCCTGCCCTGACCCAAGCCATGGCCCTGCCAATGTTCTGCCAGGAGGCTTCACCCTCCCTCCCCCTCTACCCTGAAGCCAGTGGGGGCTCGGCTCGGCTCCAGCTGGCAGCCTGGGCCTGCCGGCTGTCAGGGGCAGTATTTCAGCTGGCCTGAGTCAGGCCAGTGTGTGTGTGTGCGCATCCACATGTGTGTGTCTTGAGGCTCCTCAGGCCACTGTGTGTGTGTGGGGGGGGGGCTCAGGGCTCCAGTGTGCAGGGAAGGTGGGTTAGCCTCCCCAAAGGTAGGGTTCACCCACTGCCCATGTGTCATAAACAGATAGCTAAGGATTAATGTTCTTTTACCTGTAAAGGGCTAACAAAGGGAACCAAACACCTGACCAGAGGACCAATCAGGAAACAAGACTTTTTCAAATCTGGGTGGAGGGAAGTTTTGGGTGTGAGTTCTTTGTTCTTTGTCTTGGTTCGGTGACCCTCTCGGCTCTGACAGTGATCTTTCTATCTCCAGGCTTTCTAATCTTCTGTTTCCAAGTTGTAAGTACAAGGATAGTAAGACAATAGGTTTATATTGTTTTTTTGTATTTACATGTGTGTAGTTGCTGGAATGTTTTAAATTGTATTCTTTTTGGATAAGGCTGTTTATTCATTTTTCCTTTAAGCAATTGACCCTGTATATTGTCACCTTGATACAGAGACCAATTTTATGTCTTTTTCTTTCTTTTTATATAAAGTTTTCTTTTTAAGACCTGTTTGAGTGTTTTTCACTGGTTAAGGCTAAGAAACGAAGGCAGGGGGAAAATCTCTGTGTTAGATTTACTAAGCCTGACTTTGCATACCCTCTGAGTGAGGGGGGAGAGAGATTAAATCTCTTGGTACTTGTGTTTTAAGGACTTGAAGCAGGGGATCTCCCAGAGTACCCAGGGCGGGGAAATCTGGGAGGAGGTAAAGAGGGTGGAATCCCTTTGTTTAGATTCACGGAGCTTGAATCTGTATCTCTCTCCAGGAACCCAGGGAGGGAACACCTGGAGGGGAAGAGGGAGAAGGGAAGTGGGTTATTTCCCTTTGTGGTGAGACTCAGGGCATCCGAGTCTTGGGGGTTCCCCAGGGAAGGTTTTGGGGAGACCAAAGTGAGCCAGACACTGGAATTTTTCTGGCTGGTGGCAGCGATATCAGATCCAAGCTGGTAATTAAGTTTGGAGGTTTCATGCTAGCTTCTCATGTTCTGAACTCTAAGGTTCAGATCCGAGTAGGACAGTTATGACACCATGATTAAATATAAAGGAGATATTAACGTGGCAAAAATTTCATTATCAGTGCTACATCACTTTAGTCCTTGAGTGTTAGACATCATTAACTGTGCATTCAGTCATGGTTCTGATAATTATTATCTATGTATGTATGTTATGGTAGCACCCTGGAGCCCTAGTCACGGACCAGGATTGTCCTTCACTGCAGTGTTAGCTCCAGATACAAACTGAGTGTTGCCCCTCACTTGACTCCTTTGCACACACAAAAATTTCTAGCTTGAGCTCAGTGGTGGTTTGCACATGAGCTAGCTGACCTGTCAGGATGCAGGGCTTGAAGCCTGAATGCCGCTGATCCTCAAGCTAGCAATGCAGTGGGGGTGCAGCTACAGGCTAGAATTTGAATTGGCACAACTCATCAGCTGCCAATCCAGTCTCTCTCTCACTCAAGTGGAATAACTTGAGCTAACTGTTGCAGTGAAGACAAGCCCTGCACCTGAAATATGGGGGAAGAAGGGGGGAAGAGGGAGACAGAGAGGAAATCTCTGCACAACACTAATTCAGGTACTCACAGTGAGCTGAGATAGAAAACATGACTGCAAGTGACAGAGACAGAATTGCCTCAGTAATAAATAAACTTTAAAAATAAGGTGCATGGCCAGAAGAACAACGTGGAATACTTGACCCTCTGATGATCTATCAGATCTTCTAGTGTCTTGTTTATCCCAGTGTTCCCCCTAGGCAATGGCTAGCACTTGAATACAGAAGTATTACGTACAGGAAATTTCTTTCATATTAGTAATACAGACTTTGCTTGACAGCAGATGGACTGGAGTGCCAGTAAATATTTAAGACCTAAATTTTCAAGCGAGACTAGTAATTTTGAGTGTTTAGAAAGTGCTGAGCATCATTCCTCTGAAAATCAGACCTCTGAGGCTCCCAGAATCACTAGTCATTTTTGAAAATTTAGGCCTTAAATTTCCACAGCAGCCATATATTTTAACTATTAGTAGCCTCTGACAGTATTTCCTTTTAACTTCCCAGGAGACGTGTGACCTATTCTTGCATACTGAGCTCTACATGGAAACTAATGTTAATTTTCTATTGCAGATAATGATGTTTGTTTACCACTATCCTATTCAATATAAAAACTAACACTGCTACCATTAAACACATTCAGAAACCACCAAGTGAAAAATACAGTTCTCTCACAATAACCCTAATCTGACCCACACTGCATACAGTAAGCCCAACTCTACCATCAAATGCACCCAAACACTGACCTGGAGAACAACCCTCAAGAGATAAGTACTTACCCAAAGTTTCAGATTTGAGTTCTGCCCTTTGATTTACACTTAAGAGTCTTCATTTTACAACAAGAACATTTTCTACATCTCACCTGAAAAATGGGTGAACAGATTTTGTTCAAACCTTACCAAAAAAAATCATCTTTTGACAGAGAAAAAAAACAAGGGTATTTTCAGCCAAAAGGGTGAATATTTTCAAAGTGTTATAAGCAACAGTAAATAGGAGATAGTATTGAAAGCCCAGACGTCACCTCAAGCACAGTGTTCTCTACCAAGAAAACCACATGATTTGCTCATTCTAAATAAACAACAGGGTACAAAACTAAGTATTAACAGTCCCAAACGCTTAAAAAAATCAAGTTAGGTCCCAAAAATCATGGTTAGCCTAAAAATCCTGAGGTTTTTAAATAAAATGAACCCAAATGTTTTTATCATCTACCCGTTTCTAGGCTTTCAGGGTACACTCACGTCACGTTTGTAAGCTTTTCTCTGCAATCATAAGAGCTAGAAAATTGCTTATTTTTTTTTCAATGAAAGCAGAGATCTCATGTAATCTCTTGACCCCAGAAATCAGACTGTAAGAAAAATACAGTAGACCTTCAGAGCTATGAACACCAGAATTATGAACTGATCAGTCAACCAACCATACACCTCATTTGAAACTGGAAGTACATAATCAGGCAGCAGCAGAGACAAAAAAAGCAAACACAATACAGTACTGTGTTAAACGCAAACTACTAAAAAAATAAGGGAAAGCAACATTTTTCTTCTACATAGTAAAGTTTCAAAGCTGTACTAAGTCAGTGTTCAGTTGTAAGCTTTTGAAAGAACAAGCATGATGTTTTGTTCAGAGTTGCGAACATTTCAGAGTTACGGACAACCTCCATTCCTGAGGTGTTCATAACTCTGAGGTTATACTTTACCAAATATTATGCGAAAATCACAAGAGTTGACAGCAGCAAAGAACCCTGTGGCACCTTATAGACTAACAGACGTTTTGGAGCATGAGCTTTCGTGGGTGAATACCCACTTCATCAGATGCATGTAGTGGAAATTTCCAGGGGCAGGTATATATATGCAAGCAAGCTAGAAATAATGAGGTTAGTTCAATCAGGGAGGATGAGGCGCTGTTCTAGCAGTTGAGGTGTGAAAACTAAGGGAGGAGAAACTGTTTTTGTAGTTGGCAAGCCATTCATAGTCTTTGTTTAATCCTGAGCTGATGGTGTCAAATTTGCAGATGAACTGAATCTCAGAAGTTTCTCTGACAACACTTCAAACCCCAAGTTGTTAGTAGTTGAATTGTTTGTACCTTAAAGGTCAATTTCCCTCAGATGCGCATTAGGGATAACTGTAATCACCCTCTGTGTCATAATAATTTAGCGATTTGTAACATAACTGTTCTCGAAACAGATACATTCACTAATTTATATGCTATTCATAGGGATTTTACTCCTTATATCCTTATTTGTTTTTTATGGGATTTTATGAGTGAAAGCTATTTCTTTTGGCTGTCTTACATGTAAACAGGGATGGTAATTCTACAGATAAGTCATATCTATAGTGCCTGTATTAGTCTTCTACATTGAGGGTATCTGGTTTCACTAGAGGGGACAGTTTACTTGAGACCCCAATGGCAGACTTTTGCTTCAAAGGAAGTACTCTCGCTGCTGGAGTTATACTTGATCAAATTCATATGGCACAGTATTCCAGCTGTCTGCTTCATTTGTTTGTGTGTAAAGTGCTTAGGTTACATTTGTGCAACAGATAAAAAAACTTTGGGACTGACTCAATGTCAACATTTCCCCAAGACTTATAATTTGTTTATTATGGTGCTGGCTCTTATTTAAAAAAAAGGAGGAGGATAACTTGCTTTGGCTTCTTTTAAAGCAAATAGATCAGATTAGCAAAGAAAACAGGTCATTAGAAATATATGCTCAATGCTCTAAATAATAAGGTTAGAAGCAGCTCTCAGCATGTGGACTTTAGAGAAGTGTTTTTCCAATTTCAGGAAATCATCAGTTGACAGAGCACAAGACTGGGACTTGGAAAACGTGGATTCTATTCCTGGCTCTCCCACTGGGCTGCTGGGTGACCTTGGGCAAGTCACTTGACCTCTGTTGGCCTCAATTGCCCTGTCTGTAAAATGGGGATACTGACGCTGACCTCCTTTGAAAAAAGCTCTAACAGTGCTTTTCATTGTTCGATCTCAAAGCTAGGTATTATTATTATTATGGATTTCTGGATGGTGTGCCATATGATATTCAATTAGGATTATGCTGGTGATCAATTTATATGCTGAGGAGTGAAGGCAATTTATGTGGTCAAGCAACAACATTTTAAAGTGTTGTAGAGTTTTCTTTGGCATGAATATGCAAAGTTATTTTAAAATGAGAGCATAAATATAAACATATATAATTAAATTAGATCAGTGAGGGGTGTGGAAGACCTACCTGCCTAAAACCTGCAGTGAAGTATCCTGGAATTAAGTTTGTTTGGCTATATGAAAAAATACCATGTATCAGGGAAAGGAAAGAGAAAGATTGTTCAAAAAGAATAAAGTTAATATTTCGTATTGCAAATCCTCACTGTGGAGGAGGTAACTGGAAGAATAATTAAGAAAAGTACACACTGCCTGTGTTCTACATGTACATGCACTAAGTTAATTATAACTCTCAATGACATACGAGTTTGTTGAAAGCCACCCTCTATGTTCATTACTCTTTTCAACTGGTATTAAAACAAAATAGAAAAAAAAATTAGCACAGATGGCATCAGAAGCAATGCAAAGAAGAATGAAGTACTAAATGTGAATTTTGAAAAACCCAATAACTACGACTACAGTATCAATAACTTTTATCCTTCAGAGAGAATAATGTCTCTATTGCCATGCTTTTTGTAGCAAGGCAGAAAGATATCTTGATGGGAGACAAAATGCTTAATATTAAAACAGAGGAAAAAGGAAATATACATGTAAGTTATGCAATGCTCCTCGCTCAGGTATTGGTTGATAGGGTAGCATCGCCTAGTGATCAGTTCTTAGGCCTCTGCTCTGCAGGGCGATTGTTGAAATAGGAGCCCGGGCCCTTCCACTCCACAGAAGTCTGACTCAGGGCCCTTTGAGGGCTGCAAGTGATCTGACAACCAGGGATGATTGAGGCTGCCCTCCCTGGGCCACTTCCTATTACTCCCTTTATGACTGTCTCAAAGTAGCCATCTGAGCTAAAGCAGCATGAAGGATGTCTGCTCTCACAAGACACCTTCTGCGTGTAGCGTGGTAGTGCTTTCTCCTTCGGGCAGCAACTGTCTTTCTATAGCATAGCCCACCTTCCTGGGCTAGATCAGTCCTAGGGCTTTCCTCTGCGGGAGTCATCCAAACAAAATAAAGGGGAACTAACAACTAGGACTCTATATGAGAGAGGGGGGGAATGTTTCTCTTAGGCTGTCTCTGTAGCAGTTCCTCTCCTGACCTTTGGGCAGCTGTTGTGGGGACAGATTCTGCCTTTTCCTCAGCTTTCCTTTGATGGAGCAGGTCTGCTTTCTTCCCTAGTCTGCTACCAAAAGAACTGTTCCCCTGCCCTTTTACAGCTCCTCCAGTTGGAGCATTTTCTATAGGTGTGGTCGGGGTGGAGTTTGTATACCCTATCACAACTAACAGAAGAGACACAGCAATGGCGAATGTTAAAAAATGAACAGAAAGAAAACAAGCAAATAAGCACATAGGCAATTGTTTTACTGTACATTCTTAAAGCTACTTTCTATAATGGGACATCCAAACTATTATCTTCTTTTAGAGAAGGAAAGGTGGTTAGCTTGCTGCTTTTAAAAGAGAGTCTATGCAAATAAGTCATTTGTTTCCAAAAGCAGAACAATGTAGGTAATACACAGATGGTAGTACAGTACAAGCTACCAAATAATTCACAGACTTTTTTGGTTTCGAAAGGATAGTTAGTAAATCTAGTCCATTCCTCTGTATTATCTGAGATGTGATCTAATTACAATTGGACATTCTCTAACAAACTAGCCCAACAGCCAATCTTCCTAAATACTCTGAATCATGTAACTCAGGCAATGAAAGAAACTGAAAATATACTTAGATATTTGCAAAAATAAAAAGCACTAGATTACCCAGAGTTCCATTTAAGACAGGATATTTTAAAATGAACGATTCATAATTCAAATGGAACAATGAAAAAAAGTACTAAAAAATTACTGTCAAAATGTTACTTTAAAGGTAAACACAGCTTTTCAGTTTTGATGCTACACCACCAGAGTTACATGATTTCTAAATTAATCCTGTCGACAGCACTGTGTGATCTTACTAGAAAAACGTCACTTTAAACATGACAGGATTCAAGCTGGAAATAGGTATGTTGAAGAAAAATGGACACACTGGCCTTTTATTTGATTGTGATTATTACACTAATATTAAAAAGGCAGAAACTGGTTTACATCATCAATTCCTACTTAAAATAATGGAATTTTTAATATAAGTCACAGTTTATAATAGGGTGACCAGATGTCCTGATATTTTGGTGGTTGTCCCCCGTCCCGACCAATCTTTGGTCGGAACGCAATTTGTCCCGATATTTCCCTCCGCCAGCAACATTCTCCTCCGCCCTCTCCCCCTCGATATTTTCTTCATCTCATCTGATCACCTTAGTTTATAATTACAAAGTGCATCTCATCGTGTGAACCTTTCAGAGCTCAACACTTCTTTTTAAAAAAGCAATTTCCCTTGCCCATAAAACAGACCTCTCAGTTCCTCTGCAAAAGTCTGGGGCTAAATCAAACCCTCCAAGCAGGAGGTGGAGGCCAAACTAACAAACCACATATTGACTTGTTTAAGCTCAGTATGATGCATTCCAGAGCAGTATTTCCAACTCTGGAACAAATAGTAATAAATAAACAACAAATCCTACCTAAATGAACTTTCAAAATAAAGAAAACAAAATTTAATCCAAAAATCAAATGGGAATGTTCACAGGCTGGTTCCTAGGAGGCAAAAATCCCCATTTGCATTTCATCCATGCCCTAAAATTTTCCAAACACCATACTGGAGCACACAGGAAACAGCTGGAGCTACCCAGAAACTTAGAGGGCATCTTCTCATCAGCCAGTTACTTTGTGCTTTAATTCCCTCATATATTTCCCTCATGCTCCATCCCTGGTAATGGGATATGGGAAAGGAAGGTATTAATTTTGAGGGGCATGGCTTGATCAAGATGAAGCAGATTAAGAAGTAGAGGGATACTGTTAAACTGCAAAATATTTGCCAAGTTCACCTTAATCACTTATTTTATATCCCTTTTCTCTATCCTCCATTCAGATGCTTGTCATACTATTAGGGGCTTGGTAAACAGAAAATATGAACAGCAATGTCATATATTAGAGAGGCAAACTGAAGAAGAGAAGAAGAGCTCTGTGCAAGCTCAAAAGCTTCTCTCTGACCAACAGAAATTGGTTCAATAAAAGATATTACCTCACCCACCTTTCCTCTCTAATATCCTGGGACAAACATGGCTACAACACTACTGCATACAATGATGTGTTTTAACAAAAACATATGCATCATTTGTGGGAAAATATGGGCTTAAAAGTGTGTCCAACTGTCACCAGGCCATCACTTCTCCCCCGGCTCTAAAGCATGTGACATCACACCCACTCTCAGTCAAGGAGGTTTATTTTCACAACAGAGGTTAAACAAACAGAACAGTCTTAACTTGATCCTTGACCCCAGGTTTCACAGCCTCCCCTCTCAGGGGTCTCTGGCAGCCTCCCAGCCTCAGCCAGCTCTGCTGCCTTCCAGGAGCTGCAGCCACAAGGCTGCTTCCTTGAGCCCCTGGCCCAGGGACCCACCACAGTACAGTAAAAGCTGTTTTATCCAGCATGTTGGAGGAACGGAGTGCGGGCTCTAGGAGAGAGTTTGAATGCAGGAGGGGGTGCAAGCTGTAACCTGTCCTAGCTGCTCCTAGGCGGAGGTGTGGTAGGCAGCTCTGCATGCTGCTCCGCCTGCAGGTGCCGCACCCTCAGCTCTCACTGGCTGCGGTTCCCAGCCAATGAGAGCCGCATTGCTAGCATGCAGGGCCAAGTGGGAGCAGCCAGGACAGGTCACCACCTGTGGGGAACCTCCTGAGGTGAGCAGCCCCTGGATTTGGCACCATGCACCCCTTCCCAAGCCCCCTCCTGCATCCAAACTCTCTCCTAGAGCCTAAGCTCCACACCCCCTCCTGCACCTTAACCTCCTGCCAGCCTCGCGCCAACTGGACTATAAACTGGAATTTCAATGAAGATCATAAATGCCAGTTTATAGAGCTTTCTGGCTAGTGAAGTGCCAGATAATCCAGCTTTTACTGGAGTTAGCTCTACTCCACTGTGGCTTTTCCTCCCCAGGGCTCAGCCTGCTCCAGTCCTTTCTCCCCAGAAGCTGTCTACTAGCAGCCCTTTATAGGCCCAGGTACAGCCCAACCCTCTTTAATTAGCTGGACTGGGCTCACTTGCTTCAGGCCAGGGGCCCTAGGCTCAATCTATCCATGGAGATCAGCTACCCTGTGACACAAAAACAACAGAATGCTACTGTAAGGTGGGCACAGAACTGGTTGGAAAACCATTCCCAGAGCGCAGTTATCAGTAACTCACAATCAAGCTGGAAGAGCATATTGAGTGGGGTTCTGCAGGGATCAGTTCTGGGCCTGGTTCTGTTCAATACCTTCATCAATGATTTAGATAATGGAACAGAGAGTACACTGATAAAGTTTGTAGACAATACCAAGCTGGGAGGCGTTGCAAGTGTTTGAGGACAGGATTAACATTCAAAATGATCCAGACAAACAGGAGAAATGGTCTAAAGTAAACAGGATGAAATTCAACAGGGAGAAATGCAAAGTACTCCACTCAGGAAGGAACAATCAGTTGCACACATACAAAATGGGAAGTGACTGTCTAGGAAGGAGTACAGCAGAAAGGGATCTGGGGGGTCATAATGGATGACAAGCTAAATATGAGTCAACTGTATAACAAAAAAAAATAAAAATAAAAAAAAGTAAAATAGTGTGTCCAGTTCTGGGTGCCACATTTCAGGAAAAGTGTGGCTAAATTGGAGAAAGCCCAGAGAAGAGCAACAAAAATGATTAAAGGTTTAGAAAACATGACCTGTGAGGAAAAATTGAAAGAATTGTGTTTGTTTAGCCTAGAGAACAGAAGACTGGGGGGAAACATGATAAAACTTTTCAAGTACATAAAAGGTTGTTACAAGGAGCAGGGAGAAAAATTGTTCTGCATAACCTCTGAGGATAGCAGAAACAGCAATGGGCTTAGCAAGGGTGGTTTAAATTGGACATTACAAAAAACTTCCTGTCAGCACTGGCATAAATTACCTAGGGAGATTGTGGAATCTCCATCATAGACATTTTTAAGAGCAGGTTAGACAAACACCTGTCAGGGATGGTCTAGATAATACTTAGTCCTACCATGAATGCAGGTGACTGGACTAGATGACCTTTCAAGGTCCCTTCCAGTCCTATGATTCTATGAAAATGTGGCAACTATTTGTCTCATCCAACAAGAAAGTTGGTACATAAATGGTTAAGTCTTCTTTTATTTAACACACCTTTACCCCAATATAACGCGACCCGATATAACACGAATTCAAATATAATGCGGAAAAGCAGTGCTCCAGGGGGGCGGGGCTGCGCACTCCGGCGGATCAAAATAAGTTTGATATAATGCGGTTTCACCTATAATGTGGAAGATTTTTTGGCTCCCAAGGGCAGCATTATATCAGGGTAGAGGTGTATTTTTAAAACAACATTTGAAGAATTGTGGAAAAAGGTGAACTTAAAATAGGAAAGTGAAGGAGAAGAGGATAGTAACACTGCACACACATATCAGCCACACATAGCACATATATAGTTTTTCATTTTAAAAGCAGTCAACATTACTTACCTAAGCTTTAGTAAAGACACTACATACAAAGACAAAAAGCTCAACCTCAGTTGGACAAAGTCTTTCTAAGAGGTAGTGACACTGAATTTTCCACTATGAGTGGCACCAGCTCACAAACTTTTTGTTGGCTACCTGCGGGCTATCAATGCCATCCGATATCACGTCACTATTTGTAATCAAGATGGAAATGCATATACACTGCTACCTCGATATAAAGCCACCCGATATAACACGAATTTGAATATAACGCAGTAAAGCAGTGCTCTGGGGGGGTGGGGCCGTGCACTCCAGTGGATCAAAGCAAGTTTAATATAACAGTTTCACCTATAACGCGGTAAGATTTTTTGGCTCCCAAGGACAGCGTTATATCGAGGTAGAGGTGTATTAAATACCAATCTTACCAGGGAATACATCCATCAAGGGCCCAATATTCTCTGTATCCACTGAGCTTGTGGTTCCTTAACATGACAGATCAATCTATTCAAGGTGGTCACCACTTGGTAAAGTAGCTGAAACTCTGAAATTCAGTTCCTACGATCTGATTGATCTGGTGTCAATACTGAACCAAAAGGCCCTTGGGTTCAACTACTCTAAGAAATGGACTATCTTCAAGTTGATCATTATGCCCCTGTTAACTGGCATACAGCTTTGCTTGCTCCTTACAGCTTTTTGCTGTTTTACAAGTCATGAAGGCTGCACTGTTACAATTCAGTCTCATGAGCTTGTACCTTCGAATAGCATTTTCAAGGTCAAAGAACAAGGTGTATAACAGCCCTCCATCTCCAGTGGATTATTATTCCATTTCTGATCCAGGAGGGAACTAGCATCCACCACACCTAATACTAAACAATAGTTACCACACGGAAGGTGCAGGAGTGGAAGACTGGGAAGAGAAGAGGCCCACAATATAGTATAAAAAAAGAGAGAGAGAGAGAGAGAATGAGAAGACACTAAGTTTCTCAGATCTGGCTCTGGTGGCACTCCAGCACAACACTGATTGCTTGAGGGATCTTCTGTACCCTCTTCTTCGGCTTGGAACGTAAGAAGATGTTTCAAGCAGTATTAGCCATCTCACTTTTGGTGAAGTGAGGAAGAGTACCTGCAGATGAACTACTGACTGAACAGGTTGAGTTCCTGACAAGCTATAGGAGACCCTGAAACATGGCTGGTTATGGGCTGCACTGATGTCTGTTTCCCAGAACAGAGCTAAAAGGAGGGCTAAGCCTGGCCTTCAAGGAGGTTTCTTAGGCTAAGGATCATATAAGGTTGACACTATAAATTAGGGTGTTAAACAAAATCTTTAAGACCTCTGCAAGCAGCCTATCCTGCCAATCTCATGTTTACTCTATTCTTCACTACTGATTTTGAGTAGGCCTGGCTAAAAAATGGGGAGACTAGTTCACAGAGTACCCTCACCTTTAACATTCAAGCTTACCGCATTTGAATTCTAGGGGCTTACAATCCAATTTATGTTGGCTGAGCTCTGAAGGCAGCTCTATTAAGACAAAAACAGTGTCTGTAAAAATAATAAAGGCACCTAGTGGTGGAATTACACTATTTAATTTATAATAATGAAGTGTTCAAACTTTTGATTCACCAAGGAAAATGGTTATTTAGGAATATACCAAAAGTGAAATGGCTGATACTGCTTGAAACATCTTCTTACGTTCCTGCTTTCTTTCCTCCTCAATCTACAAGTCTATGAGCGGACTGAAGCTCTGAAAACAATGCCATAGAGGGAGATGACTCCCAGAAATAGATATTCTGGAATTCAGGGACAGTCCTACATATGCTCACATCCCTCTTATACATCACTGAAGAAAGGATCTCAGGTATGTTCTCTTTTAAAACCTTAATTTTTGGAAATTTACATACACTTCACAATAGGATTCATTTCTGGTATTCCTCTCTCCTGTGCAGACAGGCCTGCAGCAGTACAGCGTCTCTTGGCTTCAAGTGCTTTTGAATTTAACTAAGTAAGAGTCTGCAGGATTAGCTGGTTTTCACGTAGGGAAACACTCATTTTTATCTTCCCATTGGCAATATGCACCTCCATTTCATCCTGAGAAGAGAATTTCCGCAGAAATGGGTGCCAGGTTTTGTCAGCCCTTGGACAATCTCTTAATTACTCTAGCAGTATTTTAGAAACACTGAAGCATTTTTGCACAATAGCCTGCTTCTCTTTGGAGTAATCCATCTTCCTATCTTCCTCCAGTGTACCATCAGGTGTAGATAAACTTCATTAACTATAAAAGGTCCTTTGGTAGCCTAACTTACTAATTGGCCAGCCATAAGGCTAGATATGTGCCAAGATGAAAAATTAAAAGAAAAAGAAGAGTTTAAACAAATCTACTAGTTCTCTAAATAAGTGGCAGTCCAAGACTTGTTATCTGCTGGACACAATCAACCCACTCCTGAAAAAGGGAAGTAGACCAAAATCATTGTCTGTTCCTAATTTGTTTGAGTTTTTTTGTTCACCACACTGCCTCCCCGTCTGGGAGGTTAGCTGCTGCAGTAGATTAGAAATGCCCCAGGAAGAAAGCCAAAACACAGAAAATAATATTGATGCCATTCTTGAGAACTCACAAGTATGTATCCATCCATGAATGAGATGCGACTATACAATACCCTTTTAGCTTGTGTCTAAAGGTACGTCTACACTACGGGATTATTCCAATTTTACATAAACCGGTTTTGTAAAACAGATTGTATAAAGTCGAGTGCACGTGGCCACACTAACCACATTACTTCGACGGTGTGCGTCCATGGTCCGAGGCTAGTGTCTATTTCTGGAGCGTTGCACTGTGGGTAGCTATCCCGTAGCTATCCCATAGTTCCCGCAGTCTCCCCCACCCCTTGGAATTCTGGGTTGAGAGCCCAGTGCCTGATGGGGCAAAAATCATTGTCATGGGTGGTTCTGGGTACAGCCTCACCCCTCCCTTCGTGAAAGCAGCAGACAACCATTTTGCGCTTTTTCCTGGTTGAACTGTGCAAACGCCATAGCACAGCAAGCATGGACTCTGCTCAGATCAAGACCACAATCGTGGATGTTGTAAACACCTCGCGAATTCTTGTGCAGTCTATGCTGAACCGGGACCTGCAAAGCCAGGTGAGGAGGCGGCGGCAGCTACGGCAGCGCGGCGACGAGAGTGATGAGGACATGAACATAGAATTCTCTCAAACCACGGGCCCCTGATCTTTAGAGATCCTGCTGGTAATGGGGCAGGTTCTAGCCATTGAACGCCGATTTTGGGCCTGGGAAACAAGCACAGACTGGTGAGACCGCATAGTTTTGCAGGTGTGGGACGATTCGCAGTGGCTGCGAAACTTTCGCATGCATAAGGGCACTTTCATGGAACTTTGTGACTTGCTTTCCCCTGCCCTGAAACGCCATAATACCAAGATGAGAGCAGCCCTCACAGTGGAGAAGCGAGTGGCCAATAGCCCTCTGGAAGCTTACAATGCCAGACAGCTACCAGTCAGTCGGGAATCAATTTGGAGTGGGAAAATCTACTGTGGGGGCTGCTGTGATGCAAGTAGCCAAAGCAATCATTAAGCTGCTGCTACGAAAGGTTGTGACTCTGGGAAACGTGCAGGTCATAGTGGATGGCTTTGCTGCAATGGGATTCCCTAACTGTGGGGGGGGGAGGGGCGATAGATGGAACCCATATCCCTATCTTGGCACCAGAGCACCAGGGCACCCAGTACGTAAACCGCAAGGGGTACTTTCCAATGGTGCTGCAAGCACTGGTGGATCACAAGGGACGTTTCACCAACATCCACGTGGGATGGCCAGGAAGGGTTCATGACGCTCGCATCTTCAGAAGCACTGCTCTGTTTAAACTGCTGCAGCAAGGGAATTACTTCCCAGACCAGAAAATAACAGTTGGGGATGTTGAAATGCCTATAGTTACCCTGGGTGACCCAGCTTACCCCTCGATGCCATGGCTCATGAAGCCATACACAGGCAGCCTGGACAGTGGTCAGGAGCTGTTCAACTACAGGCTGAGCAAGTGCAGAATGGTGGTAGACTATGCATTTGGCCGTTTAAAGGAACGCTGGTGCACATTACTGACTCGCTCAGACCTCAGCCAAACCAATGTCCCCTTTGTTATTGCTGCTTGCTGTGTGCTCCACAATCTCTGTGAGAGTAAGGGGGAGACCTTTATGGAGGGGTGGGAGGCTGAGGCAAGTCACTTGGCCGCTGATTACGCGCAGCCAGACACCAGGGCGATTAGAAGAGCACACCAGGAAGCGGTGCGCATCAGAGAAGCTTTGAAAACGAGTTTCATCACGGGCCAGGGTACGGTGTGACTGCTGTGTTTGTTTCCCCTTCATGAGCCCCCCCTGCCCCTTATTGACTCCTTCCCTGTAAGCAACCCATCCTCCCCATTCGATTACAGCTTGCTTAAGGAAATAAAGTCACTATTGTTTAAAAATCATTTGTTCTTTATTAAAAGTCATTCCCTGTAAGCAACCCATCCTCCTCCTTCGATTACAGCTTGCTTAAGGAAATAAAGTCACTATCGTTTAAAATAATGTATTCATTATTAAGAAGTCATTATAAAAAGAGGGAGAGAACTGATAAGGTAGCCTGGGTCTGGTTTGGGAGGAGGATAGGAGGAAAGGAAAAGGCCACTAAAAAATTTCAAAGTAATGACAGCCTTTCGGTTGGGCTGTCCACGGGGGTGGAGTGGGCAGGTGCACGAAGCCTTCCCCCACGCATTCTTTACATGTCTGGGTGAGGAAGATATGGAACATGGTGAGTGGTGAGGGTGGTTACACAGGGGCTGCAGCGGCACTCTGTGACCCCGCTGCTCTTCCTGAAGCTCCACCAGACGTCAGAGGATGTCAGTTTGATCACGCAGCAGCTCCAGCGTTGCATCCCGCCACCGCTGATCTTCCTGCCTACACCTCTGATATTCCTGCCGCCACCTCTCATCTCGAGCATCCCTCCTATCCTCATGTTCACTGGCATCTTTCCTGTACTTTGCTACCACGTCCTTCCACTCATTCAGATGAGCTCTTTCATTGCGGGTTACTTCCATGATTTCCAAGAACATTTCGTCTCACGTGTTCTTTTTCCTCCGCCTTATCTGAACAAGCCTTCAGGATGGAGCAGGGAGGCTTAAAAAATTTGCAGCTGCGTGAGGGAGGGAAAAAAGGGAGAGAAGTATTTAAAAAGATACATTTTACAGAACAATGGTTATACTCTCTCACAGTGAACAACATTATTCACCTTACATAGCACACGTGATTTCACTACAAGGTCGCATTTTGCATCTTAATATTGAGTGCTTGTGGCTCTGGTGTTACAGATCTCACAGATGCAGGTCCGGGCATCAGAATTCAGCTTGCATGTGGCCATGGTAAGCCATTGTCTTTAAGCTTCTCCAGCCTTCATATACACAGTGCCCTCTGATGCTTCTTTCCTGTTAACATGCAGCAGCTGAAGCCAAACCCCCACCCCATCCAATTCTCTAGGATGATTGCTTTACCCCTCCCCCCACCGCACGGCTGGTATCATGGAAGATCACTGCTAATCACCCCCCCCCCTTCTCCTCCCCACCGCGTGGCTGATAGCTAGGAAGATTCCTGCTAGCCAAATGCAAAAAAGCTCAGCGCTATCCTTCCTCCCATCCCCCCGCTTGGCTACGTGCAAGGAAGGATTTCTTTTAAGCAACAGCCCAGTAGGAAAATGGCCATCTCTGTCCCCTTAATTAAATTCCTGAATTTCAACCAGGTTACCATGAACGATATCACTCTGCTGAGGATAACAGAGCGAGATAAAGAACGGATGTTTCTTGAATGCCAGCAATCACCGGGACCATACGCAGCTATGCTTTGTCATGCAATGATACCCGATTACTTGCTACATGCATGGCGTGGTAAAGTGTCCTACTATGGTGGACAGAACAAGGCTGCCTTGCCCAGAAACCTTCTGCAAAGGCTTTTGGAGTACCTCCAGGAGCGCTTCATGGAGATGTCCCTGGAGGATTTCAGCTCCATGCCCAGACATGTTAAACTTTTCCAGTAACTTTACTGGCCGCGAATGCATCCCAAGCCCTCATGGCAAATCAATCATTAAAAAACGCTTGCTTTTAAACCATGTTTTATATTTACAAAAGGTACACTCACCAAAGGTCGCTTCCATGGCTTCACTGTCTGGGCTAGTGGCTTGGGAGGGCTGGGAGGGTAATTCCGTCTGGGTCACAAAAAGCTCCTGGCTGTTGGGGCTAACGGAGTGCTGTGTGCTCTCTGCAAGGTCATCGTCCTCTTCCTCCTCCGCAGAATCCTCAGCCATGGTTGAGATTACAACCTCCATCTCGGAATCCAGGGATGGGGTGAGGTAGTGGTGGTGCAGCCTCCTAAAATTGCATGCAGCTCAGCGTAGAAGCGGCATGCTTTCGGCCCTGATCGGGACCTTCCGTTTGCTTCTTTGGTTTTCTGGTAGGCTTGTCTGAGCTCCTTAACTTTCACTCTGCACTGCACTGAGTCCCTGGTGTGGCCTTTTTCCATCATAGCCTTGGAAATTTTTTCAAATATTTTTTCATTTCGTCTTTTGGAACGGAGTTCTGTTAGCACAGAATCCTCTCCCCATATAGCGATCAGATCCAGTACCTCCCGTGCGGTCCATGCTGGAGCTCTTTGTCGTTTCTCAGGAGACTGCATTGTTACCTGTGCTGATGAGCTCTGCGTGGTCACCTGTGCTGATCAGAGCTCCACGCTGGCCAAACAGGAAATGAAATTCAAAAGTTCGCGGGGCTTTTCCTGTATACCTGGCCAGTGCATTCGACTTCAGATTGCTGTCCAGAGTGGTCACAGTGGTGTACTGTGGGATTCCGCCCAGAAGCCAATACCGTCGATTTGTGGCCACACTAACCCTAATCCGATATGGTAATACCGATTTTAGCGCTACTCCTCTTGTCGGGGAGGAGTACAGAAACCGATTTAAAGAGCCCTTTATATCGATATAAAGGGCCTCGTAGCGTGGATGGGTGCAGCATTAAATTGGTTTAAACGCATAGTGTAGACCAGGCCTCGGTAGTGGAATTATCTCAACCTCTTCTTTCTACAAAATACAGGTGCTGCTACCAGAATACATTACTCCCAGACAGCCTGGGGAAACAAGCTCTCGCTCATAGAAATTAGACACAGAAAAGATCATGGTCAACTTATTCCATTCCCTATGTCACTGCAAAAGATAACCAGCTGAAAAATCAAGGGCCATAGTAGAGTTCTCACATGTACATTGGGTTGAAGATAATGTCACAGAATAATACTGTGGGTGAAAGTTTCCTCATTATCACAATTTCACAGCACACATGAACTAGAAGCTCCATCTTTGGAAATTAGGACCCTCTTGCAGATACTCCAGGATCTACAGCTGGTCTTTTAAATTTTGCTATACTGATTTAAAATGGATATATAATTTAAGTGAAATATTTACAATACAAAATTGACACTTTAAAACAGTTGAGGGCTTAATAAATAAAAAGGAAAAGTGCAAGATAATTCTAGCAAAACAAAATAAGCTCCTTGTTTGTGTCAAATGCCAGATTTTTCCCCCTTCTAAATGGCAGTTTATTGGTTCTCCATCCCATTCAAATCTCCATGCTGCTAAATCAGGGGTTGGCAAACTTTTTGGCCTGAGGGCCACATTAGTGTTGCAAAACTGTATGGAGGGCTGGGTAGAGAAGGCTGCACCTCCCCAAACAGCCTGGCCCCGGTCCCCTATACGACCCCTCCCATTTCCTGCCCCCGACTGCTCCCCTCAGAACTCCCGACCCATCCAACCCTCCTTCACCTTGTCCCCTAACCGCCTCCTCCCAGGATCCCCCACCCCTAAGCGCCCCCAGGACCCCACCCAATCCCCCTACTCCCTGTCTCCTATCTACACGCTCGCCCCCAGACAGGCCCTCCAGGACTCCTATGCTTATCCGACCTTCCCCTGACCGCCCCCCAGAACCTCTGCCCCATCCAACTGCCCCCCCGGAACCCTCCCAGCCCCTGGGACCGCCTGGCCAGAGCCAGACACACTGCCTTGCTGCTCGGCAGGAGCACGCAACCCCGCAGCCCAGAGCGCTGCCTGCGTGGCTGCCGGGGCGAGGGGAGAGGCCGAGGGCTAGCCTCCTGGGCTGGGCAGGATGGTCCCGCAAGCCGTAGTTTGCCCACCTCTGTGCTAAATGATAGGAAAATGAGCTATGTGAGAACTAACTACGTGAACAGGAAATATTATTTAGATGTATTTTTGCCATAGAACATACATAACATAACAGTATAATGATAGAGCTAACATTTGAGTACTAAGCAGTACTAAGCTACTTACCAGTAGTAACAAGTTAGTAATGTTTTTGTGTCATTCACTGTGAAATCAATGTGTAATCTGTAAAGGGCCAGATGATATATATGATACTTCATGGAGCCTATGGTTGTAAATAATGAAGGAGTGTGAATTTTTTTTTCGTTTCCTATAAAATCTAAATATTTAAATAGACGCATCATTCCTTCATTTTAGAACAAGGATTTAGTTGCCCTGTTTGGAATTCTTCCCAGCACAGTGGTTTGGAATGGGAGTTTAACAGGAAATACTGTGCAGTCTGTGCATGCATTACATTCCTTTCCTGCCCTGAGAGAGTGGCCAACAAACAAACCTCTCTTCTAGTTAAAAAAAAAAGACAGACTGCACAAAGTTCAACAGCAGATGTGGTCTATGAATCCAAACATCCTTTTCTGTTGAGAAAAAGAATTCAATGTATTTGCAATGTCAAAGCAGCATCACCATTTTCAGATGCTAAGTCAGTAAAGACTAGTTTTTTCATGATGCAAAAACCTCATTTGTACGTCTTCTCAGGGCCTTCTCCCATACGTTAACTATGAAGGTGTCTTTACAGAGCCTTATATAACGATTTGTCAAATACTAGTAGAGACTGCCACGATCAAAAACAGCTTGTAAGAAAAACTTGGCAGTACAAAAACAGTAGGAAAAATAAAAACTTTCTATGAACACTGAGGTTTACTCAGATTTTACTCAGTACTCTCAAGAAGGAGCAACACACAAGTTCTGGATTTTGGCTGTTTCTTAAGAGCACAGTAAGGAACAGAATGAGATACATGGACCAAATGTTCAAGCTACTTTCTCTTTCAAATTGCCTCTAAATTGGTTTCTTAACTTCTGGAACAAATTAAATAATAATTTATTAACTACTTGAGAGGACAGATGAAGCAAAAATAAATAAATGGGAATGAGTAGTACACAGGGTCAAAATACCAATACCTTGAGTCGGCGCTGACACCCTGCACCGCTGGAATGGGATTAGAGAAAGTCAGAGCATGCTCAGAATGACAGTGAAACAAACGTTTAAACAAACATTTATAGAACAAAAATATGTATCTGATTTGCACTGCTTTACATCTGATTTAAATGAAAGACTGTGGCAAAGAAAAGGAAATGAGCGCTAACTCCTAGCTCAACTCTCAAGTGTTAAAAATATACTCTGCAATAGAAAGGTGACTTTGAAGTGGCTGCACAACCAGGCTAGCCAGAATTCTTCTCCCACACACCTCTCTTGAAATTTAATTTGTACTTTGTTATGTTTTTAGACTGAGGAGCCTTTAATACAATTCTGACTAGACACAAGAGTGAAAGAAAACTAGAACCATCAGCACTCAAAATATTTAGTCATGTTTTATATAGTCTACACATTAATAGCTATGTATGTATTTCCTCCACAATACATTTGCCTTAATTAGCTATGCTGTGAACTGGTACAAAGATGTCGAAATACTATAAAGTATCTCTTCCCTCCATTCCACAAGCACTGTGCAATGTTTAAACCATTGTACTAGCCAAGTGTCTTAAATATTTTTACTCAGCTGGTGAGGCTGCATGCTGGAAGTGCAGTTCTATCTTTAAAAAAAAAATTAAAAAAGGCAGCACGGGGGTCTGCATTCACCAGGTCTCAGATTTTCATATCAAATTTGTTCAGTTTAATCAGAAAATATGTTTTATTAACTGCCAAACCCACAAACGCAGACAAGGCTCTGAAAGTCAAGCTGAGTTCTTTCCATCTCACATAGCAAATATACAAGTAGTTTACTCATCTGAACAGCATTTAGCACCCACTTCTCAGCTTGAAAAATTCCATACTAGTGGTCAAGGCCACCTGATCTGAGAGGAGATACTCTCCTTTCCCTCCGACTGCCCCTCCCCAAATACTTATTCCACTCCTCAAACATACAAGCTTTAATTTATCTGTCCTGAATATAGCAATACGGTACACTGCCATATAAACAGAGAGGTTATGATAGTAGTTCAGCTCTACATGGCAATGAATTACAATCCTCTGATGGGCGATACCATAGTTAAAACATTTAAGAACTATTAACTTTCCCACTCTTTTCCTCGCTGCTTAGAGGATACTCCTGGACTGAAGGACAGAATATCTCCTTTACCAATCTGATATTTGCTACAGCAAAGGTGCTTCACTGCTACAAAATTCCCGTTATCAAGGAAGGTTAAGTTTCTCCACCCAGACTTACTGTTCCCTCAGTCTGTCTCCAGAGGATATTTTGGGACAAGCCAAAGATGAGAAGCTCTCATTTTGGAAAGACTCTTCAGTGGAAAATTTAGGAGTTCAGATCCCTAACGTGATGCTATAATCACCTGATATTAAATTGGTCAATCCTCTACAGTTCTGTTCTGAAAGGAATGACACTGCTCTACTAAAAACTTACATTTATAGAACAGAGGTCAAACAGGGACATAGAGGTAGGCATCCTAAAAGGACCTAACCAAGCTCCAATGAGAATTCAGGGTTATTGGATTTTTTTTTTTAATTGTTAGGCCCTAGCATATCTCAGCTGCATTATAGTTAATCTTCCTCTATATACCTACAGCTTCCTCTCATGAAATAACTAGTTTGGTTTGCTTTGTAGCAAGGCATAGGTCCAAAAAAAATGTTTCAAGTAACATGTTTTCTGTTTGGTGATGCCCATCAACTTATCCTTGTTATGATATCATCTTCGAAGAACATCTCAGTTTTATACAAAGGCAGAAACATGCATAGAGCTGTACAGATAGCAACTAGTGTTCCTTTCTCCAAATACCTTACAATCTAATTTCACAAGTCTAATTTCAAGAATAGATCTACATTTCTTACAGAGTAAATATTCTGATCTGAAAGATTTTCTCTTCTCTTCTTTCTCTTTCCTTGGGTTTGGCTACACTTGCACGTGTGCAGCGCTGGGAGTTACAGCTGTCTTCGGTCTTGGCTACATTGGCGCTTTACAGCGCTGCAACTTTCTCGCTCAGGGGTGTGAAAAAACACACCCCTGAGCGCAGCAAGTTACAGCGCGGCAAAGCGCCAGTGTAAACACTGCCCCAGTGCTGGGAGCGCGGCTCCCAGCACTGTAAGCTAATCCCCATGAGGAGGTGGAGTACCTGCAGCGCTGGGAGAGCTCTCTCTCAGCGCTGGCACTGCGACCACACTTGCACTTCAAAGCGCTGCCGTGGGAGCGCTCCCGCGGCAGCGCTGTATGGCTGCAAGTGTACAGCTGTGTAGGGAAAGCGCTGGAGTCTGGCCACACTGACAGCAACCAGCGCTGCAGCGTGGCCACATTTGTAGCATTTGTGGCAGTGTTGGGAGTGGTGCATTATAGGCAGCTATCCCACAGAGCACCTCGTCCCATTTTGGCACCGTGGGTTGTGGGAAGGGGGTGGAGGGTGTGGGTCATTCTGCTTCCTGTCCCAACGCCCCATGATGCATCGCTTCACATCCCAGCAATCTGTTTTTCCGTCCATGTTTGGCACCATCTTGACTCTCAACCGTTTCTGTGCAGCGTGATTTCTGTGGGAAATGGAGCCTGAACTGCTGAGTATGCTGACGAGTCTCGCCAGCATCACATTTGGCAGTTGAGCTATTGCTTAAAATCCAAAGTGATGAGGAGTCCAACGATGATAGCAAGTCGCCTGACGCATATGACACTAAATTGCTTCTGGCATTCACGGAAATGCTCAGCGCCGTGGAATGCCGCTTTTGGGCTCGGGAAACAAGCACTGAGCGTTGGGATCACATTGTCATGGAAGTCTGGGATGACGAGCAGTGGCTGCAGAACTTTCGGATGAGAAAAGCCATTTTCATGGGACTTTGTGAGGAGCTCGCCCCCAACCTGCGGAGCAAGGACACGAGATTGAGAGCTGCCCTGCCAGTGGGGAAGCGGGTGGCTATTGCAATCTGGAAGCTGACAACTCCAGACAGTAACCGATCGGTCAGGAACCAGTTTGGAGTGGGAAAGTCTACCGTTGGAATAGTGTTGATGCAAGTTTGCAGGGCCATTAATTGCATCCTGTTAAGAAGAACAGTGACCCTGGGGAACATGCAGGACATTGTGGATGGCTTTGCACAAATGGGTTTCCCTAACTGTGGAGGGGCGACAGATGGGACGCATATTCCTATTCTGGCACCACCCCACCTAGCATCTGAGTACGTTAATCGGAAGGGGTATTTCTCTATGGTTCTCCAGGCGCTTGTGGATCACCATGGGCGTTTTACTGACATTAACACAGGCTGGCCTGGAAAGGTGCATGATGCATGCATCTTTCGGAACACTGGCCTGTTCAGGAAGCTGCAGGCAGGGACTTTTTTCCCAGACCGGAAGATCATAGTAGGGGACGTCAAAATGCCTACTGTGATCCTTGGAGACCCCGCTAACCCATTAATGCCTTGGCTCATGAAACCGTATACAGGGAAGCTTGACAGGAGCAAGGACCGGTTCAACTATAGGCCGAGCCGGTGCCAAATGACTGTGGAGCGTGCTTTTGGCCGTTTAAAGGGGCGCTGGCGATCTCTGTATGGGAAGCTAGACTTGGGGGAAAGCAGCATCCCTGTGGTTATATCCGCGTGCTGTACCCTCCATAATATTTGTGAAGGGAAGGGTGAAAGATTCAGTCAGGCATGGACCTCTGAGGTTCAACGCCTGGAGGCTGAATTTGCACAGCCAGAGAGCAGGACTACTAGAGAGGCCCAGCACAGGGCTGCAAGGATTAGGGATGCCTTGAGGGAGGAATTTGAGGCTGAAAACCAACAGTAATGTTTGGTGCCTTGCACGGGAGTGAAGTGCAGTGGTTACAATGCTAGTAGGAATCTGTTTTCTCTAAGCTGATTTGCAGTGCCTGTTTCTTTCCTGGGCTAAGGTATCTTTGACTTTCTGCAATAATAAAGACTGTTTTCAAAGCCAAGAATTCATTTATTGAAAAGAAAATAACTTTATTGACAGACACACAACATTTTGGGAACCTCCCCCTCTCCTCCTCCTCCTCCTTCCCCCCTGCCCTGAAGTGTCCATCATGGTCCTCGGATTGGCGGTGGGGTCACCCCCAAGTATCGCGTCCAGCAGCTCTTTGTAAAAACGACAGGTCGTGGGGGCAGCGCTGGAGCGGCGGTTTCCCTCGTGGGCTTTGCAATAGGCACTCCGCAGCTCCTTCACTTTAACCCTGCACTGCAGCACGTCCCGGTCATGGCCCGTTTCCAGCATGGCCCCTGATATCTGCCCATAGGTATCGTAATTCCTACGGCTGGAGCACAGCTGGGACTGCACAGCTTCCTCCCCCTAAACACTGATGAGGTCCAGCAACTCGCCATTGCTCCATGCTGGGGCTCATTTGGAGCGTGGAGGCATGGTCACCTGGAAAGATTCACTGATTGCACTCCACACCTGGCTGAGCAAACAGGAAGAGGATTTTTAAAATTCCTGGGGCATTTAAAGGGCGGGTCACCTGAGGCCAGGGCAGTAGAGTTCAAACTGACAAGCAGAGTGGCTGAACAGGCATTCTGGGATACCTCTGAATACCTCTGGAGGCCAACAGCAGCACTTTTGCTGACCACACTGGCGGAGCAGCGCTGCATCACCAGCGCTTCAGTCGTTATTCCCCAGGCCGAGGTGGAGTACAGCCAGCGCTGTAACCAGGGAGACACAGCGCTGTATGTGCCTTGCAAGTGAGGATGCTGAGTGAGTTGCAGGGCTGTAAAGCCACCATCAGCACTCCAACTCTCCAGTGTAGCCAAGCCTCTTGTCACATACCCCCATACTCCACTCCTAAGGAGCCAGAGGACACCCACTCAGAGGATACCATGAATTTAAATGTCTGTAACCGCTGTAGGTGTTGCCATTGTGATTCATGCCTTTGTGACTTCTACATTAGATTGCTGTAATGTGGTCTAAGCAGTATTACCTCTGAAACCACTCAGAAGTTGCTGCTGATGCTGAATGAGGATGGTATTAGCTAGGAAAAATGCATTACATCAGTTCTTTGACAACTATTCTGGATTTCCATATTTTTAGACAAAAAATCAAGGTGTTTGATTTCAATCTGTAACACCGTAAATGATCTGGGTCCTGGCTGAGAGACTGCTGCTTTTGCTGTGAGCTGCCAGAGGAAGTGAGGTTAGTTGGACACTTAAAAACAAAAGTCCTTACAGATTTAATTGTGTGGCATTCTTAAGGAGGGTAACACAAATCAGTTTATCTGTTCTGATAGAGCCTGACTTCAGGGAGTACTGCAGGAGTCATCTCTTCTTTAGCTTTTGCCTCAGAAGGGTAGACGATAGTTCTCTTTGGGGTTTGTCCCTTTTTGTCTGTGCGTATATATGTTTTAAAATTACACACAGGCACTCGGACATGTAATTGAGTGCATTTTATAAAGCAAATAGCAAACACATTTTAAAACCCTCTATTCTGACCTGCTTTTAAAAGGTGTTTTATTTTAAAAACAATCATTGAAAGAGAGGACAATTGTTTATTATTCCCCTATGCTAAGTAAGGACCTATCCCAAAAAGACAACATTCAGACATCAGCGAAGGCCATCTTATTCAGGTGTTGGAATACAAGATTACAGTAAAGAAAAGGCTACAATAAAATCCAGTGTGATTAAAAAACTAAGAAGAGACTGTTCCCTTATTGAAAGGCTACTCTAAGTCCAGAAGATATGCAAGGAAATAGCACATATAGATTGGGGGAATTAGTATATTCTATCTGCTGGCAGAAAGAGTAAACCTAGCTGTCTCAGACTGCAAGAAGACAGGACAGCTTATGTTGAGAGCTGTTAGATGAGATACAGACCAACACAAAGTAACTGGTATGCTTAATTTTAAAAACTCAAGCCCAGGCCTTGGGGAAAAAAAAACATTTATTGAACATGTACTAAACAGAAGCAGATATGAAAGATTTTTGGAGGGGGTGGGAAATGAACAGCCTACCAGAAAGGCCCAAGGGGGACATCATTTTAAGAATTCCAGCTCTCTGTGACACCAACAGTGAAGACTGGAATGAGTGTTAAGACTTCACTGGGGTGCATTCTCTGGACTGTGGAACGCTGTGCCTCCCATACCAACTTTTGCCTAATAAGTGCCTGATAAATTTGAGGTGTCATAACCCCTTTAACTGCAGGAGGGAAGGCGATTTCCCTGACTGCAGCAAGGAATGGATCTCAATTGCCCTACCTCAGCCCCTTTTTTTGGCTCCTCATCCCTCAGTGATTGCTTTTCCTATTGCTCATGGCTTTCCCATGCAATAGCATGAAATTAACATTTTTTAACTTTACTACATTACTACTTTATATATTCTCCTCCAAAAGCTTTCCTAGCTATAAAAGTTCATTCTTCCATGCGGTTCTCTCTGCTATCTTTTTTATTGGGATACAGACTTCATGTTTTCCCAAAGCTTTTCTCAAACCTGATATGTAGTCTGCAAAACACTGCCATTATCACTACATATTTCAGGAATGAGCAATCAAAAGGGAGCTTTTTTTAGCCCATCTACACATCAGGTGGGACTCCTCTGCTACAGCACAAATCAGAGCAGTCTGACAGTGTAATCACTTGGTATCTTCCTTACTGTCCTGCCACATTCATGAGTTCAAAAAAATCATGCGAGAAAAAAAATAATGGGTTTAAAAACAAAAAACTTATTTTAAGCCTAACTTCCCCTGTCTTTTGATGAGGGTTCCTTTTCACCCCCACCCAGGAGTGGCAAAAGCTCCCTAAAAGTGTGTGTGTGTGTATGTGTGTTATGGGGGGGAAAGAGCATTGAAGCCTGAATTGTGGCCCTGCTCCTCTGTGCCATCCCTTCTCCTGAGGCCTTTCCGCCGCGCTGCCTCTGCCCCCGAGGCCCTGCCTCCCGCTTGCTCCTCTCCGCTCCCTCCCCCCATCGCTCGCCCTTACGGCTGGTAAAAGGTGATGGGGCCATGGCTCCCTGGCCCCCCGTACCGGCCCACCTGCCCCCATCTTCCTGCTCACTTTTCTTTCTCTCATCGCCACTTAGTGCTGCACAGAGAGAGGGGACAGGTAAGTGCAGACTTGAACCAGCTCCATGCTTCTCCACTTGAAGCACAGGCTAACACTCCCATGGACAGTACAGGCAGCACAGGCACGTGAGCAGCAAGACACCTAGTAAAGCAGCAGTCTCCCAACAGCAACCTCTGGTGCCTGCAGTCAGAATTACAGCAACCTTTACAGTTCAAGCAGAAATCCTGCACTGTCAGGAAAGTCTCATAAAATCACGAGTTAAGTCTAATGGCACAAAATCATGGCACCCAAAAATGTCACAAGACTTGGCAATTCTGCCTACAGAGAAAGTATTAAATTCAGGGTAGAATGATTTAAATCATAGATTTTAATATTGTTTTGTATTTGTATGTTTTACTTATTTTCCTAAATGAAGATTCTCACTGGTTGGTAACCAGTAAAAACATGATTTGCAATTAAATATAGGCTTTTCACTAAATTTGATATTATTTTCTGCCTTCTGCAGAAAGATACACTAGACACACACACTTAAGCAATTATATAGCTTAACATTCCATATTCTTAATTATTACATTTTTATTAAATTATAAAATTAATTGCATTTTTATTTACTAGAATAATTTTACATGCATTTGGATGGAAATTGGCATTCAATTAAAATGCATAAAAACAACATTTTAAAATTTAAAACTGCTGGATATATGAAAAAAGTATTTAAAATGTTTTGCATTTTAAAACTGACAGATTTATTAAACTAGTGAATTGAACTAATTGTTTCTGATTACTATGTCCCTGAAGATTTCAGAATTAGCAGATCTCATCCTCACACTGTGTTTTTAGTCACAGATTGGAAGAGGAAAACAAGCTCTCTTGCTTTATCAAATCCCAGTTTCTCAACTTTGAATGAACCAGCTACTGAACTGATCTAGTTGAATAAACTGAAATTAAAAAAATACTATTTCTGCACCTGCAGAAGCAGCTTCTGTGTGCAGAAACTGGTTTAGTACCTCAACAAACTTTGGTTCCAGGAGCCTACCCAGCAACTTCCACCAGTTCAGATGTATTGTTTTAATTTTTTTTATTTAATTTAAATTTTAGTAGATTATAGCAAATTTAGGCCTTAGTTTAAATTTTAAATATATTTTCAAAAGAATTTAACTTCCAATCAAAAGAATTTAAATCAAGTCTGATTTAAGCAGCAAAGAATCCTGTGGCACCTTATAGACTAACAGACGTTTTGGAGCATGAGCTTTCGTGGGTGAATACCCACTTCGTCAGATGCATGCATGCATCACCCACAAAAGCTCATGCTCCAAAACGTCTGTTAGTCTATAAGGTGCCACAGGATTCTTTGCTGCTTTTACAGATCCAGACTAACAGGGCTACCCCTCTGATACTTGAAGTCTGATTTAAATAATCCAATTTTAAAAATATTTTTCCATGATTTTCATCCACCCCAATTAAATCTGTATACTAAATGATGAATTTTTAAATTTCATTAAGATCTCCTATTCTGAATTATTTTATAACAAATACTCCTACTAGTGCTGCAAATTTTTCAGTTTGGTGCAAAACTTACTTAACATTGCTGTGCAGCAGAGGCCAGTGGGCTCTGATGAGGATTTTAGGCTGTATATTGTAGCAAGATACACAGAGCCCTCTTTATTGTTGTACTCAAAGTTAAGAATGAGAGCAGGTCTACACTTCAAACGCTGCAGCTGCGCCTCCACAGCACTTCAGCAAAGATGCTACTATGCCGACAAGAGAGCTTCTCCCCATCAGCGTAGTTAATCCACCTCTGTGAGAATTGGTAGCTACGTTGATGGGAGGGCTGTCTACACTGGAGGGTTAGGTCAGTATAACTGCTTTGATCAGGAGTGTGGATTTTTCAAACCCGAGTGACGTAGTTATAGCAACGTAAGTTTATAGTGTAGATCTGGCCTATGCCAAAATAGCAGTACAGCGCAGCAGGGCATGTTTTAGTGATCTGCTAAGATACATAGCAAATATGCTGTTGAATCAGGAGGCCTCTCCCTCATGCTTTCAAAACTCCCTTTCCACAGGGTGTGATTTAAAGGCCCAGTACGTTATGTAATGTCATTTTTGAATGGCAGATGTAATAAGCCCATTTCAAAGTTTAACACACCTAAATGTTTATTATTATCTATTGTAATCACTACTTAAGTTACTGTTCATGGAAGAAGAGAAAAAAAACAGATTTGTCTGACATTTCAAAATTGTAATTAATATTTTGATTTAGAGACTTTTCTTTCATCCCTGGTCAGTTGTGTAAGCAGCAGCAAAGCACAATAAGGGCAAAATACCAAAATAAACTCAGATAAAGTGCTCAGTTGACTTGCTGCATTCCATAAATCCCAAGAACTCTTCACAGTAAAACATTTTATATGATATTGCTTTATATCAAAATACATAACCTCACACCTCTAATTAACCTACATTAACTTTATCTACAATCAGTGACAGCACCACTTCCAACCTAAACATAACAGAAGGTAAAATTTGCTTAATATTTAGTACTTCTTTTAGCAACTGTCAAACCTTTTCAACTGGTCCCTAAAAGGAAAACTTCCAGAATGTTAATTCCCAGATCTTCTGACTCTGGATGCTTGGGATTAAAGAATACGCAATCCCTTTCAACATCCTTGGACTTGTAGCATTCTCAACACAGAACGAGTTATACAGTGCATGTCAAGAGGATACTGCCAAAACTGAATCAACATACAGGACAGGACGTTGCATTTGGCATGATAAAGAATAACAAGAGTTACATAACTTTTAGGAATCCTTTTCCAAACTGGAAGGAACAGGTATGTATTAACAATTCCTGATAAATTCAGACAACCACATATGAGGGGGAAAAAATTGTTTTCTTTATACATAATAAGGCATTTAAAAGGAGGGGGGAGGGAAATCTGACTTCAGTGAAGCTGATCCAGGCAACAAAACGCTTCCTTTAGTACACAGCTGTTTTTGTTACACTGACAATTCAGTTGCAGGCAAGAACAGAGGCAAAACATGCCTAATTGCGTTTCTCCAAGACATCCAGCACATCAAGCTCTTTTGAGGATATTTCTAACAGGTCAACTTTGGCCTCAGAGGACTGCAGAAGATTTAATATCAGAACCCAAGCTTCTACTAGGTGACAAGGAGGTTAGCCACTTAAGAAAATTCTGTTTTATTCAAAACTACGTACAATATCATTGCTTGCTTTTCTTGTTAATTAAATTATTAAATAATAATTGCTACCACCAACACTGTAGCTCTGAATGAAAACATCTCATTCTGCTTAATTCTGTACAGGAACAATCAATAGTATATAAAAGATACAGCATTTTAACTTACTTTAACTTTAACTAACCACGTTTAAATAAAAAAATACCCATGTGTCATAAACAGATAGCTAAGGGTTAATGTCTCTTCCACCTGAAGCACCTGACCAGAGGACCAATCAGGAAACCAGATTTTTTCAACTCTGGGTGGAGGGAGTTTGTGTCTGAGTCTTTTGTCTGTCTTCCTGCTTTCTCTGAGCTTTGGAGAAGTAGTTTCTACTTTCTAGTCTTCTGTTTCTAAGTGTAAGGACAAAGAGATCAGATAGTAAGTTCTATGGTTTCTTTTCTTTGGTATTTGCATGAATATAAGTGCTGGAGTGCTTTGATTTGTATTCTTTTTGAATAAGGCTGTTTATTCAATATTCTTTTAAGCGACTGACCCTGTGTTGTATCATCTTAATACAGAGAGAACATTTGTATGTATTTTTCTTTCTTTTTGTATAAAGCTTTCTTTTAAGACCTGTTGGAGTTTTTCTTTACTTCAGGGAAATTGAGTCTGTACTCACCAGGGAATTGGTGGGAGGAAGAAATCAAGGGGAGATCTGTGTGTTGGATTGCTGGCCTGATTTTGCATTCCCTCTGGGGGAATAGGAAAGTACTTTTTGTTTCCAGGACTGGAAACAGAGAGGGGAAGTCACTCTGTGTAGTTTCACAGAGCTTGTGTCTGTGTATCTCTCCAGGAGCACCTGGAGGGGGGAAGGGAAAAAGGATTATTTCCCTTTGTTGTGAGACTCAAGGGATTTGGGTCTTGGGGTCCCAGGGAAGGTTTTTCAGGGGGACCAGAGTGCCCCAAAACACTCTAATTTTTTGGGTGGTGGCAGCAGGTACCAGGTCCAAGCTGGTAACTAAGCTTGGAGGTTTTCATACTAACCCCCATATTTTGGACGCTAAGGTCCAAATCTGGGACTAAGGTTATGATATGAGTGGCAGCTGGTGGGATATAGACAGAATCCAGAAGCCAGTAGGAATATTATATTTTTCTTTTCTCTGCTAAGGGCTTTTTAGCAGAGAGAAACAGTTGGTTTTAAAAGGGAACCAGAGAGAATTTTTTTTTCTGCTCTCTCTGGCAGTTTGTGGCTTGCATGTTAAGCGAGAAGCCATTATCAGACTGTTAAGGGTCTTTTGTCATGCAATAGCCCTCCCATTAGGAGGCAAGTACCAGCACTTATATGCATGCAAATAAAGTGGTTTTTCTGGTTTCCCTTCATTGAACATTAGCTAGAGAGAGAAAGGGAAAAAAGGCACTGTTGCTAGGCAGACTCCAGGAGGCAACAGAGAACCTGCAGTTCAGAAAATAAACACCGGAGGGCACCCCAACCCAAGAAAACAGGAACCATGACTTCTAAGGCAAAAATTGAGGCCAAAGAACAATTCAGAGAAGCTGAACACAGGCGACAACTGGAAATAAAACAAAAAGAGATGGAGATGAAAGAAAGAGAAGAACAGATCAGAGAGGCAGCCTACCAAAGAGAACAGGCAGCCTACCAAAGAGAACTGGCAGCCTTCCAAAGAGAACAAGCAGCCCAAGAGGCAGCACACAAAAGAAGACTAGAAGAAGAAGAGGTAGCCTACCGAAGGAAACAAGCAGAAGAAGAGTTGGCCCACAGAAGGAAGCAAGAAGAAGAGGAGGCGGCCCACCACCGAGAAATGGAAAAACAACAAAAAGAAATGGAAAAACAACAAAAAGAAATGGAAAAACAACAAAAAGAGAATGAAGAGAAGGAAAAACAGAGAAAACATGAACTGGACTTGGCAAAAGCTGGGCTGCATGTGCCAGCCAACCCTAACAACCCGGCGCCAATTATTGCTCCACAGCACAGGAAATTTCCCACCTACAAGGCAGGTGATGACACCGAGGCCTTCTTGGAAAATTTTGAAAGAGCCTGTCTTGGGTACAGCATTCCCGAAGACCAGTACATGGTAGAATTGAGGTCACAGCTCAGTGGACCTTTAGCAGAGGTGGCAGCTGAAATGCCTAAACAGCAAATGAATGACTATAAACTTTTTCAAACCAAGGCCAGATACAGGATGGGGATAACCCCAGATCATGCCCGTCAGCGCTTCAGAACCCAAAAGTGGAAACCAGAGGTGTCATTTCCCAAACACGCCTACTACATTGCAAAAAACTATGAGGCCTGGATAACAGGAAACAACATTCAAACCTTGGAAGAACTAAACCTCCTCATACAAATGGAGCAGTTCTTGGATGGTGTTCCTAAAGACATCACACGGTACATACAAGATGGAAATCCCAAAGATATCGCTGAGGCGGGGGAAATTGGAGCCAAATGGATGGAACTGGCAGAAAGCAAGAAAGCTACTGTCAAGGGGAACGATTACCCCAGGGGGCACACAGACCATAAACCCTACAACCGAGGACAGCCAAAGACCCCACATACAACCCAAGTCAAGCCACAGACGCCCTACTCTTCCACCTCACCAGTCTCCAGTAACTCACTTCGGCCCAGTGACCCATCAGATGGAAGATGCTTTAAGTGTAATGAACTGGGACATATCAAGGCCAACTGTCCCAAGAACACCATGCGAGTGCAATTCATTACACCACCATCACACCAAAGATCCCCAGGCCCGGATGCCTCTCAAATACCCTTGGAGCGAAGGGAAAATTTGAGAGTGGGCGGAAAGAAGGTTACTGCGTGGAGAGACACGGGGGCACAAGTGTCAGCTATCCACCAATCCTTCGTTGACCCCAAATTCATCAACCCAAAGGCCAAAGTTACAATTTACCCCTTCATGTCACAAGCTGTAGACTTGCCTACAGCTCAACTGCCTGTCCAGTACAAAGGCTGGTCAGGAATGTGGACTTTTGCAGTCTATGACAATTATCCTATCCCCATGCTACTGGGGGAAGACTTGGCCAACCAGGTGAGGCGGGCCAAGAGAGTGGGAATGGTTACACGTAGCCAAACCAGGCAAGCTTCCAGACCCATTCCTGTTCCTGAGCCGTCCACAGAGGCCCCGTCTGTGTTACCAGAGACCCAGACAGAGGTAGTGGACCCGGATTCCATGCCTACCACTGAAACAGCCACAGCATCTCCAGTCCCAGGCCCGGAACTGGAACAGCAACCAGCACCAGCAAGTGCAACCACATCTTCAAACTCAACGCCAGAGGGCGCCAGCGAGCCAGAACTGGCAGAAGCAAAAGACAGCCATACCCAAAAGGCTCAGCCAGAGCCTGAAATACCCTCAGGTGCACCAGCGGAGAGCGGTTCACCAGCAACGGAAACAACCCCATCACCTACATCGCTTCCAGAGGGACCAAGCCCAAGTCCACAGTCTGAGGAAGAACTGGTGACCCCAGCCTCAAGGGAACAGTTCCAGGCTGAGCAGGAAGCAGATGACAGCCTTCAGAAAGCTTGGGCGGCGGCACGGAGCACCCCACCGCCTCTCACCTCTTCTAATCGATCCCGGTTTGTTATAAACCAAGGACTTTTATACAAGGAAATTCTTTCTGGTGGACACCGGGAAGAATGGCAGCCGCAAAAACAGTTGGTGGTTCCAACTAAGTACCGGGAGAAGCTCTTAAGCTTAGCCCATGATCATCCCAGTGGCCATGCTGGGGTGAACAGAACCAAGGACCGGTTGGGGAAGTCCTTCCACTGGGAGGGGATGGGCAAGGACGTTGCCAAGTATGTCCGGTCTTGTGAGGTATGCCAAAGAGTGGGAAAGCCCCAAGACCAGGTCAAGGCCCCTCTCCAGCCACTCCCCATAATTGAGGTCCCATTTCAGCGAGTAGCTGTGGATATTCTGGGCCCTTTCCCAAAAAAGACGCCCAGAGGAAAGCAGTACGTACTGACTTTAGTGGACTTTGCTACCCGATGGCCAGAAGCAGTCGCTCTAGGCAACACCAGGGCTAACACTGTGTGCCTGGCCCTAACAGACATCTTTGCCAGGGTAGGTTGGCCCTCCGACATCCTTACAGATTCAGGGTCTAATTTCCTGGCAGGGACCATGGAAAAACTGTGGGAAACTCATGGGGTGAATCACTTGGTTGCCACCCCGTACCACCATCAAACCAATGGCCTGGTGGAAAGGTTCAATGGAACTTTGGGGGCCATGATACGAAAATTCATCAACGAATTCTCCAATAATTGGGACTTAGTGTTGCAGCAGTTGCTGTTTGCCTACAGGGCTGTACCACATCCCAGTTTAGGGTTTTCACCATTTGAACTTGTGTATGGTCACGAGGTTAAGGGGCCATTACAGTTGGTGAAGCAGCAATGGGAGGGGTTTACGCCTTCTCCAGGAACTAACATTCTGGACTTTGTAAGCAACCTACAAAGCACCCTCCGACAATCTTTAGCCCTTGCTAGAGAGAATCTAAAGGATGCTCAAGAAGAGCAAAAGGCCTGGTATGACAGACATGCCAGAGAACGTTCCTTCAAGGTAGGAGACCAGGTTATGGTCTTGAAGGCGCAACAGGCCCATAAGATGGAAGCATCATGGGAAGGGCCCTTCACGGTCCAAGAGCGCCTGGGAGCTGTAAACTACCTCATAGCATTTCCCAATTCCTCACTAAAGCCTAAAGTGTACCATGTTAATTCTCTCAAGCCTTTCTATTCCAGAGACTTACAGGTTTGTCAGTTTACAGTCCAGGAAGATGATGCTGAGTGGCCTGACGGTGTCTACTACGACGGAAAAAAAGACGGTGGCGTGGAAGAGGTGAACCTCTCAACCACCCTGGAACGTCTGCAGCGGCAACAACTCAAGGAGCTGTGCACTAGCTTCGCCCCATTGTTCTCAGCCACCCCAGGACGGACTGAACGGGCATACCACTCCATTGATACAGGTAATGCTCACCCAATCAGAACCCCACCCTACCGAGTGTCTCCTCATGCCCAAGCTGCTATAGAACGGGAGATCCAGAACATGCTACAGATGGGTATAATCCGCCCATCTACTAGTGCATGGGCATCTCCAGTGGTTCTGGTACCCAAACCAGATGGGGAAATACGCTTTTGCGTGGACTACCGTAAGCTAAATGCGGTAACTCGTCCGGACAACTATCCAATGCCACGCACCGATGACCTATTGGAAAAGTTGGGACGTGCCCAGTTCATCTCTACAATAGACTTAACCAAGGGGTACTGGCAAGTACCGCTAGATGAACCTGCCAAGGAGAGGTCAGCATTCGTCACCCATGCGGGGGTGTATGAATTCAATGTCCTTCCTTTCGGCCTTCGAAATGCACCCGCCACCTTCCAGAGGCTGGTAGATGGTCTACTAGCTGGACTGGGAGAATTTGCAGTTGCCTACCTCGATGATGTGGCCATTTTTTCAGACTCCTGGCCCGAACACCTACTACACCTGGAAAAGGTCTTTGAGCGCATCAGGCAGGCCGGACTAACTGTTAAGGCCAAAAAGTGTCAAATAGGCCAAAACAGAGTGACTTACCTGGGGCACCAGGTGGGTCGAGGAACCATAAACCCCCTACAGGCCAAGGTGGATGCTATCCAAAAGTGGCCTGTCCCACGGTCCAAGAAGCAGGTCCAATCCTTCTTAGGCTTGGCCGGATACTACAGGCGATTTGTACCACACTACAGCCAAATCGCTGCCCCACTGACCGACCTGACCAAAAAGACCCAGCCAAATGCCGTTAAGTGGACTGATGAGTGTCAAAAGGCCTTTACCCAGCTTAAGGCGATGCTCATGTCTGACCCTGTGCTCAGGGCCCCGGACTTTGACAAGCCATTCCTAGTAACCACGGATGCATCTGAGCGTGGTATAGGAGCAGTGCTCATGCAGGAAGCAACAGATCACAACTTCCATCCTGTCGTGTTTCTCAGCAAGAAACTGTCTGAGAGGGAAAGTCACTGGTCAGTCAGTGAAAAGGAATGCTATGCCATTGTGTACGCCCTGGAAAAGCTACGCCCATATGTTTGGGGACGGCGGTTCCAACTACAAACTGACCATGCTGCACTAAAGTGGCTTCATACTGCCAAGGGGAACAACAAGAAACTTCTTCGTTGGAGTTTAGCTCTCCAAGATTTTGATTTTGAAATTCAGCACATCACAGGAGCTTCTAACAAAGTAGCTGATGCACTCTCCCGTGAGAGTTTCCCAGAATTCAGTAGTTAAAAAGTGTTCTTAAAATGTAGAAGTCTGTTAGTTATATACTTAGGGGTATATGTAAAGGTGTATGTGTTGTATTAATCTGTTTATTTTCAAGTTCTAGAAGGAAATCGCCGCCAGTGAGCTTCCCCACTGTCTGCAATTTGGGGGGCGTGTCATAAACAGATAGCTAAGGGTTAATGTCTCTTCCACCTGAAGCACCTGACCAGAGGACCAGTCAGGAAACCGGATTTTTTCAACTCTGGGTGGAGGGAGTTTGTGTCTGAGTCTTTTGTCTGTCTTCCTGCTTTCTCTGAGCTTTGGAGAAGTAGTTTCTACTTTCTAGTCTTCTGTTTCTAAGTGTAAGGACAAAGAGATCAGATAGTAAGTTCTATGGTTTCTTTTCTTTGGTATTTGCATGAATATAAGTGCTGGAGTGCTTTGATTTGTATTCTTTTTGAATAAGGCTGTTTATTCAATATTCTTTTAAGCGACTGACCCTGTGTTGTATCATCTTAATACAGAGAGAACATTTGTATGTATTTTTCTTTCTTTTTGTATAAAGCTTTCTTTTAAGACCTGTTGGAGTTTTTCTTTACTTCAGGGAAATTGAGTCTGTACTCACCAGGGAATTGGTGGGAGGAAGAAATCAAGGGGAGATCTGTGTGTTGGATTGCTGGCCTGATTTTGCATTCCCTCTGGGGGAATAGGAAAGTACTTTTTGTTTCCAGGACTGGAAACAGAGAGGGGAAGTCACTCTGTGTAGTTTCACAGAGCTTGTGTCTGTGTATCTCTCCAGGAGCACCTGGAGGGGGGAAGGGAAAAAGGATTATTTCCCTTTGTTGTGAGACTCAAGGGATTTGGGTCTTGGGGTCCCAGGGAAGGTTTTTCAGGGGGACCAGAGTGCCCCAAAACACTCTAATTTTTTGGGTGGTGGCAGCAGGTACCAGGTCCAAGCTGGTAACTAAGCTTGGAGGTTTTCATACTAACCCCCATATTTTGGACGCTAAGGTCCAAATCTGGGACTAATACCATGCATCTACAGAAAGTTTATCTTATTGCAGAAAAAAGGAAAATGTATTTGGTTACAGATATGTCAATGTCACCAAAAGTGGAGTAAATGAAGGAGAAAATACTATCTGATCTAAAGGGCGAAACTCAAATCATCACCCACATGACTTTTGCAGTGTGTCATTACATTAATGTTCCTTAAAATCTAATATCGTAACACTTACCAATTAAGTCTATAGGTCACTGCAACCAGTATTACTGTACCATTACCAAAGCAACTTTTTAACATAATCCAGCATTTCTGAAATTCCTACTACTAAAGATGAGGCGAGATCTCTAATTCATTAATGTACGAATTATCAGTCAAAATAAGATTAATGAAATTCATAAAATACTGAAAAGATATCATGCAACAGGCACTATACTTGCCTTAAAGTTACCATCCTCAGAGAATTACCAGTAGTGGGTCTCAAGCTTTCTATAAATCCACCACATGAACTAAGTAAAGAGCCACAACACCATACCTTCTGCATTAGAAAGCCATGATGATGTGGGAATGGGCTCTGCCCCACAAAATATTCCTGCTCACCACTAAGGCAGCAGAGAATTGCAGACTTAGTACCAGAACACAAGTGGTCCCTATATCAATGAGTGCCAGATTCAATCTTTCTTACAATATCACACAGAACTGAATTTCTACTATTCATGAAGAAGCTGGTACTATCCTTTCATTCATGGCATCAAAAAGCCAGCTCTAGCACAGAAGTATAGGATAGCTTCATCCATTGCGGAGGGAAGCTCTGTATGTCTTACTACCATCATTGCTGGCAGTAAAGATCCTGACCATGCTCAGGAGAGACAAGGATTCCATCACCACATGAAGGTGAGAATCTAGCCACATATGACTCTGAACCAGGACACTTAGCTCCTTCTCTGCTCAGGAAGTCACTAGGAGCTGCTGTGGGTGCTCAGGCATTTTTGGATTTTAGGCCACTAATTTAAAGGTCATATTCATAGAATCACAGAATATCAGGGTTGGAAGGGACCTCAGGAGATCTAGTCCAATGACCCTGCTCAAAGCAGGGCCAATCCCCAGACAGATTTTTGCCCCAGATCCCTATGTGGCCCCCTCAAGGACTGAACTCACAACCCTGGGTTTAGCAGGTCTATGCTCAAACCACTGAGCTATCCCTGACCCTAACTTTAAATTCTTATTTTGAAAATTTTGATCTATGGCATTATAGTACAGCAGTCATCATTTGATTACAATAACCCAGTTAAATTATTTAATGTTTCCCACATTGCATTTTGATAATAGAATCAAACTTTCCAGTTTGCAGTTAAGATTCTACTTCAGTTTTTTAGCAGTTGTTCATACCACAAAGACTTAACATGCAATGTAAGTCACACAAAATCCAATTGGTAAACAAGATCCAAGTGAGATGATGAAGTTATTTTGAACTGAAAATAGTTTTGCTGCATAAGGAGTATTGAGTGTATAGATCAAAACTTTCACTGAGAAACAAAAATTACAGGTCAGTAGCTTTAACCCACCCTTCACAGCTATACATTTTTTCTATCCTTATAGATCCGAAAAGCTCTCTCAGCCTGAAGGGAGCACTGCTTGTAAGTATTATGTGCCATATTACAATATCTATGCATAGAGCAGCAGTTCTCAAGGATGAGGGAGGCCTCCCAAGGAGGTGCCAGTTGTGTGTCTTTTTGTTTTTTTAAAGAGCTCCAGCTGACAGCCCCAGATGGCTGGGACTCATGCAGAAGGGCCATGCACACCCAGGAAGCGGGGATAAAGGAGACAACTGGAGTCCTGCTGCTCAGACTCTTCCCCAACTCCACCCCTAGAAGCAGCGAGACTCCAGCTGTCAGGCCCATGGTGGCAGTGGAAGCACAGAAGTAAGGGTGGCAATGGGGCGCTAACTCTGCTGTGAAAACTGATATTGACAAATATCACTTTTCACATTGCCACTCTTACTTCTGTGATGCTGCTGGCACAGCATTGCCTTGAAAGCTGGGCGCTCAACCAGCAGCCACTGCTCTCCACTCTGCCTTCAGAGCTGGATGGCAGAATATATACTTGGAGGGCATAAACTACTACAGACAAAGAAAGGGGGGCTGATCAAATAAAATTGAGAACTACTAGTGTAGAGGGATTTCACTTTGTTCTGGGTGGATACTGTCTGAGCACCCATTTGAGGCGAAGCTCTTACCGTCCGCTCAGCTTCCCACCATAGTATTCTCAAAATGGCATCTGTGTCAGAGACTTTGGCCTGGTCTACACTTGCGGGGAGGGGGAAAATCAATCTAAGATACACAGTTTCAGCTACGAGAATAGCATAGCTGAAGTCAATGTATCTTAGATCGACTTAGATTGACTTCGCGTCCTCACGGCGCAGGATCAACAGCTGCCACTCCCCCGTTGACTCCGCTTCCGCCTCTTGCCCTGGTGGAGTTCCAGAGTTGACAGGGAGCGTGTTCGGGGATCGATGTATCACGTCTAGACAAGACATGATACATCGATCCCCGATAGATCGATCATTACTCACCAATCCGGGAGGTAGTGTAGGTATACCCTTTAAGCACTAAAGGGTTTATTTCCCTGAAGTATCAAATCCCATAACCATTGGCTAAATGTGTGCCGCTGTCACCAACACTCCATGCCTCATGATTCTTCCTCTCCCTGCCTGTCAACTGCCGTTCAAGATGGTGGCATCACAGGGGTTAAAAATCAAACACATTGCAATATAGGTATATTTACTGTAAGGAAAGATACAGAAGGAGAGCAACAGAAAGACCTTGCAGTTTGATCAGTGCCCCAAGCTGTTAGCTACCTTTACACTTTATGAGGTAAATTGCCTAAGTTAGGCTAGCCAGACATTTCAAAATGCATAGAGATAAGGCATGTGTGTCTATTTTTAATCAGCTTGTGAACACTGTTAATGCCTTGGGTTCAAGCCACTTCTGAAAAAGTCTATTTTGTAGTGCATTTTGTGTTGATCTGGAGGAGTTTTAAAGAGACTTTATTGCAAAAATGGCACTATTTTGGCATGCATATTGAAAAGGCTGCTTTCCCAGGGCAGCTCCCTTCCCACTCTGCACAAGCTGAGAGGGATAGGGGGAGAGAAAGAGGGGTGCACACCCTGGTAAATAGTAACTATGTATATCTTCCCAGTTTTTCTACTGCTTTCTTGGGGACATGCTTCAGAATGATGGCCTCCAAAGCATGGACAAGCTGCATAGGTGCACTCGAATTACTAACCTGCCCCCTGCTACTCCTCTCCCACACCCAGTCCAATAACCAGTGCCCCAGCCAGCATTGGTACAGTGGTCCTATAGAAGAGCATTCCAAAATTTAAAAAAAACAAAACAAAAACAAAGAAACCCCAACTTTTTATCACTTCTGGCATGGAGACTACTATTGCAACAATAAAACTTGTGCTGTTTGTTGGTTCTCTTGGCACCTGAAATGTCACAACCATTGTAAATAGGAAGGTTATCATCTGCTGTGCCTCTTAAAAATCTCTGGATGAAGTGGAAGGCCGAGGAAGGAGACGTTAGTACATCTCAGCACAGGGCCCAAGAAACAGAATAGCGAGGAAAGGATTCTTGCAGCAGTCTGAGCAGCCTTTAAGGAAGTGCCTGGACTCAGAAGAGGACATGGAGAAAAGCTCATGATGACCACTCCAACTGAGTCATGTCCTACAGTCTGTGGAGAACACAAGGTACTGAGACCCTTACTTTAGTCCTAAAAATTTCAGGATGAAATCCATTTTTTAACTCCAAATGTTAGACTCTTCCTATGCTACTCTGTCCCCAGAACAAGAACAGTTTTAATCTCCACTATCTCCACACACTGGAGAGTCCATCTATAATATACGGATATACGAGCACTTCAGGAATGTTCTGACACTGTTCCATAGGTTTTAAAATTGTACTGTTACACTGAATCAACACAAGTTTTTATTATGAAAAACTTGGCTGAGAAACGTCATTGAAGTTCTACTCCTCTGCCCTCCACATCATCATTTATTTCTAATAAAATATTTATACACACACATTTCACTCATTTTCTTGGCTAGTTTATTCATTTTCTATCCACTGCAGTCTTTCCCTGATCAGTTGGGGCATCTTGTAGATGCACCCTCTCTTGCTGTTCATAACATACATAAAATCTCTCCATCTCTACATTCCAGTCATTAGTGATTATCTCTCCCTTGTTCTTACAGACGCTATACATAACACAACAAGCACCTATCCCATGAGGCAGATATTGCTCATTCATCTTGTCATGTCATGAGACACCTCCACCTTTCCTTCAGTTTTCCAAACACCCACCGTCATTCTGCAGGTATTCATGGTATAGTGAAACTATCCTTTGTCCTGTGCAAACATCCTATTAAAGGCTTCATATGCTATGGCAGCAGAGGGTAAACTGGGTTTCCCTGAATGACAGGAGTAATCACACCACCATTTAATGTTCACAGTGGTTCTGGGAGCAAAAGTTCTCTTTTTTATTGCAGTAAATAGGGGCAAATTCCTACAGATCCTGGCATCATGGACCTTTCTAGACCACTCCACAGTAATATTGATGAATCTTCCATGATAATCAACCTTGCCACACCACAGAAAAATACCCCTTTGGACAAAGAATAGGTACATGGGTCCCATCACTAGCCCCAATACAATTCATGAACCCAATCCACACAAATTCATCAATAACCTCCAAGCTTTGTGACCCAGCCCAGCAACACCCTATCAATGCCAGCACACAACTTCATGAGAACAGCCTCAACAGTTAAATTACGAACACCAAATTAGTTTGGCATTAATCAGTAGCAATTGGGGTGTAAACTTCCAGACAGTAATAGCCACATGATTCTCTATGCTGAGGGGGACTCATGTTGGTGTTATGCCATTGCAGCTGTGGGGTGAGTTCTGCAGTGATTTCTAGGAAAGTGGCCTTAGTCATCTCAGGTCTGCATCACTATCCTTTCTCACATGTCAGTGCTAGGTGGTTAAGACCAGAAGCGGCACTCCAAGTGAAGCTGCTCCAGGAAAGGGTCATTCACAAGAAACGGCTTGATTTCATTCTCCTCCTCCTCTTTTTCCACCTGTATTGCTGCAGCTGTCATCCAAAGCAAACCAGGTGTCAGGGTCAGGACATAGGTGGCTGTGTCATTAATGATCTGTTTCAGAAGAGTCATGTTCAAGCTACCCGGAATCAGGTCAGTCGAGGTAATCCGGACAAGGTCAGGCACTATTCGGGGCACCAGGAATCAGGCCAAAGTCAGGATACCGGGAATCAGGCAGGTCAGAGACTGCAGCACCAAGTGAGGGGTCCAGGCAGCAGCCAGGTAGTGCCTGGCTGTGAGGACAACTTGCTGTGACTCTTAAATACGAAGCCCTGACCAATCAGAAGTCCTGGTGTTCCTCCAATCAGGGCCCAAGAGAAGCCCCCCTGATGTAGCTTCAGATTTCATGGTCCCTCCACCCAGCTGATTGGTAGGGAGCCACTGGGCAAGAGCATGGTGGTGACAGTCCACTGGGAACCCTGTGGGGTCATGATGCCAGGTGCAAGATCTGTGGGGTCATGATATCAGATGCATCATCACCAATACATGTGGAAAACCTCCATATGAGGATCAAGGACCAAGATCAAGGTGCCTTACACCCATTCAAAAATGGTTCTGATCTACAAAAGACAAATTAATTATGCGATGCCAGGAAAGGAATCGCAGGAGTTTAGCTTCTCCCCAAATTCCAGCAGGCATCCAACAGTCCTCCACAGAAGAATCTAAGAGTTCATCGATCTTAGCAGAGGAACCCTGCACCATGGGCTATCTGCCCAGAATGCTATGGAGCTAGTTTGAGAGAGTGCAGGGCTGTGCCATTGCAATGATTTACCAGAGAAGTAGCTTAAGCCAAAATACAAAACATATGTTGATGTCCTCTTTTGTTATGTTATTCTGCATTAATTTTTGTAGAAAAACATTCTAAAATACACTTTCCTATGTAGCTAAGGCTTCAGAGAAACACTTGGAAGTCATGTGATATTTAAGCTAATTTGCGACCCAAGATCCTTGAGGCTGTTTGATTCTTAACTGAGCAATAATGAACTGTTCTAAGGTCTTTACAAAGTCAGCCAATGACTATATAATAGAGAGCACAGAGCACTGATGAAGTTGTTTAATCCCCAACATGCCTTAAGTCTTCAGATCAAGCCCAGAATATGAAGCTGTGTTCTTCTAATTAACAGCTTTTCATAAATTAAGGCCATGCAATGACAAGTCAGTTCTACAAACCCACACTGAAATTCTACCTTTTGTATTGCTTATAGCAGCCAAAGAAACTCCTGTTTGTTTATAATATCATTTGAATGTTTCAATATTACCCATATAATTGGGCGATGCATGCCCTGAAAATGATGTACTTTGAAATGAACAAAACAGAGCCAGAGACTCCATGAAATCCGTTAAGGACTTGGACGCAGATCCTCAAAGGTATTTAGGTACCTAACTTTCCATCTCTGCAAAGTTAAGTGTAAACATATCCTTTGAAAATGTGAGCCTTAGCTATTGCCAATCTATTTGGTGCAGAAGATGCTCAGATACTAGAGTGATCAGTGGAAATACAAAACTCCTCGACAGATAATGCCAGATGATACTTACTGCTCTGAGCTGAGGGCAACCAAGACACAGAACTAAAGTTCTTTCTTTGTTGAAAATCTCAGGGTCAAATGAGAAAATGGACTTGTGCATTTGTCCTTTTCAAGACTTTACATAGATAGAAGAACAAAGAGAAAGGCATGATCAATGGTTAAAGTGTTACCCCGGGACTTGGGAGACCTAAGTTCAACTCCCTGCTCTCCCACAGATCTCTACTCCTGGGGGAATGTTTTCTGTCTATATTGTTAACAACACAGCTGCTGACAGGTATTTGGAAATAAATTACCAAAATAATTGAAAGCAATGTGATTATATTGTTATTTTGACAAAATATGCAGAATTTTAACACAGTACGTGCAGAATTTTTAATTTTTTGGTGCAGAATTTCCTCAGGAGTAGGTCTTGCAGTCAGATGTTAGCATCAAGATTATGTTTGAATTGAAAATTCTCAGGGTGTGTGTGTTTCCATACATGATTGAATTTAGTAAGTGCTGAGGATGCATTTTCTATTCTTGATGTCATCTCCTCCTTGAGGTCTCCATTGGCTAATATGGTGCTTTCCAGGTAGATCAACTATTCTACTCTTGATATTTTTGCCTTCCAACTTGATGTTACTGCTTGACATCTGAGTTCCATTGGTTTACACCCAAGAGATGAATCTATACTGACCTATCCCCCAGCACAGTCAGTGCTAGGTCAATGAAAGAGCATTATTCTGTCAATGCTACTGTCTCTCAGGGAGATAGATTATGTATGCCAATGGGAGAAGCCCTCCTGTCAGCATAGGTAGTGTCTACACTGAAGGGCTGCAGCTGCATCTCTGCAAAGTTAAGTGTAAACATATCCCATCTAAGCTTTGCATCCACTGCCTCCTTCAACCTGAGAGAGATAAGGTGGGTCACGTAATATCTTTTATTGGCCCAACTTCTGTGGCTGAGAGAAACAAGCTTTTGAGCTTACCCAGAGCTCTTCTTCAGGTCTGGGAAAGATAATCAGAGTGTCACAGATGAATATAAGGTGGAACACATTGTTTAGCAAAAGTCATTAACACATACTGTAAGAAACCATTCAAGGTGAAGTGGCCTGTTAACATCTCTGCAGTCACAGGACAAAAATGGGACGTTAGCGAGTTACAGATTGTTGTACTAAACCATAAAACCAGTGTCTTTTGTTAAGGCCATGATTTTTAGTGTCTAGCAACGTTATGAATTTGAGCTCCCAGGCTCATCTTTTGAATGTGTTGTGCAGGTGTCCTTTGAGGATGAGGACAGAGATCAGATACGGAGTATCATTCTGTATAGTACCATACTGAAAAGAGCTTTCCCTACAGAGAATAATGTAACTTTTCTCCAGTTGTTACAGTAAGATTATCCTTTTGGGGTATTTTGACAATGATTCCATGTCTCCACTGGTCAGGAGGGGTCTTTTTCCCCAAACTTTATTGTGGAGCTGGCAGAGGCTACAAGTAACATAGGTGATACATTTCCCCATTTAACATACCACTGCTAAGCTAACATTATAAAGATATATGGCCTTCCCATTTCCAAAGACATGCACTCCATTTCAATCACTGTATTACATACTAAAGATTTACACTGTGCTATGTTCCATTTTGAATATTTGTTCAGCACTGTCACAGTCTGTACCACTATATTCACTCCTTTTACAAGACTGTTAAATTTTGTACAAAACACACTGTATAAGGTATAATTTGAAAACTCATGATTTGCTGTTCATTGAAAAAAATAGATGGCACTGTCACAGCCAAAGTACTCAACGTTGGGCTTAAGAGAAATGTTGAGCACATGCAGAGTACCGTGCCTCCTATTTCTGTCACCTTGAACAAAATGCAGGGAAATAGCTGTTTTATTGCTGATACTGTCAAAATATGGAAGGAACTGAGTGAGATCTTAAGAAGAGAAATATGCAATGACAGAGTTAAATTACAAGCCATAAAAAAAAAGAATGGGACGAGCACTATCTCCAGCTCATTTTGTTGCAAATATTCTCAATACTTGGTACCAAAGTCAAACCTTAACTGCTGAAGAAGAGGAGTTGGCTATGACATGGACATCCAGCAATCATCCCTCTTTAATGCCAACTATAATAAACTTCAGAGCTAAAGGTGAACCATTCAATAAATATGTTTGCTGATGATGTTTTAAAGAAAGTCCCACCAGTGAACTGGTGGAAGTCACTTAAGTACTTGGATTCAGAGACTGTTGAAGTGATAATCTCACTTTTAACAGCAGAAGCTTCTCCAGCCAGCGTAGAAAGAATATTTTCTTCTTTTGGACTAATTCATTCCAAATTGAGAAATCATTTGGAACCTGAAAAAGCAGAAAAGCTTGTATTCCTTTTCCAGATTATGAATAAACAAGAAAATGAAAGTGAAGACGACTGGGTTAGCTGTAGAAGCCAATATTTTAAGTTTCTTATGTTGACCTGGCTGACGTGGTTGATTTAATTTTTGTTTTTAAAAAATATATATTTCATTTAACTATTTTAGTTAAAAACAATTTTAACAAAAACAAACTTGATATTAAAAAACTTGAATGTTTAACTAAATTCAAAAATGTATATGCTTGTTTTGTTAAAATATTGTATGTTTGCTGTTAAAGAAAAAAATCCAGAATACATAACGTTGTTGTTTTAGTAAAATAAAACAATTTAAATGTCTGTCTGGTGATGTTCTCCTCCTAATACAGCATGGCAAGAAAATCCTCCAAATATTAATGATTAACCTGTTGAATTGGAGATAGTTCACCTCCCAATGACTTCATAACTATCTGCTTCAATTACCTTGAAATAACCAATCATTCTTTTTCTGATATAGCTGTAAAACTAATCTGAAAAGTTTTCAAAATAAATCACTTTAAAAATGTATAGTGTGTCCCTTCTAAAAATGAAACCGACACCTCTGAGTTGTGAAGAATATGCATTAAGGTTATAACAACCAACAAGAATGCACTTTTATTAGAAATCCATGATTAAATCGAGTCTTCCTGCCTAGTGATTTAAATCAATTTGATTTAAATCAAATCCACCCTGTGATTCATCAATTCAGGGGAAAATGGTAAGAAAGCTTATAGTTCTCAAACTAAAAGCCACCCACCATTCCTTATTTCATTTTTTCCAGGGCTTTGGAGCTGCGCTCTGGCTCCACTCCAGCTCCAGGCAAAAACCTGTAGCTCCACTGCTCCGGAGTTGCTCCGTGCTCCACTCCAAAGCCCTGATTTTTTCAGTAACATCCATTTTCCTACATTTCAAATATTTTCCTAAATTAGAATAATTTTACAAAAGAATTAACAGAACTTTTTAATGAACGACGATATAAGCAGCTCTCTTGCTCAACCCATTTTTAAGATGTAAAAGCAGACTGCTTTCAGAACTGTTAAAATCATGATAAACTGCCAAATAATTTTATTAACTGGCCTTTGTCATCTAAACAACAGCTGTTTTCTGTGTAGTTAAAGGGCAACTTCACACAGATAGAGACTGCCCAAAATGTCAGCCTTATCCCAAGGCAGGAAGTCCACTCAGCAGTTGCTGGCAGATGCCAGAGTAAACTGAATATTCTATGTTTGTCCAATTACTCTTTTTTTTCCTTTTGGCAAGTCTACAATGTTCACAAATGCTCTGTTTCCCCTACACAGGAAGTCAGGGCCTCAAATTTAATCCTGAACATTCAGTTCTGCTCTATTATAGCTATCACTACAAAAAGTATTCTCACAGCAGATAATCTAGTTTTTGCTTCTGTTGGTACTGCAATTGCTTATGAATTTCATTGACTGACTTTAGGAGGAGAAAAAAAAAGTCTCTGATTATGCAGGTCGAACAGTATTACAGAATCCCAATGGAATTATCATGAGGCTAATAAACAGGGTAGTAGCAAGTTTTCCCCACCCCTCCCCCAGCTACTTAACCTCTCCCCAGGAAGAAGAGGGGGGGAAAAAGAATAAAAACCACATTTTTCCTGAGGTGGGGGAGGGGGAAGAAGGATGAAAAAAGTTGAACAAAAATCACTCAACAATCAAATATCAAGCATAAAGAGACAAACATTGCTCAAAGTGAATTGCTTTCTGTTCTGCATGTAAAACACAACACCACAATAACCGAGGCCCCAGTCTATTCACTAAGTTGGGCCTAATATTCTTTTGCATCTGCTCTTAGACACATTTTTACAACTTATTTGCTTTCTCAGCACCTAACCTAGCACAACGATTTGACCAAACCAATCTGAATGTACTAACATTCTTGACTCATGCTAAACTGTCTGAACAGGATAGCAGATCCTTGATTCTATTGCCTTGGTTTTGCATGATTTTACTTTCACAGTGTTCCACCATTTTGATGGAACAATCTATGACAACCTCACTTGCAAACAAATTTGGTCTAGAAAGCTGGATCTTCAATTTTAAATACTAGAAGGGCAGGAAGAATTCAAGATTGTATTCCGTGTTACATCATCTTCCTTCCTGTTGTGGAGTCCACCTGTGGCCTTTGTGTAATGGATTATATAATGACTAAGCAATAGAAGGTTCTATAGCTTCTCTGTTTTTCAGTTTTGTCAATGTGTGGCTTTAGTTAATTAGACAAAACCAAAGACGAAGAGTGGATTCCAGAGTTTGGCTTCCATTCCTTTATTCTAGCATTTGCACTAACAAGTCTCCTCTCCCTCAGCCATTGATGGGGAATTCCCTCTGTGAATTGGTTTACCTTCAGATTCCATGCCGGTCCCCAGAATCTGCTATCCAACCTTTCAACCCTTGGCAGGATGCCACAGATGGGATTGGGAGAAAGTCTGATTATCTCTTCCCTCTGTCTTCTGGATCTATTTTAAATCAGATTGGGCAGGCCTGTTACTACCCTGATTGCCCCTATATAGTGTCCTCACGACCCTGCCCTCCAAGCTTCAAGATCTTGCAGTGTAGCATTTATATATTCTCCTAATCATACTTGTTTTTCTCCAAACCAAGCACCCACTTCCTCAATTCCATCTTCCTGAACCTTATGCCCTAGAAGATAACAAAGGGTATGTCCACAAAAAAAAAAAAACAACCAAAAAAACCAAAAAAATACTGCAACTGGCCCATTGTGACACACTTTATCCCATATAACACCCCATGCTCCCAAATTCTAGTCCTGGGGGAATTCTATGCCAAAAAATAAAAAATTCTATCCACAATATTTTAAAATTCTGCATATTTTATTTGTCAAAATAACACAATATAATCACATCAGTTTTAATTACTTTTGGTTATTTATTTCAAAATACCTGTCAGCAAGTATGTCTGCAACAATACAGACAAAAAAAAGATTCAAGAAATGTTTTTTGACAAACAGATTCCTTACTAGGCATATGAATACAGAACTTTGAATAATTCATTTGAATTACAGCACCCCTCAAAAGCAGTGCAGAGGCTCGGGGGAGTTGGGGTAACATCATTGTCCTGTTAGTGTGTATCAACTTTGTATATGGAGTAATGAGATTTTGCTATATGATTGTTACTGAAATGTGTTGTAATTCTGGATAATACCTACAAGCCAATTTCTCAGAGACCAAGGCATTCTGGCTCGCCAGCAAAGTATTAGATCCATTACCTGTTTAATTGGACATTCAACAGAAAGAGGGAAGGTATAGACAAAAGAATTTACAATTCATATGAAGGACAGTTTGCAGAGAATGAAAACCATGGAACTGCATGATCCCATGACCCAGCAAGGACTTTTTCAGTGAAAAGGGTCAGGATATAAGGAGGAAGAAAAAAAAAAGACCTCAGGCCACCTCTCCTTCCCTCATCTCTCCAAACTGTAGCAAAATTGTCTTTCAAACTAAGAACCATCATTGAACTGGGAGGACTGGTCCTAACTGAAAGGCTTTCCAATTAGCGTGGACTACTGCAAGTTTTTGGGTGAGAGACACCTTTTTGATTATAATGCTATTTAGCTTGGTAATGTTTAGGAATTAGATTGCGGTTTTGTCTTTTATTTCTTTTGTAACCAATACTGACTTTTATGCCTTAGCCACTTATAATTTAAATTCTATCTTTTTATAGTTAAACTTGTTTTATTGTCTTATCTAAAACAGTGTGTTTTGGTTGAAGTGTTTGGGCAATCTCCACTCAGGTTAACAAAGGCTAGAGCATAATTTTCTTTGATAAAATGACAAGGCTTGCTCTGTGCAGTAGTGTGCTGGACAGTGCAAAAAGCATACTTCTGGGGTGCAAGACTGGGGCCAAGAATTTGTAGGCATTACACCTTGTATTTAGTTCATGAGTGGCTGAAAGAGTATTCATGTAACTTTGCTGGGTGTGCCTTTCCCATGCCAATGGCTGTGTGAGCAGAGCCTACAGAGGCTACTTTTCACTAGCAAAGCAGTGCGTAAGAAGCACCCTGGGCTGAAGAGTTAAGGGGACACAGTGGTTCAACAGTCCAGATGGTACCCTGGGGGATGTCACACCTGTGCTAACTGACTCAGGTTCGTGGGACTTGGGCTGCTTCACTGCTGTGTAGAATTCCGGGCTCAGGCTGGAGGGTCCTAGAGCCTGGGCACCAGCTAGTGAAAAAGCCCAGCAGCCCAAGCCTGCAAGCCCAAGTCAGCTGATACAGGCAAGCTGTGGATTTCTTTGCTGTGTAGACATACGCATCGAGGAAAGTTTTGCCTGTAAGGCCGCAAGTACTTTGGCTAGAAGCCACAAGCTCTCAATTAAGAAGCTCACTTGCTGGTCTGGATGACCTTTCCTAATTTGTATATGTTCAGGCATAACACTTAAGAAACAACTTCTGACAAGATGTCTGAGTTGATTTTAACTAGGTTAAAAAGAGGGGTTTGAAATTTCCCTTCCTAAGTTCAGGTTTCAGCTATTCTGGCCTTCAGAGGACTGATGACTTTTTTTTGTTATTTGTATTACCATTGCCATAAAGCCACGAGTTATTTCTTTCACATTACCCAGATTCACAGTCCTTTGTAGCAGCAGGTGATGAACAGTCCTGCACACCTGCATCACCGCAACTCCCCAACCCCTGCCCCCACCCCTCCTGCGGTGCACTTTCCAACTCCAAACTGATTCGACTGACCGGCAGCAGTCTGGAGTCGCCAGCTTCTGCACAGCAATCACCACTCCCTTTTCCCTGTGAGGGCAGCTCTCACTCTGGTGTCCCTGAGCCTCAGGGCTGGGCGAGCTCCACACACAATTCCAGGAAGGTGGCTTTGCGCATCCAAAAATTCTGCAGACACTGCTAATCATCGCATACATGCATCATGATGTGATCCCACCACTCAATGCTTGTTTACTGAGTCCAGTACAGACGGTCCACCATGTTCCCCAGCTCACTTTGTTTCCCAGCTCATGAAATACCACAGTACCAGCCATGTTGCGTTCATAATACTCATCACTAGATGAGTCAGCTGTTTTCAGGATCCATGTTTTCAGGCGGAGACAGCAGAAGCACAGTTTACAGGGGCTGTTCAAAAAGGCACGAAATGAAGTCAGAAGCCCTGGGAATGATGAGATAGAAAGAATGGCCTCATGGGACAATGAGCACACTCCTATGATGCACTACAATCTGTTCCCAGATCAGTGAGTGGCAGAGAGTGGAGAATTGCACAGTGGGATAGCTACCAATGATACAACACTCTCTCTGTTGATGCAAAAACACCGACTGTGGATGCACTCTGTTGACATAAGGTGCATTGTGTGGACATGCACAGCCAATGTAATTAAAGCAGCATATGATCGTTGATATGACTTCACTCAACTTAACTCTGCAATGTAGATAAGGATTAAGGATTTTCTTTCTAATTGCCACATCCCGACATGAGTGCCTCAAGAAGAGGCTTGCTTGCCCTGACTCTTCCCCTGTATCCAACTATACTGGCTCCACAGAGTGTCTCAATTCTAAGTCCCTGAAGAGGCAAAGCAGAGCAACATCCTTCAGGGAGTCAGTGTCATTGGGGCCAAATATTTCCACGTGTCCAACCACAAAGGACTCTCAGCTGCCCCTTAACTTCAGTGTTTTCTGGGCCAGGAGACATGAGAATCAAGAGTCCAGAAAAAAAAATATAATGCAATTTTGTTGCTCAACACATCTCCAAAGTCAAATTGGCACCTTACTCAAAATACAATTGAGGCCCATACTGGTGGAACAGTTCATAATTCAGTGACCTTCTCTACATACATTTCTCTAAAATTTCCCCACTGCAGCAGCTCCACTAGTGGTAACACAAATGTAGGCAGAGCACTAGGCTACCACCAGCATTTTAACAAATGTTATATAAAATTACTCAGAACACATCTACATATTCATATAATAGAAATCATAGAATATCAGGGATGGAAGGAACCTCAGGAGGTCATCTAGTCCAACATTCTGCTCAAGGCAGGACAAATCCCCAGACAGGTTTTTTTTTTTAAAACCCAGTTCCCTAAATGGCCCCCTCAAAGATTGAACTCACAACCCTGGATTTAGCAGGCCAATGCTCAAACCATTGAGAGATCAGTGGAGACCTAGCATTTCTCAAATTGGGGGTCCTGATGCAAAAAGGAGTTGAAGGCGAGGGGGTCACAAGATTATTTTAGGGGGACTGCGGTATTGCCACCCATACTTCTGTACTGCAATCAGAGCTGGATGGCCAGAAAGCAGTGGCTGTTGGTTGGGTGCCCCGTTCTGAAGGCAGCACCCCGCCAGCAGCAGTGCAGAAGTAAGGGCAGCAATACCATACTATGCCATCCTTATTTCTGCACTGCTGCTGGCTCTGCCTTCAGAGCTGGGCTCCCAGCCAGCAGTCACCACTCTCTAGCTGCCCAGCTCTGAAGGCAGTGCCACCACCAGCAGCAGTGCAGAAGTAAAAGGCAGCAGTACTGCAACCTCCCCCACATAACTCCTTTTGGGGTCAGGACCCCTAAAATTACACCACCATAAAATTTCAAATTTAAATAGCTGAAAATCATGAAATTTACTATTTTTAAAACCCTATGACATGAAATTGACCAAAACGGACCATGAATTTGGTGGGGCCCTAATTATGGTTCATTAGATAGGCTCTGGATACACACACCACCACTGCTCATCCCAATATTTCTCAATGTAGATCCTCTTGAAATCGGGGGTGTCAACCAATACATTTGCTGCCTTTTGCACTCCCTTCCACAAGTAACTCTAAGTCAAGAAAGAATGAAAGGAGGAGGAGGAGGAAGAAATATGAGCATGAATCATAAAATGCTGTTACTTGGAGGATTCCAGGGATTTGGAAGGCTCTCTAGTGACACATTCTCCAGATACAAAAGAAGAAGTCCACTGACTTGCCTCAAAGATCCGAGTTTCCTCTCTATTTGTGGAGAAAATCGCTAAGAGCCATATTCCTCATTCTTCCAGGAGATGAATTAAAAAAATCCCTAATTGTGTAAGAAATTGACACACAGTTGCAATTCAGGGTCATTTTTAACAACATAAAACTTTAGGGCAAAAAATATGAACCTAATGTTCCCTATAAACTGCATGGCCAAACCTCAGTCTTATATATGCTGCCCAGGTAAGAAACTGTGCCACTAATCCTATCTGTGCAGCCCCAGCAGGTATATGGGGTGCTGTTTAAACACCTGCTGTATTCTGCTCACCGACCACCTTTCATGACAGGGCACATGCAGCCCTGCCTCCTCACTGCAGGGGGAGTGGGAATGCTGCTGGTTTCAGGGACATGTTCAGCCCAATCAGGAGGTGGCAGCAGCCCTGGGACACTCTCTACACACCACTCAAGCCTACACATACACACATCCATCCACTCATCCCTAGCCTCTGAATACCCACAGCTTGTAGGGAAGAGAGTGAAAACCCCCTCTGTATACATCCCTCCCACCCCCCCCCCACAACTCCCCTCACTCATTTTGTCCTGGGCAAGTGCAGACTCGCCCAAGGACAAAAATGTAGTGCTCAGTGGAGTCTGCAGCCTGTTCAGTACAAAGAAAATTTAAAGAGAACATTGCCGGAACCACAAAAATTCTCAAAATTTGTACACTTGTAAGCTGAAAAAAGCAGTCTTTTATATATATTGGTATTTGCCAGTATCAGCCCAACACATACCCCAAGCAAATTACTCCTTCCAGGTGCAAAAAATCTGCACTGAGCAGTCGTTCGTCATAGCCACTGGCAGGTCAAGGAGCATAAATATGTGGACTACATCCTGACACACATTCCATGCCAAAATGCCTCTCTGCAAACTCTTGAAGAACTTGAAGAGCAGCTAATCATTCAATTTTGAAGTAATCTAGAGTAGAACACTTCTACACTATGAACCTGTTGCCAGATGGGTTTATGCAGTGCCTGTCAGAATTTGGCCCAATGTCTGGCCCACCCCGATCACTGGTCTGGGAAGTCATTGACCACTTTCACCGATGATCAAAGCACACGAGAAACTGGGAGAATTATAATTAGAAGATCTGCATGATCTACTCCGAGTAGCATCTCATTCTGGAGCCTCACGTGGGTAGAGGTGGATTTACTGAGGGAGCTTGGGAAAATAAATACCACTATTTTCTCCCAATTCCAATTTGATCCCTGGTTTAAATTGTGTCCACAGCAGAGCCATGTATAGACTAGGAAACAGATTAGACTTGCTCAGCCAACTCACATCACATACTTTAAAGTTCTTTCAAAAGGACTCTCTCTACTTAACATTTTAAAGGAGATTTACACTGAGCACTTCTCAATGATTCATCAACAGGAATTTTAATCATCATTTTTGCCACCACAAAACAATTACTGACAATGGTTTCCCAGCAAAGAGCTCCCCTGAATCAACACTGAAAACTAAGTAGCAGCATTAACTGGATACAACTCTTCATTACCATATCAGAAAGCTTACTGATGTGGCAGACGCACTCCCAGATGCTAGTTTGCTGAGCTTGCCTACTAAAACTTTTTTTTTTTTTAAAAGATGACCAACACAACAACCTGATTTTGATAAGTAATTTTAATTATACATGAGTGACCAAGCATAATATATTGCAGAAGTGCACTAAAAATTCCTTAGTAAATCAGAAAATCCTCCCTGCAAACATTTTGCAACTAAACACTGATGATTTATGGAGTACCATAGATGTTTTATAAAAATGCTTTGAAGAAAGGACTGAGAGAGAGTGTATGTAGGTACGTATGTATATATCGGTCTGCCAACCGGTAAGCTATGTGTGGTGCTAGTTTTTTGTAACTAGCTGTAGTAATGCAGTTTAGCCGGAGCAAGGCAGAGCATTGTCTTCTTAAGAATTCATTAGTATTGCAGTAATAAAATGAAGGCCACTGCAATATAGGACTGTAAATTTAGGTCCAAAAGAAAAAAAGTTTTATCAGCACTTTGTCAGGAAGGTAAATTATCTACATGTCTCTATATATGTTTGAATAAATACTTTTGACCATTGTCTTAAACAGGTAAGGAAATCTTTAAAAAAAAGAAGAGAGGACATCTGTCATATCTGGGAACTTCTACTTTGAAAATTACTATTGAAACACTAAGTATAAGATAAATAAAAATGTAGGGGGTCTGTATTCTTGTGAGGTTTTTGGTTTAGGAGCTGATAGACTTGTAAGAAAAAGTGTACAAGCAAAGATACTGACTCTGCTGTCACAACTTTAACATCTTTAACGCATTAGCTCTTATACCAACAATAATGCTTAAAATCCATATCCACAACAAGATTTTATTTGAACAATTGTTTCTGCAACCTCTGGATGACAATCTGCAACTAACAGATTGAGGTAGGAGAAAACATTTACCTTTAAGCTCCTAATTTTCACTATCATTCAGTTAAGATGATGTTGCTAATTAACTTTTTTGGGAGAGGAAAGTAAGTAGGAGGAAAGCACAATGTCAATAACACAGTAATTATGATGTCAATGACAAAATATCCTCATGCTGTTAGTCCAAGAAATAAAATTAAAAGTAATTCTTGAAAGATGTTGCTCCAGGCCTTTTTGGGGGCACATGACTCTTTGACAATGTAAAACGGGGTGATTAAAAAGGAAAAATGATGAAGAGATTGTGGGGTTAAAGAAAGCCTTACATTAAAATACTCCAAATTACTTTAGTCCTGAGATATTATACCATGAGTCTTTTTAAAATTACCTGCCATAAAAAGTACATGTAGAAAAATAAGCAAAAGGACAAACTTCAAGCCCACATAAATACCATTTTATATTGTGATACTGTCAGATCTCTCATACTAAGTAAGGCTGGGTCACAATCTATATACATGGATGGAAGACCTTAAAAAACATCTAGATAATGCACAAAGTGGTATGACAGCAATTCATTAATCTGAATCACAGCTGAACCAGTGCTTTAGCATGGTGTTAGAGGGTCACTCTGCTACTGTCTTTTGGAGAAGTTCAAACAGAGGTCATCATGAATCCAAGGGAATTTTTTCAAGGGCAGTGGTATTAACTCTGACATCCTGACCAATTTTAACACTCTCATCTAATTACAACACTGTAATTGCTGCCTATTTAAATCTTGTAGTTTCAACAGGATATTTTTTCTTTCCATGTCTTAAACTACACGAATGATGGGGGATTTGATAGCTACTTTCAACTACCTGAAAGAGGGTTCCAAAAAGGATGGATGACTTCCTGAGGTCCCTTCCAACCCTGATATTATTCTATGATACTGTGTAAAACTGCTGTCAAAAAAGCTACTATATTTCACTCCAGAGAGAACTGTGTTTCAATGGTGAAAGCAGCAATTTTCAGGTAGTGCTTACATTTCAACTTGTGCACTCTAGAATCTTTTAAGATGGAATATAATATAAACACATTAGTGTTTAGCTGATAGTGGTTCCATGTGGGAGGAAAAGGATAGACACTGCATTTCTGGGGCTAAATTTGTCAACCAGGACTGAAAGGGAATATATTAACACAGACTATAAAGCAGCAAAAGAAGGACACAGATGCCCAGTTAGTGTCCCAATGCACATCACCCTTAATGGATGGATTTGGGACAATTCATGACTATTTTCATTCATATTCTTTTTTTTTTTTTTTTAAATACGACCTGAACTCCAACTATAGATATTAAGGAACGCCAGCTAATCTGTGGTGCTGCTTCCTGTCATGTAATAAGTGATAAAGTGTTCAAAATCCACATACTGTAGCTCTTAAGCAAACGACAAGTCAATGACTGTTCTCTTTATCAAGCCTGTTATTTAAGTTCACTTCCTCCAACCTTTCCTGAGGGACCATGTTTTCATACTGCCTGGGCTTATACCATCATAATCCAGCACAGCAATCTCGTAAGGAGCAGTCTCGTAAGTTTATGCTTCTGCAGCTGTCCTTGTCTTGTCTTCACCCTTACCATTTATTTAATTTTTTCATGCTGTTTTCCAAATCAGTCATTAGGAGAAAACAATCTATAACAACCTAATGACAAACTTGATCAGAACACCAACCTTACATTATCTCAGGGAGCTAGAATGTCAAATTCCACTAACGAAACAACACTGAAAAACAAAAGAAGGGCAATATTTTCGGAAGAGGTTTACAGGCCTAGACTCCAATTTCACTGACTTTGATTCTTAAGTCACTTTTGAAAATAATACCTAGGTGCTTTTGGAAATTTTACGTGAGCTCTGCATACACATTAACACCCAAATACATCTAGCAAGCCAAATTTGGCCTCCATTAAACCACTAAGGAAATCCAAGTGAACATATTAAGTTCAAAGCTCTAACAAAATCCCTTTCGTTCACAATGCACAACGTCTATAGCTACCGATTTTTAAAGGCAGTTCAGGAAACAAATATGACCTTGTGTGGAAAAAACAAACAAATGTTTAGATTAATGCGCACACTTTAAAAAAGTTGTTGGTTTTTTAAAAGAAAAATGTTCAAGTGAACTCTCAGCTAGGACCAATTTTTCATAATTGTTTTAAGCAGATTCATTACACTCAAATCTTAATATAGTTACTATAAAGCAGAAAGACACAGCCAAACAATATCCAAAATATGAGTTAAAATGCAACTATGTAAATATGTTCAGCAAATTTTACATACCTATACTTACTTATATGGGAACACATGCTGTCTTAAGGCCACCAACACACTGTTAATTTTGTAAATACTAGCAGATAATTTTTAAGTGTTGAAATACCTTAAGAGGGTAAAGAAAAGCAACTTTTGACAAAAATTCCTACATCTGAAATTTAATTCATTATTAAAGCAGAGCAAAACACTTTTTTTTTAATATTCATTTGACACCATCTTCTGTACGGTCATTCTCCCTTTTATGTTTCTTTACACAGCATCAGAGGAGAGAAACTTTTTTAAAAAGGTATTTTAAAACTAGGACAGTGTGGTTGCCAAACCACAAAAACCAGCAAGTGGATTCAGGGGCAGGTGTAGCACGTGAACATTTTTTTTTTAATTGACTAGATTTTCAAGTTTAAGGGAGTTTTTCCTCCATATTTTTAGTTTAGTTATTTTACTCGTCTTTTTTAATGTTGTGCTTACCACCACAGTATCAGCAAGTCTCCTTTTTCCAGGCCCTTGATATTCAGACACTGCAACCACTTCAATCACCTTCAGGGTACAATATCAACAACAGAGTGCCATGGCAAGCAGTAACCAATGGTTAATCAGGGGACATGTCTTTGTCACAGAGAAAGGGGGAAGGGTACATTAACTTTAGAAATTTGCTAAATGCACTCTATTTTCTAAGCTAGCTGCAGACCTCATCCTTCATTTATCTTGTATTGTATTGATTTGACAGTAGGCAAAGATGTATCAAAGTGTTACAGTATACAAGATATGTTTATTTAATCATTCACAAGTGTTAGCATATGGTTGTATTTATGGTTAGGTTTTCATCCTGCAGTCATCTATTTTACTTACAGTACTCTGAAGTACATTTTGAAACGGTAGATAGTGAAATTTTAGTAAACTGTACATTCCACTGTGTAGTAGCAAGTGCCTATACAGTATTAAGTATTTTATTATCTTGAGCTTACTTTTTAAGCTTATATACAGGCACTAAATCCTTAACTAGCAGTTATCAAATCACATACTATCAAAAAGTGAGCCAATATTCCAAAACATTACAACCTGAACAGTTACTTCAGTCCTTAATCTTATTAAAGAAGGTTTCATAGAAATATAAACCCAATGTTGTCGAGGTTTATCAGTTTACAAGTGTAAACAATTTTTGTAGTTGTCCTTGCTATTAAACCTGGAAGTGGCCTTCAAAAAAAAAAAATGGGTTGAACCTCTCTCACTTATTTATGAAGAGGCTTGAAAAACCTTTTTAAAAGAATGGACATTCAGATCTCACCTGTGTAGTAAATCACTAACTTTATCTATGCCAGGAATTTCTATCCTAAAATGTATAATATTGCTACCACAGGTTAAGCTCCATCAGTTAGCAACAGTGGGAGCTCTAACATAGAAGAACACCAGCATTTTAAATCACAGTATCATCCAGACTATCTTCTTTGAACAGGGTTACATGACTATATCAAAGCTTCTGACAGCAGCTGGTGGCCCATCTACACTAGAGATCTTAGTGTTGCTGTCATCAGTGAAGCCAAAATGATGTTAGCAAATGGGAAGACAGGACCTAAGCAGCTGAAGTTGAAAGTCAAGAACAACCGCTTAAGCTGTATACAAACATACACATTAAGGACTTGTCTTCACTACCGGGGAGACTGACACTGCTGCAATCGATGCAACTGGTGTCAATTTAGTGGGTCTAATGAAGACCTGCTAAATCGATGGCAAAGTGCTCTCCGGGTGACTCCGGTACTCTAGCTCCCCAAGAAGAGTAAGGTAAGTCGACCGGAGAGCATCTCCCGGCAACGCAGACCAGTGAAGACACCGGAGCAAGCCGATCTAAACTATGTCCAACTCCAGCTACGTGAGTAGCTTAACTTAGGTTGACTTACCTAGGTAGTAAAGACAAGTCCTAAATATATACCAACAGTAGTTAAATACCAATTTTAGAGGGAATGTTACAGCTATTCTCTTTCCCACAGGTAAAGTAATTCACAGCTTCAAAGTGTAACAATTAGGATGAAAGGAGAGGTTTCTCTTACATTTGTGTTAGCTTTAACTATAAGGCTTAGTTAAATATCCTTTCAGTTACTAACTATATCCCATTAAAGATTTTTAATTGTTTTGTAAGCAAGCAGTAAAACAGCATATCATATGCAAGGTAATTCTATAACAGTGAACAAGTGCGTGCTAGGTATCTCACAAATAATGACACATGCAATCAGAGAAAAAGACACAAAGAAAAGGTGCAATCAAGGAGTGTAAACAAACAAATGGGATGCTGGAGGTTAAAAGATAGGTTTTTTGCTAACCATTGGTCCAGCAACCTTGGGAGTCCTAGGCTATGACTGCACTGCAGTTAAAAACCCATGTCTAGCCTGTGCCAGCTGACTCAGGCTCCTGGGGCTGTTTAACTGCAGTGGAGATGTCTGGGTTCCAGCACAAGCCCAAGCTTTAGGACCCTGCAAGAGCTTGGGCTGCAGCCGGACCTCAAATGTCTACTCCACAATTAAACAGTCCCTTAGCCCAAGCCAGCTGACACGGGTCAGCTGTGGATGTCTAATTGCACTGTAGATATACTCTCAGCGTACACAGGTTACCAATATTTTAAATACCATGTCATCTAATCCTGCTCAGAGCAGTGTCAACACAGTGCTTAAAACAGCAGCAGCCCACTGGCACTTGAGCCCCCAATACTGCTTAACCTGTTTGAGATGAACCAGTGCCAACAACTTTGGGACATTTTTGTCAAATTTCCCCCACTCTAGACAAGGCTAAGGAGAACTTTTGAACTCAGTGGCTTTATATTCTCAAGCTGCAACTCAGCATGGCTAAATATAAAAGTTACATGTCTGATCTGTAGAATCCATGGGAAAGAAATCTTTACTGATGACAGAATTTTAGAAGTGGTACTTTGTAAAGACAGCAAGACTCTGGAGAGCTAAGATTATTTTACTAGTCAAAACAGTTTTAGGCGCTACAGTGCCACTTTTTTGTCTTGTAGCCTTTTGCATGCTTTTGGCAAAATTGTTTTTCACGCCATTCAAAAGAGTCTCTTTTCATAGTTCAATATGAAAATGTAATGGGCCACATAGTCAAGAACTACAGCTAATGAAATGCTGGATACTTTGGCCTATGAGATTAACAAGTAAATAGATGAAAATATGCTCATCTCTACAGTTGTTGGCAATCACTGCAGATGAAAGAAATACAGAGTGAAATTTTCATTGGCACTCACCTGACACAGACTATTGTTCCAAATATTCATTATGGTCCTGTCCACACATTAGCACTGACTTTTTAAAAATACGTTTCTACTTGTTGCTACCATCAATTCAGTTCCAGCAGTGAGAACTCCAGAATGCACAAAGAACCAGAATCTATCAGGTTTTTAAGCACCATGTTGTTTAAAGCAGGGAGTGATGACAGTACTTAAAATGCTAATGCAAGGGTGGGCAAACTATGGACCGGTGGCCACATCCGGCCCTCCAGACGTTTTAATCCAGCCCTCAAGTTCCCGCCGTGGAACGGGGTTTGCCCTGCTCCCGAGCTCCAGCCAGGGAGTGGGGTCGGAGGCTTGTCCCACTCTGCAAGGCTCCTGGAAGCAGCAGCATGTCCCTGCTCCGGTTACTATGTGCAGGGGCAGCCAGGTGGCTCTGCATGCTGCCTCTACCCCATGTGCAGCCACCGCAGCTCCCACTGGCCGGGAACCAGGGCCAATGGGACCTGCAGGGGTAGCGCCGAAGTGGAGGCGCACAGAGCTGCCTGGCCGCACTTCCACATAGGAGCTGGATGGGGGACATGCCGCTGCTTCTGGGAGCTGCTTGAGGTAAGTGCCGCCTGGAGCATGCACTTCTCACCCCCTTCCATGTCCCAACCCCCTGCCCTAGCCCTTATCCCCCTCCTGCCCTCGAACCCCTCGGTCCCAGCCCAGAGCACCTTCTTGCACCCCCAACCCCAGTCCTATCCCAGAGACTGCACCCCAAGCTGGAGCCCTCACCCCCTCTCACACCCTAACCCTTAATTTTGTGAGCATTCATGGCCTGCTACACAATTTCCATACCCAGATGTGGCCTTTCGGCCAACAAGTTTGCCCAACCCTGTGGCTGCCCAGAGCCTTGTCCCTTTTGCTATTCCCAGTGAAGATGCACTCGTGGTAGCAACTATGGGAATTTTTGGACAAAATAATCCCATTGTAGATATCTCCCTTACAGTATAGTTGGCTCTAAACTTGGTTAGTGTCACCACAGGGCTAAAACTGTGTCATCAACTCTGGAGGTGATGTTCTGTCACTTCTAGACCACAGCTAACCACCTGCAACTGGTTCAGCACATTTTTTTTTTTTTGCAGTGTGGACAGACTACCTAATCATATTTGTAAAACTCTTCGTGCATTAGGACATTCCAGAATATAATGCCCACGGTTGATGCCACTCTGTGCATCTACTCTAGGCATGCTATCCTCTACTGAAACACTACAGGATAGCTGGCCATGCTTTCTCAAGATGCACCGATATAAAAGTGGTTAGCGCTGATGCATGTACATAGTTATTGGGGGGTGGGGTGGAAGTACCGTACAAAAAAGCTAACCCTTTTAACTTGCAACCAGTTAAGATGACTGCATTTAACCTCTTGGAAGTGATTTGGCTAAAATTATGAGCAATACAGAAGAAACTGTTAATGGACATTTGTCAAAGTTAAATCCCACTATAAAGTTGCTTAGCAATGCCTCCAGGTTAGTTCATATGAGCACTAATGCTCATAATGCAATTTCTTATTTGTAAGAATATCAAACTCTGACAAGTATTTTCTGTTTTAAATATTCTCCCAAATAATAATATACTGAAAGATTCAGGATTTACAGGGTGAGCCATCCCAAACTAAAGTTTATGGCACGCATTGGGTGGCAACATATAATGCAGTGCATGCCATATTTAAAACGCTGGTCTAATTATTGTTTTTACTATGATGCCTGTAACCAAAGATAGTGGTTTGAAGAGAAGTTGTCCCAGATAGATTTTGTAGAGACAACATACATGATTATGGATCTCTTGCCACCTATTATAGATCTGTGCCTTGTTTTTCAAAACCCAGGCTCTGAACATTGCAAGTACAGTACAGTTATCAGCAGGTCATTTTGTCAGGCCTAGAAAAAAGTTTAATTGGCAATTATTTTAGAGTAGGAGGCTTTCAAATGTATAAAATAAACATTAGGTTGCCTTACACGATGAAATTAAAACAACAAGCTGCTTTTTTAAGGCACCCACTCTACATGGAAAGAGAAATATGGAATCCATAAAGTGGTTTTAAGTAGCTATTTAACTGATAATTTAAAATGTAGGATCCCAGAGAATGACAGTGAAGTTCTGTATGCATGTGTACATGGAATGAGAGACTACCAAACTAGGAAAACTCATTACAGGGGCTAATAAAATTAGTTTCATAAGGAAAGTTTTGCAGATTTAAGTTTGCCTACCCTACTCATGCTGCCTCAGTTTATGAACATAAGAACAGCCACATTGGGTTAGATCACTGGTCCCCAAACTGGGGTTCGCAAAATGTTACAGGGGGTTCTCAGGAAAAAATTCCTTAATGGCAGACAGAGCTGTCCCTAGGGACCCCAGCCAGCACAGGGCCAGCAGCCTGGAGCCCCTGGACTTCCAAGAGCTAAGCAGATCAAAGCAAGCATATCAATCACACTGAGGAAATTTAAACTTCAGGACTCCTTATAAGAAATGGAAAGAGAGGTGGATAATTTTTGCTGTTATTAAAATTAAACAGGCAGCTAGTATTGTTTTTAAAATTATTATGAAGAACAAGTTTAAGCTTTGCTGTAACGTGTTGTTTGCCTAGACTGCTCAAGACCTGAATGCTTGTGTGGGAGGAACTCTTTGAATTGGCTTCTTAAATACCTTCATGCTGTTTCATATCTGATACTCCTTGATGAAACATAGGAGCCTTGTCTTATAACAGGCTTATTCAAAATGATACGAGCTACGAAGGTGAGCTCTTGGAAGAGTGTTGCAGTTTTCATAATGTAATAAAAATACTGTCATGATAAATAATAATTAATAATAAATAATGTATAATAAGCATGTCATAAAAACAAATTGTGTATTTCCAAGATCACTGCTTTTATACTCAGGTAAAGGAGAAAATCCCTGGAAATATTCATTTTTAGGAGGGGGTTCAAGAGACTCGATATTTTCATGAAAGGGGTTCACAGGTTGTTAAAGCTTGGGAACCACTGATCTAGTCCAATATTCTGTCTTCCAACAGTGGCTAATGACACGTGCTTCAGAGGGAATGACAAAACAGGGCAATTATCGAATGATCCACCCCCTGTTGTCCACTCCCAGCTTCTGGCAGTTAAAGGCTTGGGGCATCCAGAACCTGGTGGTGTATCCCTGACCATATTGGCGAACAGCTGTTGAGGGACCAATCCTCCACAAACTTATCTCATTCTTTTTTGAGCCCCATTTTAGTTTTGGCCTTCACAACATCCCCCAGCAATGTGTTCCACAGATTGACAGCGCTTTGTGTGAAGAAGTATTTCCTTTTATTTGTTTTATACCTGCTGCCTATTAATTTCAATGTTATATGAAGGAGTAAATAACACTTCCTTATTCACTTTTTCCATACCATTCATGATTTTACAGACCTCTATAATATTCCCCAATTTAGTCATCTCTTTTCCAAGCTGAAAAGTAGCAGTCTTTTTAATCTCTCTTCATAATGGAAGCTGTTCCATACCCTTCATCATTTTTGTTGTCCTTCTCTGTACCTTTTCTGATTCCAATACATCTTTTTTGAGATGGAGTCACCAGAACTACACACAGTATTCAGGGTGTGAGCATAGGATGGATTTATATAGTGGCATTATGATATTTTCTGTTAGATTTTTTGCCTGTCAGTACACACTGAACAGATGTTTTCAGACAACTATCCACAATAATCCAAGATCTTTTTTGAGTGGTAACAACTAATTAAGACACCCCCATTTTGTGAGTATGGTTGGGATTATGTTTCCCACAGTTTATTACTTTGTACTTATCATCACTGAATTTCACATGTCACCCAGTCTTGTGGGTTCTCTTTGTAACTCTTTGCAGTCATCTTTGGACTTAACTATAGTGAGTACTTTTGTATCATCTGCAAATTTTACCACATCACTGTTTACCTTTTTTCCAGATCATGAATGAATATGTTGAACAGTACTGGTCCCAATACAGATCCTTGGAGAACACCACAATTTACCTCTCTCCATTCTGAAAATTGACCATTTATTCCTACCCTATCTGTCCTATACATGAGAGGTTACTGATACATAAGAGAAGCTTCTCTTACCTTATGACTGCTTACTTCGCTTAAGAGGTTGTGGTGAGGGACCTTGTTAAAGGCTTTCTGAAGGTCCAAGTACACTGTATCCACCAGATCATCCTTGTCCACATGTTTGTAGACCCCCCTCAAAGAATTCTAATAGTTTAGTGAGGCAAGATTTCCCTTTACAAAAGCTATGTTGACTCTTCCCCAACAAATTGTTTTAATCTATGTATTTGATAATTCTGTTCTACACCACAGTTTCAACCAATTTGCCTGGTACTGAAGTTAGGCTACTGGCCTGCAATTGCCAGGATTGCCTCTGTGAAGGTTGTTGTACAAAATGAGAGAAACTTTAGCTCTCAAAACCTAATAACAAGTAGTTTTAAGAAACAGACGGGAACCATCCATGGTGAATGATTTGATTCCCATTCCACTTTAGGGGCAAGATCATGCCAAAAATATTTCATTTTATTACAACCCTGAAGAGAGAGAAAAGAAAAAAAGGAGTCTTCTAGGAATCAGTAGGTGTTTAATACTATGGATATCCGGATAATTGGCATGTTTTATATATCTTGTTCGTAAAACATTTAGAAGATGTAAAACACTTGGCCTCTTTATTTTTTCAAAATATTTAAGCCCAAATTAAATTTTAAAAATCTGTATTTTACCATTACATTTCAGGTGGTTTCACATATTTATCTGTCTAAGGTTATTCCAAAGTTTTTGCCTTAATGTATTTGGCCATGACACAGTTAATTACATTTTGACCCATATGTTCTGTCATTGTAAGGCCACTAAACCAAGTCAAGAAATTTCCAAAATGAAACATACATCAGCCCTGACATCTTTTAAGCTGGGACATTATCAGATTATATGAACATGGTTCCCTATACTACGGAACCCTCTTATTCTTTTATGAAATTTGTGTATTAATTTTCTTTTATGGGACTGGAATGCAAAACTACATATCCAAACTTTTCCATTAGAACTCTCTCCCTAAGTGGTAATTATTTACTAATTTATTTAGAATTTTTTTCCTTCCAATACTTTGTAGAGATTTGTTAGGCTGTGAAAAGGAAATTATCTTCTTGTTAATGTTATCCTGTTAAAAAAGTGCACTTATTTAAAAAAAACTGATCTCGTTATGTTGTAATTTCCTTACATGATCCCCTTGAACATATAATCTGTTTAACTACACAGTTTAAGTGCTAGCTGAATAAGCAAATTAAAAAACAGTTTAGCAAACTAGCAAAAATCATTGGAAGTACTGTTAAACAGTTTTGACAAAAAATAAACATGTGACAAAAATTCAAGGACATGACTAAAAGTATTCAAACTCACACCTAACTGAGAAACAAACAAATGAATGGCCAGGTCATTTTTTAGCATTCCACTTCCTGCACTTCTAGTACAGCACATATCACAACCTTAACATGATACTGTTTGATTTTATTTTATTTTTCTAAATTTAACACACATTTTCAGGAAGGATACTTGGAATGGAAATGCTAAAGGACAGCTACCTATTAGTCTCTTCTCCTCTTGTTTGCTTGTACCTGATCCTGTAAGTATGGAGCACCAACCTTGGAGTTACTGACCACAATCTCTTGCAACTGGTTTCAATAGCATTAGGTCCTTAGGGATTAGTGGAAAAAAAAAAGTGCTATGTTTTATCAAGGGTGGGAGTGGGTTGGTTTTTATTTTTTAACAACTACTGAATTCTCCTTTTCAAATCATACAGTTTCAGTATACTAACTATGGATAGTACTTCACAACTAAATGTGACTCTTTAGAAACTGAAGCTCCCAATAGGCAAGTGGTATTCGATCACTCATACTCACCAGTATTATGCTCAAAGTGACACATTCAAGCTTTTTTTTTGGTTTGTTTGTTTAAAGAGAGTTAGAAGTGGGGGTTTTAGGTACAATTACTCCTGCCCTGTTGATTTTTGCAGTTTGACAATCACAATTTCCTATTTTGTTTTAATGTTTATTCTCTATCTTGTTGCCATATGAAAGACACACACAAGCAAAACAGGAAAACTGAACAGCAGTTCAAGGGAAACCATGAAAGCCACTAGACACTAATACCTTGTCTACACTATGAAGGGTTTGCTGGTAATACTATACTGGTAAACCTTTCTAATAAGAATACAGTTGATACCAGCAAGAGAGTTCTTTGCTGGCATGGGTTATGCAAGTTCCCCTTACAATAAAAGTCCTTAGTTGCATCTACACTGGGGCTGTTGCTGCAACAGCTATGTTGGTTACAGGTCTGATTTTTTCATACTCTTAACCAACACAGCTATGCCAGCAAAATTCTTAAGTGTAGACCAGACCTAAGTGAGTCTAATGCACCAAAAAAAACTGAAAAAAAAATACAGGAACAACATTTTCTATAATCTTTCACTTTTAGTAATCTGACAGGTTATTTTTTAAAAGAAGCTGTCTTAAACATAGGCCAACTTAGGTGTTTAAATTTTTGTCACACTTTCAAAGTGAAAGACAAGTCTGTAAAATTTCAGGGGACAGGTTGCATTTAACTATCAATTTAGTTAACACCATTAACTGGAAACAAAAACACACAAGTATAATCTCCATCCTACAATTAAGCAGGTCATTCTCATCCTATGTTTCTCACTCCCTCACCCTCTTTATGACATCCCTCTATACAAGCTCCTTAGCCGTTCTTAAATTCAATGCAAAATTAGAATACCTTCAAAAAATAGAGGAAATTGGGAAATGCTGAAAAAATGCAGGATTCCCACAACCTTGTACTCAGGTTAAATCTGAGTTTAAATGGAAACTAAAAACCCTCAGACCTATGTTAGGAAACTGTTTACATTTTAACTGTAAAACAATTGATTCTGTGTAAAATTTTGTAAACCCCCTTCTGGGGATTTACAACATATGTTAAATTTAACTAGCATGAGTGAAATGAATGGCACAGGAGACTGGTAACTGGAAACGGAACTTTTCATTCCTTACCCCATGTCTAAAATGAACAGTCATTTTCAGCTAATGACTATTAATAGCTTCCATCAAATAGCCTGAGGTTCAGTTCTCAGAAAACCAGTGTCCACAATACAAAAGTAATCAGCATAAACAGCATACCAGGCTGGCAATTTCAGCAGAGGCCTGTAACTGATTTAGCACAGAGACTGAACTTCTAGGAACGCTGATATTACAATGGATCCAACCAACAATTTTTCTGATAAAACTGTAGGCCATTGCAGAGGCTTCAGGGAAGATACAATTCAGCCAACTGTGCACTACAATTCAGCCAACTGTGCACTACACCAAACGGAGACATTTTTGCCTGACTCCAGATGCTGATTGATTTATTCCTTGAAGTATGATTAATATAACTTGGTCATTTCATCCTAGTTAGTGTAACGGCAGACATTCATAAACATCAATTCTTTTTAACAATACCTAGCGATGTTTTGCAATGTTATGCTCTGGCACTGATTTACACAGGTTAATTGTATGTTGCATAAAATTATACTTCCTTTTACCTATTCCAAACATGTTGCCTTTTAATTCTAAATGCCTTGTTGTATTATGGGAAAAACTAACAGGAGGCCCTGCTTGGCCTCTTCTATGCCAATTGTTATTTTGTGCCTCAATGATATCTCCTCTTAATTTTCTCCTTTCCTTTCTTAGGCTTTAATCTCAAATAGAATTATTTCCAGGCTTTTAATCATTTTGTTGTTTTTTAAACCTCTTCTATTTCCATTATGTCTTGTATTTCTTAAAATGAAAGGACCAAAACTTCCCACATTGTTTGAGCAATGGACTAATCACTGGATTTTATGAAAGTATTACCTTATTTTCTGTATTATTCACTTCCTAATTTAATCCAGTGTACTATCTGCTTTTTGGACTGTTGCTATCTTGTGGACAGTTTTAAAAATCCATGATGGTCTTCATCATTCATCCTCAAAAAGTGTTTTTCAAAAACTGAAACTAGGTCCTTCACTATTCCTTTATCCACTACATTTACTGTTCCACAGTATTTTCACTGGTTAGAAAAATAGGATCCCAAATGCTCATGCATGTGCCTTTCTGCATACCCATTTTAAGTGTGCAGATACTCCGATATGCAAATACAAGTCTGATCTGTGTGTCCACAAACCCTATGTGCACTTAATGCATTCCATAGATTCATGCTTGTGAAAATTCTTCACCATTTACTTTCACAGAAGTCATATTTGTCTATCCTGGTTCTTTTACTATGGCAAATGACATGGCAGAGTCATGCCACTAACACCTCAACAGCCCAACACTGTAGCATTTAATTTCAGAACTATGCAAAAATGAGGAGGCTAGTTAAACAGAAATTAAAAAGGTATAGTGACTAGAGTGAAATCCCTGCAAGCTTTTCCCTGCAATGGACACTCTTCAAAGACACCATAATAGAGGCTCAACTTAAATGTATACCCCAAATTAAAAAACACAGTAAAAGAACTAAAAAGAGCCACCGTGGCTTAATAACCATGTAAAAGAAGCAGTGAGAGATAAAAGGCATTGTTTAAAAAATGCAAGTCAAATCCTAGTGAGGTACATAGAAAGGAGCATAAATACTGCCAAATTAAGTGTAAAAATGTAATAAGAAAAGCCAAAAAGGAGTTTGAAGAACAGCTAGCCAAAAACTGAAAAGGTAATAACAGAATTTTTTTTAAGTACATCAGAAGCAGGAAGCCTGCTAAACAACCCTGGAGGATCGAGATACAAAAGGAGCACTTAAAGTTGATAAGGTCATTGCAGAGAAACTAAATGAATTCTTTACTTCAGTCTTCATAGCTGAGGATGTTAGGGAGATTCCCAAACCTGAGTGGTCCTTTGTAGGTGACAAATCTGAGGAATTGTCACAGATTGAGGTGTCATTAGAGAAGGGTTTGGAATTAATTGATAAACTTCACAGTAACAAGTCACCGGGACCAGATGACATTCACCCAAGAGTTCTAAAGGAACTCAAATGTGAAATTGTGGAACTATTAACTACGGTTTGTAACCTGTGCTTTAAATCAGCTTCTGTACTCAATGACTCGAAGATAGCTAATGTAACGCCAATATTTAAAAAGGGCTCTAGAGGTGATCCCGGCAATTACAGACTGGTAAGTCTAACACCAGTACTGGGCAAATTAGTTGAAACAATAGTAAAAAAATAAAATTGTCAGACACATAGGACATAAATTGTTGGGCAAAAGTCAACATGGTTTCTGTTAAAGGAAATCATGTCTTACTAATCTATTTGAGTTCTTTGAAGGGGTCAACAAACATGTGGATAAGGTGGATCTAGTGGACATAGTATACTTAGATTTCCAAAAAGCCTCTGACAAGGTCCCTCACCAAAGGCGCTTACGTAAATTAAGCTGTCATGGGATAAGAGGGAAGATCCTTTCATGGATTGAGAACTGGTTAAAAGACAGGGAACAAAGGGTAGGAATAAATGGTAAATGTTCAGAAAGGAGAGGGGTAACTAGTCATGCACCCCAAGTGTCAGCCCTAGGACCAATCCTATTCAACTTATTCATAAATGATCAGGAGAAAGGGGTAAATAGTGAAGTGGCAAAGTTTGCAGACGATACTAAACTGCTCAAGATAGTTAAGACCAAAGCAGATTGTGAAGAACTTCAAAAAGATCTCACAATACTAAGTGATTGGGCAACAAAATGGCAAATGAAATTTAATGTGGATAAATGTAAAGTAATGCACATTGGAAAAAATAACCCCAACTATACATACAATATGATGGGGGCTAATTGAGCGACAACTAATCAGGAAACAGATCTTGGAGTCATCGTGGATAGTTCTCTGAAGACATCCACACAGCGTGCAGCAACAGTCAAAAAAGCAAACAGGATGTTAGGAATCATTAAAAGAGGGATAGAGAATAAGATGGAAAATATCTTATTGCCTTTATATAAATCCATGGTATGCCACATCTCGAATACTTTGTACAGATGTGGTCTCCTCATCTCAAAAAAGATATACTGGTACTAGAAAAGGTTTAGAGAAGGGCAACTAAAATGGTTAGGGGTTTGGAACGGTTCCCATATGAGGTGAGATTGAAGAGGCTAGGACTTTTCAGCTTGGAAAAGAGGAGACTAAGGGGGGATATGATATAGGTATATAAAATCGTGAGTGGTGTGGAGAAAGTGTTATTTATTTGTTCCCATAATCTAAGAACTAGGGGCCATCAAATGAAATTAATAGGCAGCAGCTTTAAAACAAATAAAAGGAAGTCCTTCACACAGCGCAACCTGTGGAACTCCTGGCCTGAGGAGGTTGTGAAGGCTAGGACTATAATAGGGTTTAAAAGAGAACTAGGTAAATTCATGGAGGTTAAGTCTATGAATGGCTATTAGCCAGGATGGGTAAGGAATGGTGTCCCTAGCCAGGGCTGGCTTTAGGAAGTGTGGGGCCCAATTTGAAAATTTTGGGGGGGCCCTGGCAGGGATGACTAAAAAAATAGTGTAAAAAAAAAAAAGCCTTTCATTTCTTCCATGTATTATTTACTGTCCATAACTATATAAATAATAAAATTATATATTATGTACATTGCATCATATATGCTGTTGATTGGTTATTAATGACCACTGTTTCACATGTGTGGGTCCTCGCCACCCCCTGGGGGTGTGCACATGTGTGGGTCCCAGCTGCTCCCTGCCCCCCTCATTGAAGCAGGTGTGCAGGGTTACAGCCCTGGGAACTGCAGGGCAGCAGTGGACATGGGGCTGGTTGGAGGCAAGGCAGGGGCTGGTTGGAGGTAGGGCCTGGCTGCAAGCAGGGCAAGGGGTGCGGGGCTGGCTGGAGACTGGGGTGTGTGGGGCAGGCTGGCTACAGGCAGGGCTGCAGGGGGTGCAGCAGGGGTTGGATGGAGACAGGGCAGGGGGTGCAGGGCTGGGGGTGCAGGCAGGGGCGTGTGTGGGACTGACTGGCTTTGGGCACGGCCGCAAGGGGGTGTGGCAGGGGTTGGCTGAAGACAGGACAGGGGGTTTGGCAGGGGCTGGCTGCAGGAAGGGAGGCGGGGCTGGTGCAGGCAGGGCAGGGGGTGCAGCAGAGGCAGCTGGAGCCCCAACCCTTTAAATAGCCCCCAAGCCCCCCGCTATCCCAGGGCTCTGGGGCTATTTAAAGGGCTTGGGGATCCCCTGCTTCTACTCCACCCCGGACCTTTTAAATAGTGGGAACCCTGGGGAATGCATGGGGGTGGCACGGCTCCAGCAGCTATTTAAAGGACAGGAGTGGCAGAGGCAGCTGGAGCCCTGGCCCTTTAAATAGCTCCCGGAGTCCCTCGCTACCCCAGGGCTCTGGGGGCTATTTAAAGGGCCCGGAGCTCCAGCCAGGAGAGCAGGGCTGCAAGGTAGGGCCAGCCATGCTCCAGCCGCAGCACCAGCCGGGGCCGCAGGGCCAGCCACAGTGCCAACCGGAGCGCCAGCCGAGGCTGCGGGGCCAGCCGCGCTCCAGCCGGAGCGCCAGCTGGAAAAGCAGGGCTGTGGGGCAGCCGCGCTCCCACCAACGCTTTGGTCAGGGGAGTGGGGCCACGGAAGACCCCGGAGCAGACCGCAGCCAGGGTAAGTAAAAAATAATTAAAAAGGCGATTAAGGCGCAGGGCCCTCTTAGGCGCAGGGCCCAATTCCCGGGCGAATCGGCCTAAAGCCGGCCTTGTCCCTAGTCTCTGTTTGTCAGAGGGTAGAGCTGGATGGCAGGAGAGAGATCACTTGATCATTGCCTGTTAGGTTCGCTCCCTCTGGGGCATCGGTCACTGTCAGCAGACAGGATGTTGGGCTGGATGGACCCCTGGTCTGATGCAGTATGGCCATTCTTATGTTCACTGACAACTATGAGACCTTAAACTGAGATCCATCTTCTCAGCACAATAAAGATCCCATGGCACTTTTAGTAAGATTAGGTATTTACTCCTATGCCCTTGACAAAATTCTTTACTTTCCCCTGTTGTACAGCTCCCCTCTCCTGTTGGAAGTGAGTGGGAGATCACAGCTTTGCCTCGCACCATCATAACAAAAACACTATTTACAGTTTCTCTGCTGATTAATAGCTAGGAACAGCAGTCATGAAACTGAAAGATTGCTATCAAGTTTCATTGTGCTGCTTCTGGGAACTTTGAAGGAGCATGGGGGTGGGGGGCAGGGGGCAGCGACAGACCTTCACTGTTGAGTCACTCTGCCCAGAAAGTGGAAGAGCCTCTGAAGGAGCAGCAGAAGAATGAAACTGACAAGAGTAATCAGTTTCACAGGTGCTATTAATAAGCTACTAAACCACCATGAAAGTCATCTGAAACATGTTCAGTTTTACCATGCAACTGTAGGGGCTCAACTTTGTGGCTTACAGATGCACATTACTAAGGTTTTGTTTTGAACATTTTTTTAATAATATATCTGTATCTATATTGTTTTTCCAGTTACGCCATCTGTAGGGCTCTGTAGTGTTATGTAGGATACCGAGTTTCATTCCTGCTCCTATTGCTCACTGAAGCCTTGGGAACGCAAGCAATCAGCAGCACCAATACTGCCATGACCTGGAGCCATGTCAGATCTCACAGGCATAGCAAAATGGTCTGGTCAGTACCTGGACAAGACCTCCAAGATGAAAGAATATGGAATATACACAATGTATCTTTTGTACATCACATTAGTTGCTACTTCATCTCCTACATACCTCTTCCAGAAGTTTCAGTTTACCCTTTAAGAAAGTATATATTCACTAAATTTTGGCACATTGGACATTTTTCACCCGAGGGCGAGTCATCCCTGTGTTATGCAGAAGGTAGACTAGATGACGATTTCTGGCCTTCAAATCTACTTAGAAAGACTTTGTAATTTTTAGGAAAGAGGCGGTGGCTCTTCAGGCTTGTTTGCTTTTTAAAAACTGAGGAAATGGTCTTGCTTAAAAAGAATCTCACTTTTGATTCACCCTCTATGTAAAGCATTTAATTATGTGGAATACTTAGAGACGCATTTTATTGCATCTGTTCTGTAGATAAAAGACATCAGTTTCCAGTGCTGTCAATCTATTACTCTTAAGAACCCTAAAAAAAAACCAAAACCAAAACACTGCAGTAGTATGAACTGTGCTAAAATACTAGACACTCTATTGCATTCATGTGAAAGCTACTTTGATAAAATATTGAATAAGGCCTAAGAACACAGACTAGTCCTGACATCACGAACATGGTTTTTCCTCCCCACCAGAGCGAAGCTGGAAATTTCACTGTAAACATTATTACATTACTCTATACTAACTGATACTGAAAGACACAGATTATTTAGCATTCTTTGTGATCTGCAAATATTTTGGTTTTTCCTGTAACAAACAGATTTTAGTACCTGCAAAAACTATTGCCATGCAATGTTAAAACTGCACAGATAAAAATCTTAGGTCCTCAAGAAATTTATAAGAAACTAAAACCTAAGCAACTAAGATTGGAAAGAGGTTCAGACTACTTTTTGTTTGCAACTATTTAACTCTAACTCCTGACAAATATGTAGCTGAAAGCATTTTTGTGAATTTTTCTACAGCCCAAGCCTTCCATCTGAAAACTGAGATATTTCTCCCACCGCTACAGTTCTCTGATCCTCCAAGGACTCCTCCAGCAAAAGTGGAAAATACAAGATTTGTATTCCTGATATATCTAAGGTAAAACAAGTTTACGGTTTTCTTAAAAGTATCTCAGGGTTCTTTATGTGGGACAAAGCAGCAAAAATGGCTTTTCCACCCACCCCCCACCCCCATTTGACTCTGTTCGAGCCTCCAGCTCAGCCCGTGCCAGGTAAGGAGAAAGTATATAGTAATGTCATTAAATAGAAACAGCTTCACCAGGTTTCACACAAAAAATCTCAGATGCCTCTTGAGCAGACTCAAGTGATTTTTACAGTGAACTTTCGCCCCACCCATAAACCAAACAAATCACAAACTCCTCAATGAGAATTTATGGCTTCATATTTCATATATTTTTATCATTCAGATTAGTGTTAGCACTAAATGTGATAAGCAATTTCCACGCACACACAAATTACTTGAAAACGTATTTATGATGTTTATTAATGTGAATCTCAGCACAGATTAAACTGAGAAGGCTAAAATATAGTGCATGACAGATCACATTGTGTTTTATTGACTCATATTAGAAATGCGATTCAATTTGCATTTCTGAATGCCAAATTGACAAAATATAGTCTTGCTGTTTTTTAAGGCACACTAATTTCTGAAAGCTTAAGTTAAATCACCACATTAAGACAAGTGTGAATTCAAAGAGCCCACCATTAAATAAAATGACAGTTTCATAGCCCTCAGATATGGCTTGAGTACCAGATATTTGTATAAACTACCATTCAGATCACCAAAAATCATCATCATCATCATCCCAGTTTGCTGAGTTTTAACTGCAACTTTAAACCAAATCTTAGGTTACCACATGTTATTACAGCGTATCTAGAACGTAAAACTTAGTGTGGTTGCTCTGGTTTCATAACAATTACATCACTAGTTAACGTTTTAAAATTTACCCTCTGTAATGAACCACATTCCAATGCAGAGCTAGAGACGACTTCTACATTTTCTTCTTAATGTTACTTTCTACTTCATGTTATTTAGTATGTTTTGGTGAATATAAAAAAAATTGTTAAATCGATAATTTATTTTAAAACAGCGTGTGTTCAAATGTTCATGAAGCATTAAAATCCTATTGAAATCACAATGATAAAAAGGAAATAAAAAATATTCCAAATATCAGATACTTAAGTTGTGATTAAATCATATTAAATTAAAATTCAAGAACACTGTACTTCAGTTCTACTCCAAATGTGAGTTTTCAGGTGAAGATCTTTTGAAATGCTTATTACTTCAAATAAAAGAAGACCTGAAGAAGAGCTCTGTGTAGCTCAAAACTTGTACCTTTCACCAACAGAAGTTGGTCCAAAAAAATATATTACCTCACCTACCTTGTCTCTCTTTCATATCCTGGGCCAAACACAGCTACAATGGTACTGCAAACATATTGCCTCAAATGACAATGAACACTCTTTATAAAAAAGGAGGAAAATGAAGCTTCTCAAGACTTTTATATTTTCATAAAGTATTAAAGGTTATACTTTATTCAAAATACGATTACTGGTTTTATGTTCCAGGTCTGAAATTTTCCAAAAAATAATTGCGTTTACACATACAACAGAAGACATTCATAAAGACAACCTGCAATAATTCCAAATTACTGAATGGGAGCTTTGATCATGGTCAAATTTTAGAACAAGTTAGGAAAGATGTGTCTGAACTGAGAAAATCAACCAAACATCAAAGAGAATCTGGACAGCAGTGTACTTACTAACTGGACTAGAATGTCATGCCACTGCTACATATATGTTAATTTATAGACTATTTAAACAGCCTAAAATCTCTGCATTGATGAAGATTAAAAAGAAATTCACAGATGCAAAATAAAGGCTATATACTTATTTGGCCTAGTTACACAATACATATCAATTAGCTTGTCTGCCTACACAATATTCAATGCTAAAATCTATCATCACTGCTCTCTTTTCAAGACATAAAGCATTTAACTAGTATATCAAGAAGTAACTGATCAGTACATAAATATAAATAATTCAGTTAATATAAGTGTCTACTTTCCATCTGTAACATGAAGATCTAAATTTTGAATAAAAACTAGAAATAAAAACTGTCACTCAGAAACAAGGAATTTTACTTTTCTTGTTCTTATAAGTATTTCCATTTTAATTGCTAGCTACAGCTTTTGTTGCTGTTTTGAGTTTACAAAAGGCAGACATGACAAGCTCCAGAGTTTTCAGCAAAGGGGAAAACTTTAGCTTATTGAAAGTCTATCAAAGAGAGTTTGTTAGCTTTCTGCTTAAAAATATTTTTAAATAGCCATCCAATCTTTTAAATTTGCACAAGAGATTTATAATTCCAAGCACCAATTTATTTATACTTACATCAGCAAATACCAAAATTAGCTGAAAGTGTAACAATTTCTAGAAAAGAAACTATTTCAGGAGAAATGTTAAATGAAATCATTAAAAACGTAGTTGTTACAACTTTCAGTAGTTGGCCTTCATTTTGACTGTCAGACCTAAATGTAGTGCACCATCATGTGGCAGTCAGTCATTGAAAAATTCATATTAAAAAGTCAACGTTTTCATGGTTTTGATCCAATTATTAGAATTAAATATTTGTTAACTGTGCCACTGTAATACTGATCATTAAACTTTAATGGGAAGTTCCATTACCAATTTTTTAAGGATTTTTTTAATGTACTTTGAACTAGCAAGAAAATATTTTGATTTTTTTAAAGCATAACCTTTACATGAAGAGAACTGTCCCCAGTGCCTATTAGGTAGGTCTTCATTTTGCTAGCCTGAATCATGGCACCTTGCAATGGTAAAATATATAGATATTAAACATTTTCAGAGTTTGAGCATAGATATTGTATACTAAATTGCTAAAAAATTACTCCTGAAAACCCCTATACAAGTTATATCCTAGAGCACATTTTCACCGCCAAAGCCTAAAATCATACAGGAAGCGGACAGAGTAAACTGAAGCAATAGAAACAGTGCTTTTATAATTACAGAACAATTTCAGAAGACATTATGTACTAAAAACAAATTCTGGAACTGATTGCTTCAAAAGATATATGCTGATTTATTAAAAACATACATCTTAGAGAACCACTGTATACACGTCAATTTAACACAAACAAGTTACTGAAGATTAACCCTGATGCACTGATTTATACAGCTGGGTTGCCTCCCACTAAAAGTTCAAGTCCCTCACAGCCCCATGTATACTGCACCTTAGGTTTAGGCTCTGCTTTAGCATATACCATCTCAAAGCTTTGCTTGAACTGTAAGGAATCCCCAAGTTACAAAGAAGCCTTACCATAACCTGAAGTCACTAAAGTGAGGTATGCAAATAACCTTAAGGCAACCTACAAACCCTGAAAAATAGAAAATCCTCTAACCATACCTAGATTTTAAGGATGGCCAGCATTTCCATTACAAAACCCAGCAGACAGGCAATTTCCAACTCTTTACCTTAACAGTTTGCATAGGAATGACACTTGACAAAACCTCAGGGCATATATCATTTTGTTACAAATTTTGAAACAAATTCAGTCTAAAATTCACTTATTTAAAATGCTTCTCTACATTTTTACCTAACAAAAATCCATTAAAAATGAAGTTTTAAAGACCAGTAACCTATATTGAAAGTTAGGTAATTCTGGGTTTTATTTTTCTAAAGCTGTAAGAATTCCCAGGTTTAAAAAACCACTACTATGCCAGTGCACACTGGCTAATTTTCCATTATTTTTACTTTAAGATAGACTAGAATGAGTAATATATGAATACATGACATGCAAATATATACCACAGATAATATATAATCAAACATAGAATAATGAATCTGAAGACATTTATGTTTATTGCAAATGCATGTATTTACAACAAGCTGTCAAGCTGTACTCTATCAACTGTGTTTCCACTATTCTGTCTACTCTAAAATTCTCACTGAGGATAACACCAGTACACCTTCACAAGTAATAACAGCAATAATGGGAGCTCCAATATAAACAGGCCTCTGGGTGTCACTGATGTTTTAACTACTGTATCACCTAACCCTACTCCAAAGATGTCTGTGAGACCCTGTATAAAATGTCAACGACAAGTGCCTTGTATACAGTTGCACACCCCAAACCAATCACTGCTATCACCAGTGGGAAATATTAGGAGTCTGAATACACAAGACCTCATAGTAAATGTGTCATTTCACAATTGGTTGGATGAGAGACTAGCGATTGTAGCACTCCTATTCCAAAGGAGAAAATGCTCCTTTATAACAACCACCTCTGATAGCATGGATTAATTTCTTATATATCACTGTACTTTCTTACAAATAGCCTTCCTGTTATGAGATGACCATCAGTGGTTGGGTGTGGAGTGTTTTGCTCTAAAACAATGTTATAATGAAACAGGGACTGAGCCCTTTAGCTATACAGAATTCCTTACCATTACAAGAACCTTCACACTTAGCAAAAAAAGGAAGAGTGCTGCAGGATATCAGGAAATAATGGATATTGATCACAGGGAAAGGGAATACTGAGTTATTTAATAAAAAGGAATAGTGCTGAATCTATTAACAGAGTTTCTTTCATATATGCACATTTCTGTTCCTTTTGCCTTGGTTTTACCTACTGTACCAAAAAAACCCCCACACATTTATACACACAATAACTTTCAAGACCTGTAATGCTCTCAAAAAAATTCCAGGGACCCTGGACTCTGTCTGTTAAAGACTGTCTTTTATTCATCCTGTAGTGCCTACCTCTGTATCACAACAGACAGACACTTAGCCAGATCATTTTTGCTTGACCACTTTCAGATGCTAAGTAGTCTTGGTTTCTTTTGCAGGGTCAAGGCATAATCCTTCAACAAGATCTGAAGATAAATTTTCTGTTTTAATTAGGATTGGGAGAGTCACAACCCTCTTTCCCCCTAAAGCATCTCTTTGCCCCAGAAAGAAATTTCAAAATTTTCTAAAAGTCAGACAGAAGTGTTTCTTCCTAGAGAGCCTCCAGGGTGACAAAAACAAGGTTGCAGAAGTTACATTAAAGGACCCTCTGGAGACACAACATATTTTATTTAAATAAAATCTAGTTAATGCTAAATTAAAATAATTGTATAAATTATCTAGACAAGCAGTGTCAGAAGCCATCACACAAACACTGGCTTCAACCTACACCCTGTAAACAACCAAACAGCCTCCAGTCCCAGTGCCTTGGAAGGTTATTTTTACTATCCGTGGAGTGTATATTATTATTTCATTTATTTTTACAGCTTCCATCACTTTAGTATAATCTGAAAGGAACGCTTACCTTTATCCTGAGTGCAGGACAGTATTTCCTCCTCTTTGGGGTTAGTCACCTGGGTGATAATGGACGGGTTGTCCATGGAAACAGAGTGCGATTTCACCTGGCTATTTCCCTCCCGGAGGCAGGTTTGTGTGCGTTTGTTTTTAGGGATCGATAGGCAGGTTTCTCTCTCAAAACTCCTTCAGGGACGAAGCCATTCAGGGGAAAAAAAAACGCGCGCACAAGGGACCCCTCCTATAGTGCCGCCTCCTCCTCCTCCAGCAGTAATTCCCAGTGGGGGTGTGAGGGAAAAGGAGGAAATATCACCCCCACCAAAAGAAAAATCCCGTATCACTCCCCCCCGCCAAATCACCACCCCTAGAACGTCCAAAATATATCACCCCCCAAAACACCCTGCCTAGGAAACCTCTCCACCCCCTAAACCCCTGTATGACCCAGAAATATGTACCAACCCTCCCTAACCTGTATCACCCCAAATCAGCCCAGCCCCCAATGACTATCTGAGCCTACCTACCCCCTAAATAACTCTCCTCCTTCCCAGCCTGGGTCACCCCCAAATCAACCCAGCCCCCAGTAATAAGCAGATCCCCCTCCTCCTAACCCGTATCACCCCCAAACCAACCCAGCCCCCAGTAATAAGCAGATTCCCCTCCTCCTAACCCGTATCACCCCCAAACCAACCCAGCCCCCAGTAATAAGCAGATCCCGCTCCTCCTAACCCGTATCACCCCCAAACCAACTCAGCCCCCCAAAACGGTCTGATCCTACCCAGCCCCCAGCTACCCTCGCCCCTCCCTCAGCCCCCCTCCCTAAGAAACCTGTAAGACCCCCCCACACACACGCGCAATCGCTACATGCCCACCGGAGCCGGAGCCGGAGCCAGAACCCGCACCCGGGGCGCTACCCCAGCCCAGGCCCCGGCCCGCCGGCCCCCCGCGGCAGCGTTGCGGGCTCCGCCGAGACACCAGCTCCAGGGGCAGGAGCCGCCACCGCCGCCCTGCGAGGAGGAGGAAGAACCGGGGTTGGGAGGGGGGGCCGGGCCGGGCTCCAGTCCGGGTCTCCGCGCTGCGCCACCGCTGCCCGCCGCCGCCGCGCTCAGAGCCTGTCAGTGCGCTCGCAGCGCGCCCCGCCTCCCTCCCCTCACAGCCAGGCCACAGGCGCCTCCCCCACCCGCTGCTTCCCCGCCGCGCCGCCAATAGCGGGACGCTCCAACATGGAGACGGAGGCGGTGGCAGGAGCCCGGCCGGCCGAGCGAGCGGTAAACAACGGGGCGGGGCCTCCGCCGCCCGGCGGGAAACGCCCCGCTCCGGCCGCTCAGGGGGCGGGACCAGCTCCGAGGGGCGGGGCTGGCACAGGGGGTGCGGGGGAGGGGCAAGCTACGTCCAAAAATGGGCGTGGTTATGCGTTGCGCGGGATAGCACTCGAGGGAGAGGCGTATCACGCAAAGGGCGGGATCAACTTTAAAAGTGGGCGTGGTTAAGCCTTAGGGGCGGGGTAACCCACACGAGGGGGTGGAGGTCATCCCATAGGGGCGGGGCTAACACGCAAGGGTGGTGCTATCCCGCAGTGGGCAGGGTCAACCTCAAAAGTGGGAGTGGTTATTCCTTAGGGGGTGGGGAGACACAGGAGTAGGAACTAGTCCACACGGGACCAGTCAACTTCAAAGCGGGGGTGGTCATTCCCTGGGGGCACTAACACCTGAGGGGGCGGGCCTATTCCACAAAGGTCAACTCCAAAAATGGGCTGTGCAATTTCATAGGGACCAACCCTCTCACACAAAGGGAGGGGTAACCTTCAAAAGTGGGAGTGGTTATTCTGTGGGAGGCAAAACTGACATAGATGAGGGGAGGGCCATCCCACAAGAGAAGGGGCTAACACATAGGAGTAAGAAGGGTTGTGTGGTAAGGCGGGGGAGCGCTAATACACGTTAACAGTGAGGTTATCCAGTGGCGTGTGCTACAAATGGGGGAGGGGGGCTCCCATAGGCAGTAACCAAAGCTATCACATTTGAAGGGAGGGAAGATCCCTGAGTGGAGTGGCGTGTGCTAACATAGGAAGGAGAGTATCAGAGGGGTAGCCATGTTAGTCTGGATCTGTAAAAGCAGCAAAGAATCCTGTGGCATCTTACAGACTAACAGACTTTTTGGAGCATGAGCTTTCGTGGGTGAATACCCACTTTGTCGGATGCATGTGGTGGAACCAGAGGCAGGTAACAGATCAACAGAGCCAGACGTGTATCCAGAAGCCTCCTACTGCAAGACAAATCCAAGAAAGAAACCAACAGGACTCCACTGGCCATCACATATAGCCCCCAGCTAAAACCCCTCCAACGCATCATCAGGGATCTACAACCCATCCTGGACAATGATCCCACACTTTCACAGGCCTTGGGTAGCAGGCCAGTCCTCGCCAACAGACAACCTGCCAACCTGAAGCATATTCTCACCAGTAAGTGCACACCGCCCCATAGTAACTCTGGCTCAGGAACCAATCCATGCAACAAACCTCAATGCCAACTCTGCCCACATATCTACACCAGCGACACCATCACAGGACCTAACCAGATCAGCCACACCATCACCGGTTCATTCACCTGCACGTCCACCAATGTAATATACGCCATCATATGCCAGCAATGCCCCTCTGCTATGTACATCGGCCAAACTGGACAGTCTCTACGGAAAGGAATAAATGGACACAAATCAGATATTAGGAATGGCAATATACAAAAACCTGTAGGAGAACACTTCAACCTCCCTGGCCACACAATAGCAGACCTTAAGGTGGCCATCCTGCAGCAAAAAAACTTCAGGACTAGACTTCAAAGAGAAACTGCTGAGCTTCAGTTCATTTGCAAATTTGACACCATCAGCTCAGGATTCAACAAAGACTGTGAACGGCTTGCCAACTACAAAACCAGTTTCTCCTCCCTTGGTTTTCACACCTCAACTGCTAAAACAGGGCCTCATCCTCCCTGACTGAACTAACCTCCTTATCTCTAGCTTGCTTCTTGCTTGCATATATATCCCTGCCCTTGGAAATTTCCACTACATGCATCTGACAAAGTGGGTATTCACCCATGAAAGCTCATGCTCCAAAATATCTGTTAGTCTATAAGGTGCCACAGGATTCTTTGCTGCTTTTATAGGAAGGAGAGGGGATAATTCTGGGGTCGAAGGGCTACCCCAGACTGGGGACCCATACAAATGTGATGGAGGAGGCTACCTTATTCCAGAGGGACACAGCTAGTGCACAGGGGTGGGATACTGATATCCACATTGTGGGACAGGAGGGGAGGGGCTAATAGCCAGAGGGCCAGTCTAATGCCCAAGAGTGGGAGGGGCTAACAATGAAGTTGAGGCTAACAGGGAAAGTTATACAAGTACAAGCTAAACACATAAGAGAGTGAGGCTGGCAGTGTTGTTGGGTGGCTTGCATGGGCAGAACTAACACAGCTCACAGACATTGAATTCTTAGAAGACGACAACAGGGTGAGGCTAGCCCAAATGAGTGGCAGAGGCTAACCCACATAAGAAGATGGGGCTGACACGAAGGGGCCAGGTGGCAGCTACAGAAGTAAGTGACAGAGGCTATTCTCTGAGCCTAATTCAGCAAGGATTACAAATTGTTCTCATGTGATATATGTATGAAATGGGCCTGAGTTCCAGATCACAAACTCATTGCCAAGCTTTATACTACTTTGTGAGCTCCTGTGGGTAGGGACTGTCTCTTATTATGTGTTTCTATAGTGCCTGACACAATGGGGCCCCCATCTCAGTTAGCTCTAGTGAGAGCTCCTACAGCAGGTGCTAATGTTGCCTTATTCACTTAAAAAAATTAAAAGAACCATAAAATGTTAATGTCACATGACAAGTGTGTGTGCGGGGGGAGACTAAATCTCAGGAACCCCTTGCTCAAATGACCTCAAATTTGGACCACTAGTTTTACACTAGACTCCCACAAGGCACAGTGATTTTTGAGACACTCCAAGTAAACATGCGGCTTTCAGAGCACATAGACTAATCTGCTGTTAAACAATAAGCTAGTCTCAGTCTTAACTGTAGTGGTACTACTGCCCTGCTACAATACATTAGAAAGAATTGGTAACACTGTAATTGTCAAATACACACTGGGAGTGAGCAAGGGGAGTTAAAAAGTCAGACACCGGACCAAAAACATGACGTAATCTCTTTTTAAAAACAAATTTCATGATTTTGGGAGGTCAAACTAATGATTTTTGAACGTTGGAGGTCAGCATTACTGTGAAATTTTTCAAAACAACTCGGCCTGAGGCGGACAACTGCCATGGAAAATTTGAACCCAAACGACTGAAGTTTGATCGAGTTATAAGCCACTGAAAACAGGGTCTTAGAATGCAAACTGTTAAGCAGCCTTGCTGCCAGCTCTGCCTATAACAGTAAGTAAAGATGGCCATCAGTTTTATACCTTCTTATGCTTCCTGAAATAAAATAATTGGACATCTTCAGAGGGATTGTATTCATTTTGTTTGTTGTTTTGTTCAGTTTTTTTTGTTTGGGCCCCCTCCCTGCCCCATTTCCCACTTTCCTCTGACTGTGACATAGAAGATAAGACTATGTCTACACTGCTGCCTGTGTCAGCAAAACTTATATTGCTCAGGGGTGTGAATATTCCACCACCTCCAGGGCCGATGCAAGGAAGTTTCACGCCCTAGGCGAAACTTCCACCTTGCGCCCCCCCCCAGCCCTGCAGCAGAACCACCCCCCCCCCCCGAAGTGTGCTGCCTGCCCCAGTGGCAGCTCCCTACCCCCTGGTCTGAGGAGCCCTGCAGTATCTCCCCACCCCACCCCATCTTCCAGTTCCAGATCACAAACTCATTGCCAAGCTTTATACTACTTTGTGAGCTCCTCTGGGTAGGGACTGTCTCTTATTATGTGTTTGTATAGTGCCTGACACAATGGGGCCCCCATCTCAGTTAGCTCCATCTTCACCGGCGGGGGGTCTTTCTGCCCCGAAGTGGAAGGACCCCCTGCCAGCGAGGACCAGGAGCAGAATAAGCTCCAGGGGCCCGGGCCCCAAAAGAGTTTTCCGGGGCTCCCGGAGCAAGTGAAGGACCCTGCTCCAGGGGCCTCAAAAAACTCTCGTGGGGGCCGCTGGGGGCCTGGGGCAAATTGCCCCTCTTGCCCCCCTCTCTCGGCAGCCCTGCTGGCGCGCTGACCCAGAGGAAGCCCTGGGCTGCCGGCTGCCACGACGGCGCCCTGACCCGGGGGACCCCCTGGGCTGCGGACTGCTGCGGCGGCGCCCTGACCCGGGGGACACCCTGGGCTGCCGGCTGCCACTGGCAGCTCAGACTCCCTCTCTGTCCCAGCAGCAGTGGCTGCGCAACCATTTAAAAAAAAATTGGGGGGCACTTTTTGGCGCCCCCAAATCTCGGCACCCTTGGCAACCGCCTAGTCCGCCTAAATGGTTGCACCGGCCCTGACCACCTCAGAGCGACATAAGTTGCATCGACATAAGCGCTTGCGTGCACAAGTGCTATGTTAGTGGGAGAGCTTCTTCTGCCGACATAACTTATGCTGCTCGTGGACATAGTTTCTTTATGCCAATGGGAGAGGTGTCTTCCATCAGCATAGAGCATCTTCAGCAGATGTGATGCAGTGGCTCAGCATTGTACGTATAGACATGGCCCGAGACAGTGTAGTCAAAGACTTGGTCTACACTACAGTTAGGTCAACATAATGCAACTTATGTCAATCTAACTATGTCAGTTTGTACGCTACGGCCTTGCTCCCAATGATGTAAGTACCCTGCTACACCACCATAATAATGCCAGGCATAGGGCTTATGTTGGCGTAGTTAGGGCAACGCATTGTCTGTGTAGACACTGCATTCCTTACATGGGCTGTTGGCTGTCTTGTCAAGAGCCCTGAAATTGACAAGAAGGCCAGCTCCTGGCTCTTCAGCTGGGATGCTGCTGGGTCTCTGCTCCAAGCCGGGCTGCCACTCAGCCTGGGCTCCCTGTTCCCACAAGGAGCCCTGGTGCCCCCGGAGTCCCGGCTCCCTACTCCCTGCTCAGAGAATGGCAGACGACTGGACTCCGAGTGTGGATCTCTCCATTGGAGGCAAGAAGCCGTGGGAGGCTGCCCCACTGCTTTTGGCTGGGAGCAGGGAGGCAAGAAGCCTGGGGGCAGCTGGGCTCCTGGTGGGGAGCTGTGCAGAGCTGGGAGCCATGGCTCTCACCCTGTCTCCTCTCCACTGCCCCTTTTCAGTTCGTGGAAGTGCTCCTGGCGAGGACGAGCACCATCAAGGGTAGTGTGGACATCAGCCACTGGAGTAATTACTGTGTTGGCTGTAAATTGACCTAACATAGGTTGATTTAAGATTGTAGTATAGACATGCCCAAAGGCACAGAATGTTTGGAACTCACATCCATGCAATAAAGTGGGAAGTGATCAAATATCTCCTGGTTTAACATGTCCTGATTCTTGTATGTACATATATTTCAAAGGAGAATTATACTCTGTTTTGCTTTGTTGAGAACAGGGCCCCAATAGACTTGCATTAAGATGTTTTCTCATCATAATCTCTTGTAAGGTATCAGAGTGGGGTTTTCAAGCAGCTGCACTGAAATTACAATTGCATTTCAACCACATCACAGTTATACCATGGAAGCATCATAAAATAAGGACGTTGTAACTTTATATTGACACAGTTTCACTACTATAATCTGCCATTGTAATGGCACTATTTAGGAGACAATGAATGAATTGCAATGGGATAATTAAGGGATAATCTCTGTTCCTTTGAAGTATACAAAGCAATAAACAGCTGCTGTAACTGATTAATAGCTGAAGTGAAGTTGAGACATTTAATCAATCTATCAAGCCATTTATTGCAAGAATACTGTAGTTTACAATAACTTCACAGCATTTATGTTAATGAGATAAACTGCAGTGTTTTCCTTTCCTTACAATAGTACCACGGGATCTTAATCCTTCCCTCATGGAAGTCAAGTGTAAAATTTCTCTAGCAGGAGTAGGATGGGCCCTCATTGAGCTGATAGCAGCAAAAGTAAATGCTTCCTTTTTAACATAGAACACTTTGCTACAAAACAAGTTTTTTCCCATTTGAAAACATCCCATGGAATTGAAAGGGACATGATCTAGTGCCAAGACCACATGATTGGAAGTTAAGGAAAAGAGCTGCTTCTGCCAGTGACTTGATCTCTGATCTTGAGCAAGTTACCTAGCATCTCTGTGCCTAAGGCCTGGTCTACACTGGGGGGGAGGGGCAGGATCAATCTAAGATACGCAACTTCAGCTATGAGAATAGCGTAGCTGAAGTTGACGTATCTTAGATCGAATTAAAATTACTTACTTCACGTCTTCGCAGCACTGGATCAATGGCCACGGCTCCCCCGTCGACTTTGCTTCCGCCTCTCACACTGCTGGAGTTCAGCAGTCGAGGGGAGAGCGATCAGGTATCGATTTATCATGTCTACACTATACGTGAAAAATCGATCCCCAATAGATCGATTGCTACCTGCCGATCTGGCGGGTAGTGTAGACGTACCCTCAGTCTTCCCATCTTCCAATAAAATGGAAATAGTACTACCCACCTGCCATACCAGCTTGTCCTGAGGCTTAATTAATTATTGTAAAGCACAGGAGATCCTTGGATAAAAGGTGCTATGTAAATTTAAGAGTATTTTAAGAGCAAAGTTGGAAACCAATATATTCTAATTCTGTTACATGGCCCTGAACTCAGCACAGGAATGAGAGAGGGACTGGAGGATGTGAGTCCAGTGATCAAAGGCAATTTTAAATGCTTCCCAAATTGTTGGACTGCCTGCCCCACCTCTGCTTAAAGTCACATTCTGCTTCCCATGGGCCCCTAAAAATAGCCAAAGCGCATGTACTTTCTCTGTCTCTGCTTGCTACTCACATATCTCCTCTCCATACCTTATCCCAAAGGCTGGCAGCCAAGGGTAACTCAAGCAGCTCTGTGCTGATAGGGAAACCCCATTTAATTGAGTGTATTCCCCCAGGGCCACGTCTGCGTGCTTTACCCTATTCCAGTAAGAGATTCCACCATTTCATCCATGATGCTATGAAAGTTCTTTTCCTGACTCAAGATACAATTACTTCAAGGACTAATACCAAATAAAGATAAATAAGTAAATAAATTAGTTTTGGTCTGGAGCTTTGCAGCACCAACACCAAACACACACCCCCTCCCATCCAGGTGAATCTCTGATTTATTTGCCCAATTTCAGCTCATGATCTTAAATGGACAAGATATTTATTTCCCCTTATATTTGCCAATGGGAGAAATATTTCTCCAACCAAAATGTATAGCTGATATCCTCCTGGCAGCCATTGTAATTGCCCTCTGGATGTATAGGAACGGATTTGTTTTCGGAGTGGTTTACACACAAACTTGCATTGGAAGTCTGTGTATAGACACTTTTATTTCAAAACAAGCATCCACACCCAGCCTAGCACCAAAATAACAGAAGGCATGAATGAATTAGTTATTTCAGGGAAAGTATGTGCCTAGACCAGCCTTTTAGATCTTTAAAAATGCCGTCAGTGCTTGGGAGGGTGAGAGATGAAGTACTCAAAGGATTGCAACATAACCAGCACTGTTATAAAGCTGAATAATGCTTAGAGCAGTGGTTACCAACTTTTCTGGGCAACTGCTCGATTTATAACAGCTCGCACACACCACACCAATTCATCTGTTCCTGTCCTAACTTGTAATGAGCTTTCTGCAGTTGCAAGATGCTTTTTTTGGGATGCCAAAGCTGTGTTGCAGGTTGAAACTTGCACAATCGGATGGGAGACAAGCAGTAGCGTAGCACTAGCTCTTGTTACAAAAGCTCCTCATTAAAATAGGAGAGGACAGCTCCAAATACAAGTCATATAAGTGTGAAGTACTGGTACCTCTGTATGCAGCGTTGCTTGTACAAATGCTGGCTGTATGAGAGAAGACAAATCTCTCTTTTGAAGGACTTTAGTGCATTGAGATGTACACAGTAACTCTCAGGCATGCTGTGAAATGTTTTAAACATGCATTGACTCTATAGGAATATGCTCGCGCTGAGTATTAAATAAAGCCCTGAATATTTAAGTACATCTGCCTAGGAACCAGGAATGCCTCTTTTGTAGATTTCAAGCTCCTCAAAACAGGACCCGCCCTCTTCATTTTCTACAAAAGGCCATAATAAGAATGGCCACAAACCTCTCTGCATCTAGAACTAAATATAATACTCATTTCTTCTAGCTGCTTTTCCCATACCAAGTGTTTCTCTCTCACATACACCACTGGGCTGTCTATATTAGCCTTATTTCCCACTAATGCTGCAACTCCACTGGTACCCTCTCTGTGAAGTCTAGTGCGATGTCTGGTTGCTGACATTTGAACCATCTACATCTAACCCTGTTCAGAGCGGGTCTAGATAGCACAGGCTGCGTCTTCCCTAGGGAAAAAGATATATTTTTAATCAGCATTAAGCAAATCCATAGGAACTAACCCACATTAATTAAAATAGGAATTTTGTCAACCAGCTAAAGTAAAATTACATCTGCCTTGTCTTCAGTAGGTGTGTAACATGGGTTAGTAAATATATTAAAATTCTTTTTTCTCCCTAGTGAAGACCAAGCCACAGTGGTTAACACTCTGGGGATTGCCAGAGCCATTTTCCACGGTAAGATTATGTCTTCACTGCAAAAAAAGTGTGTTTTTCACGTTGACACTAACCAAGTCAAGGTACTTCAGTTATTACATCCATGGAGCTAATCAAGGAAAACCTCAGGTTTAGTGTTGTCTTTGACTAGCTGCATTGACAACAAAACTACAGTGTCTTGTTTCCACTTCAATTTTACATTGAGTCAGCTACTTGGATGTGAAAAAAAAACACCATCTTTTTTTGCACGGAAGACATAGGTTAGAGCACCTTCTACATCTAGGAACTTGGGACTTGCTAAGGTGAATCACACTCAAGGTCCACCACCTAGGCCAGGATCCTGTCTCTGAAAGTGGCCAGTGCCAGATGCTTCAAAGGAACATGTAAGAACCCTGCAGTAGGTAGATGTGAAATAATCTGTCATCCCCAGATTAGGCCTCATCTTGGTCTCTAATGATTAGAGGTTGGTTTAAATCTTGAAGCTTGAGGTTTACATCCTCTTCAGAATTTTGTTATTAATTATAATGCTGGATATTCTTATTTGAGTGTAAAAAAGGATGCACACAAACAAACCTTAATTCAAACCAACATTTACTCCTCCCTGCAGAGATGGAAGAGAGAGAGATATTATATCTTTTTTAACTATGGTGATGGAGAGCAATACAAGAACCAGGATGGGTAGATATACATGCTCTAGAAATACTGTATGGATGCAGTCAGCCATTATCATAAACCACTCCTAGAAACCCAGTACAAATGATAAAAATGCAAAAGTAAATAAATATCAGCACAACATCCAAATACAATATTTAGCATTATAAAATAATTCCAACAATTACTCTAGGATTTTTACAGTAACTTTCATACTTACGTGTTTTGTGTTTTCACACACACCAGGGTTCATCAGCAGGGTGTGAACCTACAATATTCAGCACAGACCTTTTCCACTTCAGCACCAGGTGTATCCAGACCACATCACACAATCCATTGTCTACAGCCAAGCTCTAAGATCTTGTCAACTGTTTGAAATGGGCCATCCTGCTTATCACTACAAAAGGTTTATTTTTCCTTCTGATAACAGCCCACCATAAGTGATTAGTCTCGTTAAAGTTGGTATGGCAACATCCATTTTTTCGTGTTCTCTGTGTATATATATCTTCCTACTGTATTTTCCACTTCATGCATCCAATGAAGTGGGTTTTAGCCCATGAAAGCCCAAATATATTTGTTAGTCCCTAAGATGCCACAAGGGCTCCTCGTTATCTTTACTGTTGATTTAGATTATGGTGAGCACCCAAAATGTGCAGAGTGCTTTCCAAACATACCGGGTGACGGTCCCTGCCTGGGACCACTTACAATCTAAAAGACAGATGAAGGGTGGGGAAGTGGATGTGAAATACAAACAGAGACCTGGATTCCACAATGTACTTAAGCACATACTTAACTTAAAGCACATAAGTGAATTGCCTCATAGAAGTGGGGCTACTCATTATTAAGGGCAGGCACATTTTAAGGTCCCAAGCCCGATCAGGGTTAGAGTAACCAGGGCAATGAGAGGCACATAGCTTGTTAATTACAATATTTTGTTTTTAAATTAAACATACTGAGTCCTGATGCAGCAGGAAGTATGAGGTCTGGGGGAAAGGAGCATGCTACTGTAGAGGTGGATAAACCTCCTTGCTACATGGTATAGGGAATCTGTGGGAAGGAGGAGACATGCATTCAGAGGGATCATAGAAGTCAGGTGGGGCCCTGAATTAGGACTTCAGGTAGATTCTGCACACATTATGTAGTACCTTCCTCAGGGCACCATTCCACTGAAACCAATAAGGTGACTTGTGAAATGGAGGAAAACTCAGTGCAACCAGGGTAATGCAATTTCATATAATTTTGGTCTTTAGGTTGAAAAGAGAGTTAGAAAAACCCCATACTGAAGATCTCTTTAATGTATTAAGAAAAACCCCATACTGAAGATCTCTTTAATGTATTATTCTGTGCTACTTTTTGAGTGAACTATTATTCATAGTGGATAGGTATCTAATTAAAAAGAGTGGTTCTCAGAAGAAAATCATGCTATCAGAAAAATAAAATCAAAACAATTAAGATTTGCAGCGAGAATTCTAGCCAGTGCATTATTCTATAGCAATTCATTCCAAATTATGTAGATAGCACTTAGGTGATTTTCTAGGCACTACGCCAAAACCTGAGAACACATTACTACATCATAATTCACAATCTATCAGGCCTTATTGCTTAATGATGTGATGGCTTTTGAAAAATGAAGTGATTTGATTGGCTGAGGATGATGTTATCTATGTATATTAACTAGAGATGGATGAATACTGCAAAAATATTTGAAATAGAAGAAATTAATTCCCTTTGATGGTATTTGTAACCCACTTTTCTTTGCCTTTTCAGGAGCATTCATGCAGGGGAACTTTTATTTGTGGGACGTTCATGAAACAGGACAGTGTCATGAATGCTTTTGTGAATTTGTGAGTGCCCACCCACGTTGGGAGGGCTTATAGGGCAGAAGGCAGAGGAAGAGGACTCAGCCTTGGTGGGTAGAAGGGAACGAAGTGGGAAGAAGAGTGAGGGGGCAGAATCCACGGAAAGAGAGACAGCCCTGAGCAGGTGTGAATTAGATGCTGTGGCTTGGAGGGAGAAAAAGAGTGTGATGGGGGAGAGGAGAAAAGAGTGATGAGGCCAAGTAGAGGAATGGGAGAGAGGTGATTATAGAAACCTCATCATTTCAGTCTAGGCACTCACTCACACTCAGAAGGGTTCACTATCAAAGTGGCATCTGTTTCTATAGGTTTCTGGTGAGACAGTCCTCAGCACCTGATTGCTGGAAAAATGCCGATAAAGTAGGTGGAGTTCTGAGTGGAGGAACAAAATGACTAAAGGGCAGTGCTTAATTTGTAATGAAAGAGATGCTGGGGCTCAAGAAATTGGGTGCTGCAGCTCAAGCAATTTTTCTACAAGCCCTGGTACAAATTAGGCACCGCTAAAGGGGCTGGGACTATGAGGGAAAACTAAATGAATTTGATAATATAGTGTATAGGAGCATTCCCATCCTCCTTCCCAATTGTTTATTTTGCTCTGTACACAACAAAAACAATAAGGCATGGGCACAATTGTGTCCTTGTGATGCTCAGTACCTCAAAGTTGCACCCTGGAACCCCCACATTCACCACTGTTATATGACTGTGATATATTTTGTACAACGTACTCCTTGTGAGGCATCATTTAAAAAATCTTGATCTGTTGAACCGTAATAGCCTGTTGAACTGTATTTACTATTGCTGAATGTGAAGTTGTGAAGTGTTGCTATGTGTGTCACTTGAAATGTGTGGTGAGGTTGGGAATGGTTACAGCTGGCCTTTTAGTTGGAACATAGGAGCAGCCATCACTGACCAGACAGGCGCTAATGCAGGGCCGCCCAGAGGGAGGGGCAAGTGACGCAATTTGCCTCAGGCCCCAGGCCCTGAAGTGGCCCCCACGAGAATATACTATTCTATAGTATTGCAACTTTTTTTTATGGAAGGCGCCCCTGAAATTGCGTTGCCCCAAGGCCCCTGAATTCTCTGGGAAGCCCTGCACTAATGGATGATCAAGAAGAATCCACTCTCCAAGAGGCTCCTTACACATACACAGTGGGAACTGCCTGACCAATGGGGCTGCCTAACCAATGGAGACTGCCTGACCCCTACGTCACAGCAAGGATCTTTCTAGCAGCTGGAAGAAGGTATTAGAAGAGAAACAGTGACATCATTACTTGGCCTCCTGCCCACCTATCATAAACAGATAGTTAAGGGTTAATGCCTCTTTTACCTGTAAAGGGTTAAGAAGCTCAGTAAACCTGGCTGACACCTGACCAGAGGACCAATAAGGGGACAAGATACTTTCAAATCTTGGTGGAGGGAAGTCTTTTGTTTGTGCTCTTTGTTTGGGGGTTGTTCGCTCTTGGGACTAAGAGGGACCAGATGTCAATCCAGGCTCTCTAAATCTTTCTGAACCAGTCTCTCATGTTTCAAACTTGTAAGTAACAGCCAGACAAGGCGTGTTAGTCTTATTTTTGTTTTCTCAACTTGTAAATGTTCCTTTTTGCTGAGAGGATTTTACCTCTGTTTGCTGTAACTTTGAACCTAAGGCTAGAGGGGGTTCCTCTGGGCTATCTGATTACCATGTAAAGTATTTTCCATCCTGATTTTACAGAGATGATTTTTACCTTTCTTTTCTTTAATTAAAAGCCTTTTTTTCTTAATACCTGATTGATTTTTCCTTGTTTTTAGATCCAAGGGGATTGGATCCGGACTCACCAGGGATTGGTGGGAGAAAGAAGGGGGAATGGTTAATTTCTCCTTGTTTTAAGATCCAAGAAATTGGATCTGGACTCACCGGGGAATTGGTGAAGGAGTCTCTCAAGGCTACCCAGGGAGGGGAAGGTTTTGGGGGGAAAGGGAGTGATCCAGACACTGAAACTTCTGGATGATGACAGTGATACCAGATCTAAGCTAGTAATTAAGCTTAGAAGTGTCCATGCAGGTCCCCACATCTGTACCCTAAAGTTCAGAGTGGGGAAGGAAACTTGACACCACCTTATCTCAATACCTGGAAGATCCTCCGGAAGACCAAGACTTTCAACTAAGGAGATTGATCCCAGGCTGGAAGGGAGTTCAGTCTGAGTACTGAGAACTACAATTGCCTGTAACATCTATTAGGGTGAGAGACTGTTTGATTCAAATCGTGCTTAGTCTGTTAAATGTAGAATTTGGACTGCATGTCAATTTTTATTTCTTAGGTGACCACTTTTGATCTCTATGCCTGCTACTTATAATCACTGATAGTCTATCTTTCTGTAGTTAATACATCTGTTTTATATTTTACCTAAAACAGAATGGTTTTGTTTGAAGGGTATGGGGAATCTCAGCTCAGATTACAAAGGCTGGTGAGTATCTACTTTTCCATGAAGTGGCAAACTAATTAATGAGCTTGCACTGCCCAAGAGAGTCTTGAGCATTGTAAGACGGTATATTTCTGAAGAGCAAGGCTGGGGTGATTGGCTGGTGCGTCTCTCTGTATGATTCATGAGTGGCTCAGGGAGCATTCATGTAATGCAGCTGGGTGTGGGTCTCTACATGCTGATGACTGAGTGATCGCAGTGCCTAGACGGGTGTTGCTGTTTGCCATTGGCACAGCTTTGTGAGAGACAGTCCAAGGCTAAAGAGTTAAAGGAGCACAGTGGTCCCACAGTTCCAGGTTCTGGCCTGGGGATCCTGTCACAGTCCTAAATAACCATGTTTGCTAAATATACACACACATTCCTGGCCTGGCTGCATATCCTTTGCTTCTCTGGTTGGTTTCTGGCAACTTCTGGCACTAGTGTGCTCACCAGTTATTCAAAGGGATAATACCTTCTTCCTATATATTACGGATATATATATCTTAGCTAATCGACGATAAAGCAGAGACCATAATATGTATCTATAAATATCTGGAGGGCTTAAACGTCAAGGAAATGTATTATATAGGGCTGTACAAAGGAATTTATAAATAGGAGTGGAATGAAATTAATAAAAGGGCAGTTTAGGTTAAATATTTAGATTAAATACCAATAAACACTTTGACTGTGTAATTAGTATTAATTATTATGATTGCAGCAGCATCTAGAGGTCTCAGCTAAGATCAGGGCCCCACTGTGCTCAGTGTGGTACAAAAACACATAGTAAGAAGCATATCCTGAAAGACAAACCAAAGGTGGGAGAAAGGAAATGTTATCCCCATTTTACAGATGGTGATCTGAGGCCCAGAGAGATTAAGTGACTTGCCCTTGGTCACACAGGGAGTCTATGATATGGATAGGAATTAAATCCATCTTTTCTGAGTCCCAGTCTGGTGCTATCCTTCCTTTCTCAAATGGGATTAAACCACCAATCCAGTCAAGGCACAGGAAAAAGTCCTGTGGGGAAAATCCTGCCCTGCTAGCCAGAGGATGGACTAGATCCATGATTTCCAGTTTTACGATTTATCTGTCATAAATATAAGTACTGGAACTCAACCAGTATTATGAACATACACAAAACAGGCTTGGTGTATATTCTATTGTCATCAGGCGAGTGCAGTGTAATAAAATAATAAACTCAGCACTTAATAAAGTACCAATTGTAAAACTTAACTGGTGCATTCAATCAGTGAGAAATCTGTGCTTGTTTATTTTGACGATCGCATCACAGCAGGGCATCACTGAGCCTTTTCCAACCAAAAGCCTGTTCCAAGCCTCCAACTTAATGGCTGTCATTGCTGAGATTTCCAGCGCACAAAGACACATGGTTGTAAATGGAAGTTAGTAGATCATGGCCTTATTAGCTAGAGATGGTTATGCAGTCTTGTCAGAACTCCAAAATTCAAACAATGGGACAGTGATGAGCTGGCTTTTGAGGCTGGTATCACATGTTAATTCAATTAATTGGGTCTTCAACTCTGTGGCGAGATCAACACATGAAATATAGGTGTCCCAACTCAATCAGATCCTGCCTGTCTGTCATCTGTAACGCATGCCACAAATTATTTTCTTTGGAACACTCTGCTGTGATAAGAAACATGTGGACCTGACATTTTCAGCCTACTTATCTCTCCACGAGACTAGTTTTTTTCTTGACAGTCAATATACAAATATATATTTTCCCCCATGGCCAGAGACAGAGAAGCAGTTTCCCCTGCATGCTTGCATTAAGCTTATTTGGAGGCGAAAATATGCCACTAGGTACAAGTAGAACTTGTCTTCAAAGAACGTAATTAAACTGGAAAACTGTGTTGCAATGTCCTGGTTCAATGAAGGTTTGCAACATTTTGCTGCTTGTTAATTTGCTTGCTTCTGGGCATAGCAGAAGTTTAATGTACTTGGCTCCCATTTCTATGCACAATAGACTTTAACTGTATAGCATTATGGGTGAAATTCACCCCTGGCCAAAGGCCTATCCCAAGACCTGTGCACCACTTAAGTGTACTAGCTTTTACTAGGGCTGGTTAATAATGAAGAGAACACATTGGCCAATCAGTTGGCAGATAAATGACTGCTTCAATTTGCTGCTGTTTATGTGGTTGTGCTGTTCATTATTTGCAAGTATTCATGTGACCAGTGGTATTTGGGAACGTGTTTGCATCACTGGGTGGGATGGCCCTTTAAGGGAGTTGGGCTTAACTAATGAGCTGTCTCCCATGTGATGGATCAGGTGACAGCCTACTGGTCACCTGGTCCTCATATAAAAGTTCAGCAAGCAGCTTAGTCAAAGAGCAGAACCTGCAAAAGGCTCTGGGTGAGGGGAAGGAACTTGGTTTATCTTTGAGTTATGCTGACTTTTTTTTAATTTGGAGAACTACAATTCAACCCTGAAAAGCTGATGTCCTGCTGCTCTTAGGAGGCTATCTGGTGCACTGCTAGCAAGTTGGCCTACTGGCTTACAGTTTTCAAATCCTGGAATTTTTGGGAGTTTGCACTGAAAACACATTGTTTATTATTGGGCATTCATTGTTCTCCTGTTAAGAGTTTCAGTCATCCTGTCAGGGAGCAGCAAATGACATGTGAGCAAACACAGACCATAAACTAAATGAACAGCTCAGAAATAGCTCTCAATGAGCCAGTCTGAAATATTTGTTGAAATTATTTGGAATCAGATAGTTGGAACCCACCCTTCTGTTGAGTGGTACCTTTCTCTACAAGTAGTCCTGCTGGTTTGTTTGGATTTTTAGTTTGACCAATACTGTTATTCAACCAGGTGGATTTTGGCTTATAGCTTTACCTGCTGTCTTTGGGACACCATGCAGTCCAGCATACAGGCTAGTGCTTTCCACTACAAAAAATGGCAACCCCATGACATTGATTGCTCCAGTATGTACTTGGCGGTGTCTGTGGCTTTGTGTTCACTGCTAAAAAAAAGAAGACATATTACCATTGGTTAACCAATGCATATTAACTATCCTGAGACGTACACCAATAAAATAAACAGGAGTACTTGTGGCACCTTAGAAACTAACAAATTTATTTGAGCATAAGCTTTCGTGGGTTACATGCATCCAATGAAGTGGGCTGTAGCCCACGAAAGCTTATGCTCAAATAAATTTGTTAGTCTCTAAGGTGCCACAAGTACTCCTGTTCTTTTTGTGGATACAGACTAATATGGTTGCTACTCTGAAACCACTAAAACAGCATGACATTGCAAGGTTTATACTCTGATCTGGAGGATGGCGTGGATTGCACCCTCAGCAAGTTTGCAGATGACACTAAACTGGGAGGAGTGGTAGATACACTGGAGGGTCGGGATTGGATACAGAGAGACCTAGACAAATTAGAGGAGTGGGCCAAAAGATGAGGTTCAGCAAGGACAAGTGCAGAGTTCTCCACTTAGGACGGAAGAATCCCATGCACTGCTACAGACTAGGGATCGAGTGGCTAGGCAGCAGTTCTGAAGAAAAGGACATAGGGGTTACAGAGGACGAGAAGCTGGATATGAGTCAACAGTGTGCCCTTGTTGCCAAGAAGGCTAATGGAATTTTGGGCTGTATAAATAGGAGCATCACCAGGAGATCGAGGGACATGATCATTCCCCTCTATTTGGCACTGGTGAGGCCTCATCTGGAGTACTGTGTCCAGTTTTGGGCCCCACACTACAAGAAGGATGTGGAAAAATTGGAAAGAGTCCCACGGAGGGCAACAAAAATGATTAGGGGGCTGGAGCACATGACTTATGAGGAGAGGCTGAGAGAACTGGGATTGTTTAGTCTGCAGAAGAGAAGAATGAGGGGGGATTTGACAGCTGCTTTCAACTACCTGAAAGGGGGTTCCAAAGAGGATTGATCTAGACTGTTCTCATTGGTAACAGATGACAGAACAAGGACTAATGTTCTCAAGTTGCAGTGGGGGAGGTTTACGTTGGACATTAGGAAAAGCTTTTTCACTAGGAGGATGGTGAAGCACTGGAATGGGTTAGCTATGGAGGTGGTGGAATCTCTTTCCTTAGACGTTTTTAAGGCCTGGCTTGATAAAGCCCTGGCTGGGATGATTTAGTTGGAGATTGGACCTGCTTTGAGCAGGCGGGTGGACTAGATGACCTCCTGAGATTCCTTCCAACCCTGATATTCTATGATTCTATGATTCAACCTATCAACCAAAGCTTAAAATCTTCAGCTCTCTCATCAGTTTTTCTGTGTACTATGAAACACACTTCCCCAGTTCACTGGGAAGTGGAGCACACATGACATCAATTATTTGCAATAGAATCCCCAAGTAATTCTCTACAAGTGATATTAGGAGCTGGTAGGATCCACTTCCCCTCAGTCATAGGAGGCGTCTTACATTTTGCAGTTCTGTACGGTGCCAAAGAAGAAGCTGGTATTGTGTTTCCAGAAGCAGAAATGAATGAAGTTAGACCTTGCTTTTCTTTCCAAAACTGATATTTTTTTGGGAGAGCAAGGGACGTTCTTCTAGAAATATTCAACTATCGAGGGCTGGTTGAGTGCTTTAGGCAGGCAGTGCCGCGTAATGGTGACACTTTGGGATATACTGCTTAGGAGCAACTGTCCAAAGGCAGCTTTGCCTAGTGGCAATATTCTAGGGTAGTGTCACCCACTGGCAGGCGTCCCAAAGCTGCTCCATGTAGTGGCTACAGTTCAGGGGTAGCGTTGCTGAGTAGCGAGAGAGGGGAAGGTAGAGGAACCTGGGCCTGCCATACTCCACCAGGTTCTGACCCAGGGCCCTCTGAAACAGTGGACCCTGACACAGGGTTCAGGTCTCAATACTCCCAAGTGCATTCCCTGGGTTGCTTTCGACCTACATTCCAGCCACTCCAGCATTGACTGGTCCTTCTTGTGCTCCTTCCGATTCTTCTCCAGAGTCTGCTCCACTGGCAACAGCAAGTTGTCTCCTTTGGCTCCTTTGGTTGACTGGCTTCTTCTGGTGAAGACAGGAGTCTCGACCCCGAGGGCTTTCATGTCCCAGCAGGAGACTGCAGCACCCAGCCACTCCCCTCCTCAGTCCCTTTTGAATGCTCCCTCCACGGGGAGCATGCCCAGCAGGGACAAGGGGGCGTGGCTTCTTGGACCCAGAGCAGTTTAACCCTTGCCTCTCCATTGTGGGGTTGGTACACTGTCACATCAACTGATCTTTATCTTCATACTATATTGGCTCTCTCAGGGCCAGATTCTGCCACCATTATATGGATTGGGTGATACTTTACTCCTAAAATGAGCCACTGAAGAAACAGGCACTATTTCCAGAGCATGGGATTACTCAACGTGAGTAAGGTTGGCAGAATCTGTCCCAAAATATCTTGGAATTTGGTGGCTTCATGCTCTCACTGTCCAATATGCTTTGGCTGAGATTGTCTAAGGGATTTAAGTACCCAACTTACACTGAAATAGAGCTCTGTTATGACTTTTGTGATCTGGATTCAGTCTATTATACCATGTGTGTAACTTGTGACATTTGATGGGACCATATTTTTACTGTACAAGACTTTTCAGTACCTGATTCATCTCCCTTAGCATCACATTTTTGGGGCAGCAGTGACTGTTGTTTCCTCTGATGTACTTTCACATTACCTTAAATCAGTCCATTTTTACATGCAAGTCAATGCTCAAGATTAGAAAAATAAGCACAAGATTTCACATCACTGGATCCCACGATCAGCAACGGCTGATGCAGAGGAGGCACAGCTTGCTCTGGTTTTTTGCCATCAGATTACAGGCTGAGGCATCAGCTACATTGAGTGAGGGGGAGAGAAAGATAAAAAGAGGAGGAAGAAAACCATCTTTCTTTTCCCTTCTTCCTGCCCTGCTCCCCTTCTACCAGCTTGTCTTGGTCTCTCCCTGCCTCCAGACCTTTAAATTTGGTTAGCTGAGAAGAGATGGGAACAGACCATCTAGAGCTGCAGGGTAGAGTTGGGCAGGAAATGTGGGTTTTCTCCTCCAGGGAAATTTCACGAACCGCCCACTCCCTGCCAAAAAACAAACAAACCACAAAAACCCTAGAATGTTTTTTGGGTTTTAATTGAAAACCCTCAGAAATACACTGAAAATTTTCAACCAGTTTTGCAGCAGAACACTCCCAAAGTTTAACTGAAAATGGACATTTCCTGCGGAAGTTTCCATTTTTGGACAAAAGCAATTTTTCATCAAAAAATGTTTCATCTGAAACATTTCAGCCAGGTCTGTTGTATGATTAGAGGGGAAAGGGGAGAACAGTGGAAAGAGAAAGAAGTAGGAAAAAATCCAGCCCAGAGAGAAACCTGAGTTGCTTAAATTTAATGGGGTAGAATCTCAGCTGGTGCAAATTGGCATAATGCCACGGAATGCAGCCAGCCAATCAACTGGAGTCAACGGAGCTATGCTAATTTACACTCATTGAGCATCTGGTCCATATATCTTAAGAGAAACAGACTAGTAATGCAACTCCTCTAGTCTCCCATTACTTTTTTCTCTCTCCTCTTCATCCCAGCCCCCAGTCACATGCCACATCCAGCTCTTAAGAGACCAAAGGAGCTAGTGAACAGGAGCAGCTAACAGGGGAGTTTTGCAAGAGAGTTTACATGAGGAGTGTGTGTGGGGGTACATGCACTTAACATTCCTTAAAAGTCTTTAAACTTAAGTCAAAAAACACCCCCTAATAAAAACAAACAAAAAAGGAGCCAGCTGCAGGAGCAAAAAGAGAATGCAGGCAGAAGTCCAGCAACAGAGTGGGGGCCACCCAATTTATTGCACCCAATGCAGCATGTATGATTACCTGCCCTATGGGCAGGTGGTGTGTGTGTGCATTCAGTGCAAGGAGTTCCTGGCCCTCAGAGACTATGTATGAGCTTTGGATAACAGAGTGGCTGTGCTGGAGGAGCAGATGGAGACGGAAGTACATAGATGAGACTTTTCAGGACACAGTAGAATGGTCCCACCTCCAGTCTGACAGCCGCTGTGCTGCTGAGGAGGATGAAAGCCTCAGGGAAGGAGAACATCCAACTGGAGCAGAGGGAAACAATCCCATAGTTGAGACCCTCTTCCCAGATGATGTCGTAGTATTCTCTCGCACTGAGGATACCTCTCCGGAAGAGGGAACTCCAGTTATTAGGAAGAGATAGGTATTAGTAATGGGCAATTCGATCATTAGAAACAAAGATAGCTGGTATCAGAGAGGTAGCCGTGTTAGTCTGGATCTGTAAAAGCAGCAAAGAATCCTGTGGCACCTTAAAGATAGCTGGGTTTGCAATGACCAGGAGAACCGCATGGTGACTTGCATGCCTGGTGCGAAGGTTGTGGATCACCTGAGACATCTAGATAGACTTATGTGTTGTGCTGGGGAGGAGCCGGTGGCTGTGGTACATGTAGCTACCAGTGACATTGGGAAGGATAGGAGAGAGATCCTGGGAGCCAAATTTAGGCTGCTAGGTAAGAGATTGAAGTCCAGGACCTCCATGGTAGCATTCTCTGAAACGCTTCCGGTTCCATGCACAGGGCCAGTTAGGCAGGCAGAACTGCAGGGTCTCAATGCATTGATGAGACTATGGTATAGGGAGGGAGGTTTAGATTTATTAGGAGTTGAGGAAACTTTTGGGAAAGGGGGATCCTATCCAGGAAGGATGGGCTCCACCTAAACCAAAATGGAACCAGATTGCTGGTACTTAAAATTAAAAAGGTTGTAGAGCAGTTTTTAAACGAAGGGCTTGGGGAAAGCAGACAGGTGCAGAGGAGCATGTGGTTTGGACAGACACATCCCTTAGGGGAGGCTCTACTAATGGAGATTCTCTGTGTCCTAGTAAGGAGGAGAGTATGGAAGATAATACACAGGTAGTGTAGGGAAAAACTTTGGTGCTTAGCATCAGAGGTGCGCCATCTTGCAATGCCTGAACAACAACTAGGAATCCATCTTAGCTGCCCTTCTTCCCCCTCCTCAGATATAGTTTCCCGCTCTTTCTACCAAAAGGCGTGAAACCAAGCAAACCATGTGACCTGTGATCTGCCTGGTAACAGCAGGGCATATAACAGCTAGCATGTCAGAAGGAAGTGGCTGCCTTTCTGAGTGGCAGAGTCTGGAGGTGCTGCTGCTGCAACTGCTGGAAAGCACAGAAGATACCTCAGCTCTCTAGATTGCCTCACAGGAGTATGCTGAACACCGCGCTCATCCATCTGGTTGCAGGATGGTAGTTCTCACTTGCATACAGAGAGTGTGTCACCAGCTGAAACTTTTCTACTGAGGACAAACACACAACATCTCAGGGGTGTACAAGCTAAGTTATTGCCTGATCATGAGGTCCACTCCTTACCTGTAGGTTCATCTACCTGGACCGAGTCCGGAGCTGTCCTGTCATCATGAGGGTCTTCAGAGCTTCAAGATATGGTAGTGGTCCATTGATCCTCCATCCTCTTACCTGGGTCCCATCCTACAGGAGGGAACTTATCCTCAGGCACAGTCAGCATAGTGCCGGCCCTCTACTGACCTTTATATCACCTGTTGTGGGGGTCCTTGTTTTACCTGTGTTCCTATTCATTTGGTTTACCCCTGGTTTACCTTGTTCAGGACAGTTGATGGTTTAATAAATATCTTGGTTGTTTATACCCACACATCCTTCTTGGTTTACCTTTTTTTTTTAAGGGGCTAACAACAAACCCTAATGATAGATGTGTGTAGGGGGGTGTTCCTCTAGACTGGTTCAACAGGTAGGATCTGATGAGAAACAGTCAAATGAAAAAAAGTCTCATTCAGTTACATCATGTAATGGCAGATAGCTAAAAAGTGACAAGTTTTTAAAGTGCTGATATACCAGTGCTGGGAGTCTAAATGATAAGATGGGTGAACTAGAGTGATGCGTATTAAATTAGGTTATTGATATAAGAGGCATCAAAGACGCTTGGTGGAATGAGGACAATCAATGGGACACAGTAATACCAGGGTACAAAATATATCAGAAGGGCAGAACAGGTCATGCTGGTGGGGGAGTGGCACTATATGTGACAGAAAGCATCGAATCAAATGAAGTAAAAATCTTAAATGAACCGAACTGTACTATAGAATCTCTAGGGATAGTAATTCCATGCTTAAATAATAAGAATATAGCAGTAGAGATATATTACTGACCACCTGACCAGGATGGTGATAGTGACAGTGAAATGCTCAGGGAGATTAGCGAGGCTATTAAAATAAAAAACTCAATAATAATGGGCGATTTCATATTCATTGGGTACATATCATCTCAGGACGAGATGCAGAGATAAAGTTTCTTGACACCTTAAATGACTGCTTCTGGGAGTAGCTAGTCCTGGAACCCACAGGAGGAGAGGCATTTCTTGATTTAGTCCTAAGTGGAAAACAGGATCAGGTCCAAGAGGTGAATACAGCTGGACAATTTGGTAATAGTGACCATAATATAATTAAATTTAACATCTCTGTTAACACTACAATGGCCCAACACTGCAGCATTTAATTTCAGAAAGGGGAATTACACAAAAATGAGGAGTTTATTTAAACAGAAATTAAAAGGTTCAGCACCAAACGTAAAATCTCTGCAAGTTCCATGGCAACTTTTTAAAGACACCATAATAGATGCTCAACTTAAATGTATACCTCAATTTAAAAAACATAGTAACAGAACCAAAAAAGAGCCGCCGTGGCTAAACAACAAAGTAAAAGAAGCAGTGAAAGGAAAAAAGGCGTCCTTTAAAAAGAGGAAGTTAAATCCTAGTGAGGAAAATAGAAAGGAGCATAAACTCTGGCAAATGAATTGTAAAAATATAATTAAGAAGGCCAAAACAGAATTTGAAGAATAGCTAGCCAAAGATTCAAAAAGTAATAGCGAATTACTTTTTAAGTACATCAGAAGCAGGAAGCCTGCTAAACAACCAGTGGGGCTGCTGGACGATCGATATGCTAAAGAAGCATTCAAGAATGATAAGGCCATTGTGGAGAAACTAAATGAATTCTTTGCATTGGTCTTCATGGTTGAGGATGTGAGGGTGATTCCCAAACCTGAGCCATTCTTTTTTAGGTCACAAATCTGAGAAACTGTCCTAGATTGAAGTGTCAGTAGAGGAGGTTTTGGAACAAATTGATAAACTAAACAGTAATAAGTCACCAGAACCAGATGTTATTCACCCAAGAGTTCTGAAGGAACTCAAATGTGAAATTGAAGGACTACTAACTGTAGTCTGTAACCTATTATTTAAATGACTGTGTGAAGATAGCTAATGATACGCCAATTTTTAAAAAGATCTCCAGAGGTGACCCTGGCAATTACAGGCCGGTAAGCCTGACTTCAGTACCGGGCAAACTCGTTGAAACTATAGTAAAGAACAAAATTGTCAGACACATAGATGAACATAATTTGTTGGGGAACAGACATCATGGTTTTTATAAAGGGAAATCATGCCTCACCAATCTACTAGAATTCTTTGAGGGGGTCAACAAGCAGGTGGACAAGGGGGATCCAGTGGATAAAGTGTATTAGATTTTCAGAAAGCCTTTGACAAGGTCCCTCATCAAAGGCTCTTAAGCAAAGTAAGCAGTCATGTGATAAGAGGGAAGGTTCTCTCATGGACTGGTAATTGGTTAAAAGATAGGAAACAAAGGGTAGGAATAAATGGTCAGTTTTCAGAATGGAGAGAGGTAAATAGTGGTGTCCCCCAGGGATCTGTACTGGGCCTAGTCCTATTTAACATATTGATAAATGATCTGGAAAAAGGGGTGAACAGTGAGGTGGCAAAACCTGCAGAGGATACAAAACTACTCAAGATAGTTAAGTCCCAGGCAGACTGCGAAGAGCTACAAAAGGATCTCTCAAAACTGGGTGACTGGGTAACAAAATGGCAGATGAAATTCTATGTTGATAAATGCAAAGTAATGCTCTTTGGAAAACATAATCCCAACTATACATATAAAATGGTGGGGTATAAATTAGCTGTTATCACTCAAGAAAGAAATCTGGAAGTCATTGTGGATAGCTCTCTGAAAACATCCACTCAACGTGCAGCAGCAGTCAAAAAAGCAAACAGAATGTTGGGAATCATCAAGAAAGGGATAGATAATAAGACAGAAAATGTCATAATATCTCTATATAGATCCATGGTATGCCCACATCTTGAATACTGTGTGCAGATGTGGTCGCCCCATCTCAAAAAAAAGATATATTGGAACTGGAAAAGGTTCAGAAAAGGACAGTATGGAATGGCTGCCAAATGAGGAAAGATTAATAAGACTGTGACCTTTCAGCTTGGAAAAGAGATGACTAAGGGGAGATATGGTAGAGGTCTATAAAATCATGACTGATGTGGAGAAAGTAAATAAGGAAGTGTTATTTACTTCTTCTCATAACATAAGAACTAGGGGCCACCGATTGAAATTAATAGGCAATAGGTTTAAAACAAACTAAAGGAAGTATTTTTTCAAACAACACAAGTCAACCTGTGGAACTCTTTGCCAGAGAATATTATGAAGGCCAAGACTATAACAGGGTTCAAAAAAGAACTAGATGAATTCATGGAGGATAGGTCCATCAATAGCTATTAGCCAGGATGGTCAGGGATGGTGTCCCTAGCCTCTGTTTCCCAGAAGCTGGGAATGGGCAACAGGGGATGGACCACTTGATGATTACCTGTTCTGTTCATTCCCTTTGGGGCACCTGGCATTGGCCACTGTTGGAAGACAGGATACTGGGCTAGATGGATCTTTGGTCTGACCCAGTATGGCCATTCTTATGTTCTTATGTTCACATGGCCCTTAGTATGCAGCCATCTCTCCACATGATCTCTCTCTCTGTGGAAATCAGGCCAACAATATTTTCTGCTTGCTCCAGAACCTTGTGTTGACACAAGAACAGGCTGGACTCCACTGGCTAAGAACTCCTGGGCCAGATGAATTAACAAGACTGTTCTGCCTTGTCTCTGGGATAAGTCCTGAGGTCTCTACTCAGTTTTTATTTGGCCTGTACTCAGCAAATGCCCAGTGACTGTTGAGAAACCTTGAGCTCCCGGTCACTTCAGTTGTGAATCTGGGTTCTTAGTAGCAATTCTGAAAAAATTAAGCCCAGAATGTATCTCTGTGAAGTGATCCCAAGGCGTTTTAGCAGTTATAGCGACTGCTCATTTGCTGCTGAAAATGTAGCTCCTTCTGCGTTAGTGAGTTACCAAGCCACGTGTGCCCAGAATAATATCCATGAAGCAGACAGGACCTCAGTTTAAGCATTCATGGCAGCCCAAACAGAGAAAAGGCACATCCATTCTGTCTTCTTATAAACAGAAAAGAGATGACCCACCTCTTTCAGGGACTTTAATTCAGCCGGCTGAATAAAGCAGTACAAAAGATCTCTTTGAAGCTGATTAAGATGCTCCTCAGAGACATCTGCCTCAAAACCACCATAAAAGGAGACAACCAAACAATGAAAAGCAGCTTCATTTGCTTATAAATGTCAGGAGAGGCCTGACTCCTCCTAGTTCTCTCTGCATCTGTGGAAGGGCAGGGTTTATCGGCCCTTTTATTTCCCAGCATGTCTTGTCCCACACTAGGATTACATCCTAGATGCCCTGGGAACTACGTTTCCCAACAATCCTGCTCCCCTGGATCTCAGAGAGAGGTGAGGTGGGAACTCTCGTGAGAAAGCTTTTTCCCTCATTGTAGAGGAGGAAAAGGGAATTTCAGCCCAACCTACTCATGGAACACTAGCCCCAGACCCTACAGCATGAACTGTGTCAAACTACTGTAAGCAGAGCCAGGATGAGCTCTACCCTGACACTGGTGGAAAGAATTTCAGAGAGTGTATTTGCATAGGCACGCCTACCCCATCCCAGGCTGCCGAGCTGTGGGACTGCTTTGTGACAGAAATGACTCAACCTCAGTTGGGTGGTACTTGCTAGACAAGCGACATGGGTTCCAAAACCCAGTGAATTGAGAGAAGCTGGGGGCAGGTATCTGTGCCTGGTGGTGCAGTCTCCTTGTGGAGCCAGAAGCACCAGTTCCACCTCCTCCTCTCTCCACTTGGGAATGTAAAAGTTGATTTTTTTATTCCCTCAAGAATCTAGATACAGGTTACTGAGCTGAGCTCACTTTGGGCTAATGGTGCACTAGCACTGGGGCTCCCCTACTAACAGCTGAGATCACTAAGAGTTGAAATCACTAAAAACCTGAAATTACTGAACTGAGAGCACTGAGTACTGTGCTAACTAGTGCGGGAGCCTGAAGCTATACTGTGGAACAGAGCAGCTGGCGGAGTGGAGCAGTTTGTGGGGATGGCTGGAGCGGATCATGAGACAGCTGGTGGAGCAGAGTGGCTGGCAGAGTGGAGTAGCTGTGGGACGCGTGGAGCAGCCCATAGAGCGAGCGGAGCCGAGCAGTTTGCAGGGAGAACTGGAGCAGCTCATGAAGCAGAGCAGCTGGTGGAGCGGAGCAGTTTGTGAGGACGGCTGGAGGAGCAGAGTGGAGCGGCTGGTAAAGCGGAGCAGTTCGTGGAGAAGGCGGAAGCAGAACCCACGGAGAGGCAGGGCAGTTGGCCCCGGATCACGTAAGGTGCCCCTTTCTACCCAGGCTAGGGGGAGGGACCTCTACAGATAAACTCTTGAACTCTGGGGTGGCACTGAACAGAGACTTTTGGGTTGTTGGACTTTGGGGTGATTGGACTTAAAACCCTAAGGGGAAAAAGGACATTGCCAAATGTACTTGGAAGTGGGTTTTTGTTTATGGTTTGTGTTATAACCCTGTTTGTGGTGTTTCTCCAATGGGATGCCGCATTGATTCCTTCCTTTATTAAAAAGTTTTTGCTACACTCAGACTCCGTGCTTGCGAGAGGGGAAGTATTGCCTCCTAGAGGCGCCCAGGGGGGTGTGGTATGTGAGTGTCCCAGGTCACTGGGTGGGGGCTCGAGCCGGTTATGCATTGTGTTACTGAAACGGAACCCCTGGATACTGAACCCGGCCCTTCTTGCTGCCAACTCAGAGGGGCAGAAGGGTTACACTACAGACTGCTTCCCTTTGGCCACTTCCACCAGCTCAATGGATCTTGTCCCTCAGACATTTTTCTTAAGTGGCAAACCTGGAATGGGGAAGTTCAGGCTCAGGAGCATCATAAGCCTTAAAAGTCCTGTAGACCCAGTTACAGGGTTCATGGGAAACCTGCACACAGGGCACTCAGCTTATCTACTATAGAAGGAAGAAGAGATGAGTCTTCTGTGTTGGAGTTTGAACATGAATGAAGTCTCCCTGCTTAGCTTAGCTCACTAGCAAAGGCAAGACACACCCTATTCCTACTGTTAAGTGGAAAAACCATACAAGAGGTTCTTTCTTTATTGGCTTGGTGGAAGCACGTTGCACAAAGCTACTCCTTTTCAGTGCCTTTTCAGAGAAGTTGGGATGCTGGTTGATTGCATCAGGTACTGAGATGGCAAATGCATCTACTTCAGAAACAAAGGATAAAGTGTATATATGGGTCCCAGGCAGAAAACCCACAGACCCTGGATTGATTATACCAGCCCTCCAAACAGTGAAAACATGATTGATGCTACTTGAATTGTAGCCCAGTGCCTTGACTGGCATTCTTGTTCAACAACTTTTTAGTGTTTGTTACATTTAATTGATGATGAAATGTCTTTCTAAAGAACATTCTTCTAATTAAAAATCCCGGCTACATGGAACTTAATATTCACCATGTATATGGCACAGAAGGATATGCAGTTACTGTAGAGAGAGAGAGAATAATTAGTAGCTGTAGGAGGAGAACATGAGAGAAAGATGATTAAGAATATGTCAGGGAGGAAGTAGACTACAAGGAAATTAAACAGAGAAATTTATGAGCAAATAATTGACCTATGTGTAAATGCAATAATTCTCTCAGCCACTTGACATACAGTGAAGAGCCTTGACATACAGCCTCTTAGAACTTTTCCAACCCTTTTAAACTAACTGGCCCTTAACTGTTGGCAATGACTTATTCCCTGGAATTGTTGTTTTCCTATTTTACATGATAACTATTTATTTGCCTAGTGCCATAAGTGCACGAGGCGTAGGAGAGAATGGGGCAAACTTTAATCTCACTTACATGCTTATAAATTGGAGAAAGTCCATTTACTTCAATGGACTCATTTCAAGGAAGTCCATAGAGTCACTTCCATATTTACACTGGCATAAACGAGATCAGGGTTTGGTGATTTGTGTCAGATGAATATGAGCTTCCCTTCCCACAAAGGGAAAATAAAAAATGCAGCCTAAGGTGGAGATCTTCAAAGCCCCTCCGGGATTTGGATGCCCATTGAGGTGTTCCCTATATGGCTTTATCTCATCCTAAGGATTGAAGCCTGCTGCCATGAAAAAAATCCAATTGCCTTCCATAGGAGCAAGAGCTGACCATATGGGCACAAGCTAGCGCCGTACGAATTCAATGGAAAAACAAAGATGGTATGGTAGGTGGTAACTGAGGGCTTGGATCCAGGGCCCTGCTCCTTGCCATTTCCCTCTGGCGCTAGCTGGATGCTGCAGTGGATGGTGAGTGCGGTGCGGTGCAGGCGATGGCCAGTTACATGTCACCTCTGCAGCCTGCCCATTGGCCTCCTCTTGCTGTCCTCTCCCTGCTTTTCTCCTTCACCCCAACCCCAGCCCTGCTGCTTCTCCATATTCCCATCCCCTGGTGGGGCACGTCCCACTCCCAACACTGTGTGGACTGGAGAACCAGCTTCTGGTAGGAGCACTCAGCTCACCGACAGCCTGGCCGGCAGGGCCCTTCCTTCTCCCACTGCCTCCGGCTGGGCTAGTGCCCTGGGAAAGCCCAAAACCTTCTGGCCCGGGGCGCTGGCCAGGAGGAGCTGAGTCCTGCATGTGCCAAAGCCCTTCACAGCACGGGCATGGAAAGCCTCTCCGCACCTCGGCTAAGCTCTGGAGTGGCCAGGGGGCTTAGCACCCTCTTCACCCGCACCTCCCCAGCATACCCTGATTCCTGCTCCCAGGGAGCACAGGATTGCTCCATCCCCTATGCACACTCCCTTGCTGAGCCACCTCTCTGGCTGGGTTTGCTTAAGTCCCTGCAGTCAGGTTCCCTGGGCCCTGGTGCACAATGCATCCTTAGGGCTTAACCCCTTCCTGCCCACGCTGTAGCCGGTGGACAGGAGGTGGCTGGGTTATGTTAGTGGCCAGCAGCAGCCAGGAGGTGTTAGTTGCATTTTGACACTGTGTGGACAGGAAGGAGCAAGCTGCTTCCAGCCACACTGGGGGAAGAGGGGGAAAGAGATGAGCTCTGCAAAGACATGGGCCAGGTCATCCCTTCCCTACTCTTCCTCTCCTGAAGCTGGAAGCAGCTCCTGTCCCTTCCCTCCCACACGGTGCCGAAATGTTGCTGCTGGCCATGTTCTGGTGTGAACCCTGGCAGAAATCTGGGGTGAGGGAGGGCATGTGACCCTGCATGCCCCCCGCCCATGTGTTGCCTCCGGAAAACACAGTGCCAGGTACCAGGAGAGGCGGGTCTGTTCCAGGGGCCCAGCCAGGCATGGTGAGCGAGGAGCCCCAGGCAAGGAGGGTTGGGTTGGGTTGGTCAGACACCCCAGAGAGGTGTGTGAGAGTGTGTGTCTGTGTGTTACCCCTTCCCATGTGAACCCTAAAGCCTTACAGATAAGAAGGTACATAAAAAGAATCCAACTACCAGTATTTCTTTTTAACAGGGGCTCAGTCAGCTTAATGTTAATTTGACTGTTTGTACCATTGATTGCCGTTGAACTCACTTGAATATAAGTCATTCCACCAGGTGTCCCGTATTCAGTACAGGGAAATATGATCACTCTACCCAGAGCTGTCAGCCACGAGGCCCGGAGCTCTGAGCCACATGGGTGGCGGGGTCCCCAGAGCTGTCAGCCACTGGGAAAGGGAGCTCCACAGCTGTAAACCACCACCATGGGTAACAGGGGCTGGAGCTGTCATTTCACGCACACATCCCCAGCAGTCAGTTCCCTCCCATGCCCATATTTAGTAAAAGTCACAGACAGATCACGGATTTCTGTGAATTTTTGTTTATTGCCCAATGCCCACCACTTGTCCGTGACTTTTACTAAAAATAATGGTGACAAAACCTTAACCTTAATGATAATGGCAGGACAAAATAGCTCTAAGAATATGCTCTCCTGGGACTTGGTTCAAAACTGGGGGTGAGTCTTTCCACTGACTTCAGTGGGCTTTGGATCAGGCCGTTAGGCCTTGGGACAAAAAGTGGAGTTTTTCTCTGATTAGACATGGCCAGTCTTAAACCCATGCCCACAGAGGCAATGGCCGTCCAACAGATTTGTTTGTCTTATGCATTCCAGAGCAAATGGACATTCCATTCAAGGCAGAGACTTTACCACACCTCAGATGGGTACGGTCATTTGACCTTTACTCTTTTGCCTTGTAACACTACCTCTGGAATGCTGGATAATTACTTAGAAATGCATTTGCTTGTTCCTCTCACCCCTTCGGGACAGGGTTCTTTACTGGTCTCTGAATGGCTGGAGTCCGTACGCCTCTGCCTGAAGACAGTTATTCAATGCTTGTAAAGTGAGCTGATGCCCGTCTACAGCCGCGCTCGGGTTCATCAGGCAAGGGTGCTGCATCCGCAGTGATCACTTGATACAACAGGAATAAGATCACGGTACAATGGAACATTGTCATGTGACAACAGTATGGCAGATGTTGTCATGTGACCAGCGGGCCTTTCACCTTCAGATTATGTCCCTAGGCTGAACAAGTAGACCCATTATCCTCAGGGGAGTCATTTCAGAAAAATTCAGGGGAGTGGGTCAAAGTTGTGTCAGTGTATAGAACATTCTGGGTGATGATATTATATCCTGCAAAGTCAGAGGGAGTGGAATGGAAGATATAATGGAGCAAATAGACCTATGAAAAGTCAGGGGGTGGGAGGCCCCACTTGACCCATAGCTAAGGCTACAATTTAGTCATGGAGGTCATGGCAGTCACAGAATCTGTGACTTCCAGCGACCTCCATGACTTCAACTTGCGGTGGTTGGGAGCTGCAGGGTACCCCACTGCCTCTGGCGGTCCCTGAAGCTCCTGGCCCGCCCAGGCAGCAGTGAAATCCCTGATCTCCCATCCTCCACGAGTGGCGAGGACCACAGGAGCTGCCAGTGGTGGGGGAACCCCAAACTCCCGGCCGCCACAGATGGGGTAGCAGGGGAACCCCAAGCAGGAACTCTGAGATCTCAGCTGCCAGGGCAGCAGGGGAACCCTGAGCTCCTGGCTACCAGGGGAACCTCCCGGAGCTACAGGCAGCTCCTAGCCCCTGCACAGGCACCTTGTGGGGACTCACAGATCCCCATTTTGTCAGGGATATTTTTAGTAAAAGTCACAGACAGGTCATGTCTTCCATGAATTTTTCTTTTTTGCCCGTGATCTGTCCCTGACTTTTACTAAAAATATCCCTAACAAAATCTTTGCCTTCCCCATAGCAAATAATGCCCCTGACTATTCTGTGATGCTGTATTCCACGGGCAAACATGCAGTGTATATTATCCACTTAGCACATAAAGCACTTAAAAAGCCCAACTGCCGTTGAAAGTTGATGGGCCTTTGTGCTCCTAAATCCCATAGGTGCTTTTGAAAATCCTGCCAACGTCTTGCCTATTCTCATTATTGTGTGTGCTGCGGGTGGCGATGTCAGGCCATGGCTGTCTCCACTGTCTCAACACCAATTCTCCCATAGCACTTTGTGTAGAACAAAGGGTTTGGTTGAGTGTTCTGCCTTCCACTCAAGAGCCCCACTCAGACTATGTCAAGGCAGCTCTGGAGTTTCTGACTTCTTTGGGGAGCCTGCGTTTCCCTCCCTCCTCTCTGTGATGTGAATTTGGGTCCCAAAAAACACATGGATCTTGGGAGACCCTTCTGGAGCCCCGAGCCCTGTAACGCAGGGGCATTGTGCCTCCACATAGCTCCTCTTGCCCTCCTGCTCCTGTGAGAGCCTGGCTCTGCACAGAAATGTGCTCTTATGAGCTCCCTGTGTTGAGATGTCTCCCTGACCCAAGCCACCCAGGAATCCCAATAGTATCGAGAGAAGAACTCCAAGAAAACCACATGTCCTTCACTGGCCCTGCCTCTGCCCCCAGACTTTCAATCTCTATTATGAAACCATGACTGCACAGGGGACCCAGGAAGGAGCCTCCATGAGGTCAGGGGAGCTTGGACTGCCTCTTTCCACGCTCTCACCTCTGTCGAGACCTGCTTCTTTTTGATTCCACCCACTCAGGAGTGATGCATTAGTCCATAATTTGTAAAGTGCTTTGGGATGCTTGAGGAAGAAAGTAGCTATATAAATACAATCTATCAGTACCAGTTACAGATAGGCTGGTAGGCGCAGCTGGTGTAGAGGGATCATGCATAATAGGAAACGGTGGCAGCACTGCTGTAATATCAGGTAAATAGGATACTCAATAGATGCTATCAGAATTGACCTGTGTCACCCACTCTCCATAACACCTTTCAGGCAGTCTGGGATGGGGACTTTTCAGTTATCCCCCTTTTCAGTCAGTTCTGCAAGTCCATGTGAATCATTCTCCCATTGAGATAAAAAAGCCGTGTGGACGCTGCTGACATAATGTATTCCTCTCTTCTGGGCAGACTGTATAACAGCTAGCACAAAGCACTTGCTGCCTAGCCTGGTGCACACCCGCATTGCAATCTGGAATTATGTGTTTCCCCAGTGCAAAGAGAGTAATCACCAGCCTCAAATCCACAGTGATTACGGGGGAGGTGACGGAAGGATGAAGATACCTTCTGACCAAGGTATATTGGTGATATATTGTAGACACCAGCAATTCTTCCTCCTGCCATTGTATGTGTTGTGTACAGTCACAGGAGGCCTCTCCAGGGACCACTGTGTCCAGATTTTCAAGAGGGCTCAGCATGCTGGGTTACTGAGCTGTCTTGAAAATCTGACCATGAGGTTCACACTGGAAGCTGCTCATAGTGCTCATGAAAATCCAGTCCCATTTGTGGGTGCTGAGCACTTGTAAATCTGGCTCTGGGCTCCTTTGAAATTCTGCATCACAGGGGCATGGGGTTTGATTCTCCTCTTGTTTACCTGTGTTTTACAGCAGCAAAACCCCAATCAGCTTAAATGTGTTTATTCTTGATCTACAGTGGTGTAGGTGACAGGAGAATCAGACCCATTGTTAAATAGTTTATGCCCAAAATATAGATTCTGGCAGACAGAACAGGACTAATATTCACAGTAATGTTTTCATGGCTGTTTTAAAATACATTTTAATGAACAGTCTTGGGCCTGGATTTAAGCCAGAGACATGCTGCGTATATGTTAACAAGGGGCTCCCGGGACGCTTTCAGTCTTAGCCTGTGCTAAGTCTTGTGCCCCCTTGCAGGGTGTGAGGAATCTGGAAAAGGCAGATAAATCATCCCAACCCTCCCATCAGTGTAGTGGCAGAATTTTAACAAGGGGCGCCTGGGAGCCTACCTTCCGCAGCATTCCTGTGAGGTGGACATTCCCCTCCTATGTAGGCAACCCAGCAGCACACTGGGCTAGCGCCTGAGATCCAGACAGTGAAACTAACTATAAACTGAAGATGAAATTGACCATCTTAGTGTTAATTTTATAGCTTGGGAATTTTCCAATGGAAAATGCAGTTTTGCCAACATCAAAGCTTTCCATGGGGAAAAAGAAAAATAACAAAACTCAGTTTTGCCCAATTTGATTGATTTTTATTTATTTATTTATTTATTGGTTGGGAAAATCAAAATGAAATCTTGTATTTCCAGTCAGTTCGAATCATGTCAGAATATTTCATTTCATTGAATTGACGCACTATGGGCCAAAATCAGACGTTGAAATATAGGAATTTCCTGTGGGACGGAGAGGAGGTGTTTTGCTCAGCTCTAGTTATTTCTCAGGCAGAAATGGCCTAAAGCAAACAAACAGCAAAAGCGGTACAAAGAGGTTGCTGCGGCTTTTTCAGTGCAGATGTGGAGGTCTGGCTGAGAGGCAGGTGCATTTGGAGATGGGTCTCCGGCGAGAGCTCCTCTTTCTCCCCTCCCACCTGGCGATAGCTCCCTGGTGGAGAAAGGAGTAAAATCAGTACCCAGAGAAGGAGTGATTCACTTACATGCAGACCCCTCAGCTGGTAAATTTATACACACAGAAACCAGAGGATTCATTCATGTGCGAGTAATTTACATTACAAAGATCACATCCTCAGTTGAGGTAAATCAACACAGCTCCCTTGATCTCTATGGCACTACACTAACTTACCCCAGCTGAGGATAGGCTCTATAGGTGCATATATACAGTACTTTGACAAACCTGAGCCCACATAGGAATTTCACGATAAAGCACATCATACTCTGTTGGAACATTATGATGACAAGAGATCTGACAGCTTCAAAAACGCAGGTGCTGCCACTTGAACTTAAAGAGAATCTCCTTTAATAGACAGCTGTATAGGCTATATGACACACAGTTGAACAGTTCTGACGCCAGTCAGGAGAGGGCAGCAATGGGCATGCCCACTGCCTGTTCATTGCAGTAGAATGCAATGGGGGTAGAAAATCAGCTTTTGCTTTAAATTCTTGTTGTGCTGAGTTTCAGTCTCACCCTTATCACACAGTAACTAGCCTTTTCATATCTATAACACGTCTATAACACGTCTATAACATCTGTCTGATGATCACAAAGCCCTTTGCAATTAAGTCTCACAATATCCCTGTGAGCTAGGGAAGAATTCGCTCTTCTTTTCAGGCAGGTGAAAATGAGACTCTCTGATAAGCGGGCCCTTCTCGGCAGCCACACTCAGGTGGTTTGAAGGAGCAAATAGACCTTACACCCTTTCAAAGATCTTTCTGGGTTTTGGTTTGTCAGCGGTTTCCCTCTCCTCTACTCTGTAACAAGAGTCAGCCCCCTCCAAGGAGCAGCAGCAGCAGCTTTTCTCCTGTTTGCTGCCCCTCCCTCAGACCATCTTGCCTTTTTAAGCTTGCTTCCTCCTGCTGGAGCAGGCTCTGCCCGTGTGTCTATTTGGTAGGGAATGAGCCCAGAGGGGCTCGTTAGCCTTCTCCTGATTGGGATGGGGGACGTGCCCCATCACAGACACAGATTAATTGACTTGCCCCAGGTCAGGCAGTGGATTAGTGGCAGATCTGAGAATGGGACCCAGGAGTCCTGATTTCCTCTAACCCCTAGATACACTACATCAATCAATTGATAGAGAAGTTGTTCTTATCCTATATGATTTGATTAATTTATTACAATTTTGTTTGGCTTCTCCCAGTACTGGCACTTGAACAAAACAATCCATTAAGAAAATCCACTAATAAGTTATGCATTGATGCCTGGATGAGCAGAGCTGTGCACAGACTTTTTCATATCACGAACATTGCTAGAAAATAATGGATCTGCTGTACACTATTAACACTGATGGAGCCAGATCCACACAGCTAGGCCAGTTTACATCAGCTGAGGATATGACCCATACAGTTTGCATGGGGCAGCTGATGTTGAGGAAGAATGTGGGGTGTCAGTACATGGATTAAAGGGGTTACCTGCCGTGTTGGAAGGTGGGGCTCCAGACCGCAGAGTCAGTGAGCTGCAGGCTGGAGCTTAGAGCAGTCTCTTGCTGCTGTGTTATGCAATGTTTAAATATGAGCTCTCTTTGCTGGAAGAACAAAGTCCATGAAGAATTCAGGGCATGATTGTCTCTTGCTTTCTGTGCCCATGCAAGACAGTAAGAGAGCGTACGCAAGGGAGCGAGAGGGTATAATCTGCCCCATTGGCCTCATTCACAGCACGGGAAGCAGAGCAGCCTTCGCAGACCTTCTCTCCCCACCTTCCATGTGGTGTGAGTGGGAAGCATGTGGGGATAGCGACCCTTTGTTTCACACCCACCCCTCTCAATGCACCAGCCAGAAGTGCTGAGCTAGTGCAGAATGGGAAGTTACCTGCTCTTGGGGATAATCCAGTAGCAAATTACTTTCCTCACTGGAGCAAGAGGGAAACCACAGTGGGTCTTGTCGCAGCTCATTCCCAGCTCTTCTCCTGGGGCGGCATAGCTACACCCCACCACTTACTCAGGGCAGGCTGTTAGGTCACAATCAAGCTCCGAATCTGTTGTTGCCTCTGGAGATGCTTCATCCCAAGAAATCACTGCTCCATACAGGGCCCATGCTTTCATTCTAGTAGGCTCGCTGTCTCCCTCTAGTGATTTATGGAGTCATCTACAGCCTTTAAGTTACATAAACCCATTTCAAAAAGCTTATGCCTTCAGATCCAGAGGTCCCCAGTTCAGTGGTGCTACTGACAATTCATCTAACGGTACTGGGTATTGTATTTCACAGATAGTATCCTAATGCCCCCCCAACTCACAGAAATGCAAACAGAACTGCTGAGCTCTCTCCCATCTGAGTTGACTCTGTGTTGCCCCAGTAGCCGTCACGCCAGTGCAGGATGTGACTGTCAGCATGTTCCCCTCCAGTTCTTTTAGCTCCTGCCTGGCATGTTGAGTTTGACCCTGAGAATCCGGCTTGTTCAACGGAGGGACCAGTGAACAGGTTGTCAGGAGCAGGGATTAATGTAACACACCTGTCTAGAATGAATAGGTCCACTTGGTCTAGTTTTATGTGGGATTTAGCACGAGTGAGGGGTGCCAAAATGACAGCCTGAGAGACCTAGCTTCTCTCTCTGTCTGCAGATAAGTACAAGGGCTTGAAGATGGGGGTGGAATGGAACCTTCTAGCATTTCTGGAGCTGTGTTTCTGCTTGGCCAAGCATCTCTGGGCAAAGTCTTGACTTTAAGGTCAATTGCAAAACTCCCACTGACTTTTCAAGGGCCAGGATCTCATCTCTATGTCTGCAGCATTGGCTCAAAATATCATGGAAGCAGCCATTCTGAGCCAGATTATACCTCTTTTATTCTCAATGGGGAGGAGTTATTCACCCAAGGGATCGCATTCACTCCAAGCCTAGCCATACCTAATTATTATTTTACTTACCGTAGCCCCTGCTGTCTCCCAACAAGGTCAAGGTCCCATCATGCTAGACCCTGAACAAATACAGAGTAGAAGGAGTCCCTACACTGAAGATCCTTTCTGGTAGTGTTGCACTTCTGGTCTAAGAGAGAATCTACATCACCGAACCTGGGAAAGATCTAGTGAGTGCAGATCAGAGAATAACGTCAACCCCCCTACCCAAGAATAATGCTGGGTTTGATTTAGTTCTGGGCAAAAATTCAGGAGTGCTCTTTTATTCTTTGAACTGGCTCCCAAATGGGAACAGTGGAGAATTTGGACATGTAGGGATAATTTCCGCTCTGTCACACTGATGTGAAGCAGGAATAATTGCACTAAAGTTCTTAATGCATGGCAGTGTTACAGGGGCGCTGTGAGGCGTAATTGATTAGCGTTTGTGATATGTTTTGACATGCTCCAGTAAGAGCCCCAACAAGTAAAATTCAGCCCTGCGCCGAGGACTAACACAAACACCACTGAAAAGCTCTGAAAATAGGACAATGGGTGAGCACACACAGTAGTGACTTTCACCCTTTAGAAGTACAAATGATTCATAATGAGGATGCTTATTGCCATGCTGGAAAAGTAAATACAATTTAAAAACCCAGATGTGAGTATGGTGCCGTTAAACCAGCACCACAAATTTCTCGCTGCATTTCACGTAGGTCAACATACAGAACAATCTGTGCCTCTTAAGGGGGCCTAATAGTCCCAGTGGATATGGATTCTGTGTTGTGTAACTGACCGCTGGCGCTGGCCCCATATAAGCATGGTGCTGTGCTGTGGAGCAGTGTATCTTGTAAGGTGACACGAATGAAATGCAAGAAGTGCTTTACAGTTCTCACACATCTTGTTTGTTTGGTTTTTAACTTTATTAAATTTTCCCTGTAATGCAGTAAACATCATCATCCACAGAAATCATTTGACCTTTTACAGTGCCTCAGCGGAGGATCGCAAAGTCCCTTGCAAACACAAATGAATGAATGAAGCTGCACAGAACACCCTGCAAGATAGGTATTCACAGACTTTTGTGCCCCAAAGGGACCAGTAGATCACTTAGGGATCTAGTCTGACCTCTTGTATGCTACAGGCCATGGAATTTCATCCAGTTAGCCTGTATGGAGCACAGTAACTTGTATCTGGCTAAAGCACATGGCACACGATAGCTGGTCCCTGTAAGCAGAGCAGGTCCAGCTCTGCACATCAGAGCAGATGTGCCCAGTTCACAGCCTCATAGATTGAAAGCCTAGAACAGAAGGGACCACTGAGATCATCTGATTTGACCTCCTGTCTAACACAGGCCAGAGAATCTCCCGCAAATAATTCCTAGAGCCGAACTTATAGAAACACATCTGATCTTGATTTAAAAATGGTCAGTGAAGGAGAATCCACCACAATCCTTGGTAATTTGTTCCAGTGGTTAATTATCCCCCATTATAAGTTTATACCTTATTTCCAGTCTGAATTTGTCTCGCTTCAGCTTCCAGCCGCTGGATTGCCTTTCTGTGCTAGGCTGAAATATTTGTTCCCCATGGAGGTACTTATAGTCTAATCAAGTCACCCCTTGACCTTCTCTTTGTTAACTTAAATAGACATAGTAATGGAGTCCTTGAGTCTGAGGCAGGTTTTCTAATCCTTGAATCATTCTTGTGGCTCTTCTCTCTAATGTATCAACTTCCTTCTTGAACTGTGGGCACCAGAACTGGACACTGGATTCCAGCAGTGGTCACACCAGTGCCAAATACAGAGGTAAAGTAACCTCTCAATTCCCACTTGAGATTCCCTGTTTATGCACCCAACGACTGCACTAGCCCTTTCGGCCACAGCATCACATTGGGTGCTCATGTTCAGCTGATTATCCACCATGGCCCCCAAATCTTTTTCAGAGTCACTGCTTCCCAGGAGAGAGAGTTCCCCCATCCTGTGATTATGGCCAATGGTCTTTATTGGTCTAGTTCAAGGAGGCAGGACTACAAAAGGGCTATAAAGGCCTGTCAGAGGGCAAGAAGAGGAGGAGTGATTGGGGGCTGCGCCTGGGAAAAAGGAATGGAGGAGGGGTGGAGCTAACTCACATGGTGGGCCCCCGGAGCAAAAGACGGGGAAGGCTGCCCTGGACCTGCGGTTCCAGAAGAGCAACAGAGCTGGCTGAATGGTACTGGCAAACTGCAGGAAGTAGGATTGTTACCACAGACCCCTGGGCAGAAAGGCTGTAAAAGCCTTGGCCAAAGGGTGAGTTAAGGGATTGTTTTGTCTCTTTATTTGCTTATGTTTGGGTAATAAACCTACTTAAAGGAGATTGGATGTGGCTGTGTATGCTTGTCAGGCTGGGGACCAGCCCTGCCCTGCCCCAGCATATCATTGTCCAGAAAGGCATCCGGACTGATCTGAAGACATCATGACATAGAGAATCCACCATGGCCGTATTCCCTGTTAAAAATCTGCACCTGACTTCTAATTTGACCTTGTCTGGCTTCAGCTTCCAGCCATTGGTTCTCATTCTGCCTTTCTCTGCTAGATTAAAGTGCCCTTTGGTGCCCAGTGTATTCACCTCATGGGGCACTTCTACAGCTTTTGTTCTTCTCTCTGACAGGCTCAACAGAGTGAGCTCTTCATGGCACTTGTCAGAATCTCTTCACCCACTACAGTAATGCTGCCACCACTGGCGGGGGTACCAGCCAGCTGTTGGATAGCAGAGGATGGTTTAGAAGAGGAACTGAAGAAGATCACCTGAAAGTGCAGGTGGCCCTGCTCCCAATGGAAGCTTGTGGGTGCTAGGGTAAGGTCATTAGTATCTCTCTCATATTTGTATATCATCAATATTTAACACTTATATCATGGTAGCAGTGAGAGGCTTCACCCAAGTTGGAGTCCCATTACGCTAGGCTCTGCACAAATGTGTCATCGGTGATAGTCTCTGCTCCAAACACCACCCAATGAGTAGAGCTCATCACCATGACAACTCATCATCTTCCATGGTACAAATTCTCAGTAGTCATGTTTTATTACCAGACACCAACTGGAGAGCAACACGGCATCTTCAGTTTCTTAATGAGCCAGAGCCCTTAACAGACTAATAGATAGTTCTTGAGTTCCATGCTCAGCCTGACCCAGAGAACAGCGGACAGAAACACATTTTTTTTTCTCCAAAAGCTTATTTTCTACTAATTAAACTTTCTCATTTATATGTGGCCTCTATACTTTGTCTGGTTTGTGCCTTTTAGATCCTGAGCAGGGATCGTCTGTTATCTATGTCTGGAGAGTGGCCACCATAAGAATCCTCTGATCTCAGCTGGGACCTTTGTGCACAGCAATACTCTGAATATCATCTACAACTAGTAGTAAGGGAGAAGAAGATTCTGTTATGGTCAATCCATGGGAGAGCTCAGTTCTATTCATGACTTCTGTGTGATACTTGAAAAGTTACATGACCTCACTGTGCCTCAGTTTCCCCATCTGTAAAGTGAGGCTTTGACAGTCCACTTCAGGTCTCATAACACATTATTACATGGGCTTTGGTAGGGTCTAACCCACACAGGCTTGTTGCAGGCAGCCTCCTCTCCAAGGCAAGGGGCTGTTGGTTATCATGGTCGTCCTCCGACCTTAAGCCAGGCAACAAACTCAGACTCCCAAGTTCAAAAAGAAAACACATTGGCTACCAGAAACAAAGCAAATACAAAAGTCCTAGGCCAGGCCTACCTGTTCCCAGGGAGGACCTGATGCGTCACACCCTCTACATAGACCCTTGCACCAGCCAACCCATCTTTTAAGGAGCAAGTGTATTGCGCCACCTAGAGGCCCCAGCCAAGGTCAGGGCCCCTTTGTAAATTATACTTACCTGTCTTTGTAAAGTGCTTTCAGATTTACTCATGGAAAGCACTGTATAAGAGCTAGGTATTAGTATTGTGCTAGGCGCTATACAGACACCTAGGAAGAGACAGATCATGCCCCAAAGAGCTTACAACTGAAATAGACAAATGATGGGAGAATGGATGTACATTACGTTCCCCACCTGTAAAATGAGGATCCGAGGCCCAGCCTCTCAAAGATATTTAGGATCCTAATTTCCAGGGCAAGAGAACTAAGTGACTTGCCCAAGGTCACACAGGAAGTCTGTATTAGAGCAGCGACTTGACTGTAGATTTCCTGAGCCCCAAGCCAGTGCTCTACACAAAAAGATCAATTCTTTACTCTAAAGGTGCATTGCACTGCTACCAAAACAAGGGTATTGTATCCCACTTGAGCTATGTGCAGAGAGATGATAATACAGATCAGTGAGCATATATGTGGTTAACCACCATTTATTATTATTCTGAATATTTTTCACTTCTCTAGCACATTCAGAAACACCAGGTAGCAAATCCTCACATAACAGATAAATATTATTAGGGCCAGTCAGAAAATTTCCACCAAAACTGTTTTTGAACAGAAAAATGGGTTATCAACTACACGACATTTTCGCCAAAAAGTGTCTACTTTCCAGGGAAAATGTGAAGTTTTTGCTGAGAAAGCCAAAACCAGAAAGCTTTTGGGTTGCAGCCCAAAATTTGGAATTGGATAAAGTGAGTCTGAGTAACTCACCCAAAGTCTCCCAATGGGTGAGGACCAGGACCAAAGAGTCCTGACTCCCATGGCTAAAAACACTGGACACCTTGGGCCAAACTCTGGACTCAGTTTCACTGGTTAAAACTGATAATGATTCAGTTTATGTAAACAGGATTACACCACACGTCTACTGGGCCTGATATGTTCCATTTTGGGCCTGATTTTGCTCCCCACTGAAATCAGTGGGAGTTTCCCCATTGACTCCATTGAGAGCAGAATCAGGCCCGTAATGAAAGCCATACAGCCATAAGCTCTTTCTGTTTGAAAAGAGTCTTTTTGCTATTTCTTCTGCAGGTGAATCCCTTCAAGGGATATTTATTTATTGTTGCCTTGCTGGGGGAAGGAGGAAAGCAAGCACCCTAGATCTATCGGTTAGACCTGGGTGGCGGGTGAACCTCCTCCCTTAGGGGAAGTAGCCCCCGGCCCCGACCCTTCTGTCTGAGGCCCTGCCCCTCCGCCTGCTGGAGCCTCAAGTGCCTCCTCTGCAGCACGAGGCCCCTGCCGCCGTGGCTAAAGGAACCCTGGCTGGCCTGCCTGAGCCCCTGCCCACCCTCCAGCTGGCCCAAATCACCCTGGGACACTGACCAGGCCCCTGAGCCGGCCTGAGCGCTGGCCCAAGCTGCCTGGCCATTGCAACCCCTGGCCACCAGCCCAAGCCCCCAGCTCCAGGCCTCCAGCTGAAGCTGAGCCCCCCATCAGCTTCAGGGGCAATGGGGAACATGGGCAGGATCTTGGAGCGGAGCATGGATGGTGCCATGACCTGGGTTTGGAGAGGTTTAGCCTTCGATACCTGCCACCCATGGGATTAGATGCAATCAAATAACTGAGTATTCCAGGATAATCCTCTTTGCATTTGTGTCCTACTCTGTGCTTTTAATACTCCTCATTTTTCCATGGAAATGGCTCTCCATGGGTTGGCTTTGATAAATAAAAGATCATCTGTGTATGCCTTTGGGTAGGGATTTATTTATTTTTCCTTATACGAAGCTAAAACCAGGGGTATAGATAGGGGCTTAATAAATTATTATTAAAACAATGGCAAATATAATCCCCTAGTGGAAAGCTGTGGCATATGAACAGATTGTCCAATTTTTCTTAGAACAACGTCGTAATGTGTGTCATTAATAAAACATCTTGTTATACGGCTTTTAATTATTTTCTCATAGCAGTTTCGCCAAGATCATTATCCCTTCTTACACGGAAGAGCAGATGCCTTGATGAAGCGTCTGATGATAAGTATGGTTAGCATCATCATCTGTCGGTAATTAATGGTTTGTTTAAATTCCAGCTCATAACTGTCTCTCTTTTACTACTTCAACTGCTGCCTGGATCCTAATGGGACAGTGGTAGAGAAAACAGGAGGGAAAGAATTGCTAAATTCATCACAAGTATTCACAAGTCAGATCAGGTATGTCTGACTAGTGGTATTTGCCCATATGCAATAGTTCAGTATTTATGGTATCTCTTTAAGGATGGTCCCTAGAGTTAAACAAATCTCCTTCTTGTGCAGCTACATTGATCTTTTTGGCATTTTTTTTTTTGCATATGAATTTGACAACTGACTTTATGAATGGAGTCTCAGGGTATGTCTACACTACAAAATTAGGTGGATTTTATAGAAGTCAATTTTTAGAAATCGATTTTATACAGTCTATTGCGTATATCCACACTAAGTGCATTAAGTCGGCGGAGTGTGGCCTCACTACCGTGTCTAGCATCGGCGTACAGAGCAGTGCACTGTGGGTAGCTATCCCACAGTTCCCACAGTCTCCGCTGCCCATTGGAATACTGGGTTAAGCTCCCAATGCCTGATGGGGCAAAAACATTGTCACAGGTGGTTTTGGGTACATGTAGTCAGTTGACCCTCCCTCCGTGAAAGCAATGGCAGAGAATAATTTTGCTCCTTTTTCCCTGGGTTACCCATGCAGACGCCATACCACGGCAAGCATGGAGCCCGCTCAGCTCAAAGTCACCGCTGCTGTTGTGGGCAAGTTTACTGTGGGGGCTGCTGTGATCCATGTAGCCAATGCAATCACTGACTTTCTGTTATCAAGGGTAGTGACTCTGGGAAATGTGCAGGCCTTTTTAGATTTTAGGTACATCATATACCTGTTCTTTGTTGCTGGTGAGGAAGTCTGGCAGCTGTACATTCCAGTCCAGTCGGCGCTGTAACACCCCATAGCACTTCTGTGGTTGATGCATGTAACAGCTCCAGGGCTCTTGCTCTTTTGCCTTGGCCTAGGTAGCATGCCCTACCCAGACCTCCAAGCATTCGACACAGAAGCACCTGCAAGCAGCTGGCATTGCTACACAGAAACGGCTCCTTGCCTTCGCAGCAGACAGTGCAATAGGACTGCTAACCATCGTCATCCACCACTTCCTCTGCAACTCTGCTCTCCTGCTCCCCAGTGACGAGCTCGGGGATCCGGACTGGTCCTCCTAGGTGCTGCTGACAGCAAACCGTGCACTAGGATTGGTAATCGTCCTAGTCGGACATGTAGCTTGGCCGGGGGTTCTGAGAACGTCTTCCCTGCCTGGCTCCTAGCAACCTCCAGGGCATGGTGTATAGCTCCATCACTTCCCCTGCAACTCTTCTCTCCTGTTCCCCAGCGATGAGCTCAGGGGATCCGTTCATGAAGCCTGGACAGTAGTAAAGAGGAGTTCAACTATAGGCTGAGCAAGTGCAGAATGGTGGTAGAATGTGCCTTTGGATGTTTAAAAGCTCACTGGCTCTGTTGGTCAGACCTCACAGCAACCAACATTCCCATTGTTACTGCTGCTTGCTGTGTGCTCCATATCTGTGAGAGTAAGGGGGAGACATTTATGGTGGGGTGGGAGGTTGAGGCAAATGGCCTAGTATCCGATTTTGAGCAGCCAGACACCAGGGTGATTAGAAGAGCACACCAAGGTGCGCTGCTCATCAGAGAGGTTTCGAAAACCAGTTTCATGACTGGCCAGGCTTCAGTGTGACTGTTGTATATGTTTCTCCTTGATGCAGTCTGCCCCCTTTGTTGATTTTAATTCCCTGTAAGCCAACCACCCTCCTCCCTTCGAAATAAAGTAACAATTGTTTTGAAACAATGCATTCTTTCTTTATTAATTAAAAAAAAATAATGGACAAGTTGCCCGAGTGGGGTGGGAGAGGAGGGAAGGACAAGGCCACATTACTTATTGTAGCCACACTAAAAATCAAACTGTTTGAATGACAGCCTTCTGTTGTTTGGGCCATCCTCTGGAGTGGAGAGATGGGGTGCCCGGAGCCTCCCCCTCCCGCGTTCTTGGGCATCTGGGTGAGGAGGTTATGGAACATGGGGAGGAGGGTAGGGGTTATACAGTGGATTCAGTGGGGGTCTGTGCTCTTGTTGGCTTTCCTGCAGCTCCAACAGACATTCATCATGTCTGTTTGCACCCCGATTAGCCTCAGCATCGCATCCTGCCTCTGCTCTTTGCACTCACTTAATTCTTTCTTAGTCTCTGCCATTGAATGCCTCCATGCATTAAGCTGTGCCCTACTAGTACAGGAGGATTGCATGAGCTCGGAAATCATGTCATCGCGAGTGCATTTTTTTGCCTTCTAATCTGCGATAACCTCAGGGACGGAGATGATAGGGGGAGCGTAGAAACATTCTATGCTCTACAATTCTAGGGGCACTGCATGGTCACCTATGCTGCTGAGTTCATCAAGCTGACCGAACAGGAAATGAAATTCAAAAGTTCCCAGGGCTTTTCCTGTGTACCTGACTAGTGCATCGGAGTTCAGAGGGCTGTCCAAAGCGGTCACAATGGAGCACTCCGGAGGCCAATACCATCGATTTGCATCCACACTACCCCAAATTCGACCTAGAAAAATCGATTTTAGCACTATTCCTCTCGCCGGGGAGGAGTACAGAAGTTAATTGTAAGAGCCCTTTAGGTTGACGGAATGGGGTTGGTCGTGTGGACGCATTCATTTTTAAATCGACCTAATGCAGCTAAATTCAGCCTAACCCCGTAGTGTAGACCAGGCCTCACAAGGAAATATATTCTGCGTGCCATGAATGTGAACCAAAGTCCATTGAAATCAAGGGAGCCTGTCTATTAGCTTCAATTGGCTGAAATCTTGTGTGAGAGGATGTGCTTTAGGGACACTGTCAGGCTAAGAATAGTAGCATCCAATCCCTTATGTTATGAAGAACAGTGTTGCCACCTCTTATGATTTAACTATAAGCCTTGCAAAATTTAGTGTTTTTTCTTAAATCTCCAGCTGCTGGAATCAGGAGGCGCTTGCGTGAAAATCTCAGCTTTTTCTTTTTTTAAAATAGGAAGACTGTGTCTACATTGGTATGTTTGTCATTAAATTTGTTAGTCTCTAAGGTGCCACAAGTACTCTTGTTCTTTTTATTAAAACTTTAATCGCTCAGGGGTGTGTCAGCGCTTCGTTGGCAGGTGCCTTGCTCCCGGTGACCAAGCTACCGCCCCTCGTTGGAGGTGGTTTGGTTTTGTGAGCAGCTTCACAGCACACCTTTCAACGGAGCAGCTGCAGTGGCACAATGGCACTATTGTAAGGTGTGCAGTGTAGACATAGTCTATGTTTCTAGCCCTCATAGTTTTAGAGAAAAGCTTCAAACATCACCCTAAAAGCACCGTCAAGGCTCTGAAATCACAAGCTAAAGACGAAGTACTCCGAAGTTGTTATATTTTAAAATCTCCTGATTTTTCACTCAGTCTGATGCCTTTCAGGGGCCTGATCCATGATTTTTGAAGGCTTGCAGTTCGCAATGCTGTTACCACACCACCACTGGTTATTAACACCAAAAGATTTTTTTAAATCGAATCAACATTTCATCTGGCTGCCGACTTACTGGTCAAATACCTTGGGGAAGAATCCGAGCTGGGGTAAATTGTCATAATTCTACTGACTTCCACAGAGTCATGACAATCTACCCCAAGCTGAGGATCTGCGATGGAAGGTGACACACTGACGTCACTGGGGTCAGGATCGGGCCCTTTTCAAATAGTAAGAGATTTTGTAACATTTTGTTTTGACGCACCCTAAATTGGGGAGCTAATTTGAACGGACCTTTTAAATTTTGATCAATGATGGAGGAAGGTCTTAAATGCAGAGGTTTAATATAAGAGAGACAAGGTGGACAAAGTAATATGTTTTATTAGACCAACTTCTGTTGGTGAGAGAGAGAAGCTTTTGAGCTTACACAGAGCTTTTCTTCAGGTCTGGGAAATGTACTGTGACAAAGTTCCTCCTCTGCCTTGGTGGGTCCTGTGCTTATTGACAGATTTGCTCACCTCAGTGATCTTCCCCACAGTCTGGTCAACTCCTCCTGCGTCTGATCAGGAGCTGGGAGGTTTGAGGGGAACCCGAGCCCACCCTCTACTCTGGGTTCCAGCCCAGGGCCCTGTGGATTGCAGCTGTCTATAGTGCCTCTTGTAACAGCTGCATGACAGCTACAACTCCCTGGGCTACTTCCCCATGGCCTCCTCCAAACACCTTCTTTATCCTCACCACAGGATCTTCCTCCTGGTCTCTGATAACGCTTGTACTCCTTAGTCCTCCAGCAGCACACCCTCTCACTCTCAGCTTCTTGTGCCTCTTGCTCCCAGCTCCTCACACATGCTTTCTCTCCTCTGGCTCCTCCCCGCCTGACTGGAGTGAGCTCCTTTTTAAACCCAGGTGCCCTGATTAGCCTGCCTTGATTGGCTGCAGGTGATCTAATCAGCCTGTCTGCCTGAATTGGTTCTAGCAGGTTCCTGATTACTCTAGTGCAGCCCCTGCTCTGGTCACTCAGGGAACAGAAAACTACTCATCCAGTGACCAGTATATTTGCCCTTTACCAGACTCCTGTACCCCACTGGTCTGGGTCTGTCACAGTACTCAGAGCTTCACAGCTAAATAGGAGGTGGAACAGGTTCCTTAGCACAAGAAGTTAACACACATTGTAGGAGATCATTCAAGGTGCAGGGGCCAGCTAACACCTCTGCAGTCATCAGTCAAAAAAAGCAGGGGAGTTAGTCGGTTACACGTTGTTGTAATAAACCATAAATCCAGTGTCTTTATGAAGTACTTGATTTTTAGTGTTTAGCAAAGTTATGAATTGAAGCTCCCAGGTGTATATTTTGAAGGTGTTCTACAGGTTCCCTTTGAGGATGAGAACCAAGAGGTCAGATATAGTGATCCCTTTGTGAAAAGTGGTCATCCACAGGTGATGTGGTGTTTTTGTCTTTTATCATTTTTCTATGTGAGTTCATTTGAGAGCAGGGGAGGCTCCAGGCACCAGCACGCCAAGCGCGTGCTTGGGGCAGCAAGCCACTGGGGGCACTTTGCTGGTAGCCGCGAGGGCGGCAGGCAGACTGCCTTTGGAGGCTTGCCTGTGGAGGGTCCGCTGGTCCTGTGGCTTTGGCAGACCCTCTGCAGGCATTCCGCCGAAGGCAGCCTGCCTGCCTGCCGTGCTTGGGGCGTCAAAATGCCTAGAGCCACCCCTGTTTGAGAGGGAAGTGATTGTCTGGTTTCACACACATAGTTGTTATCAGGACATTTAGTGCACGGGATGAGATACACCTCATATTGTGATAGGCATGTCTAGGACCCATGGATCTTGTATGGTGTGTTGTGGGGGGTGCTGATCATTGTAGAAGTAGAGATATGTCTGTCAAATAATAGTCTAACGGCACAAATTTCAAGTATCTACTAATTAATGATTACTGATTAATCAACTAGTAACTATTAATGTTGGGAAGGGAATACTCGGAGGATACTGTGATGGGGTATGAGCGAATCTTGATAGGTTGATAAGGCTAATTTGGGTGCTTCAAGTGCTGCGTGCCCAGCTTGACACCCGCAGGGCCCAGTTTTCAGAAGTGCTGAACCCTCACAGATCCTATTGATTTGACTGCAGTTGCTGCTGTGAAGCACCAGGTCCTGGTAGATGCTTCAAGATGGGCACCCCAAAAATGGAGGCTCCCAACTTAGGAGATCATTTTGGAGAATTTGGGCCTGAAAACCCAATCTGGTGCTCCTTGAGCACCCAAAAGTCCCATTACAGGACCCAATGGCCCCATCCATTTTAATGAATCCTATATCCCTGTACCTAATGTAATCAGAGATTATGAAACACCTCCTTGAAAGCCAGTACTGCTATTAACATCCTGAAGCTGGATCTGTGCTGCTTTCTTCTGGAGTGTTCATGTCACACACACACAGAGGAGCTCAAACACCCACAGCTTTTCTCTTGTGTTAATTGTCATCTTCCTCCTGTTTCTGCAAATGCTGTAATCTGAAAATAGAAAAGGAGAAGAATGAAACAAAACAATTGCTTAAAAAGCCCCATGGAAAGGAGAACCTGAGATATAATTATGCCTCCGGGATGATATTTTCCCCTGATAATGCTGGAAAAAACTAAACATATTCACGTGAGGTGCTAGTGTACAACTTCCAGTAGGAAATCTCTATTTTAGGGACAGACACAGTCTCATGTGCCACACCTAGAGAGGGGTTAGATCTGGGTTTGGAACATCCCCACATTCCGATGCAGGGGTTTGAACCAGTCCAGGAGAGCCACTGGGCCCAGCTGCAAAATTTGAATCCACAGCCACATTCAAATTTCCAAATCTTCTTTCTACAATGTGTGGGAGTGGTCTCAAATTGCAGTACTTCCCTACCACAGCCAAACCTCTCGGCATTGCGGTGCTGAGCCACTGTCCTGCACTGCCTCCTGCTTATTCTCCCCACTGCCCTGTCCTGGGATGTAGTCAGTGAGTGGAGAAGAGCTGAGAAGCCAGCCAATGACACTTTCCGAAGGCTGTTTGGAGGAAATCAGTAGCTCTGAGTGGTTTCCAATGTGCTGGAGGAACTATCTTGAAATGGTAGGAAACACACCTGTGAGGTTGCTCTGTGGGACAGTGGTGTCTCCTCTCTGCACCTGAGAGATGGCAGGGGTGAGAGCCCAAAAGTCCATGCCTGCCCCATCCGGTCACAAGAGTTAGCACCTCCTTAAAACATGGCCGTGTCACTGGTTACTGGGAGCTCCTAAAAGCTAGGCAGCTTGTACAGCTGGTTGAATGGTTCTTTCTGAGAGATTTAGCCCTTCGTCCTGTCTGCGGATTACCCACTAAGAGGCTGCGGTCTACTTGTTTGAGAGGTTTGAATAGTTCGTAGCAAATAAGCCTCCAGTTCTTTTTCAAACTGGCTGCTGTTATTCACTAACCCCTCTACCTTTGGCACAGAGCATCTAGAGCAGCCCCGAGAACAAGGCAGCTGGCTGGTGATGAACCCGGGGAGGAAAGAGACGATCTTGGTGGGAAAGATGGGAAGCGCTTTGAATCCCTGTTGCCTTGTTCTTCACCTAAGGGGGCTGGTCCCATGTTGACAGTCTGATCCATAACCTAAGGCTTCCTGCTCCCGTTGGGCACATGGCAATACCAAAAGCTACCGTTCTTTCACCTCCAGCGAGGCAGAAGACTGCACCCCTCATCTTAATGAACATGGAACTGGCCATGCTGGTTTTGTCTTTGTGACTTTTGAGCTGGGATGCACCAATTCACTGTGCATAGGTGTAAGCAGAGTCAGGATAAGCTCTACCCTGACATCTGGTGGAAAGAATGTCAGAGAGTTTATTTGCATAGACACGCCTACCCTATCCCAGACTGCTGAGCGGTGGGACTGCTTGGTGACAAATGACTCACCCTCAGTTGGGTGGTACTTGCTAGACAAGGGACATGGGTTCCAAAACCCTGTGAATTGAGAGAGGTTGGGGATAGGTATTTGTGACTGGTGGTGCAGTCTCCTTGTGGAGCCAGAAGCACCAGTTGCACCCCCTCCTCTCTCCACTGTGGAATGTCAGAGTTGATTTTTTTATTCCCTCAAGAATCTAAATACAGGTTGCTGAGCTGAACTCACTTTGGGCTAATGGTGCACTCGCACTGGGGCTCCCCCACTAAGAGCTGAGATCACTAAGAGTTGAAATCACAAAAAAGTTGAAATGACTGAGCTGAGAGCACTGAGCATTGTGCTAGCTAGTGGGGGAGCCTGAAGATATGCTGTGGAACAGAGCAGCTGGCGGAGTGGAGCAGTTGCGGGGATGGCTGGAGCGGATCACGGGACAGCTGGTGGCAGCAGAGCGGCTGGCAGAGCGGAGTAGCTGTGGGACGGGTGGAGCGGCCCACAGAGTGAGCGGAGCCGAGCAGTTTTGCAGAGCAGCTGGTGGAGCGGAGCAGTTCCTGAGGACGGCTGGAGGAGCAGAGTGGAGCGGCTGGTGAAGCGGAGCAGTTTGTGGAGAAGGCGGAAGCAGAACCCACGGAGAGGCAGGGCAGTTGGCCCTGGACCACGTAAGGTGCCCCTTTCTACCCAGGCTGGGGGGGAGGGACCTCTACAGATAGACTCTCGAACTCTGGGGTGGCATTGACCAGAGACTTTTGGGTTGTTGGACTTTGGGGTGATTGGACTGAAAACCCTAAGGGGAAAAAGGACAGTGCCAAAAGTACTTGGAGGTGGGTTTTTGTTTATGGTTTGTGTTATAACCCTGTTTGTGGTGTTTCTCCAATGGGATGCCGCATTGATTCCTTCCTTTATTAAAAAAGATTTTGCTACACTCAGACTCTGTGCTTGCGAGAGGGGAAGTATTGCCTCCTAGAGGCGCCCAGGGGGGTGTGGTATGTGAGTGTCCCAGGTCACTGGGTGGGGGCTCGAGCCGGTTATGCATTGTGTTACTGAAACGGAACCCCTGGATACTGAACCCGGCCCTTCTTGCTGCCAACTAGAGGGGCAGAAGGGTTACATAGGTATGAGCATTTTAAAAACAAAGCTTCCATTAGCCCCTGCTCTGCCTCCCTATACAAGACCAGGCCAAATGCAGTGTCTTGGCATTAATCTGCAAGGTCCTCCATGGAGGCAACCAGCCTCATCCTATCACCCATGTTCCTCACCAGGACGGTGTTCGCCAACTCAAGAGAGAAACGCGTGAGAGGGGGAAGTGGGCCATCCTGGGCAAAGGGGCCAGTGCTTTGGTGCTCACTCCTGCCAACAGTTACAATCACCTGCAAATCTGACGGGGGTGTGGAATCTTGGCACCATTAATGTCAGTGGCAAAACTCCCATTAGCTTCAATGGGGCCGGGGCTTTACCCGCTGCCTTCAATTCAGCTCTCGTGTTGACAAAATCCAAAACAGCAGAGAAGAAAAGAGGAGAAAGAAGAAGCAAAGGAGAGGAGGGAGAGATTTTCCATTTGATCCTATTCTAGCTGTCACACTCTTGACAAGACCCTTGCCCTACAAATCCCCGGTAACTCTCTGCCATATCTAGCCACATAAGGAACTTGGGGAGATTCTGAGTGGAAATCAGGGAGCTGCTAGCAGCCTTTGGAAATGAATTCATGAGCTATTCCCAGGTCTATTGTTAACTGCTGCCATGCAAGCTCCCCCTGCACTACTGCACTTCCAGTAATTAACATCAATCTTGACCTCCTGCTTGGTGTGCGGCATGATTCAGACTCTCCCTTACGCTATTTCAGTGCTGGGTCTCCGGAGCAGAGACTGCTAAACACTGCAGATTCTGCTTGATTTGTGATCATAGCTCGTCTCCGCTGAGCACTGGCCACTTGAAATTAACTTAATTGGCAACAGTGGTTCACAACTGAGTATGGAAAGCGGAGAGACTTTAACTGTCGTGTTGTGCAGTGATGCTGGGGACAGGCAGCCTCCCGTGCAGCTAGCGTGCAATGGGCAATAAATAACATCTCCATCCAGGAGAAATGCCAAAGTGAAGCGTGACAAGTGAATTCAGCTATGGTGACTGGGTAGCTGGAGCGACTGACTTCTGAGGAAGAGCTAAATACATATAGCTTTGCTAATGGACAGCCACAGGGGTGTGGAGCAGAATAAACCTCCACATACCCTTCAAGGTGGTAACACAAAGGACAGGGAGAATTTAGGGTCATGGAAGGGCAATGTTCATTGAGATACTGAAGGGTTGTTTTTTTTTTAATCTGTCTTTAGTAAGAAAAACAGAGTAAGTTTATATGGTCTGGAAGTGATAAAGATAAAATAAGAGAACGCTTGAAAATCTTAACACATACCAACTGTCAGTATAGAAATCATAAGCCCTAGATCATTGTGAAAGGAACGGGCTAACTGACCAAACTAATGCCAGTTAATACTGAACAGTTATAGGACTGTGGTGGCACCAGAAGATGGGCTGGGAGGAACCAAAGGTGATACGAGTCTTCCTAAAATGAGAGTCTGGCAACTCTTTAATAGCAGTTATCACCCAGTAGGGATCAGTCCTTCCTGAGTTCCAGCCCCTACCTCTTCTCTTCTACTGAGTAGAACAAATACTGAGAGAAACAATCTCTAAGAGCCCAGTTGGGCCAGACAGACCCAGTCTTCTAGCTGGGAGCGGTGAGGTGCTGTATTGCCAAGGCAAATATCGCAGGGTAGCATTGGGCCTACTGAAGTACAATCACTTCTGGAGCTCCCAGCATGCAGGGTGACTGCTTGGGAACCGTGAGTGGATTGGCTGCAGCACCGTCTTGTCCTCCACCTCCTCCTTGCACCCCTGCCCAGCTGCAGCTACCAGTACTAAAAACCTGGTTGTGGTCACAGCGAGGTAACCAGATATGACTTGGAGATGCAGATATGCTGAGTACAAAGGTGTCATTGTCCCTTATGTCACAACTAGCCCAGCCTTCCTCTCTGGATGGACACTCGTCTGTTGTGAGTGGAACTAACTGCTGCATCCTACAGGCTTCTCAGCCCCCTGGGTCTGGGTAGAGCCCAGCCAGTGTCCCTTGCTTTGGATCTCCAAGTCACACTCCCAGGGGCAGACCTTGTGTCTGCCTCTTTCCTTAGGAGATGGGACTCCGCAGTCTGGCTGCCTTAGACCCCAAAACCAGTGTCTTGCCCCTGCCAAACCCCTCTAAGTTTGATACGGCCCCTTCTGTGAGTCTGGGGTCTGGTGAGCGTTTCAGGCCAGGCAAAGTCCCTCTCTCTCTTCAGCCTGGACTTCTGGCATGTGGCAGTGGAGGGCCTCATGCTCAGAGAAACCTCCTCTTAAATACAATCTCTGTCCCTTTTTTGCCCACATGTCCCAGCTGAGAAATTCCCGTCCCTCCCTTCAGCCAGGTGCAGCGGAGAGTTCCTAGTTCCATGGTGATGGGCCGGTAGTTGAGAGACAATCCAAGTCGATGGCCGGAGATGTCTCCATGATGGCTTCTCAGTTACAGTCATTCCACGAGCTGCCAGGATCCTGTCCAGAACAGATGCTCTAATCCCACCTATTAAATGAAGGACCCAATCCGAGATGGAGGTGGCCATGTAAAATGGAGTTCACCCTGTGAGACAGCTGTCACGCCACGCTGCAGTCACTTTGGCGAGACAGTCAGCAACTTTGACTCACTCTCTGCCCCACCTGCCCCCTCGAAGAGGCAGCTCTGTCCTCTGCTGGAGAGAACTGAACTGACGCCCTGAATCAGGAGGCACAGAAGCCGTTTGCAGGGTGCTGTGGCACTAAGAAGTCACTTAGCCTCCCTGGGGTCTCAGAGGCCAAGGATTGAATGGGTCTGAAGAATGGACTCATATATCCAGGTACCTCTCCCATGTTGCCTTCCTTGACATAACCACTCTGCTTCCTTTTCCCCATCACTCCTCCGTGCTCCCACACACTCAACTAACTGTTGACCATTCTGCATCTGGAGACTGCCACTGCTTCCTGAATCTCGCCATGCCCTTTTGGAGAACTCGCTGAATCCGATGTGATGAGCTCGGGATTCTGTACGTGTAGCTCAGAGATGGGCTAGAGCCTGGGAGTGCTCCGATCTGACATTCTAGTCTAGGCCTGTCTCTCATTCAGATGCATAAAAGCTACAGTAGCTCCTTCAGGCCCTTGTCAGTTATCACAATAGGATTCAGCACTGTGCTGTCTCACCATCCTGCACCTGCTTTAGAATATTCATAAGGGCTGGAAAAAGCACATGGTTTAGTGCACAGATGTGATATCCTTTGAAATCCAGGACACTCTGCCTGCAGTGCCCGCTGTGCTAAATTGCAGCATCTGTCATTTGGGGGGAGGGGGGAACCCCCACTGCTTGAGCTCCATGCTGAACCAAACTTCTTTCTCAATTGCAATCTTTCTTGGGCTCCTGTTAGCTCAGAGACTTTCACATCAACTTGGGCTGTAATACATGGATCCTGCACAGACATGTTGGAAACATTCACAGTGCGAAACCTTGTCTCTGCATTAAAGCTGCATGTGCATGCTATGGCCTTTCCATTGTATTGTTTATAAGGGCTTTGGGAAGGAAAGGTACATGATCAGCTGGTATCAGGGCTGGATTAAAGCATATGTCTTCAATCCTTGTGGTCTGTTGAGTAAAAGTGTAGAGCACAGGGTTCCCAGGTGTCCAGTTTTCTACCGGAAAGTCTGACCAAAAGGGGACCTATGCAGTGTCCGTTCAGATGTAGTGACCGGACACCAAAAGTAGGGGGTAGGGGGAGGCACCGGGTCATTAACCCGCACCAGCCCCTGATCAGTCAGGCTTCGCATCAGGGGCTGCAGCTCCCGTCCCAGACCTGGAGCAGAAGGAGCCCAGTTAGGGGATGGAGGGAGGTGGAAAGCAGTGACTGATGGGCGGGGGCGGGGGGGAAGAGGAGCATGCAGGGGGCGAGGCCCAGAGGCAAGAGACAGGGTAGGAGGTGAGGCCTTGGGGGAAGAGTAGTGGCAGGCGGGTCTGGTTTTCAACAGTTAGAAAGTTGGCAAGGCTAGTACAGCATCTGGGCCTTGTGGTCCATGCATGGAGGTGTACAGTAGCTAACTGCTGCCAGGTGTTTGTCATTAGGGGTTAGTGGGCTGTCCTATTTAGGAGGAAGCCCCAGGATTCAGGAGTGGGAGAAAGAGCAGGCAGGTGGAGCTCAGAAGTAGAGTCCAGTTGTAGTGGTATGTAGATAACCCCGGCCTAAGGTAAGCGGGGAAACTGAGGCTCTAGAACTGCAATACAACCACTGGTATGAAGTTTAGAAGCATCAGCATGTCCCTGGGCAAACAGCAGAGAGGTGACATATCTTGTCTCATGCAGACATTCTGGTATCCCAAGTGTCTCGGAAGCATCTTTCTAGAATATCAAGATGTACCAGTAGCAGCAGGAGACCAGCCAGGAGTCTTCTCCTTAGGTGATGAATAGTAGCCATCCAATGTGCTTTCTTCCTTAACCAGTGAGCAAGCTTTACACTTATAAGAGGAGCAGCTTGAGCTGACATATTACATCATATATATATATATATATATATATATATATATATATGATGTAATATGTCAGCTCAAGCTGCTCAATATATATATATTACATTGTAATATGATGTTCGCTGATCTGGATGATGGGATGGATTGCACCCTCAGCAAGTTCACAGATGACACTAAGCTAAGGGGAGAGGTAGAAACGCTGGAGGGTAGGGATAGGGTTTGGGGTGACCTAGATAAATTGGAGGATTTGGCCAAAAGAAATCTGAGAGGGGCAGATAAATACCTAGGACAGATTCTGCTGTAGCCCCTACTTAGGTTGAAGCAACTCAGTGAGCTGTGCCCCCTCCCAGCCAGCTCTGTCTACTTCGGGGGTGTGCTGGGCCCATGCTCTCTGGGCTAGACAGGTTGCTGCTGTTTTTCACCATTGCAGCCTTCACCCTTCATCAAACAGACTTTCCAGCCCCTCAGTTCTGTGCTGGCGAGAGCCACAGCTGACCCTGCCGTAAGTCATGGCCCCTGCCTAGGAAGATGCAAGAAGAAACTAGTTGGCTTTCCCTTCATCGGTGGCTGCAAAGTGAAAATATGCCTCCTCTTATTGTTTTTTGCGAGCAGAGGGTGGGGGGGATGGGGGAGGAAGAATTCCTGCCTGCTTTGCCACGTTCCTCCGAACTGACTTCATTGAAATGCCATGCGCTATATTTAGATCTTGGAGATGAGAGGTAATGAGAGGTAGGGTTGACACAGCAAAGAGAACAGGATTGTTTCCAGCTGCAATGTATAATGTGGAGCAGAGAGACGGAGCTTTAGGAAGACTGGTCTTGCTGCAGACTGATCCCGGGGGCACTTCTATTTGTGTGGGGAGGAATGTGATGGGTCAAGCTACATTCTCATGGGTAGGACCCCACCAATTTCACGGCCATGAAAATCGTGTCATGGACCAGGAAATCAGCCCTTCCCTGTGAAATCTGATCTCCCCATGCTGCTCGGTGCCGGGGGCTCCCAGCTGCTACTCCGGCGGGTTGGGGAGGGACAGGAGTTGTCCTTCCCCTGTACGGCAAGTCTTTGTGGGGAAATCAGAATCACCTCCAGAGACAGCGCAGAAATCAGAGAGGCACGTCCTCTCTTCTGTGCTGTCCCAGAGCTGGGCTCCGGGCTTCTGCTCGCCCCCACCCCCTGCAGCTCCTGCCATGGCTCCAAGTGCCAGGCTCAGCACTTCCACCTCCCTGCCACTCCAGCCGGGGCAGCCCAGAGCTTCTGCCGCCAAGGCTTTTTCCGGGGCCGGGGCACCCATTTTTCTGTGTGTGGGGGGCCAAATAGGCCAGGGACCCTTGCCTTAATCTGCCACTGGCCAGGACTAGCAGCTAGGAGCTCCTGTCTGGTCCACTCCCAGCAGCACAGGGCTGATGTCACTCACCTTCGCCTCTGGGAACCTCCTCTAGCTTCAGGAAGCTTGGAAAGGAACTTAAGCATGTGCTTAAGTTCACCCCTATCAGCAAAGCACTTAAAGATGTGCTTAAGTCACATCAACTCAAATCCATCTTTGAATGACAGATCTGAAATTGCATAACTTCTATTTGGGACTTAAGCATGTGCTTAGATGCTTTACTGAATGCAGGCCTTAGAGCCAGTGCCAAAGCCAAATGGAATCAATGGTAAAGCTTCGACTGGATTCAGGTTTCAGAGTGGCAGCCATGTTAGTCTGTATCAGCAAAAACAATGAGGAGTCCTTGTGGTATCTTAGAGACTGACAAATTGATTTGGGCATAAACTTTTGTGGGCTAAAACCCACTTCATTGGATGCATGAAGTGAAAAATACAGGAGCAGGTATAAATACTGTACATGAAAAGATGGGAGTTGCCTTACCAAATGTGAGGTCAGTCTAACGAGACAATTCAATTACCAGTAGGATACCAAGGGAGGAAAAATAACTTTTGTAGTGGTAATGAGAAAGGCCCATTTCAAACAATTGACAAGAAGGTGTGAGTAACAATAGGGGGAAATTAGGTTTAGGTTTTGTAATGACCCGACCAGTCTGTTTTTATTCAGTCCTAATTTAATGGTGTCCAGTTTGCAAATTAATTTACCTGCACATCTACCAATGTGACATATGCCATCATGTGGCAGAAATGCTTCTCTGCCATGTACATTGGCCACACCGGACAGTCTCTACGCAACAGAATAAATGGACACAAACCTGACATCAGGAATTATAACATTCAAAAACCAGGAGGAGAACACTTCAATCTCCCTGGTCACTCAGTAACAGACCTAAAAGTGGCAATTCTTCAACAAAAAAACCTTCAAAAACAGACTCCAACGTGAAACTGCAGAACTGGAATTAATTTGCAAACTGGACACCATCAAATTAGGACTGAATAAAGACTGAGAGTAAGCCCAGTTCCCTTAGCCGCTCCTCATAAGTCATGTGCTCCAGCCCCCTAATCATTTTTGTTCCCTTCCGCTGGACTCTCTCCAATTTGTCCACATACCTTCTGTAGTGAGGGGCATGCTCCTCTTCCCCCCCGCCCATCAGTCACTGCTCTCCACCTTCCTCCATCCTCCAACTGGGCTCCCTCTGGTCCAGGGCTGGGACGGGAGCTGCAGCCCCTGATGCAGAGCCTGACTGATCAGGGGCTGGTGCGGGTTGATGACCCGGTGCCTTCTCCCGCCTCCTGCCTCTCAAGTCCTGGGCACAGGCAGGGCCGTCCTTAGGATTTATGGTGCCCTAGGTGGGATTATTAAACTGGTGCCCCTGTGCCTGACTTGCTCTGAGCAACACAAACATAAGCTTACAGTATTGGAAAACTTGCCACATGCATGTTATTAAAACCAATTTAACTTAATGAGCACACTGTCATGCTGATGGACTAGCACTAAAGAAGTAGCACTATAGAAAAAATTCTGATTTGACAGAATGATGCAAATAATATAATTTTTTAAATTTGTCAACATTTTATTGGAAATGTATATGAAGAGGTATTGAAACAAGGATTTGTTTTTAATTAAAAGCAGTCTTTCTGGCTTTTTTGGCTGCAAAATCAGTAATGCCATAGTATGACAAAGACAAAGTGATGTCTTGTTCGACTGCAAGAATAGCAAGACCAGTCAAGTGTTCCTGACTCCTTGTAGAGCGGAGATAGTTTTTAATGAGCTTTAGTTTTGAGAAACTCTGTTCTCCTGATGCTACTGTTACAGAAATTGTCAGTAGAATACGAGTGGCAATGTACACATTAGGATATATATATATATATATATATATATATATATATATATATATATATATATCAATCAACAAGTTTGCTGGTATGAATAAACTGTACAATGTCCATCACCGATTTTGCATGTGGCAACACTGATGACAGTGTACTCAATTCTTTGTACAGTTCAAGTCCATTTAAATAAAAACTATCACTGTGCTTCAGGAGGCTCTCTAGGTTCTTGCACTTTGTCATTAGTTGCTCTTGTTTTCCTATTTTGTTGAATTTAGTCCCACTCAGCCTGCTGCCAGCTGAGTGAATGGAACCCCAGGTGGACAGTGGGTTGAGGTGGCTTAGCCGGGGTCTCAGCCACCGGCCTGCTTAGCCCACTGCCAGCCTGGGGTTCCTTGGGGGTCCCAGGCCAGCAGCAGGTGCTGAGTGGGGCCGGCGGCTGGGACCTCGGCTGGCAATGGGCCAGCAGCCGGAACCCCAGAGCATCAAAAATCAGCTAACTTGTCACCTTTGGCACGTGTGCCGTAGGTTGCCGACCCCTGCTCTATACCAGTGGTTCCCAAACTAGGGTTCGCAAACCCCTGGGGGTTTGCAGAAAGTTACAAGGGGTTCGCCAGAAAAATTTCACTAATGGCGGCCAGAGGACCCCGGGCATTGGAGACAGCAGGTGGGACCTGGTTGCAGGGCAGACGCCCCAAGCCCCAGGGAGAGTGGGCCCGGGCAGTTTGGGCTCGTAGCCCGAGTTCCAGCGGTCAGCAAGGGTGCTGGCAGCCTGAACCCCAGTGCTCTGACCGGGGCTGGCAGTCCGAGTAACAGGAAAAGTGGGGCTGGGCAGTTGAGGCTGGCAGCCTGAGCCCTGCCCCCGTCAGCAGGGGAGCCGGCAGCCCGAACCCCAGCCTAAGCTCCAGGAAGAGCGGGGAGGACAGTTGAGGCATCCATCACACTGAGGAAATTTAAACTTAAATCCCTGAAAATATTCATTTTTAGGAGGGGGTTCATGACATTTCACAATTCAGTGAAAGGGGTTCGTGGGATGTTAAAGTTTGGGAACCTCTGCTCTATTAGTAAGGAGATGAGCACATTACAGTTGTTGGAGGGCTCTGTTTAGCAGTAACAGGGCTATAGGAAAGTCAGTCAACATTTTTTGTTTCTCTGATGAAAACTGACCCACTCCCTTCCCCATACCAAACTTGTCACAAATAATTGTCAACAACTTAATTTTCTGGTTTTGGCTAAGATATTGATTTTTTTTTTAAATTGAAATTGAATTCAGGATTGTTAGCAAGCATTTTTGGCAAACAAATTTGTTAAATGACAATCTAAATGGCAACACAGTACTGCTTTCATGCTTGGCTCACCCCCAGCCTGCTGGTCCAACAGCTGCAGTAGAGGAGGAGATTGGTGGAAAACTGCAGGACCTCAAAATCCACCTCTTGGGGTGCAGAGTGGCAACAGCAGCAGCAAACCCTCAGGTCTGATCACATGCCAATAGGCACCTCCGCCAGCCCAATGGACCATGGTGAAGTTAGCGCACCATCTGATCTCAGGGATGGGGCACCCACGGAGCCACAGCAGCTCATCCTGCCCTGTGCAGCTCCGCCCGGGGGAGAGAAGCGCTTCCCAGCTAGGGTGACCAGATCCAGATGTTCTGATTTTATAGGGCCAGTCCTGATATTTGGGGCTTTGTCTTATATAGGCACCAGGAGTCTATATAAGAAAAAGACCCCAAAATTGGGACTGTCCCTATAAAAGTGGGACATCTGCTCACCCTACTCCAACCCCCTGTCCTGATTTTTTGCACATGCTATTTGGCTATCCCAAGCCGAGCCCTTGTGACCATTCAAATCCTGGCTGCCTGCCAAGGAAGTGTGTTACTTTCACTTTCATTCCTTAGTAGGCAGCCAGGGAGGGGAGGAGGGAGATAGGGGTGCTCCATGGGGTGAGAGAGAAAGGTGGGGTACTCCGTGGGGTAGGGAGGAGAAGAATGGATGTTATGGGGGACAACAAAGGATACTGCCAGAGTCACCGAGCCTGCCTCACCTTACACCGGGAGGAAAGAGTCACACTCACAGGTGAGTTCCTTCCCCCACCCCTGCCCAGAGACCCCAGCAGCCAATCCCCTCTCTCAGACTGTGCTGCATTTGGCTCTCTCTAGGACCCAGCAGCCCTGCTCTTACATGCTCCACTGCTTCCCGTCTGTCTCGGCTCCCAGCAGAGCGGTGCCCCCAGACCTAGTGGTGCCCTAGGTGGCTGCCTATTCTGCCTATGGCTAAGAATGGCCCTGGGCACAGGGCCATCCCTACCCATATGTAAAGTACGCAGCTGTGTAGGGCACCAGGGAACTTGGGGTACCACATTTCCTGGTGTCCTGCACAGTTGTGTGCTGCTCCAGCCCCTGCTCCGGCTCTTTCCCAGGGCCCCCGCCCCTGCTCCTCCCCGTCTCTAGCCCGTTCTGCCTCTTCCCGCCCCTGCCCCGTCCCCACGCCCCTGAGGACTCCAGAAGTGGTCGGGCCAGCACTCACCAGTAAGTTCAGGTACCTGGCCCTAGCCTGCTTCGCTCCCCTGGCTCCCAGCCACGCTGCTGGCGAGTGCTGGGGGGCGGTTCCCCCCTCCTCCCAAGCCTGGGAGCCAGGGGAGCAGAGCAGGTTGGGGCCAGGTGACTCCACTTCCTGCAGAAAGTAGCCAGTCTCCCTAGCCCCCCATCCCTCACGGAGGCCTGGGGCCAGCCCCCCCACTTCCCTCCATGGAGGCCTTGGGCCACACACAGGTCTAGGGTGTAGGACACCAAAATAGCTAGGGATGGCCCTGCCTGGGCTAGCCCCATAACCACTGGGCCATCCTGCCTCTCATGGCTAAAGGCTCGCACCTTTACAGCTGCTTCTCCTGACTGATTTCCTCAAGCACAGGCAACAGGCTGTAACCCCGTCAGTCCTCATCCCCAGAGCACTGATTTACTGCAGTCGGTGCCTGCTGGGTTGAATCCAGCCCTTCATTTCCAACAACGCCAGGCTCAAACTGGGTGTGAGGAAAACCCATCTCACCCTCATTCAGAGACTCCATCAAAGCAGCCGAGATGCTGCATCCATCACAGCATGCTCGGCCATTCACAGCTTCCCCAAACACACCCGCTTAGCAACTCCACAGCCGCTGCGAGTGTCTGACTGTGAATGAAAGCTTTTCTCCCCCGTTTTATCTGCATACCAGTCAGCGCACTGAGCCCTTGTGCTGTCATGCAAAACCGTGTGGAATGAATCGAGTGATAAGGCCGCCAAAGCTGATGCACCAAGGCTGCTAACCCTCTGTTAAGAATGTGGAACCATAAATTAAATCTTCAGAAATGGGTTAAGTGGGTCATTAAAAAGGAAAACGCTATGAAAAAAAAATCCCCATGTGCATGGGGAGCTAAATCACAGCCTCGTTACCTGCGTCCCTGAAAGATGTGATTTATGCCAAATATTTTTAGCATTGCCTCTGCTCTGGCAATACGTTTTATCACCCCGGCTGAGCTGAAACCCTTCCATTAGGGTTTGTTCCAAGTGATAAATTGAGCTACCATGGTGCAGAGGGGATGGGACATGAGACTGGGGCCTCCGTGGCTGTGTTTGCTATATTAGCTCTAGTTGAAAAACAGATGTGTAGTCTTGTGTTCAGTTGTTTTCATTTCCATAGTAGCAGTCAAGCTGAAAGGCACCTCTGCACAACTAGATGGGAGAAAGAACAGAGTCACAGGGCCCTTAGAGTCTGTCTACACAGCAAAGAAAAACCTGCGGCTGGCCCGTGCCACCAACTTGGGGTTGCAGGGCTGTTTTACTGCAGCGTAGACTTTTGGGCTTGGGCTCCCAACCCACAGGGTCCTAGAACCTGGGGTCAAGCCCAAGCTCGGAAGTCTACACAGAAATGAAACAGCCCTGCAGCCTAAGCCTGAGTCAGCTGGCATGGGCCAGACACAGGTTTTTCTTTGCTGTGTAGACAGACCCTTAGTTATCACATGAGGGCCTGTAAGCCGGTGGTGTCAGGGCTCGTCCCTCTCAGGCGCTGCGGGGAGCCAGGGTGCCTCCTTACACACAGTAGTCTGGGTAGGCCTAACCCCTCAGCAGGCGTTGAGGGAATAAAGGGTCTGCAAACAAAGTATATCAGGCCAGGGCCTTGGGCAGGGCGGGGCAGTAGCAGTTCAGGCTCAGGCCTTCAGCAGGCCGAGCAAACACAGTATATCATACGTCCACACAGAAGGCCTCCTCAGGCCAGGGAGAGGGGGAGTCTGCCAACCTTGGGGGGGTGGCAGGGGGAACGCAGGCCCTCCCACTCCACTGCGTCCCAGCCCGGGGCCCTAGCAGCAGCAAAGGCACGCTGCTGTCATTGGGGATCCTGGCCGAAACACACTGACATGGGTTCGGGCTCTTCAGGAGCCAAACCAGGGTCGGCTACCCCTGGGCCACTTCCGACCTCCCCCTCTCTGGGTATCTGTCTCTCGCCAGCTTCGTCGGGGGGGTCCCAGACCATGGGCTTCTCCGGGTACCGGTCGTAGGGAAGCTCAGGCAGCTCCTCGGGATACCGGTCGTAGGGAAGCTCAGGCCGCTCCTCGGGATACCGGGCACAAGGCAGGTCAGGCCGACATTCCTCCGGGTACCAGGTATGAGGCAAGTCCGGCCAGCGTTCCTCCGGGTAGTGAGCGCGAGGCAGGTCTGGCCAGCGCTCCTCCGGATACCGAGCGCGAGGCAGGTCAGGCCAGCGCTCCTCCGGGTAGTGAGCACAGGGTAGGCTGCGCCCGGCGGGAGCTCGGACTCCAGCGTCTGTCCTCTCCGGCAGCTGGCCGCCGACTGAGCGCTTGGGCCGGGCTTTTATACTTCCTGTCCCGCCCCTTGACTTCCAGGGGGCGGGGACAGGCGGCGGTGGCTCCGCCCACTGAGGCACCTGCTCTGGCTCGTCCCTCTCAGGCGCGGTGGGGAGCCAGGGCACCTCCTTACAGGGCCACAAGCATCTCATTGCATTAAGCCCTCAGGCTAGTGCTATGCAGTCAGGCTGTGACTACACAAGCAATACTACTGCAGCCAGGGGTGCTGGACTAGAGGGACCATGGTGGCCATGGCCCCATCACTTTTAAAAGTGGGAGCCCTATGCTTTCCCGCTTTTTACCATCCGTAAGGGCAAGCGACAAGGGAGGGGCGGTGGAGAGGAGCGAGTGAGGAATGGGACCTTGGGGGAAGGGGCAGCGTGGGGGCGGGGGCTCTGTTACCTAGCAGCTCTATGTTCTTGGGGAACTAGAGTGCAGTACCCAGCCTGTCTGACTCACGAAAGACCTTCCCCACTGCAACCTCTGCTTGAACCAAATCTGTATCAGAAGAAAGACTTACAAAAAGCAATGAAAAGGCAGTGGGAGACACACCTACACCCCTAGGATAAGAGTGACAGGATTAAGGAAACTCCCCTAGCCTCATTTGCATTGAAGATGGGACAGGGAGGCATCCTCATTAGCATACAGAATGGAGAACAGAGATTCCGATGTAAGAACTCTGCATGGAACTCTGGGACCAGAAAAGCGGGGAAGCAGTGCATGCTGGGGAATCTCTGCTCCACCTGCACACACCCAGCTCAGTAGTTATCAGACCAATTCTAGTAATAAATCCTTTACTGGTATCCAAAATAGTGAAGCAGCCTTATTGCATTGCAAGCTCCCTCCAAGGAGCACCGCCCATAGCCAGGAATCATCAGCTCCCATGTCTAGCCTAAACAAAACAACTCTGGTATTCTCCCTTTGTTTACACATAAACAAATCTAGTGTTCTCCTTTGAACCATTGTTGTTTCTCTGCAAAAACCCCTATCCATGCTCAGGTAAGTGTTCAGATACCTGGATCCAAAATCTGCATCAGTTCCATTGGGACTTCATCTTCTTCTGACTGATCGTACTGGAGGCTTTGCCTGTCTCCAGCGCTCCAGATCCTCAGCCACCACCATCATCACCACCAGGGACCCCTGATCGATTCAAACTTCAGGAAGTGGAGAGAACCCATCTCTCTCTCTCTCTCCTGGTGTAGCCTTTTGACCCTGAACTTGTGTGATCAGTGCTAGTTTTCTAAACCTAACTTTTATAACCAGGTTTAAATTAGACTTATTATGATAACTGTTTTGTTTGTTTGGCACGCCTATGGTTATTACCCCTGGGAGGCTAATATGAGGGGAAAGGAGTCCAGGAGAGCTGGCTGTGTTTTAAAGAAGCCTTATTGAGGGCGCAGGAACAAACCATCCCGATGTGCAGAAAGAATAGCAAATATGGCAGGCGACCATCTTGGCTTGACAGTGAAATCTTCGGTAAGCTTAAACACAAAAAGGAAGCTTACAAGAAGTGGAAACTTGGACAGATGACTAGGGAAGAGTATCAAAATATTGCTAGAGCATGCAGAAGTGTAATCAGGAAGGACAAAACATAACTGGAGTTGTAGCTGTCAAGGGATGTGAAGGGAAACAAGAAGGGTTTCTACAGGTATGTTAGCAACAACAAAAAGGTCAGGGAAAGTGTGGGATCCTTAATGAATGGGGGAGGCAACCTAGTGACAGCTAATGTGGAAAAAACCTGAAGTACTTAATGCTTTTTTTGCCTTGGTCTTCACAGACAAGATCAGCTCCCAAACTGCTGCACTGGGCAGCACGGTATGATTCGGAGGTGAGCAGCCCTCAGTGGTGAAAGAATAGGTTAAGGACTATTTAGAAAAGTTGGACATGCACAAGTCCAGGGGTCCAGCTCTAATGCATCTGAGGGTGCTGAGAGAGTTGGCTGATGTGATTGCAGAGCCATTGGCCATTATCTTCAAAAACTCATGGCTATCTGGGGAGGTCCCAGATGACTGGAAAAAGGCAAATATCGTGCCCATCTTTAAAAAAGGGAGGAAGGAGAACCTGGGGAACTACAGACCAGTCAGCTTCACCTCAGTCCTTTGAAAAATCATGGATTAGGTCCTCAAGGAAACCATTTTGAAGCACTTAGATGAGAGGAAGATGATCAGGAACAGTCAACATGGATTCACCAAGGGCAAGTCATGCCTGACTAACCTGATTGCCTTCTATGATGAGATAACTGGCTCTGTGGATATGGGGAAAGCAGTGGACGTGATATATCTTGACTTAAGCAAAGCTTTGGATATGGTCTCCCACAGTATTCTTGCCAGCAAGTTAAAAAGGTATGGACTGGATGACTGGACTTTAAGGTGACTAGAAAGCTAGCTAGATTGTTGGGCTCAATGAGTAGTGATCAATGGCTCGATGTCTAGTTAGCAGCTGGCATCAAGCCGAGTGCCCCAGGGGTCTGTCCTGGGGCCAGTTTTGTTCAACATCTTTGTTAATGATCTGGATGATGGGATGGATTCCACCCCTAGCAAGTTTGCAGATGACACTAAGCTGGGGGGGAGAGGTAGATATGCTGGAGGGTAGAGATAGGGTCCAGGGTGACCTAGACAAATTGGAGGATTGGGCCAAAAGAAATCTGATGAGGTTCAACAAGGACAAGTGCAGGGTCCTGCACTTAGGACGGAAGAATGCCATGCACCACTACACACTGGGGACTGACTGGCTAAGCAACAGTTCTGCAGAAAAGGACCTGGGGATTACAGTGGATGAGAAGCTGGATATGAGTCAGCAATGTGACCTTGTTGCTAAGAAGGCTGATGCATATTGGGCTGTATTAGTAGGAGCATTGCCAGCAGATCGAGGGAAGTGATTATTCCCCTCTATTCGGCACTGGTGAGGCCACATCTGGAGTATTGCATCCAGTTTTGGGCCCCCCATTACAGAAAGGATGTGCACAAATTGGAGAGAGTCCAGTGGGGGGCAACAAAAGTGATCAGGGGGCTGGGGCACATGACTTACAAGGAGAGGCTGAGGGAACTGGACTTATTTAGTCTGCAGAAGAGAAGAGTAAAGGGAGTTTTGATAGCAGCCTTCAGCTACCTGAAGGGGGGTTCCAAAGAGGATGGAGCTTGGCTGTTCTCAGATGACAGAACAAGAAGCAGTGGTCTCAAGTTGCAGTGGGGGCAGGGCCAGCTCCAGGCACCCAGCACAGCATGCAGGTGCTTGGGGCAGCAAAGGGGAAGGGACGGCATGTCCAGCTCTTCGGCAGCATTTTGGTGGCAGGTCCCTCAGTCCTCGGGAAGAACCTGCTGCCGATGTGCTGCCGAAGAAGAAAGCGGCGTGGTGGAACTGCTGCTGAAGTGCTGCGGATCGCGATTGCGGCTTTTTTTTTTTCCCGACGCTTGGGGCGGCAAAAACCCTGGGGCCGGCCCTGAGTGGGGAAGGTCTAGGTTGGATATTAGAAAACATTATTTAACTAGGAGGGAGGTGAAACACTGGAATGGGTTACCTAGGGAAGTGGTGGAATCCCATCCTTAGAGGTGTTTAAGGCCCGGCTTGACAAAGCCCTGGCTGGGATGATTTAGTTGATGTTGGTCCTGCTTTGAGCAGGGGGTTGGACTAGGTGACTTCCTGAGGTCTCCTCTAACCCTAACCTTCTATGATTTTATGATTACCTGGCAATAAATATCTTTCATGATTAAACTGGTTGCATCTCTCTCCCTCTCTCTCTCTCCCCTCCTCCACTCCGTGGGTGTTTTTTGGTTTCCTCATTTGCTCTGCAGCAATGCTCCTCGTACTCAGGAGCGGTGCCAGAGTTTCTGGTGCCTTAGGCAGAATTCAGGAGGCGGCATTTTGTGCGCTCTCCACGGGGTGCGCAGGAGCTTCCAGTTCCACTCCCATTGCGCCGCCGAAGAAGGGCCCTCCGCCGAGATGCTGCAGGCGACAGCATCAGTCATTGAGCTGCTCAATTGCCTGCCGCTGTTTTCCGTGGCATGTCGGCAGAAGGTCCTTCTTCGACAGCATGACAGGAGTGGAACTGGAAGCTCCCGTGAGCCCTGTGAGGAGCGCACAAAATGCTGTCCCCCGAATCCTGGCACCCTAGGCGACCGCCTAGGGTCGCCTAATGGAAGTGCCGGCCCTGCTCGTACCTAAGCTAAAAGATCCCTGTGGGGTTTGCTCGTCAAGTGGGTTACTACCAGAACAATTTTAAAATGAAAGTGGAGGTAGAGATGTGCGTTGCCCATAGCATATGAGGGTGGTAGCTTGGAGATGCTGCTCGACCCAACCTACCGAGTCCACGGGCTTATGAGGGTGACAGCTTGGACGTGCTGCTTGACCCAGCCCACTGAGTCCAAGGGCCATATAAGAGGTCATCCTGGGAGTGCTGATGAACCTGGTCCTCTCAGACACGCTCTGTTAATGTGTGTGTGTGTTCATCTTCTAGGGTTGGAAGAACCCAGCCCTGGGGAACCGAGGTCCTGCAGGATAGCTCCATTGGGCAGGAACTTGGAGCAGGGAGAAGTAGAGCTCCGTATGAGAACACAAGTGACTCAAGGAGTACATTGATAGAAGTACAGAATCCCCCCCAGAAGAATAACCCTAATAAATGAGCGTACCCAAAGTAACAGGCAAAGCTGGTAACACTCGGGGGCAAAGGGCGACAGGGAGCCTCAGGGCGAGGGGGCATCATGGAGACAAAGAACCACGTTTTATGCGCTGGTGGCCCCTCCACTTTTAGGGAGCTTCTGACATTCCTGACTGATGGCCTGCTCTAGCCCCGGCCCCAACCCCCGCCTGCTTTGGGGAAGACGAGCAGCATGGGCTGGGGCCACGGGGGAAGAGTGGGAAGTAGGAGGGAGCCTCAGGGCGGAGCGTGGGCAGGGCCACTCCTGGCGGGGGGGGGGTATTAGCTTCCCCTAGCCTGCGATACCTGCCCCCATGAACTGCACCCACTGTAGTGCTGCAGTGCAGACACTTACTAAAGTGACAGAAGGGGTTGCTCCAACACTGTAGTAAATCCACTCCTCCAAGAGGCAGTAACTACGTCAATGGAAGAATTCTTCTGGTGACCAAGTGCTGTGTACACCAGGGCTACGGTCAGCTTAACGGCCTCCCTCAGGGCCATAGCTGGGTCAACCTAAAATTCTAGTACAGATGAGCCTAAGCCTTGCCTTATAATAAATGGCTTTCAGCCACATGATGGAAGTACACAGACTGAAGCTGCATACAGAATGCAGATTCTATTTGTATTAGCTACAAAAGTCTCTTGCACCAGTGTAAATCAAAGTAAGAGGATACTCTAGTAGTAAGGTCCTTCTCCCCAGTGGGGTTACTCGAGGAGTAAGGTACTACTTAATATGAGTAAGAGTGGAAGAATCTGGCCTTAAATTATTACAGCAGCAAAAAAGTGAACATTTTCCTCAACGGTTCCTTTTTCATTTCAAATTTTCAATATTTTGACCAGCTCTGTAATTTATATGCTCCCTCCTGCCCTGGTCATCTAAATCGACAAGTGAAGGACATTTTAGCAGAGTGACATCTTAGCAGTATATAAATGAAGGCTTTATCCATTCTTGGAAGTGGTTTGCGTCTTTTTGAGTTCTTGGAACTTGAGCTGAGGCTGCAAAAAAAAAAAAAAAAAAAACAGAAACAAAACCCCCCCCAACCCTTTTCATAACAGATGCTCTATGCAAATGTTGAAATACTTGTATTAATATCAAACTCTGCCATCTGTTTAAATAATTTATCAGGAAAAAGTAAATGGAGCGAGTGTAAAGCGAAATAGAGATGCGTAACAGGCTTCAATGGGGTATTCACTGTGTGCCGGTGCTTCAGAATATTTAAAAGCCTTTCACTAAGTCGTTGAGTGAAATAATGAATCACACAGCTATCCTGTGGAATGGCCCGTATAAAATAAAGCACTGCAGTATTCCAACGAGATCTGAGCTATGGCAACTTGCAATAGTAACCCCTCTCCCGTGGTCTGACTCGAGCCTCTTCATTTCTCTCTCCCTGGTGCTGCTGCTCCCCTCTTTTGGCATGGGTTGGGTCCTATGCTCTGTTCTGGCACCTGGTGCCTCCCACCAAGGTGACTCCTCACTCTGCGGGATACACAAAGATGCTGTCGCTTGAGAAAATCGGTTCTACTACTAGCTGGCAGGGAGTGTAAAGTCCAGTACACGGGGGACAATGATGTAAATAAAGCATACGCCAGCAAGGGAACAACACATCCAAAATAACAGAGGGGGGACTTTATTGGGACCACCAAGAGAATCGGATCTGGGGAAGGAAGGAGTTAAGGTTAACCAATAAACAATAACCATTAATAAATGATTCCGCCTCACCCAATGCTCTCAACTTCCTCCAACCTCACCTCTCTGCCTGGCACCTCCCCAAGGCGGATGGCGTGGCCAAGGTTATGTGGCCTGAGATGGAGCGTTGCAGCTCTGTGGCACGAGCCAGCTTAAACAAAAGTCACCTTGACTTTATCTTCACCCCTGGATGGGGCAGGGACCTCTTGTGACTCTGCTTCTCCAGGTCTGCAGTCCTGCTGCGATCTGGAGCCAGGTTGGCTTTCTCCCTCTCTGCACGCTGGTCACTGCCGTGCTGGAGCTGCCTGGTCCATGCAGCTGGATCTTCCAGCAGGGCCACACCCCCATGGGGGGGAGAGTAGGAGTTTAGCAGGGACGCTGTGAGGCTGCCTCTCTCCCAAATGGAAACTGCTCTCCCTCTATGTGAAGGCAGACTGTCCCCTCGCTGGGTGCAGTGCAGCCATGGCTTGTCATTGGTCCCATGAACTGCTGGTCCAGATGACCTCCTATTGACCTGAGATGGGCTCTGTAGTTCTTTTGCCCCCTAGGGGCTCAGTCAGGAGCTCCAGGAGCTGGCAAACCCCAAGTGGGGTCACCCAATACTGTTACTTTAGGGTCTTGGGTTATTACTGTGAGCTTTTCTGTAAGGCTCAAATCCTGTTAAATTTACCTGTGTGGTTAGGGCCTGATCCAGTGACTGTGGAAAGCAACAGGAGCCTTTCCATTGACTTCAGTGGGCATTGGATCAGGCCTAGGGGTTGCCAACCCTCCAGGGTTATCTTCAGAGATTAAAGATTAATTTTTAATTAAAGATTATGGTCATGTGATGAAACCCCCAGGAATATGTCCAGCCAAAACTGGCAACCCTAATCAGGCCTATACTGCCCCAAATGCAGCTTAGGGAGCTGGTAAGGACAGATTTAAGGCTGGCCCACTGGGGTACATTAGAGGGCTAAGGGAACCTTCTCCTGCTTACCATAATGGATGGATCCTCCCCAGAGGCAGCCATAATCTTGCTGTGGCCATCTGATGAGGTAGGCAACACTCCATGCCCCAAAGGCCCTATAACTTCCTGGACCGGGGCCGCTGCCCTGTGCATTGCCTAGTGCCAGCAGGACAAGAGTGGAGGGAGCACTGGATGGCCCCTTTCTAAGGGTGTTGTAGCCTTGGTTCCTCAGTGACTCAAGCCTGACGCTGGGAGTGGACTGGATTCATTTGTAACGTGGGCAGGGCATTTACTTCCTAAGTTTGCTGTATCTCACTATAAATTGCTTCTCTCCACTGCCACGTGACTGATGGTAGCATATGAACCACCGTAAACCTTCCTCCTTGACGGTGGCTCTGAGACTGCCCACACAATAAATACAAACCAAACCGCACGAAAACTAAAACTCATTAAAAATAATCAGCAGCCCTGTTCAAAAGCCAGGAAGCACTGTTTGTGAGTGGAGCTTAGTTGCCTGAATGTATCAAACGAAAGGAACACCTGTGCTAAGCAAACTGTGTTGCTCATTGCAGATTCCACAATGTTACCACCTCTTGCATTTAGACTTGTGGTGTAGTGTGAATAGAGTAGTGGGCTGGAACTCAGGAGAGCTATTCGTGGGTGCTATTCCTGGCTTGGCCACTAAGCTGCTGTGAGACATTTGGCAAGTGGGTTCTGTGCTCGGTGCCTCAGTTTCACTATCTGTAAATTGGGAATAATGATACCTCGTCTTGTAAAGTACTTTGAGATCTACTGATGATGAGCACTATGTAAAAGCTAGACAAGGTGGGCGAGATCATGTATTTTACTGGACTAGCGTCTCGTGGTGGCAGACACAGACACAAGCTTTCAATCTTACACAGACCTCATCCTTCAGGTCTGGGAAAGGTCACGAAAATTCATTTTGAATGCTCCCTTGCACCACATCTTCATGGGCAGCTTGTGAACCCCCCCTTCGAGGAGGCTAGCCCTGCATCCTAGACTCTTCTGCCTGAGGCCCGCCCCTATCCTGCCCCTTGCGGCCCCTATCTTGCCAGATCCCTAAGTCCCCCTGCCCCCACAGCTGGAGGAGCCCTGGCTAAACTGTCCTGAGCATCAACCCACCCGCCCCAGCCACCCAAGCCCCAGGTTGCCGGTTGGCCTGCCCCAGCTGCACTGGCTTCTTCAAGTCCAAGGCAGCTGACCCCAGCTGCCCTGAGCCCTGGGCCGCTGGCTGTCCTCTGGTGTCCCTGGCCACCAGCCAGCCCCAGCCACTCTGGGCCCCCACCCAGCCGAGCCCCAAGCTGAGCCTCTGCTGGCATTGAGGGAGAGGGGGAGTGAGGGCGGAGCCTCAGGGCGGAGCATGGGCAGGGCCATGGCCTGGGTTTGGGGTAGAGTGACCAGACAGCAAGTGTGAAAAATCGGGACGGGGTGGGGGTAATAGGAGCGTATATAGGAAAAAGCCCCAAATATTGGGACTATCCCTATAAAATCGGGACATCTGGTCACCCTAGCCACCCCTGGCCTATTATCCCCGCTGCCCATGTCCACCTTGTTTCTAGATGTGACACTCTTTGTACGTTTCCCAGACCTGAAGAAGAGCTCTGTGTAGCTCAAAACTTTGTCTCTGTCTCTTTCACCAACAGAAGTTGTTCCAGTAAAAGATTTGATCTCGCCCGCCTTGTCTCTTTCATAGCCTGGGACCAACATAACAATGACAACACTGCAAACAACATATAAGACCTAGGTATTTAACCGTAATAATATTTTGTCTTCACCTGCTGTTTCCTTATGTTTAGTATGTCTCTTCCAAGTCCTAGAGTTTAACATCAGATCAAAGTGATTTATCTGCATTCTTGATTAGATTATCAAAGTGGGGATGGGGAAAATTAAGACCGCTGGCAAGATGTGGATTTGAATTTGATTCCAAAAACTTTCTAAATCCGCTCTCTTAAAACACTGAGGAAGGGACTAAACAAGCAGATTTTTTTTTCTTCAAAATTTGCATCAGAAAGAAGGAATGCTCTTAATGATCTGCTATTGGAATGAATTAACAGCAGATAATTGGGTAAGCATGGTATCTCTTTGTGAGCCACAACGCTTTGGCTGGGGCACTCCTGGGGAATTGCTGGGTGTATAAGCACACGTTGGCCCTAGTCAGGTTAGTTAAACTTTTGTTTTGGGGGCAGGAGAGGGTCCTGCCAAGAAAAACAATTTCAAAAGGAGCGTTAGTAGAGCTCAGCAACATAGGGAGGCCAGGTGTCCAGTTTTAGACCGGAACACCTGGTCGAAAAGGGACCCTGCCGGCTCCGGTCAGCACTGCTGACCAGAACGTTAAAGGTCCAGTCGGCGGAGCTGCGGCGCTAAGGCAGGCTAGTCCCTACCTGTCCTGGCATCGCGCTGCATCCTGGAAGCAGGCAGCAGGTCCAGCTCCTAGGTGGCAGCGGGGAGGGCACAGGGCTCTGCGCACTGCCCCATACCCCGAGCACCGGCTCCACACTCCCATTACAGCAATAGTGGTGTAAAAGTGACAAAGCAGATAGTGCTTCGAATGTGAGCACGATGGGGGGGATTTTGAATGAACAAGTCCTGAGAGAAGAAGGAAGATCTATAAAAAAGGTCAAGGGCTCTGAGGTAGGAAAGGGAGCTCTTCTCCTTGCAGATTTCGTTGGGCAAGTCGCTCAACCTCCCTTCTCAATCTCCTCACCTTAAAATGCTGATGTCCCCTCACAGGGGACTAGTGTGGCTCACACATGTACTGTCACTTGGGTCTGATTCTAATCTTAGTTTGACATCAGTGTAACTGCAGTGGAATTATCCTGGATTTAAACCAGATGTAAGTGAGATAAGGTTCTCATTATAAACCAAATGCTGGCTCCCCAGGCCTTTGCTAAAACCTATCCAATCTGCCAGCAGTTACACATGATGGGTCTCACCCTTGGGGATAATTTTTCTGAAACATTCTGGGCAACTTGGACAAGGCAATAGGAAGATAATGGAGGTTGAAAAATTCAGCTGGGTTTGGCTTCTGGGATATTTTCCTAATTTACTTTCATCTTGGCTCTAATCTCCTGAAATGGCTTGGCCTATAAACCCCAAACATTCTAAATCTGTCAAGTTTTGGGAGGAGTGGTGCCTTTGGCTATCTTTGGTGAGTAAAGTATTGATTCACTAGTAGATGTTTCTGAAATCCCCTGGGTCCCTCTGACCCCAGCGTGTGTGTATGGTCCAGTCCAAAGCCCATTGAAGACTCCTTTAATAAATGTAGCTACCTGCATGGAACTTGGAGAGAGGAGCACAAGTTACAGAAGGGAAGAGTTTGAGGAGGCACGAGGAAGTCAGTCTGTGTGCACATGGTCTGGAATGTTAGCAGGAGTTGTGACATCTCTGTAAACAGCTCTCTTAACAAAGAGCCCACGTGGTTTTACGGGCATGGAGTCCTTTCCTGGTATTACCCACCATAAGTAGGGAGACCGGACAGCAAGTGTGAAAAATCGGGACGGGCGGGGGGGAGGTAATAGGAGCCTGTATAAGAAAAAGCCCCAAATATCGGGACTGTCCCTATAAAATCAGGACATTTGGTCACCCTAAACATATGGCACATGAAGCAATAAACCTTTCCAAGTGTCAATTTAAAACTAGGTAAAGGGCTTAAGAGGTGTATGGGGTTTTGTTCAGGGAACGATAGGGCCCTTAGTTACCATTGGTGGTACTCGAGATCTATGCCCTCATCACTGTGTGAATTTCACCCTACATGAAATGAAGTGGTGGTCTCAGCCCAGTCCTAGATACATACTGTAATGTCCACAGCATAACTGGTACAGAGCCCAAAGACTGAACACACAGGAAGATGATAGATTTTTAAGCCCAGAAGGGACATGTTGATCAACTAGTCTGACCTCCTGGGGGTTAGATCACTAGATAACCCTTGCAGTCCCTTCTAACCCTATGATTCTATGATTCTGTGATAACATAGGCCATAGAACCTCATTCATTGTGCATTAAGCCTTATCTTCTGTTTGGACAGCATATCTTTTAATAAGACATCTTTGATTTAAAGACTTCAAGTGATGGAGAATCCACCATGTCCCTTGGGATGGTGTCCCTGTGACATTGGCAAACCAAGGATGTAGATATCAGCTGAGCACTGACAAATTCATAGCTAGAAGTCAGACAAGCTCACCTGTATATTAGTATTGTTCAAGCTAGGTGTTAGACATGTGAGACTGTGTTTAGTGTTTAGACTCTATACAATGTTTGTAAGTTGATGCACGCATTAATCTTACTTATAAAGTCTCTATCCCACGCTACAAGGTAAAAATATGTTTGCTTTATGTAACCCTTCTGCCCCTCTGGGTTGGCAGCAACAAGGGCCGGGTTCAGTATCCAGGGGTTCCGTTTCAGTAACACAATGCATAACCGGCTCGAGCCCCCACCCAGTGACCTGGGACACTCACATACCACACCCCCCTGGGCGCCTCTAGGAGGCAATACTTCCCCTCTCGCAAGCACGGAGTCTGAGTGTAGCAAAATCTTTTTAATAAAGGAAGGAATCAATGCGGCATCCCATTGGAGAAACACCACAAACAGGGTTATAACACAAACCATAAACAAAACCCACCTCCAAGTACGTTTGGCACTGTCCTTTTTCCCCTTAGGGTTTTCAGTCCAATCACCCCAAAGTCCAACAACCCAAAAGTCTCTGGTCAATGCCACCCCAGAGTTCGAGAGTTTATCTGTTGAGGTCCCTCCCCCAAGCCTGGGTAGAAAGGGTCACCTTACGTGGTCCGGGGCCAACTGCCCTGCCTCTCCGTGGGTTCTGCTTCCGCCTTCTCCACGAACTGCTACGCTTTACCAGCTGCTCCACTCTGCTCCTCCAGCCGTCCTCAGAAACTCCTCCGCTCCACCAGCTGCTCTGCTCCATGAGCTGCTCCAGTTCTCCCTGCAAACTGCTCGGCTCTGCTCACTCTGTGGGCCACTCCACCCGTCCCACAGCTACTCCGCTCTGCCAGCCGCTCCGCTGCCACCAGCCATCCCCACAACTGCTCCACTCCGCCAGTTGCTCTGTTCCACAGTATATCTTCAGGCTCCCGCACTAGTTAGCACAGTACTCAGTGCTCTCAGCTCAGTAATTTCAACTCTTAGTGATCTCAGCTCTTAGTAGGGGAGCCCCAGTGCTAGTGCACCATTAGCCCAAAGTGAGTTCAGCTCAGTAACCTGTATTTAGATTCTTGAGGGAATAAAAAAATCAACTCTGACACTCCACAGTGGAGTGGAGTGGAGTGGAGTGGAGTAGAAGGAGGAGGAGGAGGAGGAACTGGTGCTTCTGGCTCCACAAGGAGACTGCACCACCAGTCACAAATACCTATCCCCAACCTCTCTCAATTCACAGGGTTTTGGAACCCATGTCCCTTGTCTAGCAAGTACCACCCAACTGAGGGTGAGTCATTTGTCACCACGCAGTCCCACAGCTCGGCAGTCTGGGATAGGGTAGGCGTGCCTATGCAAATACACTCTCTGAAATTCTTTCCACCAGATGTCAGGGTAGAGCTTATCCTGACTGCTTACATTTATAACTGTGCCTGCTTTGAACTTGTGAACCTAGGCAGGAAGAGTGGTTCTCTCGCCCATCAAGAAGGACTATCAAAACTAAATGGGCCGTTGTAGGACAAAAATGTTGTTGATTGCCCCATCCACCCATGAAGAAGTTATGTGCAGAAGCGCTCACCCCATTGGTTTGAACTCTAGGGGAAGGGCATATATAGATGCTCACAAGAAGAAATAGTTCTCTCCTTGCTGTTTGAAACCTCCCGGGGCCAGAAACACGAAACTAAAGCAGAGATCCCCAGGGTTAGCCCTGGGTCAACCCTGGAAGACATTTTGAATTGACAGATTACTACAACTCTGTCATTTTTTGGAACCGTGGACTGTAAACTCCTTTTTGTGTGTATGTTTGCTTGCTTTAACCTGTAAATATCTCTCTCATTTCTTGTCTTAGGAAAGCCTTAGTTAGTTTAGTATAGGACTGGCCACCAGCATTGTCTTTGGTATGAGATTTAAGGTACAAATTGATCTGGGGTAAGTGACTGGTCTCTTGGGATTGGAAGCAACCTGAATGTTTTGCTATCGTTGGTGTAAGTGATCATGTATCACTAAGTCCAGCTTGCCTGGGTGGCAGTATAGACTGGAGTGCCCAAGGGGACTGTCTGTGACTCCATGGTAAGACTGGTATACCCCTTCAGGAGTTCACCTTTGTTACTGGGTTGGTGAAATCTAATTATAGAACACACCCCAGTTTGGGGGTTTCTGCCCTGTTTTCTGACAGTCTGCCCTGACATTGGCATTCACTGTTGTGAACCAGTCCAGACAGCGTCATGGTCCCAGTGGTTAAAAATGTGCCCCCTATTTCTAGTCTGAATGTACCTTCGGGTTAAGATAGGATAGGTTGGTGGGGAAAATATGCTTGTAGTTGCCTATGCTGTATAGGTAAGTACAGTATTTTAGCTTGCAGGGGAGTCATGCTTGCTGCTTTCGTGAACTGTGTTTAAACCCACACAAAACACCCCTCCCTGGGAGGGCTGAAACCTCTGTTTTGTTTGTTTGAATGATCACTCTGCAGCACTGACTTCAACTAACCCATTCTAGTGACATCAGAAATGAGTAAGTGACCTTTAGTGCTTGGGTTAACAGGGCATCAGAGGGATCTTACACAGAAACGGACCTCACAGCACAAAAGAATTAAGCCGACGATGCCGTGGCAATGCCATTTCCTTCTGTGCTGCAGTTGCAGACAGATGTTCATTATTATTTATTCATTGCCCGAAGTGTGTGCGGCACCCTACAAATGGAAGGAAGGCAAGATTTGTGACAGCCCTGGCTGAGCCCTGGTCTACACTACAAACTTATGGAGGTATAACTACATCGCTCAGTGATGCATTTATACTGACCGAACTCCAGGTGTAGACAGCGCTATGTCAACAGGAGGGTTTCTCCCATTGACATAATAGCTACTGCCTCTCGGGGAGGTTGAGTACCTACGCTGATGGAGAAGCTCTCCTTTGGTGTAGATAGCGTCTTCACTAAGTGCTACAGCGGTGCAGCTGCGCTGATGCTGCACTATAAGTGACGACAAGCCCTGAGTTTCCCCTTGTGGGATCCCAGCTTCTGGATCCTACATGCTTCTGAGCTCTCTGGGTCTCAGCAGTGTCTAGATGCTATCTCTAAATCTGGTCCCTCAGGCATGCTCCCAGGCTGCAAATTCCCTAGTCTGGTACCCCTTCTCGGGCAGTGGGACCCTGTGGTCCAGTTGCCCTAGGCCCCAAGACCAGTGCTGAAACCCGTCTCCCCAATAGCTTATGCATGCTGTCCCCAGATCCCCTCCCTTGTGGGCACTCCAGTTTAGTTTAACCCTTTAGGAACCACACAACAGTTATAGTCAGGAAGATGCAGGCTTTGAAAAGGAACTTCTTAAACACACACACAGATTTGACTCATAGAAAAGCACCAGAGAGTTACAGATCTATGGAGAAACCAATGAACACCTACATGCAAACCCCTCTCTCCATTTCTTCCTCACTTGTGAGAGCCTTTTAGGTCTTGGGCAATGTCCTTCAAAGTGTCCAGTCTCCTCTCCTCCTGTTTAGTTGCCCTTCTGGCAATGGTAGGCCTCCCCTTGCTGGGGAGCATGTCTCTTTTTAAAAGCAGCCTGTAATACAGAGGTCCCCAAACTGTGGGGCACTGCCTCCTAGGGGGATGCAGAGGACTGTTTGGGGGTGTGCGGCTGGGGCCCGGGCCAGCCTTCACAGGGGGTAAGGAGGGACTAGGGAGTGCCATCCAGCTCTGCTCCTGGCCAGGTCCGGCGCTAGGGGTTTGAGCGCCCTAGGCAGATGGGAATTTCACCGCCCCGCGCGCTGGTCCCACGGCTCCGGTGGAGCTGCTGCAGTGGTGCCTGCGGAGGGTCCGGTGCTCCGCGGCTCCAGTGGAGCTATTGCAGTCATGCCTGCGGGAGGTCTACCGGAGCCGTGGAAGCAGCCGACCGTCTGCAGGCACCACTGCGGCAGCTCCACCGCAGCCGCCTGCCGCCCCCTCCGGCAAAACGGCGCCCACCATTTATTCTGGCGCCCTAGGCGATTGCCTAGGCTGCCTAAATGGTAGCTCCGGCCCTGCTCCTGGCCCCTGCTGCTGACTCTGGCTGCTGGCCCTGTGCTGGGGCCACAGCTCCCTGCCTCAACCCCCAGCTGTGGCCCCAGCTTCGGTCCCATCTCAGTGATGGAGTCAGGCAATTCTGTTTGTTTACCCTTTGGGGTTTAGAGAGCATGGCCCCTTTAAATCTTTTTCTTAGGGAGGACAGGGAGCAGTGGAAGAAAGGAGGGAAACTCGGGGGTGTGGCTCTGGGAGAGAGAGGGGCTGCAGCCCCCAGGACTTCCCAAAGGAAGCAGCAGAGAACCTGCCTGAAGCCTGGGAAGGACAGGGTGGCCTATCGGGGACCCCCAAGGACAGGAGCCAGGAGCAGCACTGTGCTGGGGGGAATCGAGCGAGAAGGACAGGCCGGAGCTGGACCCAGTATCATGGCTGCCCCGAGCTGCATGGGGGTGTGAGTACTGGGGCTTGTGACTCTGCACTGGGAACAAGGAGGGAGGTTGTAGCTAGTTAAGTGGGGAGGTGGTCGCTCTGTGTGGCTTTGCAGAGAATGGCAGAAGAGGGCACTGGAGAGGTTTGTTGGGGAAAGTTTGCTGGCACTGAAGACGACCAGCAGCACCCAAGACTCGCCACTGGGCTGGAACTTTGCTCAGGACCCCTGAACTCTGTGTGCAGACACATTCCTCGGTGTCTGCCCCTCCAGACTGTGCTACCACTGGGCCTGTGGGGCCTTGGTTTGGATGCAACCTTGTTCTACTGCTCCCCTATATTTCCCCTTGTTGTTTTTCTCCTCTCGTTCCTCTGTACATAAATATCTCCCTTTGCTATATCCATTGTACTTTTCCTGTGGGTGGGTGTGTTCACTCTGGGGGGCTTGGAACAGGTGCCCTTGGGGTGGAAGGGATTTCTCCTGCTGCGTTCCTGCACGTGCTGTCTCTTGGCCAGAGCTGCCTGCAGAGCAGACTCCACCTTGGCCGCTAGGGCGCTAAAGTTACACACAGAAATGTACAAAGTCTCGTTTCCCTGAGCAAAGCAGGAATCGAACAAGAGATGGTGTCTTTGCTCACAGTGCCAAGCCCTTTTCCAGTCAGCACATAGCCCAAAAGCTCTCTTAGCTTTTCTCAGCGCCACGTTCCTAGTGCTTGTTCTGACTGTGTCTTTGGCTTTTCTACCTCAGCTCTCTGGTGTTTTCTCCTGTTTCTCTCAAACACACGGGCACACATAGCTCCACCAGTCAATGCCCTAGCCCCTGTATGAGGCCCTGGGAAATGCCTTGGCTTTTGTGCCTTGCCAAGGAGGTCTGCATTTTGGATGCTGGACTCCGTTGTTTTAGCTTTTACTAAAGAAAGGGGCATTTATCAGCACCCTCGTTTAGCCTGAATGGAAGGGGGGCTGTGCTGCTAACCAGTTTCAATGGGGTTTAAACCATAACAGAACAGTGAAGGACACAATCACTGTTACACACAAAATGGAGGCTGAAACACAGCATGTCTTCCACAAAATCAGCCTGGGACACAGACCTAACGCCCAACTATCACCCTAACGCCCTGGCCCACAGAGCTTATGCTCACAGCGGTTACAATCCAAACAAAACGGTAGCAAGGTGCTGTTACCGTGGAGTGACCATGGCCATGAGGTATATTAAACGCTGACATTCTTGCAGTTCAGTTCTAACTGAATGTGAGGCAGAGGCTTGGTCTACACTGCAGCGTTAGGTCAATGTAAGGCTGCTTACTTCGACTTGATGTCAGTGTACACACTTGCTCCTGCCGATGTAAGAGTCCTACTACACCTCCAGTGATAAGAAAGCCAGGTTTCACCTGATGCAGTTGTAGGGCTCCAGCTAGAGCCTGGCTACCCCGGGCTCCCTGCTCTCTGCTGGTCTGTCCCTAGCGTGCCAGCTCCCCCAGCCTGGCTGCTGCCTGAGCTCCCGGCTCCCAGCTACCCACCTCCTGCTCCCAGCCAGGCTGTGCCCTGAGCTCTGCAGGGAGCCCACATGCTGCCCTGAGGCTCCCAGGGGGGATAGCTGGTCTCCTGGAGGTGCGGAGCAGGAAACCAATAGCCTTGGGGAGCAGCCGGGCTCCAGGTGGGGAACTGGGAGCTGGGCTCTCAGCCTCCTTCCCCCCCTCCCCTCTTCAGTTGGTTGAAGTGCTCCTGGTGAGGACATGCACCACCGGCAAAAGGGTGGTAGTGTGGATAGGACCCTGTTGTAAGGAGGTCATTAAAGAACGTTACCCAGTTTTTTAATGAGATAGAAGATATATTAGCCCCTGCATCCTGGCCAAATTTCAATATGGGGTTTACCTACTTGCTTCCTTAAATTCTCCCTCTAGATTCACCTGCATATAGTATTCTTTTTTACTTCCTGGACCTGGTACTTCTCTCGTGCTGATGTGAATCAGGAGTAACTCCACTGGAGACAATGGTTTTACGCTGGAGTGTAACACCAATGGGAGGGGAAAATCAGGGCCTCTGTCTTTTAAGTGTTGTTGCTTAAGAATTCCTGTGCAGTGTTGAACAGCTGCTGCATCCTGCCCCAGAGGTGGCTGCATGCCAGTGATGAGTAGAAGCGATGCCTTTGGAAAGAAAGATGTGACTGTAACTGATTTTACTCAATTATTAAGCAAGCTAACAAAAATTAACACTATTTTCAGGTTTGGTATCTGATTTGGGGCTCTATTGGATGCTGGCCAAGCTGTGATATAGCCCCTGCTCCTTATCCTACCTTGATAAGGGAAAGGAGGAATCTGGAAAAGATCAAAAAGAAGCAGACTCCTTATAATGAAAAGGTTCCGGAGCTCCTTATGGAGCGTTCAGAGGGCAGGCTATTTTGGTGCTTTTCACTCCCAGCCTGGGAGGGCCTGAAATCCAGAGGGAAGCTCTGAATCAGCGTTGAACAATAGCACAAGCCAACCTCCCCGCCCCCTCCATCCTAGCAGGGTGGGTGGGTGGGAAGAGTTAACATAATATATGGCTAAAGAGTAACACTTTCAAAGCGAGGAAATAAATTTGCCGCTGCTGAACTACCTGTTCCTGATGAGAACAGCAGATTGTCACAGTAGAGCCGTCCTCGCTCACCGTGCTCTAGGTTTGACCATGGGGGTCCTTCGCAACCTTTGCCTCATCCGCCTCTGAGTCATGTCCACTTCTGGTTTGTTTTTTTTTTAAAACCCAGCACAGAGGTTGTCAGGCTGTAGGCAGTACAAGGTGGTTTGCAGTAGCAAGACTAAATAACTCCTCTAATATTCACCACAGGTGATGGATTTTCAGTCACCGTGCTGCTTTTTTTCTTTCCTGCCCTTTGTCAATGTGTCTCTAGTGCCTTAAAATAATAATAATAATAAAAAAGGGTCCATTATACTTAATGAACAAAAAAATAGCAAAGGAAGTCTCGAACAGAAGCCCTGTTATGCATGAAGCAGTTTTCTTCAGCTAAGTGTGATATGACATTCTGTTCCAAGGCTCTGAGTGTTTTCAGAAACATGCATCCTTTCTGCAAATGCTGGAAAAACACAGGGGATGATGGCCTGAGACGGGAACATTTTGCCAGGGCCTGAACAAAGGCGCCGTGCAAAGCTTGCGGGTTGTGGACCGTGCGTGCTGCACAGAGGCTCCTGGCGAGACGCTCAGGCTCAGAGTTTTGCTGTTACCGAGACCATTCTGTCCCTGCTTTTCCACTAGAGAAGGATCAAATGCCAGCTGCTGCAGTAAACAAGGAGAGACGGGTGGGCCTAGAACTAAAACCCTATATTGGAATTGCCTGAATCCAGAACTGGTATTGGCACTGGATACAGATGCTCAGATAACATAGTGGGGGCTCACAGATAAAACTGTTTGAGACAGGCTGTCCTTATCATTACAACACAGGACCAGGACTTGGGAGATCTGTGTTCAAGTCCCATTTCTGCCACCGACTGCCTGTATGACCATTGGCAAGTCATTCAGGGCCAAATTTTCAAAGGGATTTTAGATGCCTCAAGATGCAGACAGACCCAGATCTTCAAAGGTTCCTAACTACCATTGAAATAATAAATATAAACATCAATGGGCATTGGGTGCCTGAATGCCAGTGAAGATCTGGGCTATAGGTGACTAACTCCCATTGATTTCAATGCCAATTAGGCACCTATCTGTATATTTAGGTGCCTAAATACCTTTGGAAAATCTGGCCCATCATCTCTCCATATCTCAGTTCCGTCTGAGGATGGTAAGACTTCCCTTGTCTAGTTAGCTTGTAAACCTTTCCATGCAAGGACTGTCTCTTCCTATGTGTTTGTACAGTGCCTAGCACAGTGGTGTCATGATCTCAATTGGGGCCTATAGGCCCTACAATAATATAGGCAGAGGAATGTATAACATGAGCCAATGGCTGGAAGTAGAAGCTAGACACTTTCAGACTGGAAATTAGGTGTACATTTCTAATGATGAGAGTAATTAACCATTGGAACAATGGTGGATTTTCCATCATTGACCATTTTTAAACCAAGATGGGATATTTTTCTAAAAGATCTGCTCTAGGAATTATTTTGGGGAAGTTCTACAGCTTGTGTTACACAGGAGGTCAGACTAGATAATCAAAATGGCCCCTTCTGGCCTTGGAATCTATGGAAGCAATAATAGATCTGAACTTTGCAGCTGTCTCCCATCTCTACAGTGGACTGAACCAAAACTCTGAGAAAGTTGCAGGTCCAAATATCGCATCTTAGGATTGTAGTGTTTATGAAAGGGTTAATGTATGAGTCTCACAGTGAGTACCCTGCTATGGTGATGTCACTTGTAGCAACAATCTGAGAAGGCATACGTTGGAGACATCACACATCACAAGGCAAACATTACAATTTCAGCTGAAGCTAGCATACATTGATCTAACAGAAGTATATCAATATGTGCTTATTCTACAGAGTAACTTATGCAGCGGTCTAACAACTCAATTGGCAGTGAAGATAGGAGAAAATACTGATTAAATAAAAGTAAAAAACAGCTCCAAGTTTAACCTACTTGGTTTGCATTTCTGTGACTTACCTGAATGATCATGTGATATTTCTATAGAACAGGGATCGACAACCTTTGGCCCGTGGCCCGTCATTCTCTGTCATCCAGTCCCAACATCAGGCAGTCAGAGGCTTAGGGACATCCAGGGTTGCATCCCTGACCATCTTGGCTAATAGCCATGGATGGATCTTATCCTCCTTGAACTTATCTAAATTTTTTTGAATCTAGTTATACTTTTGGCCTTCACAACATCGTCTGGCAATGAGTTCCGTGGGGTGATTGTGTTGTGTGAACAAGTACTTCCTTTTGTTTGTTTTAAACCCGCTGCCTATTAATTTCATTGTGTGACCACTGGTTCTTGTGTTATGTGAGAGGTGAATAACACTTCCTTATTCACATTCTCCATCCCATTCATGATTTTATAGACCTCTATCAGATCCCCTTCCATCCCCCCCTATTTATCTCTTTTCCAAGTTGAAAAATCCCAGTCTTTTAAACCTCTCCTCGTATGGAAGCTGATCCATACCCCTAAACATTTTTGCTGCCCTTCTCTGTACTTTTTCCATTTCTATTATCTTGGGAAAAGGTGACCAGAACTGCATGCAGTATTCAAGATGTGGGTGTACCATGGCTTTATATTGTGTAATTATGATATCTTCTGTCTTATCTATCCCTTTCCTAACTGTTCCTAACGTTCTGTTTGCTTTTTTGACTGCCGTTGCACACTGAGCGGATGTTTTCAGAGAACTATCTTATGCAGTACAATGTAAGGATGAGTCTGGAATACATTATACAGTATATTGTATTCAAACAAAGTCCCATCAGACTAGATGGAAAACAAACTACTTGAGAAATGGACACACTGCCAGAGGCTTTTCTTGCTTTTTCACAGCTAAGACAATGAGCCTGCTATATAGAAAGAACTAACATAACAGAGCATATGGGTAACACTGGAGTACTTCTGTGCAGGCACACACTATGCATTAAATAGACCTAATTCCAAATGTAAAGGCCCTGCACAGTGACATGATGTACTAGAACTCCAACCTCTCCTCAGTGGTTAGCCAAATATGACTCTTAGTAATTCCCTGCTGGCTTCTCTTGGAGCTAGGACAGCAAAGCATGGTGGGAACTGTATTCCACGGTGGCAGCCATTTTTCTAGTCATAGCTTTTGACCAGGCCTGCTGGGTAATCGGAGGGGTATATAAATACCCTTCCCACAGACTAGGTAGAGACCTAGAATGGGGGAGGCCATCTGGATAGCCTGTTGTAGAAGAAGAGGCAAGTATATCTATTTTCTTACGTTGCATTTTCTAACCTTTCCCCCCTATATCTATCATGATTCCTCTGAAGAGTGTCTGGAACAACTCATGAGAATAGGCGTAGCTTTGCTGGCTTTGGGAGCAGGTTAAAATAAAAGAATGTGGAGAGGAAATGTTCTGTCAACATGTTCCAATGACTTACCCTGCCAGAAGGTGGCTTGCACGGCCATCATGATCCTTCGGGTTCCCCCTTATGGGGAGGAGTGTGGAATCATCCTAGCTCCTCTCCATTGAGTTCTGGAAGGTGTGTGGGTCAGCACAGCCCCTTATTGTTGAGAATGTGTAAGACCCACTGACTGTGCCAGAAGCTGAGTGGTAGGGACTCAGGGCACTGACAGAAGACAAGTAACAACGGGGTTTGTTTCCTCCAATGTGTTCTATGACTTTGCCTAAAGGGGGAGATTGGAGACAGGGTTGTACTCCAACTAGGTTACTGACCTGTACCAATGGATCTGTGATTACTGCTCTAGGAACAGGGTGGGGTTGTCTGTGACACTGGGATCTAGGTGGTAGCTGTACTGACAGATTGACGCATTGAAGATGTTGCCAGCCTGGGTCCCAGGTGCTGCAGTTTCTCACACAGAAGTATCTCCAATGCTCCATGGGCTCAGAAGTAGTCTCTCACACTATTGTAAAGGCAGGTTTGTATTGGACACTTGCATGGAAGACCAACAACTTCTTTAGGCTGGGAAAATGAGTGATGGGTGCAGTGACATGCTGGGTCTGAGTGAGGTGAGTAATGCATAGCATTTTCAGTTACCTGAGAGGTTGTCTAGCCCCAGATGTGTGAGACATTTCTGCGCTGAATCTCTGACTCCAGCATGGTTTTGCATATTGAGATCAGATGGCTGCATCACAGTGGGGACGGAAGGGTCTGCTCACAGCCCCCGTTTGCTTAGTGGCAAACCATTCCATTCCCTTTGCTATTGCTTCTCCAGCAGAGGGCTCCCCTCCTGTTGTGATCAGCACGTTCACCAAGCTGCAGGGTGGTTAGTGGGCCACCGTAAGTGTTTTTTTTACATGTTACAATGTATTGGACCAAGTCTGGAGACCCTTAATCAAGTTATATGGTCCCATGGGACCAGATTCCCAGGTGGCATAGATCAGCCTTACAATCAGTGGAGTTACACCAACAGACACCATCTGAGACTCTGGTATAGTATGCGTTGTGGCTCAGTAATGACTGGTCATGTGCCTCAGGATCTGGCCCGCTGTTGTTTAGCTTCCCTGATGTCAACTAATGCCAAAAGCATTAAGGTAACCAAATGCCATCAAAACTCACTCAGTAAGTCAATAACCATGGCAAGGTCCCTCCCGCTGCTCCATAGATTTTGGCTAATAAAGCTGCTGCTTCCCTCTCCCACACACACAATAAACCAGGGGTAGGCAACCTGTGGCATGCGTGCCGAAGGTGGCATGTGAGCTGATTTTCAGTGGCGTTCACACTGCCCGGGTCCTGGCCACCAGTCCAGGGGGCTCTGCATTTTAATTTAATTTTAAATGAAGCTTCTTAAACATTTTGAAAACCTTATTTACTTTACATACAACAATAATTTAGTTATATATTATAGACTTATAGAAAGAGACCTTCTAAAAATGTTAAAATGTATTACCAGCACACAAAACCTTAAATTAGAGTGAATAAATGAAGACTCGGCACACCATTTCTGAAAAGTTGCCAACCCCTGCAATAAACTATTTGGCTTATTATAAAGTACTTCTCCAGTGGCCCAGTGCAGCTAACTCTGTAATGATATCTATAGCTCTTTGCCTGCTTTTCACAGGGCAGCACTGCCAAGCTACGTTAGCATATTAATATACATTGGTATTGCATAATCCGTTGCATCTTCTATGAGAAAGTAATCTGAATTATATAGTCGCCCACATCAGGATGCTGGGAAACAATGAAGCTTTTCAGAAGAAGTATTGTAATAAAAAAAAATCCCATACGGTGAATCAGAAATGGCATAAAAATTGCCATCACCTGCAGGAATGGAGTGACATGCAGTAAAGAAGCCTATAGATCATAGACTTCTCTTTGTAACTGCAAAAAGGAAGGTGATCTCATCTTACTTTCATGTGTTTCTTGTTGTTGAAATTGGACAGGCTTGTTCCTGCTGTCCGTGCTGCCAATATCAAAATCCCCATTAACTTCAAAGGGAGCAGGATTGAGCCCTTGGGAAATGTGTCACTTATTGCCATCCTGCAGGTTTGGAAAATGAAAATGTACACACATGTAGTCATAGGAGTACATGCCTCAATTGCAGGACAGACAACCCCATGGGAAGCGTACTAGCCTGTGTTGTGGGAGACCTTGGATCAAGTCCCTGCTCTACCCTAGACTTTCTATGTGACCTTGGGCAAGTCACTTAGACCAAAAGTTCCTAATCATTCAATTTTTTTTTTCTTGTCAGGGGCCACCCAGCCTGGGAAATCTTGGGCCTGATTCTTTTCCCAGAGGTACTGACCACCTGCAGCTCCAGATGGAAGGCAGTGAGAGCTGCAGGTGCCCAGCCTTCTGGAAGTGAGGCGTTGGGGTCCCTTATTATTTTATTTACTCGTTATTACTTGTATTGCAGTAGCGTCTGGAGCATGGCCCCACTGTGCCAGGTGTTGAATAAATAGAGTAACAATCCCTGTCCCTCAGAACTAAACCTGGTTATTCTATTTAGGTCAGGTTTGCTAATGATCTTTATGGGTATCTAGGGCAGAGAGACTCACAGAAATCACACTCTGAGAAGAGAAGGCTTTCTCTTAAAATCAGATGGGCTCCTATACCAGGGAATGTCCATGGGTGTTTGGGTGGGTGGACACCTTATGGGTTCTGGCAAGCCAAGACTCAAAACGCTGGCTCCTTTTGTCGACTGATAGCAGCCAAGCTTCTCAAGCTTCCATTCAGGAAAGACCTGCTGATGTATGTGGGGACGGAGTTGTGTTCCCAGAAGGGGAGGATATAAACCCAGAAGTAAGATCATAGAGTTGTTCCTGCTAGGATCTTGAGGAGGCCAGAGGTCAGATGTGAGAAACGCATCCTACTCGGTGTGATCATCAAGAATCACAAGCCTTCAGGTTTCCGCTTGACGCCTGGTTGACACAAGCCTTCACTCTACATGGTGAATTGAAATGGATTGTACAGCTTGCTTTTCCCCAACCACGGGCCAGACTCTGATATCGTTACCCACCCCGAACCCTACCCCACAAGTGGCCCCATTGAAGTTAATGAGCGTCTGAGAGATGGTTGCTCTACCATGGAGTCAAACTTCTGATTGAATCAAGGCCAAAATAGTTAGTGCACATAAAGGCACATTCCTGCTGCATTTCCATCTTCTCCCTGGCCCAGTCACATTTAAATGTAGGGCAGGAGGGTACAATATTCCCACCTGAAAGATCTTTAACTTAATTTCTTTCTTTGTGCTTGAAATGTCAAGTCAATGACTAGAAATACAGCTAAGAAAAGCATTAATCTCGAACCATTAAGTGGTGAGATCTGACAAATATAATGATTGATAATGCCATGTAAAAGTCTCCTTAATTTCATTATGGTGGCACGTTATAACAGCTTTTCAGCTCTGATTTTTATAATGGCTCTTTTGAATCAAGGAGCACCTGGGCCTCCCATCATTGCTGATACTCAGCTCTGGTCTGAGGTATGCATGCAACCCATATGCTGGCCTCACTGGATGTCTCACGTAGTCCTCCGTCCACTAAATTACCCTAATTTTAAAGCTATAACCCATATGAGGGATGTGCATATTCCAACCTAATGTTGCCACTAATTATTATTATTAAGCTTTTATATTTGTGTTGTAAGTGCGCACAGCTCATTGTAAAATGTATTTCTATCTGCAGGGCTTGTATTTCCTCCTCCGGCTGGCTTTCTTTTCCGTACATAATGTAAGGAAATGGTTTCCAACAGCACATACTGTCTGATGAGAGGATGGGTTTTGTGAAGTAGACCAGACTGTTGGGCCATCAAGTCAGGTATCCTGCTTTGCAAGTGGCCAGTACATGATGTTTCAAGGTGAAGATCCGCCACAATATAGCTGAGCAATTAATTGTATAATGCAGGGCGCAGGTTTAAAAAAAAATTACTGCCTGACTTCTTTGGCTCTCAGTTTATGTCCTGACGCATTATATTTGGTCATTGGTGTCTTAGCATGTACCACAATAAATAGCTTTGTTGCTGGTCATAAATGTATCCAGTTGAATCCACCTACAGTGTTTAATCACATTCACCCCTTGTATAATGCTTGTCAATGGCAGATCTCAAAGAACTTTACATAGTTTCGTAAGTATAGCTACTCTCGATTTATAGATGGGGAAACTGAGGCACAAAACTTAAGTGAGTCAGTAGAGAAGCAATGAATAGAACTCAGGTCCCTTGACACCCAATTGTGGTGCTCCCTGGGGCATGAGTGGGGGTTCTATTCAGCTCTTTGCTGAATAATCCTCCCCAAGACAGCCTAACTGAATTCACAGTGGGATGTAACTTCCCCATCATGCCACCAAGAAGCCTTGCTCTGGTTTATGTGACCAAGTGGGTTCTGAAATCAGAACTGGAAATGAACAAGGACTGACATATGGATTCAAGACTGAGCTCCGACTCCCCCAAAGTTATTCTTTGGCTTGTGTGTCTGATTTGGCCCTTTTAAAGAAAGGGAAGCACAATTTGCCAAGTCCCTCTCTGGACCCAAGTGACCCCAGAGCCCAGGGATTGGGATCTTGTGTACAGTCTTCTAACCAGAACCAGACAGTTCCTGCTGGCCCAGACCCAAACCCCAGTGAATAGTCTCTCATTGATTTCAGAGGGCTTTGGCTCCCACACCGTATGACAAAGTGGGTATTCACCCACGAAAGCTCATGCTCCAAAACGTCTGTTAGTCTATAAGGTGCCACAGGATTCTTTGCTGCTTTTACATACCCTATATAAAGTCTCTGGGTATCTACTGTCTCCCCTGCCTTTCTTCTTCACTTATTTGTAACAACACCGATGAGGGAAGGGAGGAGGAGAGGAAAAAAAATCACAGCTCTGCATCACCCCCATTATTCCTTTTGTTTAAATCTTTCAAACAGTGTGGAAATGGTTTGTGATGTGAAAGATTAAGGGGAAAACACGCGACGTTCAACACCCTTAAGTTATCAATCACACTTTCCTTTCATTCTGTCCTCTAGTTCTCACTGGTTGCTGGTGCTCTCCTGGCTGACTGAATCCAGATCAAGGGCACAGTCTAGGTTACCGCCCAGCTACGTAGGAGGAGGCCAAAAAGAACTAAATGTATTTCTTTGTTTGATTTTAAAAGAAACCGAGTTAGGGAAGTTTTGAAAAACCCTGGCTTACTCCAAATAGGAGATGGAAATTCTTTGGAACCCCATTAGAACCAGGCTACAATGTTCTGGTACAGATTTCAGCTGGTGTGGACAGATTAGGGTCTTACCTGTGGTTCCATCCCTAGCAGTAGAGTGACCAGAAGTTCCAATTTTATAGGGACAGTCCCGATTTTGGGGTCTTTTTCTTATATAGGCTCCTATTACCCCCCACCCCCTGTCCTGATATTTCACACTTGCTGTCTGGTCTCCCTGCCTAGCAGAGAAGGGGCTGGGAGCAGGTCGGCCCATTGGATCCCTGCTCCAGGCAGATGTGCTCAGAGGGGGTTCACAATAATAATGAATACCTAGCTCTTATACAGAGCACTTCATGTGCCTTACAGAGGGGTCTGTGTCATTAGCCGCAGTCTGGCCTCGTGTACATAGGCACAGATTTCCCCTTTACCCCGGGGGGGGCTTGACCCCCCGGACCCTGCCCCCACTCCACCCCTTCATCCAAGCCCCTGCCCTGCCTCTTCCCGCCCCTGCTGTGCCACTGCCCCGCCTTTTCCTGCCCCTGCTCTGCCACTGCCCCGCCTCTTCCTGCCCCTGCTCTGCCACTGCCCTGCCTCTTCACGCCCCTGCTCTGCTCCCACCTCGCCTCTTCCACACCTTTTTCCATCACCCCCAAATGCACCCCATCCCCACTCCCCCTGGAGCTGACCTGCACACTGCGAAACAGTTATTTGCTGTGAGCAGGAGGTGCTGGGAGGGAGGGGGAAGAGTGATCAGTGGGGCTGCCAGTGTGGGGGAGGTGCTCGTGGGAGGAGAGGGGGGAGCTTGACTGCCAGTGGATGCTCAGCCCTGGAGCACCCATGAAGTCAGCGTCTAGGCTGATGTATGTGAATGATGTTCGGTTTCTTTATGAATAAGGCCATGTCTACACTATAGAGTTAAGCTCATAAACTCCTGTAATTCCATCGCTTGTGCATGTTCACCCAACGCTCCTTGTGTCAGAAGAGTGCATCCACAGTTGATGCTCTAGCACCAACAGAGAGAGCAGTGCACCGTGGGTAGCTATTCCACTGTGCAAGTCACCACCTTCTCCTGCTAGGAGTTCTGGGAATGGATTGCAGTGCATCATGGGGGTGGGCTCACCGCCCCATGATGCAGTTTTCTCCGTGCCATAATTCCAAGGGCTTCCGACTATATTTCACACAGTTTTTCAGCTGCCCCTGTAAACTTTGTGCCTGTCATCTCTGCCTGAAAGCATGGATCCTGTGCTGCTTTCTCGTCTTGTGATGACCATTATGAACACAATGCAGCTGATCTTGCAGTATTTCATGAGCTGCAAATCTGAACAGGAATCAGTGGTGCCTGCCCTGCTGTGTGCCATGGAAAGAAACAATTTAAGATTGATGTTGGCATTCATGAAGCAACTGCCAAGGTGGACCGTTGCTATTGGACTTGGAAAACAAGCGCTGAGTGGTGGGATCAAATTGTGATGCAGATATGGGATGATGAGCAGTGGCTGAAGAACTTTTGTATGTGTGTAAGCAGAGTCAGGATGAGCTCCACCCTGACATCTGGTGGTGAATTGTGGCGAGTTGTGGAAAAGAACTTCAGGGGCCGATCTTGTTTGTATAGGCATACCCAGCCCACCTAGCAGCCCAAAATGGTTACTTTGGCTGATGTGAGATCTCTAGTTTCTCTGTTATTGGGGCTGGAGGAATAAAGTGTTGTTACCCTGATTATGTGAATCAAGGACAATAAAACTGTTTTATGACAAAAGATCTCACCAGAAACTAAGATCACTCGCTAGACAAGGGACTTGGGTTCCAAAACCCAGTGAATTGAGAGAGGCTGGGAACAGGTATTTGTATTTGATGGCATGAGCCCACCTTTGAGGACTAGAAACCACTAATTGCACTTTCTCCCCTGTTGAACAGCAGAGCTAATTTTGCTTTTATTAAGAGTCTAGTTACAGACTGCTGTGCTGAATTCACTTTAGGGTAATGGTGCACTAGCACTGGAGCTCCCATACTACAAGCAAAAACCACTGAAGAGCTAAAATTACCAAGAGCTAAGATCACTGAGTGCTGTGTTAACTAGTGAGGGAACCTGAAGCTGTATTGCTAAGCAGCTGGCAGAGCACAGTAGTTTGTGGGATGGTTGGAGTGGCCCATGGGATGGTGAGTGGAGTGAAGCAGTGCAGTGTGGAGCAGTTTGTGGGATGGCTGGAGTGGCTCACAGGACGGCTAGTGGAGTGGAGCGGCTCGTGGTGAAGGCTGCAGCAGAACCCCATGGAGAGGCGGTGCAGTTGGCCTCGGACCATGTAAGGTGCCCCTTAACACCCTGCATCCCTCTTTCTCCCCCCCTCCCATTTCCATCCAGCTTGGGGGCGGGGGTGTATAACTCTGCAGATAAACTTTTGAACTCTGGGGTTGCACTGACCAGGGACAGACTTTTGGGTTGTTGGACTTTTGGGGGATTTTTGGGTTGCTGGACTCAAGAGACCTGTGGAGTGTTGGACTTTTGGGACTTTGGGGTGATCTTTTGGATGGTTGGATTTAAGATCCTGAGCGAAAAAGGACACTGCCAAACTTACTTGGGGGTGGGTCTTTTGCTCATGGTTTAGGTTATGAATCCTGTTTGTGGTGTTTCCCCAACATAATGCCGCATTGTTTCCCTCCGTTATTAAAAGGATTTTGCTACACTCAGGCTCCGTGCTTGCGAGAGGGGAAGTATTGCCTCCTAGAGGCGCCCAGGGGGGTGGTATGTAATTGTCCGAGGTCACTGGGTGGGGGCTTGAGCCGGTTATGCACTGCGTTATTGAAACGGAACCCCTGGATACTGAACCCGGCCCTTGTTGCTGCCAACTCAGATGGGCAGAAGGGTTACATGTGCAAGGCCACCTACCTTGAACTGTGTGTGGAGCATCTCCCCCCTTCCGACCTGAGGCATAAGGACACCGAAATGAGAGCTTTCCTCATGCTGGAAAAGCATGTGGTGATTGCTGTGTGGAAGCTGGCAACTCCAGACTGCTACCAGTCAGTCATGAATCAGTTTGGGGTTAGGAAATCTACTGTGGAGGTTGTGGTAATGCAAGTGTGAAGGGCCATTAATTGCCTTTTGCTGCGAAGGACCGTGACTCTGGGCAAGGTTCAGGAAATAGTGGATGGCTTTGTGGCAGTGGGATTAACTGCAGTGCGGTGATAGATGGCACGCCTATCCCAATTTTGGTCCCAGACCATCTTGTGGTAGAGTTCATCAACAGAAAGGGCTACTTCTCTATGGTATTGCAGCTGCTGGTAGATCACTGGTGTCATTTCACTGACATCAATGTGGGGTGATCAGGGAAGGTGCACAATGCACGCATCTTCAGGAACACTGGCCTGTATAGAAAGCTGCGTGCAGAGACTTTCCTTCCAGATGAGAAGATTCCAATAGGTGATGTGAAAATGCTCATAGTGATCCTGGGAGACTCCGCCAACCCCTTATTCCCATGGTTCATGAAGCCTTATACGGAAACCTTCGCAGCAGCAAAGTTCGCTTCAACAACAGGCTCAGCAGGTGCAGAATGACTGTAGAATGTGTGTATGGCAGGTTAAAGTGTCGCTGGCGCTGCCTTTTTGGCAGGCTAGACCCCAAAGAAGAAAATATTCCCAGGGTTATAGCAGCCTTCTGTGCTCCACGTAACTTTTGTGAAGCCAACGGGGAAAAGTTTCCCCAGGGTGAAGCATTGAGGTGGATCACCTGGTGGCTGATTTTGAGCAGCCAGACACCAGGCCTATTAGAGGGACTCAACAGGAGGCTATTCAAATGAAAGAGGCTTTGAAGCAGCAATTTAACAGTGAGCCCCAGTAATGCATCTTTCTGTAAAGCGTTCAGCCAGACATTGTTTACTTGCCACCTTGAATGACCCCTACAATGATTCCTGTCTAAGCATTAATTGTAGTCTGCAAATGTGCCGATTGCCACTGTGTATGAATTTTTGCTGCAACTGTCGTATGTAGGTCACAAACAAAGAAACACTGTCTATTGAAAACAGTAACTAGTGTTGTTAGTTTCTATCCCTTCTCCGACATGCACCATGTAACAAAATAACACTTCTACCTCATATAACTGTGTAGTATCAAAGCAAAATGAGTACTTACCGAAGCTCCCCCTTTCCCGCTTCAGGCACGCCAGAGCGCTGGGACTGGCTAGATCCCTCCGGAGTCAAAAAGAGGTCCTGGTTTGCCACACCACCGGATATCCCTGTTTCCTGTCCCACATCCTTCTCCAACTCTACCTCCTCGTCCACCACTTCATCGTTGGGGTTGACTCTGCTGGCTGCTGCCTCCAGTCCCCCTGAAGTATCCACAGGGCTCTGGGTGGTGGAGCTGGGGTCGCCGCCGAGGATGGGTTGCAGCTCCTTGTAGAAGCGGCATGCTCTTGGTGCCACCCCAAAGCAAACGTTGGCCTCCCTTGCCTTCTGGTATGCCTGACTCAGCTCCTTGATCTTAGCACAGCACTGCTGCATGTGCCTTTCATGCCCCTTCTCCTCTATGCCATGAGCAATCTGCTCATAGGTGTCAAAGTTCCTACAGCTGGATTGGAGCTGTGACTACGCCGCCTCCTCTCCCCACAGACCCAACAGATCCAGCAACTCTGGTATATTCCAGACAGAGAATTTGCTGCAGAAAGCTGGCATGGTCAGTTGGGAAGGGGTGACATGAGCTGTCCATGCCAAGCAAACAGAAAGTGGAATTTCCAAAATTCCCAAGGCTTTAAAGGGGGAGGGGCTCATGCCTGTGTACCTGGCTGCAGGGCAGCAGAGTAGAAACTGCTGACCAGAGTAGCCATGATAGGCATTGTGGGATACCTCCTGGGGTCCACTTAGGGTGACATAAACAAGCATACTGACACGGACATTGTGTTACTCTAACTTCAAAGTGGTTTTATGATGTTGGTGTAGGAGCATTGTTGTGTGCACACCCCCACTGTTTTGTCAATGAAACCTGACTTTTGTAAACAAAATTGTGTCATGTAGACATGGCCTGGGTGCCAATCTCCCATTTATTCTAGTGAATGTGCTCTCAGAAACCTTTGATCTACCACTCTGGATGGCTTGCACTTGTTCATCCAAGGTATGGGTAAACAACGTATTCTGGGAAGGGGCGGGGAAGAATATACACACACGCACAAACAGCAGATCCCTTATGCTGTTTTTATAACACCATTTACTCTCCTCTTATTCTTTGTTTTGCTCATGTTGAGGATCTAAAACTCCATGGTGAATTTGCTTTCCAGCCTCCTCAGATGAGGGGGGGATGGGAGAATCTCTTACTCTCTCATGCATCAGTTGCCTCCAAAATATATCATGTGGCTTGCTCTCTCCCATCTCAGGAATGGCATATTAAAGGAATTCGGATTTACCTTCACCTTATTTAACATCATCATCATTCACCACCTTCACCTTCTCAGAGATTTATGTCCATAACCATATTGTTCCCTAGATCTCACTCAGTAAGCATGGTACTGTACTTTATTATTCCTTCATGCCAGATGCCTCTCATATATTCTTATAACAAGACAGTCTCAGTTGTTGAGGCTAAGTCTCAGCCATCATCTTCTTACTGCTTTTCTCTCTGCTGTTCATCCTGCGCAGAATTGTATTTTTGTTTTGTTCTGCCTTGTCCCTGGCATAGCTTTGAAAAAGATGGGCCAGGACCTCAGCTAAATGTGAGACAAGGGAAGAATCCTATTATCTCTCTTACAGATGGGGAACTGAGGCACAGAGAGATAAAGTGACTTATTCAAGGTCATATGGGAAATCTCTGTTCAATTCCCAGCACTACCAAAGATCATCTGCCTCCCCATGAATCACTTGAACCACAAGACCATCCTTCCCCCTTGAGAAAACATATCACAGAAGAGATCCAATGATAGAGGTACGGACAGTGGCCCAAATTTTATTCTTGGCTATGCACTAACTACACAGTTACTCCAGATTTTGCAGAATTCAAATGAACAAGGTGATGCCAAGATCATGTAATTGGCCACAACAGAGTAGCCTGCATAACAGACCCTGCCTAGCATCTTGTTCAGCACTGAAGGAGTTAACCAAAACTAAATCACCCCCTTCTTTCACTTTGATATGGGCTCTCTCCAGCATGAATGAAACACCCCCCCAAAGGGGTTCACTTACCACAGGAGCACTTCCTTGTGACCAGGGGTGGAATAGCAGCTGCCTACCCATATATGATGCCCCTTGCCAATGGTCACTCCATCGTTGCAGTGGTCTCTCTTCCAGCACCTTGGCCCTCCAGCCGGGTCATGCTTTAGACCATCCCTTCTGGGGTAATGGAGAGTCCAACCCAGCGATAGTCCAATGACCTTGCAGCAAGTCTTCCGTCTCTCTCAAGGCTCCGGGGTCCTTACAACCTTTCCCTCACGTTCCTCAGTGGCTGTAAGGGAACCCAGACCTTCTTTGCCCTTTGCGTTCCACTCCAGGGATCCCAAGGTCTACTCCTTACTGCCTCCCTGGATCTCTTCCTACTCTTCTGTCTCCCAGGGAGTGACTGCAGACTGTACTACAAACTTCCACCCAGCCCCGGCCCAGCTTGACTTCATTATCAATGGAGCCTGGCTTTCTCTCTCGCAGGTGCTGCTAGGTATGTTAATTGGCCTCTCAGGCCCTCATTCACCCCTTCAGCGCCTGCGTGGGGTACACACCCCATCACACTAGGCATTCACCCCATGACCCTATACTAAGCTTGACTCAACAGAGCCAGAAACTCTCCTGACATGGTCATGGAAGCAGTTCTTAGCTTTGCAGTTATTCAAGCCTGGAGCCCCTGGGCATGAGGTGCAAGCTACAGTTTAGATATTCATGGACAGCCACTGGACCCCTCCTTCCCCACTCAAAGGAGATGTGCATGCCCTTCCTCCAGCACGCCAACCCTAACCACCATCTGTCAAAGTGGCATGGTGCCTGGTCTCTAATTGCATGCCAGTTTCCACAGAGTAGTGGTGCCAAGCCAGTGTATTATAAATCGGGAAGGAAGGCCTGCAGAATGCCACACAACCCTCCCATCTGCAACCGGATCCTCCAGCTGGAAAACAGTCCCAAATCAAGCCCACATGCTTTGTTCTGAGGGACTGCATCTTGCAGAAACTTGTGGGCACTCTACCAATGATAGATTGTAAAGTTTTCCTAGGTGTCTCTCCTCCCCCGTGTACACACACACACTCTCCCTCATTGCTGAGAGCTCTGCCTGTCGAGGAGGAAATGTGCACGCAGTGCCTAAAAAAAGGCCATGCTCAGTTGGATATTGCTACCCTTTCCTTAGCAGTTTCCCTCTTCAGAGTCCCCTCCCACCATTGAGAATGCTGCATCCTTGCACACGGTCAAGCTAAGTCACTCAGAATGTGCACGATATTTTTAGAAGACGGCACAGCAGGCGACACCCTTTCATTTGCGAACATCAGAGGATACCAAATAGCGCTGACCTTCATTTCCAGGGTCCTGTGTTGGGAAAATGTCTTGAGCAGAGCTGGGGAAATACTATTCAAACAGATGGATTTGTGACTGTTTGTTTGACTGAGTTCTTGTCCGAGGAATTCATGTTTATGGAGAGAGAGTGCGTGTGACAAAAACAGGCATGAATGCATATTGCACTGGTGGTCAGACCAGTCATTTCTGCATGGCCATCTCAGTGCTGCCAGAGCGTAGGCTTTGTTTTTCACAAGTCTTGTGATATGTGGCCTTTTCCTTAAAGCCCCAGCCCAAGGAGTGTCACCCACCTCCCCTCCCATTGGCAATTCAAAGAGAGGCAGGCTTATCTTGTGACTAAAGCGCTGGTCTGGGCCTTAGTGAACTGAGTTCAATTCTTGTCTCTGCCATAGAACGTCTGCTCCTCAATGCCCCAGCTATAAAATGGGTATAATTACAGTGTTTGTATGACAGTAGCCCTTAATCACCCCAGCCCTGCCTCAGGGCCCCATTGTGCTAGGCACTGTACAACCACAGGAAGATCCACGTCCCACAAAGCTTGCAGTTTAAGCATAAGAGAAAAGACAAGAGGTGGCTACATAAAGCAGACAGGGGAGCACAAGGGAACAGTGCTACTTTCTTTGTCTTTTCTATTTAGCGTGTAACTGCTTCCTTTGTGAATGTGCAGTGCCCAGCATACTGGGGCACTAAGCTCAGGGGAGGCTGTTAGGCCCTACCATAATGCAAATAATTAATCACAACAGCATCCCTCGCCAGCCCCAGCAATAGTTGGCATCTGAAAGGAACGTCAGGAAAGCATTTAACATATTTTTATTTGCCATTCGCACAACAAAGAGGCTGGATCTCCATAGAGGCAGCTAGAAACCAAGAAGGGGAGCCAGCATCCTACAGTCCATCAGCTCTTCACAAATGTGAGGACTTCTGCTTTGTGTGGATTATGCACACCTCACTTTACACACAAGGTGAGACCAATGAGGTCTCGGAGCTGGAATTTTCAAACAGTTTCCAAATCAGCAGATTGCAGAGGAGGGACGGCAAATGCTAAAATATCCACGTTTAAAGTGTATAATACAGTGCCCTGGCCAGGATCAGAAGTCTGCATGTAAACAGGAGCGTCTCCTACATATGCTTAGGAACATCTAATGACTGAGCTAAGTGCCTTCCTAATTGTGTCTGGTACAGTCAGCAGAGTTATAAGTAACTGTGCTTCTGTGTGTATTTCCAAACTCGTAGCGGGCATGCACTGAAGGGGTTTGAATAAGCTGAGACTATCAAATGCAGAGGGTGGAACTGCCCGTTTCAACTGACAAGCAACGTGTTTGCCTCTGGGAACTTCCGTTCACAGAAGTGTGGGCAGTGAACCTCGATGGGCCCTCCTCCTTGTCGGTCCCATTTCTGGGAGTGTGCCATTAAATTCCTTCCACATCATCCACTTGTGCGACCTTCCACAAATGAGTCCTGGGCAGGGGCCTTCCTGTCACTAGGCAGTTCAGTAGATGTTACTTGGGTGACCAGATGTCCCGGTTTTATAGGGACAGTCCCAATTTTTGGGGCTTTTTCGTATATAGGCCCCTATTACCCCTCACCTCCTCTCCCGATTTTCCACACTTGCTGTCTGGTCATCCTGGATGTAGCCAACACTCTGAGCAAGAGCTCTGATGGGAAGCAGAATCATCAAGCCTTGATCTACATTTGAAAGTTCTGTTGGCACAGCTATGTCAGAATAAACCATGCCCTTAACCAATATAGCTATGACCACACACAGACGCCAACTTTCCAAAATGCCAGGGGGTGTGTGCTTGACCCCTGGCTCTGCTCCAAGCCCTGCCCCCACTCCACCCTGCCTCTTCCCGCTCCTGCTCCAGCCCCATTCTGCCTCTTCCTGCCCCTGCTTCACCCGCGCCCCGCCTCTTCCCACCTAGTTCTGCCCCTCCCCAAAGCGCGCTGCGTTCCTTCCCCCACCCACCCCAGCCTCCTGAATGCCGTGAAACAGCTGATTGTGGCAGGACGGAAGTGCAGGGAGGGAGATGGAGGCACTGATACACAGGGCCTGCCAGTGGGCAGGAGGCACTGGGGGGTAGAGGAGAGCTGATATGGCTGCTGGTAGGTGCTCAGCACCCACCATTTTTTCCCCATGGGTGCTCCAGCCCTGGAGCAGCCATGGAGTTGGCGCCTATGTGCCCACGTAATTCTCAGTGCAGACACAGCTATGTCCATGAGGGGCATCCAGGCCCGGCCGGGGAGCGGGTTGGAACTGCTTCTCACATTGGCTGAAGGTGGCTGCTCCGGGTCACTGCCTCTGTGCCTGAAAGAGAGAGCCAGGCTGCAGAGGTGGTGGCAGCCCGCTCTCCCCCCCCCCCCCCGCCTGGACTCGGCTGCTGGGGATAGGGACCTAGCAAGCCAGAAATGTGCCAGGAGGTCTTGGTTTCCAGTCTCCAGTATGGACTTAATAACCTCTAGACTTTTTGCAGTTTAACCTTTGGCTCTAATGTTCACTCAACAGCAGAATGAGTTAGAATAAGATGTTCAAAATTTTGAATTTTTTTGCTCACTAAGATTCAAAATGAACTAATTTCACCCCAAAATTTGAGGTTTTCAAAATCAATATTAAAATTGCTAGCCAACTTTTCATTAAAACATTCACTGTCAAATATTTTCAAAAAAGTCAAGAGAGAAGGAAATTTAAGCCAATGGGATGTGCTTAAGCATTGTCTTGAAGAGCGAGGGGGGGTTGAGGAAGGATGATCCAGTGGTGCAGCTCAAGTTACGTGAACTGCTTGCTCCAAAGTCCCTGTGTCTGCCCTTGGGGAAGTCACTTAGGCCAAGATCCTTGAAGGTATTTAGGTGCCTCATTTCCTTCAGTGGGAACCTTTGAGGGTGTGAACCTTACTCTCTCTGTCTGTGCCTCAGTTCCCCATCAGTAAATTAGGTGCTGTGAAGATTAAAGAGTGGGAGGCACTTGGAGTGTATGGTAATGCACCTGAGATAGACAGAGATGTCCTTTCCTGAATCAGAACCTGAATTTTTAGTCTGTTCCCAGTCAATGGAATTTTGCCCGCATAAATTGGCAATACTGAGTCCATGACCATTTGCTTAAGTAAGGACCTTAGGATTTCATTTGTGGGCTTCATTAGCTCAACTCTCATAATTTGGAATTCTGCTTCATGTAGTCAACCATCCTTTTTGGCTGCATGCTCTAAAGGCCAAGGCAAGACGACTAGGAAAGCTTTCCTTAAGGCACCTCATAGGGTATCTGGTTTTTGGTAGCGCCTGTAAATTGTAATTGTTTCCATCCAGGAGTGGTGACCCACAATACTCTTACCAATAAAACACTGCTTAGTGCTGGGTTGTAATGATGCACAGCCTGTTGGTGTTGTTTTTCCCCTCTCATAGAGAACCTGTGGGAATTTATTGGTTTTTGAAAGTTTTCTAATCCTTCAGTGAAAGAAATGAATTAAATATCTATGGAAACAGGGATTTGTCGCTTACCCAGAAAGAGTGGCCTTGATCCAACAAATCACTTTAAACTTACGAGCGGACCCAGACTGGGTCTTAACTTTAATCCCATGTTTAGGATTGGGATCAGTGTGCTGTTCTGAAAGAGCCTCTGTGGATACAGGCCTTGTCTTCAGGGCCGTCCTTAGGCATAGGCAGAATAGGCAGCCGCATAGGGCCTCACACTGCCTGAGGGCACCACTCTGCAGGCAGCCCAGACAGCGTAGAAGCAGGGCTGCTGGGTCCTAGAGAGAGCCGAATGCAGCACAGTCTGAGGAATGGGATTGGCTGCTGGGGTCTCTGGGAAGGGGAGGGGGTGGGGGTTGGGAAAGGAGCTCACCTGTGAGTGTGACTCTTTCCCCCCGGCTGAGGTCAGGTGAGGCAGGCTCTGTGGCTCTGGAACCAGTATCCTTTGTTGTCTCCCATAACATCCATTCTTCTCCCCCCTGCCCCACGGAGCACCCCCTCCTTTCTCTCTCCTCCCCAGGAGCACCCCTCTGTCTCTCCTCCCTCCCCTCCGTCAGGGCTGGGTTGGGTGAGGTGCTGGGGGTAGGTGGGGGGAGGGCTGGCTGCCTGCCTGCTGAGGAATGAAAGTGAAAGTAACTCACTTCCTCGGCAGGCAGCCAGAATTGGAATGTCACACAGGGCTTGGCTGGGGTTAGCCAGATGTGTGAAAAATCAGGATAAGAAATTGGAGTAGGGGGAGCAGATATCCCTATTTTATAGGGACAGTCCCAATTTTGGGGTCTTTTTCTTATATAGGCTCCTTTTACCCCCCCACCCCCAACCATCCCTGTCCTGATTTTACACACTTTCTGTCTGGTCACTCTAGGTGGGGGTAATTGGTGCCTATATAAGACAAAGCCCCAAATAACAATCCTGAATCCAATTTCAATTTTTTTTAAATCAATATCTTAGCCAAAAACAGAAAATTAAGTTGTTGACAATTATTAGTGACAGGTTTGGTTTGAGGCAGGGAGTGGGTCAGTTTTCATCAGAGAAACAAAAAATGTTGACTGACTTTCCTATAGCCTGTTACTCCTGATAAGAGCCCTCCAACAACTGTAATATGCTCATCTCCTTACTAGTGTATAAAGCAGGGGTCGGCAACCTACGGCACACCTGTCAAAGGTGGCAGATGAGCTGATTTTTGATGGTATGCAGCAGCAGGCTGAGCAGCTCAGCCCATCACTGCTCGGGAGTTCCGGCTGCTGCCCTATTGCCAGCTGGGATACCAGCCATCGGCCCCCCTCAGCACCTGCTGCTGGCCTGGGGACCCCCAAGGAATCCCAGGCTGGCAGTGGGCTGAGCAGGCCAGCTGAACCACTCAACCTGCTGTCAGCCTGGGGTTCCATTCACTCAGCCGGCAGCAGGCTGAGTGGGCTGGTGGCGGACTGAGCGGGCTGGTGGCGGGCTGAGCAGGGCTGGTGGGGGGTTGAGTGGCTCAGTCTGCTGCCAGTCTAGGGTGCCAGCAGCACTCAGCCTACTGCTACTCCGGGGTTCCGGCTGCTGGCCCCTTGCCAGTCAGGAGCTCAGCCGCCAGCCCCATTCTGCCTCCTGCCAGCCTGGGTGAGCAGAATCCCAGGCTGGTAGCGGGCTGAAGGGGGGTTGGCGGCCGGGATCCTGGCTGGCAGGAGTTGGTGGTCAGAACCCCAGACCAGCAACGGGCTGAGCAGGGCCTGGGATCCTTGTCTAGGGTTCCAGCCACCAGCCCGCTGCCGGTTTGGGGTTTCATTTACTCAGCTGGCAGTGGCCTGAGCAGGACCAGTGGCCAAGACCTCAGATAATAACAATACTTTATTTGTATAATATAGACATAGAGAGAAACCTTCTACAAACATTAAAACGTATTACTGGCACGAGAAATCTTAAATTACAGTGAACTTGGCACACCACTTCTGAAAGGTTGCCGACCCCTGGTATAGAGTGACCATATGTTGTACTAAGATTCTCCTGCTTTTTTTTTTCCCTGTGAGTCAGTATAACTTTTGCCATCCCAGAAGTTGGGCAGCCAATGTTTTACGTTTTCACAATGTTTTCTCCAACTTTCATAAAGTAAATACATAGTTAATATGAGTTAAAAAGGCCAGGGACACTTCTTTGTGAAGAATCTGTACAGCAGATCATGCCCATAGACGATCCAAAAAAGAAATTTGAGGTTGAATTTTTTAATGTTGTGATGGATAAAGCAGTATCTGCTGTTGATGAAAGGTTTAATACCTTGCAAGTACACCATGAACAGTTTGGATTTTTGTATGACATAACTAAATTCAACAAAATAGGAAAACAAGAGCAACTAATGACAAAGTGCAAGAATCTAGAGAGCCTCCTGAAGCACGGTGATAGTTTTGATTTAAATGGACTTGAACTGTACGAAGAATTGAGTACACTGTCATCAATGTTGCCACATGCAAAATCAGTGATGGACATTGTACAGTTTATTCATACCCGCAAACTTGTTGACATATATCCTAACGTGTACATTGCCACTCGTATTCTACTGACAATTCCTGTAACAGAAGCATCAGGAGAATGGAGTTTCTCAAAACTAAAGCTCATTAAAAACTATCTCCACTCTACAATGAGTCAGGAACGCTTGACTGGTCTTGCTATTCTTGCGATCGAACAAGACACGACTTTGTCTTTGTCATACGATGACATTATTACTGATTTTGCAGCCAAAAAAGCCAGAAAGATTGCTTTTAATTAAAAACAAATCTTTGTTTCAATACCTCTTCATATAAATTTCCAATAAAATTTTGATAAATTAAAAAAATATATATTATTTGCATCATTCTGTCATATCAGAATATTTTCTATAGTGCTGCTTCTTTAGTGCTAGTCCATCAGCATTACAGTGTGCTTAATTAAGTTAAACTGGTTTTAATAATGTGAATGTGGCAAGTTTTCCAATACTATAAGCTTATGTTTGTGTTGCTAAGAGCAGATCAGGCACAGGGGCACCAGTTTAATAATCTCGCCTAGGGCACCATAAATCCTAAGGCCAGCCCTGCTTGTCTTCACTACAAAAAAGGGATGTTCTTCATTAGGATTTTAACTCAAGTTAAGATGAGACACTTGTAGTTTTAACGTGAGTCAGCAGGCCAGGTTAAAAGCTGTGTAGTCACTGCCAAGAAAGGTGGTGTTTTTACAGTGAGGCAGGTCATGCCCCTTAGTTATCTTGCTGTAAAATCCTAGTGGAGACGAGACACGGGCAGTTTACCATGATATAACTAAGGGAGGCCAGTTGCAGGTGAGTTGGTGCATAGTGTTGACCTCCCCTAGCAACATTGCAGTAAAAACTACCAGCTTCTTAGCTCACTAAAATCCTAGTGGACCAACTAATACGCACCAGTAATCTTTCTGTAAAAGAACACCTTTTTCCAGCAGTGAAGACCTAGGCAGGGGTAGTCAATTATTTTTTGTCAAGGTCCACATTTCTTGGTCAAGGTATAGTCAAGGTCCGGACTCCAGAGAAACATTTTTCACACCGCAATAACAAAAATGATAATAAGTCTGTTAATAATGTGGTCTGTTGAAAAGCATCTGGTGGTCCGGATTTGGCCCCGCGGTCCGTCTATTGACTACCTCAGACCTAGGGTATGTTTGCACTACAAAATTATGTCAACCTAAGTATGTTCATGTACACCCACCACAGTAATCAAGAATCCTGCGGCACCTTATAGACTAACAGACGTTTTGGAGCATGAGCTTTCGTGGGTGAATACCCACTTCCTCAGATGCATGTAGTGGAAATTTCCAGGGGCAGGTATATATATGCTAGCAAGCAAGCTAGAGATAACGAGGTCAGTTCAATCAGGGAGGATGAGGCCCTGTTCTAGCAGTTGAGGTGTGAAAACCAAGAGAGGAGAAACTGGTTCTGTAGTTGGCAAGCCATTCACAGTCTTTGTTCAATCCTGAGCTGATGGTGTCAAATTTGCAAATGAACTGAAGCTCAGCAGTTTCTCTTTGAAGTCTGGTCCTGAAGTTTTTTTTGCTGCAGGATGGCCACCTTAAGGTCTGCTATAGTGTGGCCAGGGAGGTTGAAGTGCTCTCCTTCAGGTTTTTGTATATTGCCATTCCTAATGTCTGATTTGTGTCCATTTATCCTTTTCCGTAGAGACTGTCCAGTTTGGCTGATGTACATAGCAGAGGGGCATTGCTGGCATATGATGGCGTATATTACATTGGTGGATGTGCAGGTGAATGAACCAGTGATGGTGTGGCTGATCTGGTTAGGTCCTGTGATGGTGTCGCTGGTGTAGATATGTGGGCAGAGTTGGCATCGAGGTTTGTTGCATGGATTGGTTCCTGACCTAGAGTTATTATGGTACGGTGTGCAGTTACTGGTGAGAATATGTTTCAGGTTGGCAGGTTGTCTGTGGGCAAGGACTGGCCTGCCACCCAAGGCCTGTGGAAGTGTGGAATCATTGTCCAGGATGGGTTGTAGATCCTTGATGATGCGTTGGAGGGGTTTTAGCTGGGGGCTGTATGTGATGGCCAGTGGAGTCCTGTTGGTTTCTTTCTTGGGTTTGTCTTGCAGTAGAAGGCTTCTGGGTACACGTCTGGCTCTGTTGATCTGTTTTCTTATTTCCTCGTGCGGGTATTGTAGTTTTGAGAATGCTTGGTGGAGATTTTGTAGGTGTTGGTCTCTGTCTGAGGGGTTAGAGCAGATGCGGTTGTACCTCAGTGCTTGGCTTTAGACAATGGATCGTGTGATGTGTCCGAGATGGAAGCTGGAGGCATGAAGGTAGGCATAGCGGTCGGTAGGTTTTCGATATAGGGTGGTGTTAATGTGACCATCACTTATTTGCACCGTGGTGTCTAGGAAGTGGACCTTCCGTGTAGATTGGTTTAGGCTGAGGTTGATGGTGGGGTAGAAGCTGTTGAAATCGTGGTGGAATTTTTCCAGAGTCTCCTTCCCGTGGGTCCAGATGATGAAGATGTCATCAATGTAGCGTAGGTAGAGAAGGGGCGTGAGTGGACGAGAGCTGAGGAAGCATTGTTCCAGGTCGGCCATAAAGATATTGGCATATTGTGGGGCCATGTGGGTGCCCATAGCGGTGCCACTGATCTGGAGATATATATTGTCATCAAATTTGAAATAGTTGTGTGTAAGTATAAAGGCACAGAGCTCAGCAGCCAGTTGTGCTGTGGCATCATCAGGGATAGTGTTCCTGACAGCTTGTATTCCATCTGTGTGTGGGATGTTTGTGTAGAGAGCCTCTACATCCATGGTGGCTAGGATGGTGTTTTCTGGGAGGTGATGAATGCATTGTAGTATAAAAGAATACTTCCAGGACAACACTGAACAGTGCACTGATACACAGGTGCCCTCCCACCAACAGCACAAGAAGAAGAACTCCACATGGACTCCTCCTGAGGGTCGAAATGACAGTCTGGACCTATACATTGAATGCTTCCGCCAGCGTGCACAGGCAGAAATCGTGGAACAACAACATCGCTTGCCTCACAACCTAAGTTGTGCAGAACGCAATGCCATCCACAGCCTCAGAAACCACCCTGACATTATCATCAAAGAGGCTGATAAAGGAGGTGCCGTTGTCATCATGAACAGGTCTCACTACCAAAAGGAGGCCGCCAGACAACTCTCCAATACCAAATTCTACAGGCCACTTCCCTCAGATCCCACTGAGGAATATACTAAGAAACTACAGCATCTACTCAGGACACTCCGTACACTAACACCAGAAGAAATCAACATACCCCTAGAGCCCCGACCAGGGTTATTCTATCTACTACCCAAGATCCACAAACCCGGAAATCCTGGATGCCCCATCATCTCGGGCATTGGCACTCTCACTGAAGGACTGTCGGGATATATGGACTCTCTACTCAGACCCTATGCCACTAGCACTCCCAGCTATCTCCGTGACACCACTGATTTCCTGAGGAAACTACAATGCATTGGTCACCTCCCAGAAAACACCATCCTAGCCACCATGGATGTAGAGGCTCTCTACACAAACATCCCACACAAAGATGGAATACAAGCTGTCAGGAACACTATCCCTAATAGCAGCAAAGAATCCTGTGGCACCTTATAGACTAACAGACGTTTTGGAGCATGAGCTTTCGTGGGTGAATACCCACTTCCTCAGATGCATCTGAGGAAGTGGGTATTCACCCACGAAAGCTCATGCTCCAAAACGTCTGTTAGTCTATAAGGTGCCACAGGATTCTTTGCTGCTTTTACAGATCCAGACTAACACGGCTACCCTCTGATACTATCCCTAATGATGCCACAGCACAACTGGCTGCTGAGCTCTTCAACCTCCCTGGCCACACTATAGCAGACCTTAAGGTGGCCATCCTGCAGCAAAAAAACTTCAGGACCAGACTTCAAAGAGAAACTGCTGAGCTTCAGTTCATCTGAAAATTTGACACCATCAGCTCAGGATTGAACAAAGACTGTGAATGGCTTGCCAACTACAGAACCAGTTTCTCATCTCTTGGTTTTCACACCTCAACTGCTAGAACAGGGCCTCATCCTCCCTGATTGAACTGACCTCGTTATCTCTAGCTTGCTTGCTAGCATATATATACCTGCCCCTGGAAATTTCCACTACATGCATCTGAGGAAGTGAGTATTCACCCACGAAAGCTCATGCTCCAAAACGTCTGTTAGTCTACAAGGTGCCACAGGATTCTTTGCTGCTTTTACAGATCCAGACTAACACGGCTACTCCTCTGATACTTCACAGTAATTAAATGACTTTTGCATGTCCACACTACGCCTCTTGTGTCGTCGATGTGCGTCCTCAAAAGGAGCCCTTGCGCTGATTTATCTGTCAGTGTGGGACACCGTGGGATGGCTTCTGAAAGACAGCAACAGTCGACGCAAGCAACGCAGTGTTTACACTGGTGCTGTGTCGATCTAACTACATCGATCTAAGTGCTACACCTTTCGTAGAGGTGGCGTTATTAAGTCGGTGTAATGGGTGAGTTACATCCATGGGAGCTACATTTTAGTGTAGATGCTTACAAAGATAGGTTGACAAGCTGCCTTGCTTGACCTAACTCTGTAGTGTAGACCAGGCCCTAGCCAAGAACAATAGGGAAGCCTAGGGTTTATCTCAACATATTAACTCATGTTAAAACTATAACTTCCTTGTCTTCCATAGGATTTTAACTCAAGAACACATTTTTTTTCTTTTTTGTAGTGAAGACAAGCCCATAGAGGCTTATTCTGCTGGTTTTTTGCTTCTGCAAATATAGTAGCTGTATGAGAGGAAGTTGCTACTCTGTCAAAACATGGGGGAAAGGCCTATAATATCCTCTTAACGTGTGGAGAGAGATAGTTTCACTTTTCATTTTACTATCCAGTAATAGTCCATTTAACTATGGGGCTGAGCTGCCTGCCAATAACAAATAAGTGATTCTTCAACTCCATATCTAGAACCTCCTGTTGAGGTTGATTGGACCTCTGCATACAAACCGTATCTCTAATCCTCCAGCCACATTGAACGTAGTTTGTGGAGATACGTTCTGCTTGCTGTATAATTAGAACTCTCCATTGATTTAGATGGGAATTCTATCTGCAAAGTGGCTGGTGGGTCAGAGCTGTGATTTGGTTTCAAAGCAGTGATGCACAAAGCCTTCATCATGAAGCACAGGACTAAGGGAAACTCATCTTGTTTCAGGGTTTCATTACAAACTTCAAATTCAACCCAGGTTCAGTCAATGGTAGATAGTTCCTCACGGATCTTTCTGTGACCCAATGCTGATGTAAGACTTCAAGCAGAAATGGTGGAACATCTTTTTATGAAAAAAAAATTGTTAAATGCTTAATGAAAAAAAAATCCAACATTTTTCATGTTTCAGAAATTTTGACCAGCTTGAGAGAGAGCTGGTTGGGAAACACATGGGGAGAAGGGGGGAAAAATAGTAATTTTTTTTGGTGTGTAAGCAGAGTCAGGATGAGCGCTACCCTGACATCTGGTGGTGAATTGTAGGGAATGTGGAAAGAATTCCAAGAATTTCAAAGAATGGGGAAAGATTTGCATTGGCATCCACCCTCCACTTAGCATAAGCCCACAGCGGACTGGGATGGTCATTTTAACAGCTCTGGGATCCCCAATTTCTTTGTTATTGGGGCAGGAAAAAAAAAAGTTTGTCACCCTGATTGTGTGAATGGGGAGCTGTGGGGCTGCTTTGTGACAGAGATGACTCAACCTCAGTTGGGTGGTACTTGCTAAACATGGGACATGGGTTCCAAAACCCCATGAAGAGAGAGAGATTGGGGACTGGTGTGTGTACACCTGATGGTATGGGGCCCTTGTGAGGGCCTGGAACACCAATTGCAGAGTCTCCTCTCTCCACTGTAGAATGTCAGAGTTGATTTTTTATTCCCTTAAGAATCTGGCTACAGGTTACTGAGCTGAACTCACTTTTGGCTAATGGTGCGCTAGCACTGGGGCTCCCCTACTATGAGCTGAAATCACTAAAGAACTGAGATTACTGAGCTGAGAGCACTGAGTACTGTGCTAACTAGTGGGGGAGCCTGAAGCTATTCTGTGGAACAGAGCAGCTGGTGGAGTGGAGCAGTTTTGTGGGGACGGCTGGAGCGGATCACGGGACAGCTGGTGGAGCAGAGCAGCTGGCAGAGTGGAGTAGCTGTGGGATGGATGGAGCGGCCCACAGAGCGAGCGGAGCCGAGCAGTTTGCAGGGACAACTGGAGCGGCTCACGCGACAGCTGGTGGAGCAGAGCAGCTGGTGGAGCGGAAAAGTTTGCGAGGACGGCTGGAGGAGCAGAGTGGAGCGGCTGGTAAAGCGGAACAGTTCTTGGAGAAGGCGGGAGCAGAACCCACGGAGAGGCAGGGCAGTTGGCCCTGGACCACGTAAGGTGCCCCTTTCTACCCAGGCTGGGGGGAGGGACCTCTGCAGATAGACTCTCGAACTTTGGGGCTGCACTGACACAGGACAGAGACTTTTGGATTGTGGGACTTTTGGGATTGTGGGTGATTTGAGGGTTGCTGGACTCAAGAGCCCAGGAAAGAGGACACAGCCCAATTTCCTGGGGTGGGTCTTTGCTCACGGTTTGGTCTATGAAATCTAGTTGAGGTGTTTTCCCAATTTAGTGTTTGTTGTTTATCTCATGTATTAAACCTTTTCTGCTACACCGAGACTCTGTGCTTGCGAGAGGGGAAGCATTGCCTCTTTGAGGCGCCTAGGGGTGTGTGTAAGATTTTCCCAGGTCACTGGGTGGGGGCTCGAGCTGGTTTGGCATTGGGTTATTGAAACGGAACCCCTGGATACTGAACCCAGCCCTTGTTGCTGCCAACTCAGAGGGGCAGAAGGGTTACAGGTGAAAGACTGAAGATACATTGGCCATCTTTAGCTTTCAGATAAATTGATGTGAAATTTGGTGGCTTATAAAGCTTCAGGGGTGTAGCACAACTCAATGGTGTGCTGAAACCACACAAGCTGAAATTAAATGTAAAAATTCATTTGGCTCCTCTGATCCCAAACTGCCTGGTTTTGACCTGAGCCTGAAGGGTGCTGAATGAATTAAGCGCAGGATCAGTTTAATCAGGGATTGAGTCTAGGGGACACCACTGTAATAAGGTAGCGGGAGTTTCCTGCAGAATGCTGACACGCATAATTAGCAGCAGGACTCTGATAACACTTTGCACTTCTAGAGCACCATTACAAGACCTGTCGTCAGCCAAGAAAGGACAGTCCCAGTATTTACATGTTAAAAGTGAACAAGTCATTGCAGGATACAAGATACAGAGAAGGGGGCCAAACAGTGTGCTCAGTTACACCCATATACTCTTTTGACTTCAAGCGGGTAAACAGGTGTAGCTGAGACCAGACTATGCCCAATGCACATCATAGTTAGGGCACTGAACTGACACCTAGGAGACCTAAGGTCTATTCCCAGTTCTGCCCCGGCTTGCTTGGTGACCTTGGGCAAGTCACATCACTGCCATGTGCCTCAGTTTCTCCATCTGTCAAATGAAGATGATACTAGGTTGTATCTAGAAACATCCCTGAACCAAAACCTCATGATTTTTAAGCCAAATAAAATTTGGGGTTCTTTTTATTTGCTTTCTAGTTGGAGTCTTTAGGCTTCTTTTGTTTTCAGGCTTTTCTCCACAGCCAGGGGGGCCAGAAACTTTAAAAAGTGAAGGCTGAGATTCTTGAATAATTGTGCTCCTCCAGGGGCTGGAGCTTGAAGAAAAACCAACTATCGAAGACTCAAAATAAGATCAGGAGAGCTGGCAATGCCATCACTGAACTGGACACAGTAGATGTCATGTGTATGTCCCAGAAAGACAAGGACATGGGGTCACAATGGGGATTGTCTCCAGAAGCAGTAAGGAAAATCCAGAGAGAGGCTACATGGGGGTTGTCTTGTCTTAGGCAAGACCTCCAATGACTCCTAAGTATGTGCTTCAGGACTGAGCCCACTGTCCGGCTATTACTTTGGTCCTGGAGGAATACTTGGAGAGAGTCTCATTCATCTGGGTGGCATTTTACTTGTTTATCATTAATCACACAGCTGAAGTTTATGCCCTAGCCAGTAACTCTTAAGGACTATTAGTACTATGCAGCAACTGAGCTGAGTGAGGGGGTGGGGCAGGGCCTGAGATATTAGACTTTAAAGTGGTGACCATTTTAATTCTAGAAAAGTGATTTGGGTTATTTTTAGAGATTTATAAGGCTGCCTCTGAGCCTTGTCCAGTTGGATGAATGGTAACTCAAGCATCTGGCTTTTTAATGGTCCCAGTAAAAAAGATTTTAAAAACCTCAAAGACTCCTGAAACAGTTTCTTTAACATGTGGCCTTTGCAGAATGCATGATGGCGTGTAAAAGAATTCCAACTATGTATGCGTAGAGCAGGGACTAGAAGATTTTATCAGCATTCATTTAGAGTGAGTCACTTTATTCTCTGCTTTACCACTGGTGAGTAATCAACCTTTCCCAATCTTAAACTCATGCTAATAAAGCTATTAAACTATCAAGTATATGCTTGATATACTCTCAAGTATGCCATACTATTATATATACACACAAACTGCTATGGAAAGCCTCTTGGAGGATCTTAAGTTAAGCTCCTCGCTGCCTTATCTATAATCAGTAAGATAATAGAGAAAGGAGCTGATCTTGCTGGTAAAGGAACAGCTGCAAGAGACAGCAGATCTGGGTTCTCCTCCTATATCTGCCCCATGTTTCCTGTGGTGACCTTGGGCAAGTCAATTAACCTTTTGTCTCCAGTTTCCCCATCAGTGAATTGTGGCTAACAACAGTCCTCTAAAAGAAGGAAGTGCAAAGACTCATCTGTTAATATGTATAAGACATTCAGGGGCTATGTTGATGAGGCCAATAGAAGTGCTTAAAAGTAATGAGAAATATTTCTCCAGACACATCTCTGACTCAGCAAAGGCCAGTGTTGTTCCCTGTTGGAAGCCCAGCTTCTGGAATGCTCTCTCCACCGATAAAGATAGAGAAGATTTTGGTTTTAGAAAAGTCTGAGCCTGTTACTCCTTGGGTGTAAACCTTCAACTCCTACACGCATTCCAAACCCACAGGACTTTTTACTGCTGGGTTTATTTTCAATGACTTCCTGACTCTTGTCACTTTCCCTGTAGTTTTCTTGATTATAGCACAAAAGACAGCTTTTAAATATTCCCTTTCTGGTTCCATTAGCTTTAGCTGAAGTGTGTAAACTCTGGACAAGTTTCTGCAGCAGCTTTGACTTTTTGCACAGTCTTGAGGCCCCCAGTGTATAATTGTAAATCCATAGTAAGCCGACAGACGTTAATGGGGAAATTCCCAATTTACACGGGCGTAACAGAACAGTTTACTCCAAAGCATCCAACTTAACTTTAGCACTTTTGACTGTATTGTAAAGGGCCAGATCCTCAGCGTCAGATGATGCTGACAGAGCAAGACAGCTGCAAAGCCAGCTTCCTGGGGATTTCCCATGACATGTGGGGGAGGTGGATTGAAGTGAGGTATCCATCAAACAGTCTATGAAGGTGTGGCCCATGCTAGGAGAGCACTGGAAAAGCACTGATCTGTAATAAGGAGCTCCAGTGTTTTCTACTTTGCTATTACAGTAGCACTGTGCCCTGCAAAGCCCTGTAAACTTGCCCGCATTTACAATCCCATGTACAACAATGGACTGGTCTTCCTAGAGGCTGAGTAAGTCATGTCCAATTAGACGTACAGTGCAAGGGACAATGCGATTGTTTGCATGAAGATTGGTAGAGTTCATTAGGGCCAGTCTGCCACCTGTCCTCACCAAATAGCCCCTTCCCCCCTAAGTAGCACCGTTTATTTCAGTGAGGCTGCTCTTGCAGTAAGGGCCTGTTTGGTGTGAGTAAGGGAGGCAGAATCAAGCCCCAATATTTTTTTTGTGAAGTTATGATGCAGCATGATGCGAAGTTCAGAAAACTGTGACTGTGCCCATACAGCAGCAAGCAACACTTTCTGAATGCTAAAAGAGGGATAGGCTGTCACCACAGATGGCTCTTAATTGCACTTTTCTCCCCACTCTAGTAGAAGAAGAAAGCCAAGAATCAGAGTGTCATTTGTTCATTTTCTACCCTGTTTGCATCAGAATGTCTTGTAGGACTCGTGCAAGTTTTCATGTCTAGTCTGATTCTTGGATAGAATCCACTGACTGCAAAGGGATACAAAGAGAACAGAACTGGTGAGAACACAATGTCTGATCACTCCAGGCTCTATTCTTGGAATATCTTCTGTGATCCCCAGGAAACTATGGCGTAGACATTTGTCTCTGCATGGATTCTGGTGAGCCTCAAGAGACCTAGGTCCAGCTCTCCCCTTTGCAGAGTCAGATGTGAGGCAGAACTAGTTGCACATGCATTGGGTTATATTTAGATTATAAAATGTGCCCATCATGCATTCACTGAGAGCATTTGCATGGTTTGAAATCAAGCTACAAAACTAGTGTCTGCCTTAGATAGAATTCCCAAGGCTCTGAGACCTACTCCTCAGGCCCTCAGGAGAGAGAGCATGAGAAAAGAGATGTGCTCTGACAGAGCCTGATCCTTAGATCAATGGAGGAGGAATGTGAAGTCCAGGGTAGCGAGCCATTCACTAAGACCAACCTGGTTCCAGACATTCACTCTTGACCCTGCACTGAAATTGACCCAGCTGATTAAAAGGTGTATACAGCATTGGTGAGTTCGATACCAAAAAACTGTATCCAGCTCTGGTGTCCACATTTAAAGAGGGTGCAGAACAAAGCCATAACAATCATAGAAAGGCTGGAGAAAATGCTTTACAGCCAGAGACTAAGGTCATGTCTATGCTGCAGTTAGAGGTGTGATTGCAGCTTGGGCAGACATACCTGTGCTAGCTTTCATCTAGCTAGCATGGCTAAAAATAGTAATGGAGACAGGGTGGCGTGGACTAGTAAAATGCAAGCACAGACCCAGGGCTCCAATCGGGTTTGTACAACCTGCCCTGAAACCCATGTCACCACATCTTCACTGCTATCTCTAGCCGGGCGAGCTAGATAAAGCTAGCTCAGGTAGACCTAACTGCGCTGCAGTCACACCTCCGTTTGCAGCGCACACGTGAATACTGCATGCAGATCTGGTGGCCACATCTCAAAAAAGATAGATTGGAAATGGAAAAAGGTGCAGAAAAGGGCAACAAAAATGATTAGGGGTATGAGGAAAGAGTAAAAAGATGAGGACTTTTCAGTTGGGAAAAGAGATGACTAAGGGGGATATGACAGGTCTATAAAATCATGACTGGTGTGGAGAAAGTAAATAAGAGTGTTATTTATTCTTTCTCATAACACAAGAACTAGGGGTCACCAAATGAAATTATTAGGCAGAAGGGCAAAAGGAAGTATTTCTTCACACAGCGCACAGTCAACCTGTGGAGCTCCTTGCCAGAGTATGTTGTGAAGGCCAAGACTATAACAGGGTTCAAAAAAGAACTAGATAAGTTCATGGAGGATAGGTCCAGCTATCACTATTAGCCAGAATGGGCAGGGATGGTGTCCTTAGCCTCTGTTTGCCAGAAGCTGGGAATGGGCAACAGGGGATGGATCACATGATGATTCCCTGTTCTGTTCATTCCCTCTGCAGCACCTGGCATTGGTCACTGTCGGAAGACTGGATACTGGGCTAGATGGACCATTGGTCTAACCCAGTATGGCCGTTCTCATGTACCTTTCAAAGAGCTCCATCTGTTTAGTTTATCAAAAAGAAGATTGAGACGTGACTTGATTACAGTGTCTAAGTACTTTCAGAGGGACAAAACAGAAGGTACTATTTACAGGGCTCTTTAATCCTAGCTGAGAAAGACATACCAGAAAGCAATGGCTGGAAGGTGAAGCCCAGCAAACTCAGATTAGAAATAAGGCACTGATTTTTAACAGCGAGAATGATTCACCGCTGGAACAAACTGCCAAGGACAGTGATGGAGTCTCCATCTCTGGAGGTCTTCAAATGAAGACGGATTGCTTTCTGGAAGATATGCTTTACTCAGGCCAAAACCCAAAGTGCATGATTTAGCATTTCCAAAGCGCAAGCCAAATATGCATCCAAGAGAAGAGAAGCCCCCCAAAGTATTCAAGGAACATGGGCTTTTCTATACAGACTGCCACAGTGCAGCTTTGCAGTAAAGGGACTGCTAACCAGGGCCGGCGCTTCCATTTAGGCGACCTAGGTGGTCGCCTAGGGCACCAGGATTTGGGGGGGCAGCAATTCGGCAGTGGGGGGTCCTTCCACGCTCCGGGTCTTCGGTGGCAATTCTGTGGTGGGTCCTTCGCTCCGAGACCTGCCGCTGAAATGCCCCGAAGACCAGGAGTGCGGAAGGACCACCCTGCTGCCGAACTGCTGCCAACCGGGAGCGCGGAAGGACCCCTGTCTACGGTGCCAAAAACCCTGGCACTGCTCCTGCTGCTAACTAACCCCACTAAATGTTAACACAAGAATGGGGAAGTTACTCATGGAAAGTCAGAATCCCAGGGAGTCTCATTCTCTGCTGTCTACTGTTATTCACAGCTGTGCAACGAGGGCATAACACATTACCACGGCTGAATGGTAGCTTTTTTGTTATTACATCGATGCTGCATGGGTGTGAGTGATTGCAAGGTACAAGAGAATTGAGACGCAAGCCTTAAGTGTCTCAACACTCCCAAATGTACCATGTGTACCAGGAATGCTAGTGTTTGACTGGACTGGCACCTGGCCTCTAGGACCTTCTGAGGTGTGAGGGTCCTATCTACATGACAGTTAAACAGCCCCTTTGCCCGAGCCCCAGGAGCCACAGTCAGCTGGCCTGGGCCAGCCGCAGGTGTCCAGATACAGTGATCAATTTGGGAGAGTTGCGTATATCAGCAAGCTAGCCTCAAATCTGGCACAGTCGTGCAAGTGACTAATAGTGAGCAAACACTGTATTAAAGACAAACTAAGGTACCAACTGAATAGAGTTTAAAAAAAAATGTTTTGCTCATGTAGCTGCTTAGTCATTTGCCCTGTGTGCCGTTTTGAGATCAAACCAACAGACAAGAGCCAAGTCCCTTTTAAATTCAGTGGTCGCATTAGACGAGTGATTATCTAGCGAAGGTCTTATGCAAATTGTACATGTCATAGGACCAGCTATTAGCAACAGCCATTTGTTTTTTTCACCTTGAGGATTACAGTGCAGGGAGAGACTTGTTTGCTTGAGAAATGTTCGCAGTCTAACCCTGTAGCTGAGCCCGAGGAAGCACAGCTCTTCTGCTTCTATGCGGAAGGCGTCTCCTGACTACTTCCAATAAACACAAGCGCGAGTTAGTTATTGGAGAGGGGCCCAAGGAAAACAGGCCCTGGGTTCAGAGTTTGGAATTCTGCAGCATTCAAAATCCAGACGAGACTTTGGCAGTCTGGGTCCATAATGCCAGTATAGGGCCCTGTCCTGGTGTCCTTACTTAGCCCGGACTCCATGGAAGTCAGGATTGGGCCTTAATGAGGTAATGGAGACTTGCTGCTGGGGAATCCAAAGTTTTCCTTCAAATTCGGTCACAGGGACCTATCACTGCAATTGGAATTTAGAGGTGGTGTTTTAGCAAGGCCACAGTGCAGCTGCTTCTCCAGCCCTTGTGTGAGTTCCATGCCCGCACAACATCAAGTGGGGCAACGGGCAATGGTCTGCAGCATCTCTTCCCCCTCCACTCCTCATCTACTCCTCTGCAGCCTCCCCATCCTTCGTGCCCTGTGCAGTGGAACAGCATCCACAGCACTCTGTGCCAGTACAGGGGCTGGACTTGCCCCTTTACGTACAGCATGGACACCACGGGCATGTCTCTGCAAGCCTCCATGCCCAGGTTAACAGACACGGGTTCACGCTGCTGTACTAAGAAGAGCTGTGCAGACATTGTGGCTTGGGCTGGAGATGGGGCTCTGACACCCACCCTGCTTCCCAGTCTTCAGAGCCCGAGCTCCAGCCCAAGCTGCAGCCTAAAAGCACTGTCTACACAGTTCTTATTAATGCAGTAGTGTGAGCAGCACATCTGTCAACTAGGGTTGCCAGATGTCTGGTCTTCGACCGGAACACCCAGTCAAAAAGGGACCCTGGCAACTCCGGTGGGATCTGCTAACTGAGCTGTTAAAAGTCCAGTCAGTGGCACAGCGGGGGCCCAGGGCTAAGGCAGGCTCCCTCCCTGCCCTAGTTCCGCATGGCTCCCGGAAGTGACTGTCAGGTCCCTGCGGCCCCTAGGTGCTGGGACAGCCAGGAACTGGGAGGCGCCACATGCTGCCTCTGCCCTGAGTGCCGGCTCTGCAGCTCCCATTGGGTGGGAACCATGACCAGTGGGAGCTGCAGGGGGTGGTGCCTGCGGGCACTGCACAGAGCTGCCTGGCCGCCCATGCACCTAGAAGCCAAAGGGACCTGGCGGCCACTTCCTCAGAGCCAAGATAGGCGCCGCCGGGACCCCACTCCAGAGCTCACAGCCCCAGCCAGAGCCCTCACGGAGGGTGGGGGCCTCAGAGAAGGAGCTCACTGCCATGGGCTGCTACTGGCTATGTAGATGTATCCTCCAATGCAAATGTTCCCTCACTCAGATCAACTCCCATCAATGGTGTTATGAGGGGTGTACCCCACACAGGCCTGGAATATGTGGGCCTGAGATGCCAGTTATGTTCCCTGCCTGCATGTGGAAAGTGGTCCCATGCTTAACTGATGACAAAGACCAGCTGGGAAAAGAGCTGGGCGGTGACTATAAAGGAGGGAAGTTCAGAGCAGAAAGGAGGATCAAGTCTGCTTTGCCATGAGAAAAAAAAGAGAGAGAGAGAGGGAAGGAAAAGAGATTGCATGGACAGTCTGCAGTCACTCTCTGGGGCTAGAAAGAGCAGGAAAGCCAGAGGAGATGGGCAGAGGGAGTTCCTTCTCTCTGAGAAACAGCCTGAAGAAAGGGGAGAAGACCAGACAGACTTCTCCCAGGGCAAGGTGGAGGCCTAGCTGGAGCCTGCCAAAGGGTTGTCAGGTTTGGTTTTGGGCACTGGTGGCTCTGGTCAGCACTGCTGACTGGGCCATTAAAATTCCTGTCAGCAGCGCAGGGGGGCTAAGGCAGGCTCTCTACCTGCCATGCCTCCACACGGCTCCCAGAAGCAGCAGCATGTCCCTCTTCCAGCTCTTACACATAGGGGCAGCTAGGGGGCTCCGCATGCTGCCCCCACCCCAAGCGCCACATCCGCAGCTCCCATTGACCGGAAACCGTGGCCAATCGGAGCTGTAGGGGCGGTGCCTGAGGATAAGGCAGCGCGCAGAGCCGCCCAGCTGTGCCTTTGTGTGGGAGCCAGAGGGGGGACATGCTGTTCCTTCTGGGAGCTGCTTGAGGTAAACGGCCGCCTGGAGCCTGCAACCCTGACCCCCTCCCGCACCCCAACCTCCTGAGCCAGCCCGGTGAAAACAAGCAAGTGAGTGAGGGTGGGGAGACTGAGCGACCGGGGGGGGGAGGATGAAGAAGGGGTGGGGCAGGGGCGGGGTCTTGGAGGAGGGGCGGAGCAGGGGCGGGGCAAGGGTGCTGGGTTTTGTGCGAGTAGAAAGTTGGCAACCCTAGCCTGCCGGGACCCCTGAGAAAGCAGGAGCATGCCCCAGCCCCGGGACTGGGGGGTTGTTGGAGGCATGAGGAAAGATTAGAGGCTGTGAGGTAGAAGGGGCTCTGCTGAGCCTGGCTGGGCTGAAGGTTTGTTTGTTTTCATAGGTTTGGTTGGACTTTGGTAAAAGCCTAAGGCCCTGGACTCTAAAATGGCCTGGCTGCTCCTGTGGAGGAAATCGAAGCAAAAGGTGCAGCAACACCATATCCAGCCAGTAGCGGTGTGTTGGAGCAGCAACTCTGCCACAGCCAGATTATGCCTGGGTGTGCACCACTGCGTTAGTCATTGGGGAAGATGCCCCGACCCCCAGTGCTCCTGGGCAGGGAAGAGACAGGTTGTCTGGGGGAGCTCTCCCTATGCCTCGGGGGAGGGTTGGCTAGTGTTGCTGGCATGTCTTACTGCGCCCAGAAGGAACCTGTCTCACTGACTCATGCTCTGATGAGAGCTGTCAGTACAGTGCTGGGAGGAGCACAGGATAAGCCTTTTAAGATTTCCCCAGCACCACGGGAAGCATTATGCCTTTTACATAGCATCTCCTCCCTCTGCTGTCATGCGAGATGGTTCCCTAACCCTAGCACTGCAGCAGCTCTTACAACCATTGTTTTGGCCTAATGTGTCACCTGAACCGTACCATGAAGAGAACTGCTCTGCCTAGGCATTTCGTGAGCATCCGTCACTGTTGTCTCTATTAAGACTTCATGCCCCATTCAGTTCTTAGCCTCTCTGCTGAGTACGCCAACACAGGTATCATAGGTCATGGTGTGTTGGGTTTCTTGATGTGGACAGCTGTCTTTTGGGAAAAGGACTGAGCACCAACCTTTCTCCACACAGGCAACGAAAAAGCCAAGATATTTAATTTTGCCTTGAACATTTCCTAGCAACAGCATAGTGGTGCCCAACAAAATAGTAAACACAACAGATGGAGCAAGATGGTTCAGAGCCAGGATATTTGAAAGAGGGGGCTCAGTTTACCAAGCCAGTTTTTGACTTGGAATGACTTCATGTGCAGAACAAGACATCATATGGCTTCCTCTTCCTTTGCAGAGTTGCATATTTCATTCTGCATTAGGCTGCATGGCACTTTGCTTGAGCCAGCCGTTATTTTTACCCCAGAATGGACAATCTCTTGCATTTAAGGAAATGCTGGGAGGTAGGGGGCAAGAGCCAGCCCTAACGTCACTTGTCGGGCTCTTGCACTTGCAATTTGTCATTCTTACGTTTGGGTTTTAAAAGGGGGTGTTCAGAAAAGCCTAGCCAGAGCTTGGAATTGCTGCCTTTTTATGTTCTCAAGTCCAGTTCCATTAAAAAAATCCAGCTCTTGGATAAATTGAAATGCAAAATTCATATGTTTGATTTTTAGAGGTACGTCATGGACCCTGTATGGTTGGCAGACTGGGATGCCGAGTGGCTGCACCGTGTATCAAGTGTTACACACTTGTACAGCTCTGCTGAAGAACATGAAAATACAATACGAAGCTAGTGTCAAAATAAAAAGCCTCAAGCAAACTTTGGGCCGATATTCCAGTGATCTCAAAGCTTTCCCTCCCTATGTAGTTAGATCTGCTTTTGTCCACTTGCATTTCTAAAGTACTCCCTTACTGCCCTTACTGCATCTAGGGTTTGGGCTACAGATGCACACATTCCAAATCAGGCAGCCAGTTACATCTTTCCCCATTCTCAAAATGAATCTGCCTGGTTCTAAACCTCAGTGTGGGTTAGAGCAGCCTGGGGGCTGCTCTAATTTATACCAGATGAGATTAGCCATTTCTCTTAATACACTCTGAGTTAGAGATTAGTTGACAAAGGGGACAGGTTGCCAGTTCTGCAGTATTTGAGAGCTCCCCCTGCTGGGGGGAAAATTCTCATCCGGCTAGATCCAGCTGCTTTCTGGCCCCTTTATGTAACACAAAAGGCAAGAATACTACCCAGTGTCTGGGCTGGAGTATCTAACTACCATGGTATCCATGAGCCTCTTGGCCCCAGACAGCCCTCATTTACCCTCTGAAATGCCTAAGAAAATGTTGCCTTTGAAATGTTCTAAGAAATTACATAATGAGTAATGGAGGTCTTTATTTTGGGCTACTCCACCCATTTAAGATTGTGGATATAAAACGAGGAAGTTAGCAACTTGCCTTCATTTAAAGGAACTACATTTGGATAATACCTTAAATTGGCCAGTACAGTCCTTAGATTGTCACTAGTGCCTGATCAGGTTGTGTTCCCAGACTGGTACATACAGTATCCTTGGACCCAGTTCTGCTCTCACTTACTCCTGATCCACACCAGTGGAATTCCAGGGAAGACAGTAGACTTTGATTGTAAAAAAAAGTGCACATGGAATCAGAATCAGGTCCAGGTCCAACTTCTCAGCCTTTGTCCATTCAAAAGTGTTAATGCAGTAATCATATTATGCGCCCTGTGACAGTTTACAGATGCAAGCATCACCATTGCCATTTTTACAGGTGAGGGGACATAGGTTAAGTAACCTGCCTATGGACAAAATAGCACAGCAGGGAATAGCAATCAGGTCTCCTAACTCCCAGGCTGCTATGCTCTTTGTTGTGCCACAGGGCCTGCCAGTTCCTTCTATACCTGCAAATCTGAGTCCTTTGTGCTCAGTAGCAACCCGTGCAATTCACTTCACCTTCTCTTGTCTGAGTTAAGTCTAAACGTCCATTATTTGCAATTTATGCTATGGTAATTTGTAATCAGAAGGCCACTAAATTCATTCTCCCACTGCAGGTATTAAAAGCTTTCTAACTTCTGTCTAACTGGCAGGGGTTATGTGCATGTTTCTGAAAAGGGTAAATCACTTTATAATCTCAGGCCCCTGTAGTCAGTTATAGATTCGACAGACTGCATCATTGCACATGAAAGAGGTAAGCTGGGTCTTTACCCAACATGCCTGACGTCTTTGCCAGAGATCAGCCCAAACCAGAACCCTAGATCTGAAGCCAAACCCCAGTTTTGAGAGAATTCAGAGTTGGTCTCTGCCTCTGAACTCCACAGTTTGGGCCTCATCTCTCGTTTTTGCTGGGCAAACACCCTGATCTTCTAGTGTAGTCAGTTTGCTTTGCACAGGTCTCCGGGCATAAAGCAGATTTAAATCAAGTGATTCCAGCCTCTTGAGAAAGCCCCCCAGCAGGAAGACTTTAGGATGGAGTGGAGTCACCATGATGGCTGCGTATGTAACCTCCCCATAGGCCTGCCCATCCCTATATAACCAAAAGGCAGGGGCGGCTCTAGGGGCGCCCCAAGCACGGCAGGCAGGCTGCCTTCGGCGGCTTGCCTGCGGAATGTCCCCGGTCCCTTGGATTTGGCAGCATGCCTGAGGGAGGTCCACCGAAGCCGCGTGACCAGCGGACCCTCCGCAGGCATGCCGCCGAAGACAACCTGCTTGCCGCCCTCATGGCGACTGGCAGAGCCAGCCCTGCAGCTTGCCACCCCAGGCACACGCTTGGCATGCTGGTGCCTGGAGCCGCCCCTGCCAAAAGGTATGCCACCCTCCGTGCTACTCTCTGATTGTGGAGGGCACAGCTGGCACCACAGTTATTCTTGTTTTCCAGAGTGGCTCCTGGGGTGCTGTTGGCAGATGTTATAGTTTAGAAGAGCCCTCTAGCTGCTTCAGTAACTGCTGGGATGCAAACATTTGCCACGGACTTTACAGCTTAGCCTCCGATAAGCCACAAACAGTCATGTCCTGGAACAAATGTTTGCGGAGTGTCTAGATCAGCATTTACAAAGGTGCTAGTTCACTCCATTGTCAAATGAAGTCACAGCGGGAGCACAAATTCTAGTCTAGACAAGAGCCAGTGACCGCACATGGTGCAGAGCAGCAGAAAATCTGGTACAGACATTGGAAACTAGAGATGGTTCCAGAATACGGGAGTATCTTTAGCTTCTATTTTGCAATTGTGACTGAACTTGTTCTGCTTAGAAACAGAAGGCACGCAAGCAACACAGGCCTCTTCTTCACAGTCCAAAGGGCTTGTAGCCTGTTCATGGACAGCACTAAGCAATGTCCAAGTGCTGTGTTTGTGAATTTGCCACCTGTTATCACAGTGCTGGTTGTGTAAGAGATCAGGTGATGCTGTAAGCAAAACTCAAATCACTGAGGGACAGCGGAACTGGCGTTTCAGCCAGGCAGGGAGAAGAGTTTGCTCAGCTGTGTATGTTACGTATCCTGCTGCTGCGTTACATAGAACAGAAACTGACCCACCTTCACAAGCTCAGAATACGCTACTATTTGAAGGTAGATCTCAAAGAAAACTATGGTCATGCATAGGGTGACCTGATAGCAAGTGTGAAAAATTGGGACAGGGGGTAATAGACACTTATATTATACAAAGCCCTGAATATCAGGTCTGTCCCTATAAAATTGGGACATCTGGTCATCCTCGTAGTTCAGGAAGTGGCTAGGCAGTCCAGTAGGTAGCACTCTTCCCTCTGAGTCAGTGCAGAATCACTCACACAGCGCTATAGGATATTATGCTACTGGACATACTGCTCATGATAGGAGCCGTCCCATGGTTCCTCCAAACCAGGGAAAGGAGGGAAATTCATCTGAGCCTGTGCCTTGGTATTCTAATCTCGGGCCCTAGGACACAGCAGTAGTCTGCCCTTCTCAACTTCCTGTACTCCCAAGACTACTTCCTCTTTCCCTAATCACCACATGCTCAGTTGGTAGGGGAGGCCCCAGATACAGCACAGATTACAATCATTTGTCACAACTCCAAGTATCTTCCTTTAAGGAGGATATTTAAAGCCCTCATAAGGTGGAAAATGGCAACAACCCTTGGTCTTCACCTTGGAGAAGACCATTGCGCCCTTGGGCAGGCTAAATAAGCAAAGCTAAAGGACACGCCTGGTCAGTCCCTGGACAGAACCAAAGCACAGTCTTTAGGACAGTCTGTCAACCCCTCTGTGCTCTAGAACAGAAATAGAGACGTATGAATACTAGTCTATTGAATTTAACCAAGAGATGGGTAAGGGGTCATTAAATCAGTCTACCTGGGGGGAGACATTTCTGATAGCAGACAGCTCTTTACTCTAGCAGAAAAAAGTATAACAAGAGCAAATGGCTAAAAGCGGAAGTTAGACAAACCCAGACTAGAAATACGGTGCAAGCTTTTAACAGTGAGGGTAATTAACTATTGGAACCACTTATCTAGGGATCTGATGGATTCTCCAGCCCTGTAAATCAAAACTTTCTAAAAGATAAGCTATCACTCAAATAGAAGCTCTGGGCTTGGTGCAGAAGTTATTGGGTGAAAATCTACAGCTTGTTTTATGACAGAGGCCAGCCTAGAAATCATAATTGTCCCTTCTGGCCTTAAAATCTATGGAAGTCAGCTTCCCCTAACACCAACCTCTTGTCCTAGAAGGAAGACAAACAAAACATGCTTACAACTCACATCAGACTCCTTGACCTTGCCTGTTGTTCTATCTGCTGCTCTTCCTCTTCCTTACAACTGCTCCGGGCTGGGTTTCAGGGAAGCTAACAAGGCTCAGCTGCTACTGACCACTGTCCTTAAATTCCTGCTTTCTCAGCTGGAAGCTGAATCCAAACCCTCCTAGCTCAGCCATGGTCCAGACAGGCCCCGGTGCGTAAGGGGAGCAGACCCCATCCAGTGTCTGTTTGTAAGTTAATGTCTCCTTACTGATTCTACTTCAGAGTTCTGGCCAAATTCCAGCATGGATCATTACATCCTACCTACCTCCATTCCACTGCAGTTCCGTTTAGACAAGGTATTCGTCTTCCTTCCATTAGCTCCAGTGTAGTGCTGACGTGTTGTTAAACAACCAGCGTAGCTGTTTACAGAAGTGCCTGGTGAAATGCTATTCTTAACCATTTAGGACCAGATCCTGCTCTCGTGAGTACTCAGTAGGAGTTCTCCCATTGTCAGGTCCTCATGTAGGAGCATACACCGATACAGTGCTTTACAAACTTAGGCCTAGATGCTGCAAAGACTTGCACATAACTGTAAACACACGAGAGGTCCCACTGGAGTCAGTCACGTGCTTAAAGTGAAGCAGGTGTGTGAGTCTTTGAGGTTTGAGGCCACAGATAGTATTCCCTGCCCTGAAGAGCCTACAATCTAAGGCCCTGATCCTGCAAACAATTACGCATGTGCTTAACCTTGCCCCCCCCTGCCCCCGGTAGTTCTGTTGAACTCAGTGGCACTGCTGGTGGTTGTAAAGTTGAGCATGTGCACAGGTATTGCAGCCCTGAGGCCTACATAAGGCAAGACAAACAAAGACAAAGAGAGGCAGTGTGGTCCAGTGGTAAAGCACTGGCTTAGGACTTGGGGGTTGCTGTGCTCTCTCCCCAGCTCTGCCACTGATGTGACCATCACCCTGTCCTTTCCAATCCTCTCCTTTGCTTCTCTTGTCTGTGTAGACAGTGAGCTCTTTGGGGCTCTTGCTATCTGTGTGCACTGGGGCTAGCATGATGGGTTTGAGCCTCTAAGTGCTACTATGGCACAAATCAATGATACTAATGAACGCCCAAGATGACAATTAAGGTATGTGACATGTTCCTCTCACTCAATCTACCCACAAAAGTCTATAAGGCTTAAATTAGGGATTACAAAGTGTTCTGTGTAAATTCCAAATTAGTTACACCTCTACCCCGATATAACGTGACCCGATATAACATGAATTCAGATAGAATGCAGTAAAGCAGTGCTCCAGGGGGGTGGGGCTGTGCACTCTGGCAGATCAAAGCAAGCTCAATATAATGCGGTTTCACCTATAACGTGGTAAGATTTTCCAGCTCCCGAGGACAGCGTTATATCAGAGTAGAGGTGTATTATGGTGTATATTACCCCCCTCCTAGAGATGAGAATAGAACCTAAAACATCCCATTGTAGGAAAATCACATTGTACTTTGACTTTAAACCTTGCTAATGAGTTATTTTGCTAGGCCAGTTGATATTGATCTATTTAAAAAGTAATAAACAGCCCTCATGAAAGTAAAGAAAATATTCCCTTTCATCTCTGAGAAAAGGGTTTTTTCAGAGAGATTAATACTAAACCAGCCGAGTCCCATCATACTGATAAATTATTATTTGTATATATTATTTATACCCTGTGTAATAGACCCAGGCCAGCTGGGAACAGCAGAGTAGTAGAATGGAGATATACTGGCCACTGGATAAGCAGTTTTCTGTTCCTTGAGTGACCAGAGCAGGGGCTGCTCCAGGCTAATGAGAACACCTGATTCCAATTAACCTGCTAAGAGTCAGGTGATGCTGTTAAGCACCTGAATCTAATTAAGGCCCCTCTGATGCTATAAAAGGGCTCACTCCAGTCAGGCCAAAGGGAGCCAGAGGAGCGGCAGTGCGTGCAAGGAACTGGGAGCAAGAGGTGTGCAAGACGCTGAGAGTGAGTAGGCATCCTGCTGGAGGACTGAGAGGTATAAGCATTATCAGACATCAGGAGGAAGGTCCAGTGGTGAGGACAAAGAAGGTGTTGGGAGGAGGCCATGGGGAAGTAGCCCAGGGAATTGTAGCTGTTGTGCAGCTGTTGCAGGAGGCACTCTAGACAGCTGCAGTCCATAGGGCCCTGGGCTGGAACCTGGCGTAAAGGGTGGGCCTGGATTCCCCCCAAACCTCCCAACTACTGATCAAACACAGGAGGAATTGACCTGCACCGTGGCTTCTACCAGAGGGAAGGTCTCTGGGCTGTTTTCCTGACCCACAGGGTGAATCTGTGAGGCAAGCAAATCCACCAATAAGCGCAGGACCCACCAAGGTAAAGGAGGAACTTTGTCACACCTGTCATAGGTGTGCGTGGGACATTACAGGCAAGCACATTTTTAATTACAAAGTCTAAAATGTCCTGTTGGTTTATGAACTGTAATAAAACACAGAATGTGGTGAAAACACTTGTGGTTCTCTGATTGGGGGAATATATCTAGTCCTTGTGGGTTGTGTGAGGAAGATGCCATAGCAACGAGCACAGTATAAATGCCCAAGTCAAACAGACAGAGAGGTGATGGACTTGATATAAGTTGTCTCTCCTATTTCAGACTACTGTGATCTGCAGGCAACACATTTGAACCTGACTGCCTAAAGTCAGGCTCCCGAGGCCATAGTTTGGTCGCTAAATTTTAACTGGCCTAATTTTCAGAAATACAAAATGTTCACAAATCCCACTGCCTGGGACTGGGAAGTGCACAGCATCTTTGAAGACCAAGTCACTTCTAGTCCCCCAGACCTAAAAGCCTAAGTAAGTTCTACACTGCACCTTTTAGCAACATGGCTGTATGCCGCTACAGCCGTGCCGCTGAAAGAAGCGCAGTGTAGCTGCTGTTTGTCAGCAGGAGAGAACTCTCCCGCCGACATAAAACTTCCAGCCCCAATGAGCGGCGATAGCTTTGTCAGCAGGAGAGCTCTCCCCACCAGCAAAGCTCTGTTCACACCAGTGCTTTTTGTTGGCAAAACTTTTGCCATTCGGTGGTGTGTGTTTTTTTTCACATCCCCGAACGACAAAAATTTTACCGATGAAAGTCCAGTGTAGACAAAGCCTAAGTAGCAGCTGTTAGTTATATCTGGCTTCAGACACAGGCTTTTCAGCCAACCAGCAATCTAACACAAGGACTGACCAGCTTTTTATTGCATTCTGGGGTAAATGAATCTTTGCACATGCATGATGCCTTGATGTATTTATTTTAGGAAGAGAAATCTGCTAGGGATTTTTTTTTCTTTTAATGAGATTTGCCCCTTTCTCCCTGCAGCAAAGTACTTCTATTTGTAAGAACAGCTCCAGCTTGGTTTAATCAGGTGGCATCAGATAGTTTAAGACTGTATTTTTTTAACACATTATTTATGTAAGATGTTTCTGCTGGCTATCCTAGCTATCAAAGGCATTTCCTAAGGTTCTTGGCACAGGCCTATCACAACGCACAGAACAATCTACAGCACAGCAAGGGAACATAAATACAATAAACAGGCAGACTGAGCCACAAGATGTTGCCACATCATTTCCTTATGTTTTAATATTATGAAATGAAAGCGTTGGCATTAGGATTTTCATTTATTTATTTATTTTTACGAAAGGGCTCAGTTGTGTGTCACTTTCTACACGTCTGTAACTTCCGTGACATGGTCATGCACTCTTATGATATTTGGTGTTTTTCATAAAGTCCCAGCGCCCGGTGTCCTGTGATGATATGGGGACTCTTAGCTTCCAGCCCTCATGGTTGCAGAAGAAAGCGTGAAAACCTGAGCTCTGAGGCTCAACTATCGAAAAGAACCCACAGTCTGTTATTTTAAAAACTCCTTGTGACTTTTTGAGCCGGTCTCGTGATTTGGGTGGCCTGAGCTTGATTTTTGAATGCTTGAGGGAGGCAATATTGTGATGGGTGTTACAGGGCATATCCTCAGCTGGTGTAAATGGAACATAGGTGCCCTGCCTACACTGAAGTTTCACAAGCTGAATGTATTTGGAGGCACTTTTGCCAGGTCTGGGCAGCAGCTCTGTTAACCCTGGCAGGCAGCAAACAAAGCCATGCAGCCGTCTGTTTCTCTGCAGGAATCCCACACTGGTGGTGTCCCTAGGCTTGCCTATTTGTGTAAACTGATGGGAGACCTTTTCTGCATCTCAGGTCAGATGCACAGAACATGGCTATTGCCCCTGCTTTCCCCTTCTGATTCTTATGATGAACCAAGAAGCCCCCGTGAGCAAGCTGTGTCATGGTGGGACTGGTGGAGTCACCCAGCCAGGTCTCAGTATACAAGGTCAGGCGCCTCATACAAATGCAAGTCTTGGATGACAGTAATTTTGCTGACAGCCAATCCCTCCATCCAAAGTAGTTCTATGGCCACCATTACTGAACGCCTCATACTCTTCAATATAGTTATGCTCACAGCATCCTTGTGAGGCAGAGCAGTGCTATGATCCCCATTACAGATAGGGAACTAAGGCACAGAGAAGCTAAATGACTTGCCCAAGGTCATACAGGAAGTCTGTGTCAGAGCAGGGAATTTGAACGTAGGTCTCATAAGTCCAAGGTAGATTCATTTCAGGTCCACCTCTCATAAGAGCTTCAAATGTCTCTATGTTGTATATTCAGGACCTAGCCTCCACTGCCTACTTCCTTGGTGGTTGCTTCAGTTTCTCTGTAAAGCAAAATGAAGGAGTTCAGGAGAAGAAAGCATCAAGCGCCTACAAACCAATAATTATGGACAAAATATGGTTATAAGAACAGCGAGTTAGAAAATGGAATTTTCATCCCATGGGAAAAGTCGATATTTCAATGTTTGTTTTTGTTCCAAGTCAGGCCAGAAAGTTGAAATATAAAACTTCTTGCAAATAAAAAAAAAAAAGTTCAGAAACACTGACAATTGGAAATGTCGAAATGAAATGTTTCAACATTTTGATTTTTGGAAGTGGGAAAAAGGCAGAAAAGGTTAAAAAAAAGTTTCCAAAAACTACAAAAAGACAAGATGTGCCCTGCAGGAAAGTGTCAAACTCAACATGCCCCTGTGGAAAATTTCAGTTTCAACAAAACCCTTTTCCAGTTGGAAAATTTTTCAGTCAAAAAATGTGACCGGTTCTAGTTTAAAGTAATAGTTCATAAGGTTATTGACTGACTGGTCAGAGTGTACCTGTTTAGTGACCTTAAACGACTGCCCTCTCTTTTATTCCATATAAGTTTTTATACCATGTTCATCCCCCCTAGTATGTGGGTGCCTCACAATCATTCCTGGGTGTTATCCTCCCAGCACCCCTGTAAGTAAAGGACCTACCACCCCCACTTTATAGATGGGGACCTGATGCACAGTGGAGACAAAGCAATGTGTCCCAAGGGCACACAGGCTGTCTGGCTGAGCTGGGAACTGGACACATGTCTCGTAAATCCCATCCAAGTGCCTTAGCTAAAGGACTTCCTGTTTACACTCCACAGAGCCAGGCTCAGCCCTCCATTACTTCAGGGTGCCCAGAGCTAAACCGTTGCCCTGCAGCTCCTGCTGCCTTGCGTGGCATTGCCCGGTGCGTCACGCTGGTGTAACTGAGGGCAGTGTCTAACGTGGACAAAGGCTTCCATTTAACAGAGGATCCTCCTCACTGCAACGTGGAGACAGTTAACCCTGCACTCCCCTGGGGCTAGCAGCTCTTCTCAGTTTACGTGTGGCAACACTGGATCCCATCAGCCACATACCCACAACCAGGCCTTTTAATCTTCCCTCATAAATCAATCCCACCAACCGGGCTGGCTCAGCTCTATCTATGGCCCCGACTAGGAAATCCCTGAATGAGTCCCATCCTGGTCCAGGTATAATTGTAACCCCTGTTGTGGCTGGAATTCAGGTCTGGAGGCTTTTATCAGTCTCTCTGGCGGGGAATGGCCAGTGGCCATGGCAGATAAGATTTCTTGCCCTCATTTATCTCTGCTGTCAGATCTTTCACAAGAAGTAAAACCCCCAGGGAGTAAACACTGACACCTCCCTGTCTAACCCTGTGGGTAAGGGAGACACTCAACATTAGCAAGGAGTTAAAGAAACTCAAAGGTATTTTCTGTGTTGGAAACAATGTCAGGTCCTCAAATGAGAGAATTAAATGTTGGTCTAAATGCCCAGTTTGAGCACCGATTTCACTCAACAATTAAAGGGGGAAGGCCTAGCCTAACTCCTTTCCAGTGGGATACATTTCCTGGCTCATCAGCTGTATAAATGAACAAAGCAGCATTGAAGTCAGTGGAACAACACCACTGATTTACACCATCTAATGGTCTGTACCCTCATAGCATGCCAGAGCCCACGCCTTAAACTTGTCCCTGATGCAGGACTGAACTTTGCTCATTCTGCACAAGCGACCCAGTCTAATTTTTGGGAGGGGGCGGGGGGGAGATTCTAGATTTGAGTGGAGGTGGGAAGCAATATATAGTGTTCTGTTTTTAATAACCATGGCCTACCTGAAAACAGGTCATAGGTGTTTGCAGCATTAGCAGCTGTCCCTGCAAAATGTAGTAGCAGAGATGGCCAAAGGTTCACGACAAACATTATTGTATCCCATGTGTCCCTAATTTATCAAATGACTCCACAGTCTAGTATGGGGCCTGATTCACTCTAGTTCTACACCACAGTGACTCCCCTGATTTTAATAGTTACACCAACATCAACCTGGGACCATACAGAGGTGAATAAGGCCTGTGGCATAGGCCAGGGCCGCCCAGAGGATTCAAGGGCCCTGGGGCAAAGCAATTTCGGGGGCCCCTTCCACAAGAAAAAGTTGCAATACTATAGAATAACATATTCTCGTGGGGGCCCCTGCAGGGCCCGGGTCCTGGGGCAAATTGCCCCATTTGCCCCTCCCTCTGGGTGGCCCTGGCATAGACCTGTGTGTTCTCTCTAACCTACCTACTCACTGCACACACAGTGACCCACAGTAGCCCGATTCTCATCACACACTGACTTGAATGCAATTACTCATGATTTCCAGGTGCATAAGGGAGATCAGAAGCAGGCTTGTTGCTTTCAGTGGGCTTGCAAGCCAAGCTAAGATTTGGCTCACACTTATCTAGTGCAAAAACGATGCAAGTGTTCCTGCTAAGATTTTAACCCTCGAGAAACCAGGAACTTCAGAAGTAAGATTCCCAGAGCAACCTTGACCCTTCCAGTTTGCACATGTCCAGTAAGGGTCTCTCATTACCGTATCACATAACATTAATAGGTACAACCTTCTCTTCTGACCAAAGAGCATACACAAATTGGGCCCAATCCTGAGTGGTGCCGAGCACCTATAGATCACGCTGACTTTAGCGGGCACTCACAATCTTGTGGGATCAGGCCCACTAAGATCTGTGGTCCTCACTTGCAGAGGTGCTGAATTCTTGAAGCTCCACTCGACTTCAGCGGAAGCTGCAGGTGACCCACAGCATTGAAATAAACCAGGCCTTGCAGTCTTCACTCTGTGCTGTAGCAGATTTGAGCTTAAGGTCACAGGTGAGGGACTGTGACTTTACTGTGTACATAGAGAAGAAAGGCGGGTATAACCGAGGGGGGGTTATTTTTCATCATTAACTCACATTCTTTCAATGCCATGCCAATAACAAATGCATCCCCCAGTACATTAAGGAGGACAAATAAAGGTTGATGTCTCTTTTAAATGCAGCCTTGCAAGCAGGATGGGATCGTATAGTGAAGATTTATTTTTTTTTAAAAAACCTTTTTACTTTAATTGTCAGTTGTGATGGGAGAAAAAAAAATATGTAAAAAAGCGAGAATAGCTAAAAATAGGTCCGATAAAAGACAGCCTATCTAGCCATAAATTATCCAGAGCCCGATAAAAGCTCAGTGAATGAGACAGTTGGAATGTGTGAGGGCATGAAGACATAATGATATTAAATTAGAGCTTGCCTTCAGAACTGAAGAGGGTTATGAATTACTCTCATGTAAGAGCCTTGCTGGAATCGATAGCCATCTTTGCTGCCTGTGGACAAAACCCCCATACATTTTGTTTTATTTCTGTTGTCAGCCAGACAGGAATGTGTGTCATGGAGGCTTTGTGGAACGTGCTGCTTGTTCTGTCTTCAGAAATAATTGTGCTCGTTGCCGTTCGGCTCATGACCCCACCAGCGCATGGACTCTTGATTTTTAAATCTGCCTCTCTCCTCCTTACTCTTTTGTTCTCATGAGAAGGGCAGGGTGCTCACAGCCTGATGTGCTTAGAGTTGCCTCTGTTTCCATAGCTTCCTGGGAACCCTATGTCTAAACTGAATATACAGATCAGTCATCAGATTCTATGGCAGAACTTAATTCACCTTTCATGCTATATCCATGCCCGGGTAACTGTAGTGAGTAGGAACTGGGTAGTATCCCTTCAAATAGTTTGGGAGCCCTCTAGTGGACTTCCGTGTCTTCTATTGCAGTAGCCACTAGAACCCAACAGAACAGCAGTGTAGCTCTGTAGCAGGGCCTGGTATGTCAGTAACTGGGGTTATGGAATTCAGCTGTGCCCGTGTGGTTGCCTCGTGTTCTTAATGTTGTGCAGAGAGCAAAGACACAACAGTAATTCCATGAGCTTCAGTGGAGCTGCTTCTGATTTACATGGGTCGGAGAGGAGAATCAGGTCCAAAGTGGACCAAGCTTCACCGCCAGCTAGAGATATTTAAGCACTCTCCCTGGGATTTTGGTTAATGGTTAAACAGCCTGGCAGTTATCTTGAAACTCTCAGCAAGGCCATTAAATTGTATCCAGAGGGTACTGCACATCCCCCTGATGAGTGCTAGTAAACATACCTGGACAATGAATACATTATGCCAGGGGGAAGCTAGCATGGACAGGGATAAACCCAGTCTTTGTCAGCAAAAAGCCTTCCTTGACATGAATGCTATTGGCTAGGATGTTGGCCAAGGGAGAGTTCATGCTCATGGGATGTTTGGCAGGAAGTTGCTCCTCCAAGAAACCCACTGTCCCTTAGACATACAACATGTTAGTAGTGAGTAATCAGCTTACAAGGGAAAGCACTGGCCATTTAGCCCCGGGGCTGAGAAAGCAGCAGGCAGCCAGCAATCTGCATTCTCTTCATTCCACCCAAAAATTCTCCCTGAGGTTCATTTCCTCTGGAAGGTGTTAGGGAATATTAAGGGGATAGGAATCTGCTCATTAAAGACAAGCCCAGTAGAGCTGTCTTGCTCTGCAGGAAAGACTGCAGGCCTTAATTTACTCTATCAGTGTTGATCAGTTAGCAAGACTATTTCAAAATGCTTTGATCCCTGGTACCCAGTACCTACACTGCCTGGATTAAAGTGTTGGATTAGTCCCAAAAAAATCATGGAGGCAGAGCTGGCTCTGAACATGCTTGTATTAGTATTCAGCTCTCAGTATGAAGGAACAGATGAATAAAAGCACTGAAGGCATTTTGAGATATTACACTTACGGGCTCAGGTTTTCAACAAAGCCTGAGTGTTTGCTTGTGTAGTTGTATGGCTAATTTGCCTGTGCTGTTATTGCAGTGGCGTACACAAACCTGGCAATTACGTGCCATCAGCTGTGCATGCAAATGACCCTTTGTGTGTGCAGTTGCCATGCCAGCATGTGCAATTACACTAACTGTGCACGCAACTTAGCCACACAGTTACACTCATGTCTTCTGAACATGAGATGCTTGTCTGAATCTCTGGCCCCTGATGTATATTTTTGGGAGAGCATATGCATCTGGGTAGATGAGAATAGATCTGCTTCTGAATGGCTAGAGCCCTAGGCTGTAAATAATGTCTTATGTGAGTATCTTTGGTTTATTAATTAACATTTTATCTCTCTTACGGTAAGACAGAGAAGCAATTCAGCACAACAACCACAGGGTCAGCCGGTCAATCCTATTGTCCAGGGAGCGCTCTCTCTCTTCGAGGGAGTCTGCAAACACTTAAGCATATGAATAACTTTATGCACAGTAGGTAGCCCATTGAACTCAACGGGGACAGGTGCTGAAGACAGAGAAGAAATGGTGTCGTTCTGAGTCCTGCTTCTGGAGATGGGGCTCAGCAGCTGGTCTGTGTGATACAGTGTGCATGGAGCAATCATTTGCATTTCTCCCTTGTGCTTCAGGCTATCCATGGACCATACCCGGTGCTGACAAGTTTCCAGGTCTGAGACCCACAAATGGAGGTCAGGCTTTACAGCATTCTGGGGTTAAACCATGAGCCAGCGGCTGTTGAGAGGAGTGAACTGAGGGCTCACACATCCTGCCATATGTTTTTTTGCGCTCAGCCTGGCTTCCTGGTGGTAACAAGCTGTTCAAACGGGTTCACTTCCACCCACGGGAGTTCTTTGGATTCTGACAGCTGCCTGCTTGAATGCCAGTCGAGCCCAATGAGTTGTATTCATGGCAGCCTCTCATTCATTCAAGTGTTTATGGGTGGGAATGGTTTAATACTAAGCTCAAACATGACATCAGTGGGGTGGACCCTCTAATGGTAACCTGCTGAAGCCAGTGGATACTAACCTTTGTTAGGTAACAAAGAGATTTAGCTTCGGGCCCTCCTGTTTTTCAGTAGGTGAATCATTGGTCTACACTGATACTGTAATTCCTAGATCCTCCTATAGGAGCTAGTACCAGATTATCCGCTTTTGAAATCTCTGGGAAGAAGCTGCACTAGGAGAAGGACCAGGCACCCAACATGCTTTGAACAAATTTTGCAAAGCCACAGTACATCCCAAAGAGAAAAAAGTGGTGGTTCTTGGCAGCCTCTGCTCAGCCTGGAGATGGGTTTTATAATAATTTTAAAAGGTGAATGTGTGAACTCCATCCTGATCAGCAGTTAGCCAAGTATTGACCATCTTCACCTTCTCCACAGCCTGCCCATCAGGGGCATGGTGCTAACAACAGTGGCTGCTGCCCAGGATGACATGTCCAGAAAAGGAGACATAATGGTCTTCAGCAGAGTCATCAGCTGGCAGGGACCTGATGGTCTTAAGGAGAATTTTGGAACCTCACCCATCATTGCCAGGGCAGAAATTGTTATGATCATTTCCTGCAGCTTAGTAGAGTTTTAGCAATGAATAAATTGGTATTATTTGTATTCCAATAGCACCTGGAAGCACTAGTCCTGGACCAGGACCCCATTGTGCTAGGTGCTGTACAAACAGATGGTCCATGGGGCAAAAAGCTTAAAACGTTTATGGTACATTTTTGCCCTGTGAACTTTTGTTCCATGCCAGTAACCAGATATTGATTGTGAAGGTCTTTGGCTAACATCCAGCCATAGAGAGAGTCTTCACATACGGGCTCATTTAGCACCCTACCAATGTGGAGTCAGATGCAGCCTCCTGTGCACTTGCTGGACTGTGATTTAGACTCCAAAGATGATCTATGCTGGAAGAGTGTCACCGGCTTCTCACTCAAATGCCTCAGTCTTGTATCAGGTCAGGGTTCATTCCTAGGAAGCACCGTGAAACTTAACAGACATTGAAGTTTGTACTGCAATGTAATGGGGTGTGTGCTCCACTCTGGGGCCTCCTGCTGGCTGTCTTGGGAATTAGCTCTGTGTGTTAGGTGGTGCCTCACTGCCATCACTCCTGCTCTAAGACCTACGTCTCTCCAAAGACTTCAGCATCCTCTTCAACAATACAGCCTCTGGCCATGGCCAACACTCTGCTCCCCACTTCCAGTGGTCCTGCGGTCCACTGTTCAGCAACTTCCCTTAGTGGCTACTCCAGAGAATTGTCTGGCCACTTCCTCATGGCCCCAGTATCCTCTTTGCCTTTGCCTCAGGGCCTCTGCCTGCAATACCCAGCAGCCAGCCAGGAGCTGTCTCTCGCTCCCCCAGTCCCTGCTAGCAGCCCTGCTCTGTCCAGGGTGCTGGCAGTTCTCTCAGCTCTCCAGAGACACAGTCCTTCCTCCCTGAGCTCCCAGCAGAGAACTGCCTTCCTCTGCCCTGCAGCTCCCTTTTCATATGGGCCTGCTTGGCCCTGACTGGCTGCTCTCTTCAGCCCTTCTCTGATTGGCTGCCTCCTGCGGATCCTCCCTAAGGCTCTATTAACCCCTTAGAACCCAGTGTGGGGCAGGTGCCCCATCAGACACATCATTGCGAAACTCACCGGTTTGTCAGAAACTTAAAACAGGAGGATCTTGTCCACACTGGGGCTTTGTACTTTTACAGGAGACTATCAGACCTGCCCATGTGAGGCACACTTTGGTAGCAGGCCTTCAAGAAACGACTTGAGGGAATTTCCCTTGAGATGAAGTGCAATCTAATGGCATCATGGCTATACCTAATGTAGCATTTATTTGACACTATTTATTTGACATAACATAATAGGCCGAAACATAATAGGAGAAACTCAGGTAGAAAATGTAGGTTACTGGGTCAATTCTCTGTCAGATTTCATCAACAGCTCTGTATCTTTAGAGGACAGGGCATCTGGACACTGAAACAGAGGAAGCGAGACAGCAAAAGAGACTCGCCAGGGTTGCCAATTCTCACAGTTTTGATGCTTGACTTTTAAAGCAAAGATGGGATGGGGGAAAGTGGCTCTGGGTCCTGAGTGGTCTCTGGTACTTGGCTTGCTAGGTGCTGAGTGGGACTCCTGGTGGAGTTTATAACAGCCTAAACACTGCTGTAAACTGTGCCAGCTGCCAATAATCCAGTGGGACCAATAAAAAATATTACCTCACGCACTTTGTCTCTGATACCCTGGGACCAACCCGGCTACAACACCACCACATACAGTAGTCCCCCTGGGCTGTTTCAGCAACTGGAGATTGCCAGAGGGCAGGGATACCTGCTACATCCCTTTTCTCCAAACACATCTCCTAGGCTAAGGGCAAAAATGGGATGACGCTGTCATGACTTTACAGCACTGGAGAGAACCCCACAATAAAGGATCAGCTTGATCGCCTGGCATTAGGGCAGCTTTGTTCCTGTTTCTGCACTAGGAGTCCTTCATGCCGACCTCAATTAGCAGAGACAGATTCCCCAGGAAACTCTTTCTGCAGTAAGCCCTGTTTACTATATATATAAAATACTTTTTAACAGTTATATAGGAACTGGTTTTGATGCTATAAGACCCGAGCCTCACTTGTGCAGCCTAGAATGATCTGAAATGGCAAAGCTATGGAAAACCATTCTGTGAATTACAGAAATAGCACGGTGATTAGCTGATGCAGAGCTGAATTGTGAGCTGATGCCTGCGGGAAATTAATGCACCATTTAATCTCGGCAAGTGAAGGGACTGGAAATACCAAATAAAGAACATGCATTCTTATCAAGTCTCTTGGGGTACAGAACCAACAGGTAACTTGGTATGAAGGGGCTGTTGACAGAGGGACCAAGATATAGTGCAGGAGCCAAAGGTCCTTTGGTTTCTTCATTCAGGAATGCAGGTGTGCTTTCTGAGGAAGGGATTTACGTCAAGTGCCTCTATGCACTACAGCAGGATTGTGTGCAGCAGTTCTACCATTAGATCTGAAGTCTTCTCATCCAATAAACTGCATTATCCTAACTGAGTTTATGAATAATCCATATTAGGGAACACAGGGAAAAACTCCCCTCCTCACTCATCCAACCTATATTTGTCAGCATAGACCCCACACCCTCTCCTAAATAGAGACCTACACACCTCCTGATGTGTGCTCAGGCTTGAGGCCTGGCAAGCTAGCCAAAATAGAGGAGGATTCAGCCCTCCTAGCCAGAGTTTAAACACCTTTGTAGGGTTGGTTCTTATTTAAAAAGCAAAACTCTGTAGAAGGTGGCCTGGCCCTTTAAGAGTCAAGCAGCAATACCACCGGGCTTCCGGTAGCCAGGTTCAAAGCACAGGTCTGAAGTGGGGCTCCCTGCAGCCAAGGTCCAGTGGGGAAGTGGAGGAGCAGAAGATGGGCCCTAGTTCTCCTTTCAGTTGTGGAATATCCCCCCCGGGGCCAGACTCAGCCCACTGTTCCCAGCGCGTCCCTCGCATATTGTGCTGGAGTGAGGAGATATTAATTACAACCTTACCGCTTGCTTGGGTCTGCTGCCCTTTCAATCTTATGGCAGACCACTGTGGCCTTCTAGCCAACGGTGGAGAGTTAACCCTGTCCTACCAACCTCTAATTTCCCCCGTTACAGGGGGGCAGCAAGTTAGTGACCCCGTTCAGGATCAGGGACTCACTGTGCTCAGCTCTTTTCAAGCATGTTGTAAGAGACAGTCCCTGCTCCAGTGAGCTTGCAGTCTAGACATTCCAAACAGATACAGGCTACCCATAGGAGGTGCTTTGGGGGTTAATTCGCTAATGTAGGACTTGGGTAAGCTGGTTTCAATTCCTGCCCCGCTATAGTCTCTTGACCTTAGGCAAGTTGAATAGTCTTTGTGCCTCAGTTCCCCCTCTGCAATAATAGGGATAATAATATTTCTCTCTATCACAGTTGATTCCTAAGTACTTGAGAATTAAGAACATAAGAATGGCCCTACTGGGTCAGACCAAAGGTCCATCCAGCCCAGTATCTTGTCTGCCGACAGTTGCTAATGCCAGGTGCCCCAGAAGAAGTGAACCTAACAGGTAATCATCAAGTGATCAGTGATCAATTGGTCAGACACAGAGACGTCTAAATAGATTGATTGGGTGGTTACATCAGCCATGTGCTTAAATTGAGGGTTCTGTGTCAAAGAAAGGGTTTTGTTTGTGTATTTTTACTCTAGGATACAAACAGACATGTAAATAATTTGCCATGTGGGCCATGAGACCAGTCAGCACATTAAAACAGTTCCACTCCTTCCCCTGCTGTGTCTTTCTGAGCCCTGCTCAGCGTCTGAAAGAGACAGGCAGGGGAGCCCTTGTAAATGTATTATACAACTCTGCACTGTTGAAAGCAAACTCATTTTTGCTGAGAGCGAAGAGGAGACCAAACACAACAAATTTAATTGCCCAGTTGCTACAATAAGGGAATATCCCACATGCCGTCTGTGTTCCCTGGAAGCAGTGATGAGGTGGAGAGAGAGTGCTTGGCTGTAGATCCAAACTAAATTCAGACTAGAGTTCAGAGCGTGGATTTGAGGCTGACTCCAGGTGGGACGTTGGCTTCTGATCATATGGCACCGATTACAGGGTGACCCGGTCAGATTTCCGCCCCTAAAGCCAGCATGTTCAGCTGTCAGAGCTGGAGCCAGCTTTTCAAAAGAACTCAGTGCCCTTGTGGGAGCTGATGTGAACGGTTAGAGTTTAAGCAGTGCTCAGTATCTAGGAGTTTCAATTGAGAACAGGAATGGGAGCAGTTGGGTGCTGAACTCATTTGAAAATCTGGCCACGCAGACTTTCTTTGGCAACGGCTGGCTCTGTGCGATGGAAAGCTCAGGAGACCAACTGTTCTTGTAAAATGTCAGCCATGTGGGAATTGCCAAACTGGATCCGACCCAACGTGTAGATGTATCCCTTCGAGAAGGATTATGTTTCTGAACCAAAACCAGAAACGAGGTGCTTAGTTTTGCAGCTGCTAACACTGTGGGTGCAATCAAGAGTGGGTGCAAAATTAGGCGCACAAAATAGAGAGCAGTTTCATTCTGAAAATCAGGCCCATTGGGAACAAGGTTCTAGACCCGATGACAACTATTGTGAGGGGGGAAATCAACATGAAACTTATTAGTAATATGGAGGGAAGTAAAAGGCCTATTCACGCTTTGGAAGGTCACAAGGTGCACAATTATGAAGTGCAAATATGTGCTCGGGTGGGCTGAATTGCTCTTTGCCTTTGGTTAACCAGTTACAAGAACATGTTGTTAGCAGTCGCCTTTGGGCAGATTTGGTAAAAGAGGTTTTGTTTTTTTTAACCTAGATCAGAAATCTCCTCTCAGCTGGGAAGAAACAGATGAACAGTTTCAGCTATTTCTGATGAAATCTCCCCCTCTGGGGCCCAGAGCCTGGCATGAGAAAAAGCAGTGGCTTGGTCAGGTCTCCCACGAGGCCCATAGGAAGGACCAAATCAGTATCATCCACTGCATTTCACAGTAGGTTTTGCAGGGGCTGAAAGCTGTGCCACACTTCAGGGCAGGTTCAGCTGAGGCCCTGGAGAGAATCAGCTCTGATTGGGGTAGAAATCACATAACACTCCAACAGGTTTGCATGGTTCAGGCCCAGAGCCATGGAAAACTTGGAAGTTTCACTTTGAGTTTTAGCATTTGTTCAAACTCAGGCCAGTGAAACGGGGGGGAAAGCATCAGCCCCCCAACCACCCCTTCCTTCTCTGCCTCACTTTAGAATAGGACTCCGTTTTCTTTGCCAAGAGCCAGATTCTGCTCTTGGAGGTATATGTGCAGCTCACACACTGAAGACAGCCTTCGCTGATCTGCTGGGCTCTAACAGTGGCTGAATACTGGTGTCCGTCTCATGTGCTTTGGGGCAGGCAATGCGCTCTGAGGCGCACAGTGCTGGAGAGTGTGAAAGTTCAAGCTCGGTGAAGTGGGCCCCGTGGAGATCTGGCCAGGGGCCCTGCTGCTGCCACAAAAATGGGGCGGATTGCATCCCTCCCATCACGCCTCCAGGATCCCTAAAGAGGAGGGGCTGCTGGCTGGGGAGGAAACAGAAGCTAAGGCTGAAAAAAGAGACACCCTTCTGGAGCACATCCCTGGGTAGCATTTCCCTCTGTGATAAGGCTCACCCTGAAGAGTTGGGACATCCAGAACACGACCTACCTTTTTTAACCCTTATCTGGCCACCTCCTCGGTAATGCTTTCATAAGGTTACCAGATATCCCGATTTTATAGAGACAGTCCCGATTTTTGGATGTTTTTCTTATATAGGCTCTTATTACCTCCCACCCTCGTCCCAATTTTTCACCCTATGCTTTAAGCACTGGGCTAGATTCTACCTCAAAGACCACATAAGACGTGAATGGGAGCCTCATGCCTCCTGTCTAGGTACCCATTACCACGGCAAGCATCCAAGGGTACAACGTGGCCCTGCATGGGAATGCATGTTGCTTGCTATACATAATATCAGCCCCGTGGCTTATATGCTCTAATTCAGAGCTACTGGCCTGGCCAGGTGTAGACTCAGTGATGGTGGCTGCTCATCAAGTTTTTAATTAGGCAGTGGGCTGATACCTGATGAACCAGGCATACTCAGAGGAACACTTCCCTACCCTGTACTCAGGGATGGAAGTAACGTAAAGGACTTACCAGTACTCTGGAGTCCTTAGAAGGGGGCAGGGACTCAACTGGAAGAGGTGTGGCCTCTACCAGAAGAGGTGGGGCCTTTAAATCCCCAGGCACTTAAATCAGGATTTAAAGGGCCCAGGGCTGGGGCTGTGGTAGCAGCAGCTGAGAGCCCCAGGCCCTTTAAATCACCTCTGGAGCTACCAGCTGCAGAGGCAGCTGGGAGCCCCAGGGGTGATTTAAAGGGTCCGGGGCTCCAGCTGCTGCTACTGCAGTGGAGTCCTAGGCCCTTTAAATCACCATCAGAGGGGGCCCAGGCCTCTGGCGGAGCTTTAAAGGGCCCGGGGTTCTGCTGCAGTAGCTTTGGGATAGTGGCGGCGGGGCTCCAGTGGCTATTTAAAGGGCCCGGGGCTCCAGCCACTGCTGGGAGTCCCAGACCCTTTAAATTCCTGCCAGGGAAGCTGATTCGCCTTGGTATGGTGCACCGTCTTTTGCTGGTATGCCGTACCAGGGCGTACCGACCTACTTTCACCTCTGCCTGTACTGACTTCAGTGGCTGAATGCGCTGGCCCAGCAGCTGGAGGGAGGGAGCAGCAACAACAATGGCCACATTGCCATTCATGTCCAGAATTAACCCCCCTCTCGCCCCAAACATCTGAACGACGAACATCATCACCTGTGACGGGAGGGGGTGGGGTGGAAATCTAGGCAGCTTTGTTTTTCCAGTGTTACACAAAGTATTTCCTTCCTCCGGCAGATGTGCAGCTAAGCATTGGAAACAGTTACCCGTCGAGTTCAAACAGCTGCACTTTGTATCCAGTCTCAAGCTGTCAGTTACACAATTGAAATTTATGGGCCATGCAGCTTGTATTAATGGAAATCAGCATATACATATATATATAGGGCAGAAGGAGCAGAGAAAGAAATAAACTCAGGCTAGTTATCGGCAGGTCCTTTCTTTGTCTGCTGGAGAATGCGGTTTGATCCAATGTATGTGAGCCTTTCCTGATGGTACAGCATGAATGAATTTGCCTAATTACCTGCCATTAGTCTTAGTTCCTGGAAGGCTGTGGTCACTTTCCCCTATGGAAATACAAACAGTCCTTTGCTCACAATATGACCGAAACTTAATACAGTGGGTTCTCCCAAAGATATTGCAGGCAATTGCCATTGCTGTCAGAGTGGCCCTTACTCCCGGCAAGTGGGAAAGCCACAGCTGAGCCCTACCTTTATAAAGCACCGTGGCATCATGGCGATGGGTTCGGTATAACAACACAGATTTCAGCAGGATGGATTCTGGGGCATCTTATGACCACAGAAAAACTGGTGGAGAAATTCATGGAGAATTTTAAAGAGACTTTCACTCAAAGGCAAATTAAAACTTATTTCTGCTCAAATTGCCTCCCATTTAGCCCATTGTGTCGGACTCATTCCAGCCCTTGGTGGTTCACCTTTCAATCAGTGCCATTATGTCCTCTCATTATTTAAACATTGCTGATCATCTTTGCTTTCCCTGACTACAAAACAAACAATGAGTCTGGATGCTTGTTCCTTCCCATCTGGCTAAAAATTTGCTGTCACCTCTTCAAATCTTTGTGATCCTTACAATTATTTAACCAAACTAACCTTTGCTTTGATGCTTAGGACATTGATGTGGCTCCACACAGGGTTAATTCTTACGTGAATGACAGTTATCAATCTATCTGTCTCACAATCGTCACTATGATATCTGATTGCCTCTTGGTTTTTCTCAAATTTACTTTCATTAAATTAATATTGTCCTCCCTCCCACCCCCCATGTATTCTTTTTTTCCTCTCAAAGATTCTCCCTTTCTATACTTTGTTGGCTGATGCAGGGCCTGCTGTCTGATCCAGCAAATGAACAGGATGTTCTGCCCAAAGGAGGCCCCAAAACTTCCTGGGAAGGGCTGGATGGACTTTGGGTCATTTCTTACTGTCTGCTGTTCTTTCCCAGCTTCCAGTCCAGTATAAGGTAGAAAGAAAGGCAGTCAAACTGTGAACCCCAACCAGCTCCCACAGGAAGGCTTCTCCAGCATCCTTCTCAGGAGCCTTCAGAGTAGATCCGTCCTCCTCTCCAGCCTCTCCATTCTGAGCTGGGTTGCTCCCTTTTCAACCCCTTCTTCTGCAGGCCCATGCTCTGCAGAGCTGGAGGGGCATGGCTACCTGGGACCAGTGCTGTCTTTTAACCCCTTCTGGTCCAGTGCAGGGTTTGTATACCCCATAACACAGGGGTTTTTAAACAGGAATTTTTTTATGGGAAATATTTGTTTCATTCAAAATTTTCCTGTTTTTTAAATAAAAAAATGTGACTTTTTTGGATTTTGGTAGAAAAAAATGGTTTTTCTTTTAAAAAAAACTCTTGGTATTTTTGAAGCAGCTCTGTTTTCTGTTGAACGCTTCCTGTCACTGCCTAATTACTAGGCTATTCAGCAGAGGACTCTGGGCAGAACTCAGTGTCAACTTTCACTTTGCTGTTCACCTTTAATGCAACATTTCAAGGAAAATATCAATGATTCAAAAGTTAAATATGTAACAATGCGAGGAAGACGCAGGCCTAATTTGAATGTGCAAACCGCAATTCCAGGGGCATGTAAACAAAATCTTCCAAAAGGGCCTAGACCATCAGCGTCAATCTGCACTCTCAGATCGTGCGAGATCTGAGCTGCTGCCACTTGAGTATGAGCGGCATGATATGAAACAGAGGCCTCTATTAACTTATAAAATATTAATGGTACAGGAGCATCTCATCAATAAAACATGGAAATTGCAATTCTGGTTTGTAAATGAGTTTCTCCAAAGGTGAGAATCCAGCAAGCCTCAAATCCCTCATGAAAAGGTGGCATAATTACTATAATTTAAATGTATTTCAATATGAATAAGGTATACTTAGTATACTAAAAATACCCCGCTTTTTCATAAAGGTTGTGTGGCTTCTTGAGCTAACACTGCCGGAGAATTGCTAACGCTCTACTGCCAGGCGTGAACTGAACATCAGGGCTTTTCAAATGGTATTATGGCCTCTGTCAATTCCTTTCCCTCTTCTTAGGGGAAGGTGTTTGACATCTGCATTTTGCAGACCTCTGTTTCAAAAGAGTGCTGTTATGGCTACTTTATTACAGAGACCAAGCATGGAACTACACATCCCAGGATCCTCCCTGAGGTTCAGAAAGGAAATGGAGGCAGGAGAACAGGAATTTAAAGGAAAGAGGAAGAGAGTTGGTGAGATGAACGTTTTTTATAGAGCTCAGAAAACACAATGAAGGAAGTTCACCACGTTATGTTTGTCAGGTACAGACAGCATCGTCAGATCCTGACATTCAAAAATCATGAGCGCACCCCTCTGAAAATCATGAGATTGGCATAAAAACCTTAAGATTTAAAAATAATAAACGTACGTGGGAGAGTTATTTGCCTTGACTCCAAGAGCTGATCCTATAAAAAGCCTCATCAAATATCATGAAACTCAAGAAAAAGGCAAGTGTTGGCAACACTGCGACAACAACCAACCATATAGGTTTAGCCTCAAATAGCTTTTGTTTTCAGTTAAGGGAAATAACAATGAAAACGAATCTTGTTCTTCCTTGTTCCTTTACTGAAGTCTTCATGAGGTTGCACAGTGCTTTCTGATGGGCTCCAGGAACTCCGAGAACACATTATCTGCTATGTATGCACACGAGCAGAGTTCTTAGAATTGGAAAATTGGTAGCTGAAATTAAAAGCAATGAGATTTCATAGCTACACTCATGATACTTCATTATGATTATTGTGTACAGCTTAGTTAATGAAACCAGGTGAAACCTGCCTGTTTTAATGACAAATTCGAAACTTGACCCAGGTTTCCAGAATGTTTTGCAGAATTTCACAAAGCTTTCAATGAGTCTGGACTGAGCTTTGAACAAGGCTATGATGATTTATGGTTTTGGGTGGAAAAGGGGTGATTTTGCCTTGTTTTCTCCCAATAACTAGGGCAAGCTTGGCAGTTTGGGTTGAACTTTTGCACTGAGTTTTTGGGTTCTTTTGCATGCAAAATACAAAGCAAAATTAAGGTCAACTCACACAAATGAAAACAAAAGATGCCATGAACTCCTGTGATCTGAAGCCGATGGCTGTTGGACAGTTCCTAACGTGACCATTGTGTGGTCATTACTGCAGAGATAAGCATTATAATTTTTCTGTCTGGCTTTTGTCCTAGATCCTGCTTGGCACTTTCTTGGATGCTTTCAAGAGCTGGCATAACTCCTGGAACTGATGCAATTAACAGTGTTAATATTCTTCTTTCAAAATTAGGGGTGGGCCTGACCCAAAACTCCCCATCTGAAGTCTGTTGAACTGTGGGGCATTTTGTAATCGGATCCGATCTAGATCTGAACTATGTGAGTGGCGTGTAATTCTATATTCGACCAAACCAAAATTCCCCATATCCAAGACTTGAGGGAGTTCTGATCTGTATGCAAACTTTGCAGCTCTGTCTCATTTATACTGAAAATGCTGGATTACAAAGAATTTTTTCCTTTTAAATAATCTTAGTGAGGGTATTTAGACCATATGGGTTAAGTGACTTTCATGTGACACCTTACACAGGATGCCTCAGTGTCAACCTACCCATTGAACTGGGAGGGAAAAAAAATATCCTCCCTGCCTTTCCTGTTTGAGTCCTGACAGCTTGAAATCACCTGGCTGTTAATTCTGTGTTAAGCTTGCTTGGCTGAGCATCTGGGTGTATCCATAATTGCAGGGAACATTTTCTTCTCTCCAGGAGTGGAGAGCTGCACAGGAGGAAACTATACCCCTAGGAGCTGCATTTGTATCTCTGCTTCTCTCTCTCTTTGCATTTGACCCACCAAGGGGTTGTTTTGTCAGCGATAAGTGATGCAGTGAGCAGGCAGGCAGACTGGTTTACTGAGCACATATAGGAGCTAGTGCTACATGCAGAGAGGCCTGTGCTTGTCAGGTAGCAGCCACCAGCAGCCTGCCTTGCTGAGCCCCGGGTGTCACACCAACTGGGTTCCTCCTACGCTTAGCCCACTCATGCGATAAAGGGGACTATATGCTTTCTTTGCAGCTCTCACATCACAGTGCGCAGCTCCAGTCCCATTTAGAACAATGCCATAATAATCTGCACGTCCCTTGCTTTGTTCTCCTCTTCCTCACATTTCAGGATGACCCATTGGGTGGGGGCAGGGCCAGGGCCTAGGCCACAGAGGGCACAGTGTGTGACCCATAGCAAGTAGGGAAACAAAAGTGGTGCTGCATAGGCAGAAGTTTGAGAGCTGAGTGCAATGAGAGGGCAGGAACTGAGGACCTGGTATGGAGACACTGTGGGGAAGTTTGGGGTGGAAGGAGCAGGCCCTGAAAGCTGGGCGGAGTGACTGTGAGTTGGACAAGTGCAGAGCTAGGAAGATGAGACCAGTCTAGCAGGGAGCAACCTGTGCTGCCACATGGCCTTGCTGAGACAGACCCAAGGAGCAAACTAACGTGACCCTGTGAGCTGAGGCAGCTGAACAGCTGCAAGAGGGGCACAGGAGGCATAAAGAACCACAGATCTCCCGGGGAGGAGGGCAGCACCAGCTGGAGGGCAGGGCAGCCCGAGCAGAGGCTAAGAGGGCAGGGGACATAAGTCCAAGAGGACAGAGTCAAATGGTGCAGGCAAAAAGGAGGCGGGGCCAAACTGTGCAGTGAAAATGGAGGCGGGGCTCTAGAGCAGGGGCAGCCCCCTGCAGCCCCTTTAAGGGGCCAGGAGCTGGGAGGATCTTTAAAGGAGCAGGAATTGCAGGAGTCTCCTTGGCTGTTGAATAGACCAGGCCTGTGATACAGAGGCTATATCAGCTGGGGATCAGATCTCCAGCACCGAGGGGAATTTAAGTTGAACCGTATGCCAGTGAGCTTGAGGGAGCTATTTCACATAGGGAGGCCGGGCAGTCAACACCTCGAACGGCAAGGATAGTCCTGCAGCCTCCTACAGGACTGCCCCACAGGGACATGGGGCCTTTGCCCCCTTTCCTTGCTGCCAGCCCTAGGCGATCCCCTTATTCCTACATGTTAGTGAGTGTTTATTAGGAAATCAGCACGGGCTAGTGATGCCTATTGGGCCTGTTGTTTTTATGGCCCAGGGGGCATCATTTCAAAATATTTGGGGGTGTAGGGAAGTTGTGTCACCATCCGTCATACTATATGTGATTATATTGTGTCCTGAAAAGTGGGGGAGGGAGGACACAAAGCGGAGCATATCGACCTATGAAAAGTTGGGGCTGTGTACAAGACAAGGTCTGGGCGGAGTGGGGGGACTTCCCCCTTGCTTCACAGCAAATGACACCCTTGGTAGGGCTTGTGAGCTCGCAGGGCATCTGGCACGCTGCCATTTTATATGAAAGGATTTGGCCTTATGCCACATAGCAGCTCCCTGCATGGGGCTGGCTTACAATGTCTCTCCCTCTGATACCCCCTTGCTAGTCCTGTGTCGGATCATGATGGGGGTATAAAGCTGAACCCTGAGGACAAGTGCCAAGAAATTAAAACACATCAGCTGAAATGATTGTTGTGACACTGGCAAACTGGGTGCCAGCTCAGGTCAGAACCCAAGGCCAATTCACTGGTGTATTAATATAGATCAAAGTGAGTAATGGATAAGTGTGTATTCAGATGTTTAAACTTAATGAGAACTAGTGGAGTGGTACTTGTATTGTTTTCACTTATCTGTTCTTGTAATGTAACAACAAACATTTACGCAGTGTATACCCAGGTCATTAAGCAAAACATCAAAGAAATCTTGTGAAATGCTAATGAAGGACATAAGGGCTTTAACAGAAAATGCTAATTTCAAAGCAAGTGGCCATTATGCATGGTGGTTGGACATTAGGAGGCTTTAGTTGTCTTCTGCTGCTCTGCGAAACTACAGGAGATTTAATAAATTAAGGGTGGTTACAGTGGTGACTCATGCAGGAAATTTCCAGTCTCTTCTCTCCCACATCTCTCCTGCAGTAAGCTAAGGGCAATATACTTATCCCTGGCATTTGGAACCGTTTCCTATTGAGCATTCAACATATGAAATGCATTTCACTCTGTGCTGTTTCAGAATGTCACCTTATTTGTATATGGTTGTCATCTGTATGGCGAAGTCCACATGAATAAATGTTATAGTTTAGTTACATCTGTATTAAAAACACATTCATACTATATAGTGATGGACATAACTCAAGACTTTGAGGAAGACCCCAAAACTGATCCAAAGGTATCACATTTTTCGACCTTAGTAGACCTTAGGAGGAACTATGCACCGCCAGCATCAAAAAACCAACCAATTGGGTTTAGAAACAACCTGCTGTGTGTAAGGAGAAGAGTGAGACAGTCTAGATCTTCATGCTTTTCCACTCCTGTATTGCCCACAAATGCCAGATTGTTTTTCAGGATAGGTCATTTTCTATATTCTCTGTTCTTCTCACCAGTCATGAAGGTAGAAGACATCCCCAACAATATCCAGTCCAGAACCCATTCTGCTAGACTGGCTTTATTTTAGCAATGACTAAACAAAGTCACTAAGAGTAATAGATCCCAACCACCAGAGACTTTTGCAGCTTCTCTCCACTGTTGCAAAAAAAGCAAACATCGTTCTGGGACGTATTAGCAGGAGTGTTGTAAATGTGACCTTATGAGTGTAATATAATATCTCATTAAAAGGTGACAGGGCCAGAATGACTTAATCAACTCACAGACTGACCTGACCCATGGCCAAACTTTAGAGACTGCTTAGGAAGATATGTAAATGAGTAGAGTTTTGAGATGCAAGTCTGCATTGTTAGAGACAGAAGGGTAGTGCTTTGCTCAGGTCTTGTGATGTAAGCAAACAGGTCTTGTCTATTGCTATAGCTTTGATTCAAAGGTCAAAAAAACAATATTAACATTTAGGAAGACACTTGAGTGAAATAGTGTTATTGTCTATATGTCTCCTTGAAGGTTGTGGTACCCTGTAGCTGAGCTGTTTAATGGATAAATTATCCTGTGCTAATTGCCATGATGTTTAGGAGAAGGAATGTTATGCCTATTGTTTTCTCAAGCCAAAAGGCTGCAGGAAATGTATAAAAACCCTGGGACACAATCCTTCTTTATCTCAGATCTGCTTTGGGTTTCAAGAAGGGGAAACCTTAAGCCACATGGATTGAGATCCCCAGTCACTGACTAGAGTCACCTGAATATGGACATTGGACTATAACCTATGGACTATATCTAGAAGGACTTTTAGCAACTACAAACTGATCTCTGCTATGTACCTGAACCTCAAGAATTGAATTTAAGTCTGTATGTATATTGATCTTTTAAGCAACACTCTCTCTCTTTTCTTTTTAAATAAATTTTAGTTTAGGTAATAAGGATTGACTATAAGTGTATTTTGGGTAAAGTAAGATCTACGTTATAACTGGACCTGGGTGTGTCGCTGATCCTTTGGGATTGGAAGAACCTTTTTTTTATATGATGAGATAAGATTTTCAGTAATCATCATCATATCTGACATGTGTGTCTGGATGGAGGCCTGAGGCTGGGCATTTTAAGGGAACTGTGTTGTTTGGACTTCTGAGTAACCAGTGAGATAATACAGGAGCTGGTTTGTGCTGGCTTGGTAAATCTAAGTATTGGAATATCCACCAGCTTTTGGGGTTTGTCTGCCTCGTTTTGTTTGCAGTTCACCCTAACTGAGTGACATCAGCTGGCTCCTAAGGGCAGCATCGTCCCAATAAGCATGAGAAGTAATTCTTCCACCCTACAGTCTCAACTGGAGTATTGTGTCCATTTCTGGACCCCACATTTCAGGAAAGAAGTGGACAAATTGGAGAAAGTCCAGAGAAGAGCAGCAAAAATGATTAAAAGTCTAGAAAACATGACCTATGAGAGAAGATTGAAAAAATTGGATTTGTTTAGTCTGGAAAAGAAAAGACTGAGAGTGGATATGATAACAGTTTTCAAATACATAAAAAGGTTGTTACAGGGAGGAGGGAGAAAAAAATGTTCTCCATAACCTCAATACAAGAAGCAATGGGCTTAAATTGCAGCAAGGGTTAGGTTGGACATTCGGAAAAACTTCCTAACTGCCAGGGTGGTTAAGCACTGGAATAAATTGCCCAGGGAGATTGTGGAATCTGCATCATTGAATATTTTTAAGAGCAGTTTAGACAACCACTTGTCAGGGATGGTCCAGATAACAGTTAGTCATGCCATGAGTGCAGGGGACTGGACTAGATGACTTCTCGAGATCCCTTCCAGTCCTATGAATCTATGATTCTTAGCCAGCAGGTTGGGGAAAGGCCAGCCCGCACCCCCATCCCTTTGTAGCCCAGACCCTCTTCCATCTACTACTGTGCCTCAGAGGCCAGAAGCCTTCCTGTAGCACACAGGACTAGGCGCAAGCATGTGACCTTGTGATGGGGTGTCCTTCTTGAGTGGGGCGGCCAGTAGGAAGTGATCCAGGGTGGCAGCCACATAACACCCCAGAGTTCAGGACTCATCCACCTACCTTTGGGCTCTGGATTGGAACCTGGTGGAGAGGGTGAGTCTGGGTTCCCCTAGCTGTCCCCTGATGGGGCAGGAGGCAAAAAGCCTAACCCTGATACCAGAGTTTCAGGACTAGGAAAACCCCATATCCCAGAGAATCATGCCTCTGGGACTTTGAGCAGGTGAAGCCTAAAGCCCCCTGCCAAGCACTGGAACTTTGTGGAACTTTTTACATACCCTGGAATGGGTGGACCCAATTTGTGACCCAGCCAATGGCTGAGTCACAGAAGGACTGCAGGGCCGGAGTGGCTATCAACAGCGAGTGCCAAGACAGAAAACTGCCTGTCCCGCCCTCACCTAACTACCAGGAGGCCCCTGTGGGAGAGCAGACCCCTTCACAGACCTGCAGCTATAGCTCCCCGTTTTAAAGGGCCCAAGGTCTCTAACAAGCACACCAAGGCCCAGTTTCCTGTTCCAGGGGGGTCTTTCAGCCATCCCTCATAAGGTCTGGTGTTCCCAGTGTCCCTGTGTAGCAACAGAGGTGACAGTGATGGGGATGATACCAAGCCCAGAAACGGTGCTAACAAGAGAGGCATGTGCTGCTCCTCAGTCCCAGAGCAAACTCCATTTTCTGGAGAAGAACGATGCATTCTCCTGGGGAGGGAGGGAAGGAGGGGGATTTTGTCTCACATTAAGGAGCAAATTCAGCAAATAAGTACCTGCATTTCCCAGGGTGACTGCATCTACTAAAGCCAGTGCTGAAGTAGGTCCCATGTCTGACTTTGATGCCTATCCTATCATAAATATGAGGCAAAGGGCAGATGTCCTGCTTGGAAGGGAATCTTGTGGATCCCCAGGTTAATATGTTGGAGTTTCACTAAGAGGTGGTTTTTGGTCACAATAAAAATAGTGGCTCAATATATCGTCTTTGGAAACCAGTAATATCTTCTGGCCTGGAGTATGACTGTAGATGAAAGGCAATTATTTCTGCTACAATTGGGGTGGTTGATCTTTTTTAGAAGGGGGAAAATAATTATGGCTCCTATTCTGCAGAACATTTTTAGGTTCCTTTGATTTTAATGGGATTTAAGCACACGTTTAAAGTTAAGTGTGCACTAGGCATTTGTTGCCTGGTGTCGGAGGCCCTGCCACCTTCTTGTCCCCTAAGAAGGAAGGGCAGATTAGTGAGCTTGGACCTCCAGGGTTTGCCTAGAGAGGCCTCCCATGATCAGCTGCAGGCAGAACCAGCAAGAGTTGGTCCTCCAGTGCCTAGAAGGGCCAGGAGCAGATTGAGGCCAATCAGGGTCAAAGCAGGCCAAATAAAAAGGCCTGGTAGCTTTTGCTAAGGGCCAACTGTGGGCAAAGCCAGGACAGGGAAGGACGGCTCTTCCTGACCTAACCCAAGTAATCTGGCCTTGTGCGGGGACTAACCCTGACAGTACTTGCCTGTGTAAGAACTGCTGTTTATGTTCTGGACTTTAATGCCTAGGTGGGTATTTTGAGTTCAGTGTTAATTGGTGTTCTGTGAAACCTGAGTTGAGCCTGCTCTGTGGGGCACCTGGCTCATGTTAGCCCTTGGTAAGATGCTTAAATGCTTGCGGAATCAGGACCTTTGGTAGCTCCGTCTCTGCTTCTTCCAGCATACCTTGTCTTTCTCATCTGTCTTTTAGCTGCAAAACCCTCAGGTCAGAGACTGCCATGAAATGGGCTTCACTTGCCGTGCTGAACCCACTGGCAATACTGAAGTATGGCCCTATGGTATGACATGATATGGGTGCAATAGTGGCAATGCTACTGGTGCCTCGTGCTGTTGAGCTGTGACAATGCAGAATGTCTCCTTCCTCAGCCTCCTGTTCACCTATCTCAGTACATACTCTGCTGTGCTGCCATTTGGCAGTGGGAGTGAGAGGGAGAATATCTGAAGCAGCGAGATAAATATTTGATGTGGGAAGTTGTGCAGAAGCCGTCTCATCCCCACTGGGGTCGCTTTTCTACCAAGTGTTTTCACTCAGCTTCTTTGCTTTTTGCAATCAACATGCTTTAGCAGGCCTTGGCGGGTTGGGGCTCTGATAGAAGTGAACCCAAACAGCTGAAGTTGAGTGGAGCTGACTTTGTACCAGAGGGAAGAGAAGATCCATATGTTGTGCTTGTGGCAATGAAGGGATTCGTGCTCTCTGAAACAGTGAGAGATTTTCCTTTGAGTCTGGAAATGTGGTGCTTTTCTGTGGTCCACCCTTTCACCATGGGTTGAAACTTTTGAACCTATAGGGAGGAGGGCTGAGCCAGTGGTCAGAGCACTAGTTTAGGACTTGGAGACATGGGAGCAAATCCCTGCTCCGCCCCTGATTTCCTAGGTGATGTTGGACAAGTCACTTAGCTGATCCGTGCCTCAATTTCTTTTCTTTCAAATGGGAATAATAGCACTTCCCTACCTGTGAGGATGATTACATTAGACATTGTGGTGCTCAGATACTATGGGAATGGGGGCCACTTAAGTAGATAAGAGAAATAGCTTTAAATTTCTTTCTTTCTCTCAGTAGATCTCTTGCCAGTTGTATTTATAGGGACAGCTGAGCAAACAACCATGGACTGCTAAGTTTGGCACTGTCAGTACACATGATATGGACCATCACATGCAGACATTCTCCCACTGGATGTGCCTAATAGAACTGCAATTGTCCTTAATAAAATAGCTATGGTTTTTTATCCTTATTCTACCGAGCATGCTCACTGCAGTCTAAACCAACCAAATGCTGGCTAATCAGTGTAGCCCTCCTGGAAACTGACCAGCCCCCTAAAACTGGCCAATTCCAGCCTAACAGCAGGCCTTCTATTCCCAAAGGGCCTTCTCCCCAGCAATGCAGTGGGGGTAAGGGGCTATATTTATAGTAGAGCATGTTTGGAGTATCCGAATATCATTACGGTGACATTACTTTTATTTGCCTCTTGCCTGGGGAATCACATCATTGCTTGTCTACATGATAGTCGTTCCAGATTAAGGCAGGGTGTGAATTTAAAGTGGAAGAGCTATTGAAATAACTCCTTGTGAGGACTCTTATTCCAGAATAAGAGTGCCTTTCTCCACTTTATGTTAATCTGCTTCCAAAGTGCGGTAAGACCTTGTCTATATTTGAAAGTTAACACCAATTAAGGTAGGAAATGAGTTTAAAGCACTCTAAGTCTTCCTGACCAACTCTTATAGGATAAGCTAAACAGGAACAAGGCATATTCTGGAGTAAAAGTGTCCACACCTGGAGTTAGTCAGGAATAGCTATTCAGGAATAATTCCATGTGTAGACAAGCCCATGCTCACCAATCGTGTGCAATCTATTCACTGTGAAACACACAACCACATGAAAGTTGTTTTCAGGGTTTGATACCAGCCTGGGTCCATTTTTGAGTGAAATTGTTTTCATTGCGAAAACATGCACCATTTTCTGATCTTGTATGCTTTTGCAGCCAAATTACCATGTTCACAAAATTACACTGAAATATGAAACACGGATGGAATGAGAAAATGGGCAAACTGAAATCGCAGAAGGATTCACAAAACATCTGTAGAAAAATTGCCTGAAGTTTCGCATAGTGATATAAAATGCAATAACAAAATTAAAATACGAATTCTATTTTGATAGAAAATATAATACAACCAACTGCATAGAAATAAAACATTTTGCAAAAATAAAGAAAGAAAATTCAAATAAATATATAACCTTTTTGTTAATGGCCTGACTCCCCACGGCCTTCCATGCTGAGAAGTTATTTTGATCTGTGCAAAGTGGAACTAAAATATAATCATTCTGGCTTGGTCGTATTTTATGTCCACATTGTAATCACTTAACTCAGCTATCAATGACAACACAAGGTGCAGGGGAGTGGAGAATCACGGCTATTAATCCTCTGGATCTATAGTAGTTGCCACTAAAAAGTTTTGGCGTAGCACAGAGCAGTATCTGAGATATCACAGCAACTTCCTGCTCAACGCAGAGGGGAAAAACTGCCATCATTTAGGCCTGGATTAGGCTTTGAGATCCAGTAATATGGATTGCTGTAGCTGTAGGAAGTCCTGTTGACTCCTATCAAGAGATAAACTCAGCAATGTTCGCAAAAGAAATAAGATGCAATGAGGATGATCCACCACTGGAAGATTACTGGGAGATGGGATAAATTCTCTAACATGTAGTCTTTAAATCAAGACGGAATGTCCTTCTGAAAGATATGTTCCAGTCCAACCACAGGCTGCTGGGCTCTGTGCAAGAGTCACTGGGAGAAATTCTATGGCCTGTGCTATGCAGGAGGTTAGATGAGATAATCGTGGTCCCTTCTGGCCTTAAAAAAATCTATCAGTGACTTCAGTGGGATTCCATGGACCTGTTTGCATGATCAGGACCTTAAGTACCATTATCAGGTAACCGTGGGCAACATTGACTCTTTAATGGTGACCACTGCATCTGTCTTCTGCCTACTGGGTTTACCTGGCCATTTTTCACGCTACCTGCTGTAAGCAATCATGCCACAAAGTAATATGATGAGACGCTAATAACTTCCCCTCCCTATCTCCATCCCTGAAACGAGGCTGCTGCAAAGGCACTGAAACAAATCTGTCTGGAAATCTCTCGAGACCCATCCCGCACTGGCTGGTAATGAGAGGGGGCTCTGTTGTCATTTTGCCCTACAGCGCTCTCTTGCTTTATGTATAAAATCCTGCTAAATGGAACCAGTCCCCTGGGCTCCATCTGAGAGCTGCGGCAGCACTGAGAAGTGTGTTTAAAGGCTGCCTTAGTGATTGTAATAATAGCATTTCAAAATAGCTCAGGCAGTCACTTAATGCCACATGGCTAGAGATTCTGTGGACGCTCAAGCTGTGACCTGATGTGATCGGTTATGGATACACAATAAATGCCCTAAAGGGGGGTTAATACATTGCTTGATACGTGTGTATATATGTGTGTGTGATGCATAGTAATGGCATGGTTGGGGTAGCGGCTCCTTGTGGACTGTCTCAGCACCCTGGCATGGGTGTGCGGCTCCCGGGGGTAGGGAGAGGGAAGTCTCTGTCTCATGTGTCCAGTGTGTGGCTTCTGCAGGTTTAACCCCTTCAGGAGCAGGGGGGCTGGAGGCAGGAGCGGCGCCAGGGTTTCTGGCACCCTAGGCAGAATTCAGGGGGCGGCATTTTGTGCACTCCCCACTGGGTGCGCGGGAGCTTCTGGTTCCCCTCCCACCGCGCTGCCGAAGAAGGAGCCTCTGCTGAAATGCCGCAGGCGACAGCGGCAGTCATTGAGCTGCTCAATTGCCTGCCGCTGTTTTCCACGGCACGTCGGCAGAAGGTCCTTCCTTCGGCGGTGCGACGGGAGTGGAACCGGAAGCTCCCGTGCGCCCCGTGGGGAGCGCACAAAATACTGCCCCCCCAATTCTGGCGCCGTAGGCAACCGCCTAGGGTTGCCTAATGGAAGCGCCGGCCCTGGCTGGAGGGGCTTAGCCCCAAAATGTTCCCAAGCCAAAAAGTAAAGTCCCTACTAAGTCATCCCCAGTCTCCTGAACAGTTTCTTAGTTGAGTGTCGCTCTCTCCTGGGGGCCGAGTGCTTCTCTCCCAGTGGCTGCCCTGGCTAACAGACCTGTTTCTCCACCAGCAAAGCTCCCTTCACTCAGAGAGGCAGAGCTCTGCCCTCCTTCCTCACCAGTCAGCCCTGAACTGAGCCAGGCTCTCTTGTTTTAGTCCCCCTCCAGGCTTGGTATTGGCCACAGGCATGGGTGCTGACTTCATGGGTGCTGGAGCATTCATGGGAAAAAAATTCATGGAGCATTTCACTGGCAGCCCCCTTATCTGTGCCTTCTCCTCCCCCCAGCACCTCCCGCCCACCGTGATCAGCTGTTCTGCGGTGTGCAGGAGGTGCTGGGTGGAGGAACGGGTGAGGAGCGAGGGCCAGGCATGCTCGGAGGAGGGGACAGGAAGAGGTGGGGAAGAGGTGGGGTGTGGGGTGGAACAGGGGCAGGAAGAGGCAGGGAAGAGGTGGGGTGTGGGGTGGAACAGGGGTGGGAAGAGGCAGGATGGGGGTGGAGCCTGTGGCGGAGCCATGGGGAGCACCCCCCAGCACATAAGTGTAAACTCTATAAACTACTGGACAATCACTGGGGTAATTGACTATGGTTTTGAAGAAGGACAAGACCTTTTTCTTCTGACAGCCAGAGTAACGTGAGTCAGTCCTAGGCAGTAATCAGGGAAGTAGAAATTGGCATTACACCAAGAAGTCAGAGCCCTACCAGAATTAGCTTACCACCTCCTGAGTCAGTTGTTGTTGTTGGGCAGGTGGGGTCCCTGGTAGGTAACATGGGGGAGGGGGAAGAAAGTAAGAGTGCTCGGCTTGCAGTCCTCTCTCTCCACACCCATAATCCCAGCATTCCCTAGTCACAATGCCTGCTTTGTCAGGGCTTTCTTAAAGAGGACATGCCGTAAAATGCTCAGACTGTTTTAAAAGAAGGTTTATTAATAAAGCATGTCTCAAAAATAGTGCTGTAGTAGGTGACTGGTATTTAATGTTGGTAATGTTGCAATTTGTCATTCACAGGGATTTTTTCTGTCCAGTGTCACGTTATTCGTAAATGTGCATATGTCTCCTGATTTTCAGCTCTCTGGTGGTCACACCCATTTTGCACACCTGCGTGTGTCTGCAAGTCCCTAGGTATGTATGCATATGGCTATACGCACACAACTACCTAGCCATGGGTGCATACGGATCAGGAATTCATGTGCATGTTCAGGTTAGTGTGTATTTTCCCACAGGCCTATCTTGGGACAAAAATCTATTCCTTAAATTACTAATTACAAGAAAACAGACAATTTAAAATTTTAAACCCACCCAGCCCTTCTCTGATGGTTCCCTCTTTCCTGCTCTTGCCTGGTGCACCCTCCTCTTTTAGTCCTTCTGTGTTCCCTAGATGCTTTCCCTTTCCTTTTGCTTTGTGGATCCCACCCTGTGCCTGCTGTAATTTCAGCCAGTGCTGATCCAACCCTCTAGCTGGCCTCTGGATTGGAAAACCAAGATAGCATAAAGCTTCCTTTATTCCCCTGTTGGGTCCTTAGCTGACCCCAGCAGGACCAGACCCAAGAATCAGGAAGCATGTTTCGGGGAATTTTGTCTTGCCTTTCTTCTGCAGTCTTCTCCCTGGGCCAGATGGACAGAAAAACTATACAAGGAGCCAGACTAACACAATCATGGAGAGGGCCTGACCAAAGTGCCTGGACTCCAGAGGGTTTTGGAGCAGTCCGTGAGTCAATAGCTCATTCAATTTGCGTAGAGCCAAGCAACTTCACTGTTGATGCTTAGTCCTTAGCGTTAGCTGCTATCGTACCATCTTTGTCCCCAAGCAGTTGGTAATAAAAGGCCACCCCAGTCCTCCATCTGGCTTTCTGAGTGCCACCCAGGACAGCCAAGTTACCTCTCCGGCTCCTGGGCAGTTGACTTTATTTGTCTCTGTCAGCCATTTCTTAATTGGTAGTAAACCTCATTCTGAATGAGAGCTTCCAGCATTTCCCTTCTGATTAACAACATGCAGCATCATAAAAAAACTTGGTTATAAACTATCCCAGAAGCAGTCAATTTACCAGATTTTGACCTAAAAATAACACTTAGCACGGATATTTTTCCAAAGCAAAGTACAAACACGAGCTAATCCACACCACATCCCCAGGGGGCTAGGAATAATGAGTGTCCACTTTGTAAAGGCAGGGAATTCAGGATCGACTAGCCCCAGGCCTTGCAGCAAGTAAGCAGTAAAGCCAGGCTGAGAACTCGAGTAGTTCTGGCGCCTCACCCCAAACACAGACCGCTAGACAACAGCTGCCTCTGAAAACCACACATTCTTCTGTTAAAATCATTTAAAGAAATTAAGAGCTCTTGATCTCGCAGTCTTTGCTCAGGCCAAATTGCCATTAAAATCAAGTATTGCAAAATGGGGCTCAAAGGAAACAACTTAGTATTTTCAGTTTAAAAAACCTCACAAGACTCCCACAGCAAATAATTGTCCTAAATCAAATCTATCGCATTTTCAGGAAGAGAATGTTATAAATGTTTCCTATGACTTTTTAGCCCAGCTCTGTAATTTTTCCCTTTGGAATTTCTGACACGCTTAAGCTGAGCGTATTTTAACCATATATCCTATAAAATAGTGTGACTTTTAATTTCCAAACTAGAAGGTGTAAAAAAAAAAAATCCATATGGGCTGATAAACTTTGAATATCTATTCCAATTCTCTTTATTGCTATACCATAAAAGCTTTACACTTGAGGACAGATAGGTCCTTAATTAAAAGTATTAAAAAATTTGCAAGTGATGAAGAAAAAAATACAGCCTCTCTACTAACTAAATTCTATTTATTGCAATGTATTTTTGGAACTGAAAGGAAATGTTTAAAAAATAATTGGACTTTTAGAACAGCTGTAATGAAATACATAAAAACATGATGTTAAGCAGTGAAATTCTGTTACAATTACTATTCCCAGGCTTGCAGCTGAACCACACATTGATAATGCAGACGCATGAAGTATCTCAGTATTGCACTGTGCAATTAATTGCATGGGCAGATACAGCCGTTTTCATCACAGAGGAATATGTCAAACAGCACAGGCCATTTTGTTACATAATATTTATGACCAGAGTCTTTTTTTCAGGACCGTACCCCCAGCAAAGCCCAAATCAGTGTCATGCAGTAGCCTTACTTCTCATGGTGAAGCAACGGAAACCTGCAGATACTTGTGCCTGGTGAGATCATAAAGAGAAAAGGCCCGAGTCTCCATTTAGTTGCAACAGTGTAAATCAGGAGTAATTCCAAGTCCACGGTATTGCACCGCTGTCCAATCAGGCTGACAAGAAAAGAATCAGACCCGGATACAGTAGCTGTGCCTAGGTTTTTCATAGATCTAAAGGGGCCTCTGTGATCATCCGGTCTGAACTTCTGAATGCCACAGGCCAGGGAACTGCCCTGAAATAATTTCTAGAGCAGATCTTTTAGAAAAAGAGCCAATCTTGATAAACAGAAAGTTGCTGGTTTAACTGGGGCTTGGACCCAGGACCTTCTGTGTAAAGGAGTTGTGATAATCACTATACTATGGAACCTTCCACTTGAGTTTTCTGTTTGGTGGGGATACCTTACAAATACTTGATTGGAATGCAGCAAAACAGCCTATAAAATGCCTCAGCTGAGAAGCAACATTTTGATAATGAGGCATAAGCTTCCTGAGTGAGTCAACCAGTGGAAGGGAAGTTTTGGGCTTATCAAGGGAAAATTACATTGCTGGGCCTGAGGATCCTCTCACACTTGTGTAAATGAGATGCTGCTCAGTTCAAGTTAGTGGAGAGAGTGCTCAGGCAGTAGGAGAGGGGAATTAATTGTATTTCATTACTTCTGGCTTCAGAAGCCTTTGGGTTAGATTATCAGAGGGGTAGCCGTGTTAGTCTGGATCTGTAAAAGCAACAGAGTCCTGATGCATCTGAGGAAGTGGGTATTCACCCACGAAAGCTCATGCTCCAAAACGTCTGTTAGTCTATAAGGTGCCACAGGATCGTTTGCTGCTTTTAAAGAGTCCTGTGGCACCCTTATAGACTAACAGACGTTTTGGAGCATGAGTTTTCGTGGGAGAATACCCACTTCGTCAGATGCATGTAGTAGAAATTTACAGGGGCAGGTATATATATGCAAGCAAGAAGCAGGCTAGAGATAACGAGGTTAGTTCAATCAGAGAAGATGAGACCCTCTTCTAGCAGCTGAGGTGTGAAAACCAAGGGAGGAGAAACTGGTTTTGCAGTTGGCAAGCCATTCACAGTCTTTGTTTAATCCTGAGCTGATGCTGTCAAATTTGCAGATGAACTGAAGCTCCGCAGTTTCTCTTTGAAGTCTGGTCCTGAAGTTTTTTTGCTGCAGGATGGCCACCTTAAGATCTGCTATTGTGTGGCCAGAGAGGTTGAAGTGTTCTCCTACAGGTTTTTGTATATTGCCATTCCTAATATCTGATTTGTGTCCATTTATCCTTTTCCGTAGAGACTGTCCAGTTTGGCTGATGTACATAGCAGAGGGGCATTGATGGCATATGATGGCGTACATTTCACTGGTGAACGTGCAGGTGAATGAACCGGTGATAGTTTGGCTGATCTGGCTAGGTCCTGTGATGGTGTTGCTGGTGTAGATATTTGGGCAGAGTTGGCATCGAGGTTTGTTGCATGGATTGGTTCCTGAGTTAGAGTTACTATGGTGCAGTGTGCAGTTACTGGTGAGAATATGCTTCAGGTTGGCAGGTTGTCTGTGAGCAAGGACTGGCCTGCCACCCAAGACCTATAGTTTCAGAGGGGTAGCCGTGTTAATCTGGATCTGTAAAAGCAGCAAAGAATCCTGTGGTACCTTATAGACTAACAGATGTTTTGGAGCATGAGCTTTCGTGGGTGAATACCCACTTCGTCAGATGCATGTGAATTATCATGCATGCATCTGATGAAGTGGGTATTCACCCACGTAAGCTCATGCTCCAAGACCTATAGTTGTAGATCCCTGATGATGTGTTGGAGAGGTTTTAGCCGGGGACTGTATGAGATGGCCATTGGAGTCCTGCTGGTTTCTTTCTTGGGTTTGTCTTGCAGTAGGTGGCTTCTGGGTATACGTCTGGCTCTGCTGATCTGTTTCCTTATTTCCTCGTGCGGGTATTGTAGTTTTGAGAATGCTTGGTGGAGATTTGGTAGGTGTTGGTCTCTATCTGAGGATTTAGAGCAGATGGAGTTGTACCTCAGTGCTTGGCTGTAGACAATGGATTGTGTGGTGTGTCCGAGATGGAAGCTGGAGGCATGAAGGTAGGCATAGCGGTCGGAAGGTTTTCGGTATAGGGTAGTGTTAATGTGACTCACTTATTTGCACCGTGGTGTCTAGGAAGTGGACCTCCCGTGTAGACTGGTCCAGGCTGAGGTTAGATTGTGTCTTGTGGCACAGTCCTGTGTAAGTATTTCCTTCCTTGCTCCCTGCAATGATATAGGTTTACTTGCACTTTATTAGTCAACCACTAGGTGTCTCTGTCTGCTGTGTAAAGTCCCTGGTAAACAAGAGAGCCAAAGCTGGAACTCAAGCTATGTGGGAGCCTGTTTCTGTTTTTTTGTAGCTATTTAGGACTGTTTACATATATCATGACCCTTCCCTGGGGAAAGTACCCTGCAAATTACTAGTACTCTATCCCATATGGAGCTCAGCTTTGTTGGCTGGTTCATAAGAGGCAAAACCAGGGTTCTTCCCCACTGTACATGGGATGGGGATGTAGCAGCTATGCTCTCCAGGGTCTTAAGGACGATAGCTGTACCCTAGTAAAACAGTACCAGAGGATCTTTGAGCCATTACAGTCAGGGTAGTAAATTCACATTTCATTGAAAAGATGGCACCATTTCACAAATGCTTTCTAACTATGCTGGGACACTGACCAAGTACCGAAGTGGGGGAAGTCACTTGTGACTCCTGGTATGTCTATCCAAGCACTGGCCCACCCTGGCTTGTCAGAGGGGGTTACAGCTGGTGCGAAACTGTGCAATCATTTAGAAGAGTGACTGCAGTTGCTAAGCAGGCTATTTCTTTACTATAAATCATTTGGGGATTAAAAAAAATACTGGTCTTGTCTTTTAATTAAGGATCAGTTTAGTTTCAGAGTGAAGCACAATTTTATGTATTCAGGCCATCACCACCATTAATTGACATCATCTCATATCCAACTGCATTTTCTGTTTCATTGTGTTTGGCATGCGGTGTCACAAAATAGCTCTCAGCCCTGAGAGCACGGACGCATTAATGAGAAATCAGTCACGCCAAAGGGCTTGACTCTGCCTGGAGCAAAGTACCCTTCACTCCGACTGATTTCAAGGGGATTGCAAAGCACTCAACACACTGCAGGATGGGGCCCTCACAAAGCAGCTTCTGTTGAGGTCAATGCAGAATTCTGCCTTTAAATTCAGAGGATGCTGGTGCAGCCCCAAAGAACGTAGCGCATAAGCCAGGAAGAAAAGAATACCGTAACTAGGAAGGCTGTGCCCGTGGCACTGCACAGAAGCCTTAGCAGGCTACAAAGTCAGGAAGTGGGGTAGTTGTGGGGGTTGGGGAAATAGAGCAGATGAAGAGTTTATGTGGCCCCCCTGAGGAGGTGCAAAGATGTCTTCAAGTCAGCTGTCCCTCCCCACCCAACCTCCTGTCTGGGGTCGTGGGGTGGAGCATTGAATTTAGATGAGTCTACACTGTAAGCTGTGTGCGAAGAAGCTGGAAGAAGGGGTAAATTAAGTAGGGGCTGATTGCCCTTTAATCTAAGTGACCCTTCCTCGCATACTCCTGTTAGTTGTTTTCCTCTCTTCTGGCCCTTTGGCATGGACATTACAGCCACTTAGATTCCCTGCATGTCAGTTAGCCAGGGTGGGCCAAACGCAGGCATGATGTGTATGAGGCTATGGGTTACATGTAATTGGAGTGGGCTGAGTTTAAGGGAGAAGCAAATCTTTTCCCCGACCTGCCCCTGATCCAGGAGAGCTTTTAACCTGAGCGCCTCTCATGGTACTGCCAACAAACCATCATCCATGATCCGATGCCAGCGTGCCTGGGTGGGATGCCGTGGCAGCTCCAGCTCTGTGCCCGTAAAGAATCCATCCTACGGTGCATTAGGCCATCTGCTGTTTATTCACAACATGTAGGAATTTAAAGAGCATATCAACGGGCAGCAAGTGAGAGGAGTGACTCAGCCGGGCTGAAGGAATGCCAGCACTCAGTGTAGGAACTAGCAATGGGACATTGATGCTGCATGCAGGCAGCAGGCCAGAGTGTGGGCAGCATTGCCCCTGTGGAGTCTGAACTACTAGGGGCAACTCTGCAATGAAACCAGGGCTGCGTGACTTTGTCATTGGGGGTCAGGGCCATTTTACATTTTGCACCGGTGTAAATGACTGTCAAAGCCCCTGGTTTCCATTCCCTGCTGACTTGTTCTATGACTGTGGGCAAGTCACTTCCCTTTACTTGAGGGCAGGTATGCATCAGAATCTTCTCCTGGTACTAATAGCTTATTTCAGTCAGGGAACCAGGACAACCGAAGTCAGCAAAAGCAGTTTTTTACCTGTATAAGCTGCGTCTCCGCTAGGAGAATTTGCTGCCATAGCTATTCAGGCAAAACTTTTCTAGTGGAGACCTGGCCATTAGCTTGCCGGTATGTAAAATGGGGATACCACCACTGCCTTATCCAGAGAATGTGGGAATGTTGTGAGGCTCTGTTAATGGATGCGTGTTCATAACATGCTCTAACTGGAATGGAGGGTGCAATAGAACATCAGCATATGATTACAACTTGGGGAGGGCACAGCAAATCAGTGAAGCCTGTAACTTCAAATCCCTTCTCAACTCAGCCCTGCCCTATCCATCCATCTTCTTTTCTTATCATGATGTCAACCCCTGCCTGGGGCCTGCAGCAATTCCAGCTTCGTTGTCCCACCTGTTTGTTTCTCCTGCTAAGACCTCGCACTTTCTCCTACACCCCTCCAATATATATGAGAAAACCTCCCCGTCAATATCTGTAAGGGCACTAGTTCATCTTTAGCATTTAACATTTGTAGTGCGGGAGCCACACCTGACTAGGAGTCCCAGTCATGGACCAGGATCCTATAGGCACTGAACAAACACAAACTAAACGGATGGTCCCTGCCCCAAAGAGCTTGTGATCTTAGTATAGGACAAGACACAACAGTTGGATGCAGGCAGCCAGGAGAGCACCAGGAAACATCTGGCACATGAGCAAATGAGAATAAACAGGCCATGAGTGAATCTAAACTGAAAATTAGAAGAAGGTTTCTAACCATCAGAGGTGTGAGATGTTCTGGAACAGCCTCCTAATAGCAGTAGTGGGGGCAAGAAGCCAGACTAGTTTGAAGATGGAGCTTGCTACATTTATGAATGGGGTTGTATGCCGGGGTTGCTGGGAACTGGTTTCAGTGACCCAGGAGGTCCCTTCCAGTCCTTTGTTCTAATGAGATTACACTGGTCAGTGTGACAGGCAGTCACTGAGCCCAGCAGCTGCCCAACATTTGTGGAGTTGTATCCTCCTCTCAGTCCTTCCTTGCAAGTTGCCTCTCTCCAGAGTTTAATGTAAGGAGGAGTGCAGCCGAAAGTACAGGGAGACCACCCCCTGCATGATGTTCTTTGGTAACTGTAACACTGATAGACCCTGTTGGGATTGAACCTGGGACCTCTGGAGCTTAGTGCATGAGCTTCTACAGCACGAGCTAAAAAGCTGTGTAGCTGCTAGCTGAGGCTGTAGAGCAGACTCATTTATCTCTCTAAGTGGTCTCGGTGCCACTAGATGAGACAGAACACCACATCCTGGAGGTGTGTGGGTTACATCAGCACATTTCCCCACCACACCCCACCCTCCATAGGTGGGGCTGGGAGAACTCCTCCTTCAATCTACTTCAACTATCGCCTTTCTCGTGATGCCTATGGGAAACAGCCACCTGACAAAGTCTAGCCAGAGCGTGAGTTGTGATTGCTACTGATCAGAGCCGTAACAAGGAATTTTTGCGCCCAAGGCAAGGGCCGGGTCCACGCTTTTCCACAGCAATTTGGCGGTGGGTTCCTCAGACCCTCTCGGAGGGAAGGACCCGCCGCTGAATTGCCGTCAAAGAATGAATGAAACAGCGGTGACAATTCAGCGGCAGGTCCTTCGCTCCGAGAGGGACTGAGGAACCCACCGCCAAATTGCTGCCAATCGTGGCTCCCCCACCCTGCTTGGGTGGGGGAGCTGCGCCCCTCCGCTTTGCGCACCTGAGGCAAGTACCTCTCTTGCCTTGCCCTTGTTACGGCACTGCTACTGATTGGCTACGCAGCTGGGCTGTGCTAAAACATCCCGTCCTTACTGCTGTCCCCCTATTCTGGGCCACGTGTTTGTCTGCCTGCTTTTTACACTTGTTTAGATTCTTACCTCCTTGAGGCAGAGACTGTCGTTTACTCTGTGTCTGTACCGTGCCTCTTACAGTGAGATCCTGACCGGATTGAGGCCTCTTAGTGCTACCATAATGCAAACGTTCACTGATAATCGTATGAGCTGTCTCAAGCCACTCAACTGATACAAACTCTCCGATGAAATGCAAGCTTTGAAGAGCAATTCACAAAAGGTTTAACTCTGTATTATGGAAAAACAACAGTTGGATTTTAGCCTTTTTTGGGTGGAAGGCTGCAGGAAATATTTTCCGGCGTGGGGGAGTAGCTGGTAGGATGTGTAATACATTTTCTATGCAAACGTTCCATCCCGCTTTGCTGCTCAGCCGCTGCAGGAATGCAAGGCCAGCAGGAAAGTGCAGCTGGGAATCTGCAATGAAAAATTCTGCAGACGCTTCGAAAAGCCGCTCCTTTCTAATCTGTTTCACAGGCTACGTCTGGGACACCGTCAGTGGTGGGACAGGCCACGGGCTTTCAGGGCAGCAGAGTGGGAAAGTGACACCGGGGTAACTGGGAATAGAGATGAAAATGGCGAGGAAACCCTGAGGCTGCTGGGAAGGGTGCAAAGCCTGGAAGGTGTGATCTCCAGGAACAGGAATGGAGAAGCCATTGGTTAATAAGGACACATCAGTAATGTTTTATGCTCTAATTCAAAGGATGCCACAGCCCCATGTTTGTATGCATCTGCAGTGGTTCCTCGCTCTCGAGTGGTGAGGGAGGCCACTCCACCTCACTACAGGCAGACAGCAAGGAATAGTCTATAGGGGAAACTACAGCCCTCTGCGTGGGGCAGAGCACAAATAGTCTATGGCTCCACAGCCTTCTGGCTGGGGGTGAGCCCACAACACAGCCCAGGCCAAAAAGAGGGGGTTTGGCCGCCACCCCAGGGGTGGGGTCAGTGGCAGGGGAATTAGGGGGACCTGGGCCCACCCTACTCCACTGGGTCCCCTCCCAGTCCAGGGCCCTAAGAGTGGCAGATGGGTCCTCCACTGTGTCCGTAGGGATCCTCCCAAAACATGCTGACTCCCTCTGCAGCAGCAGAACTGAACTAAAGTCTGGTTCCCCTGGGCTACTTCCTACCACAGTGTGGGTGTCGGGCTCTGTCGTCCAAAGGTCCTCTGTCTCCTCGGGGTGCCCACAGCTCCTCGGGGCACTCATCTGATGGTGGTCCTGGCAGCTCCTCCGCAGAGCCACTCGGGGAAGCCCAGCCTCTGCTGCTGAAGCACATGGCCCACACACTGCATCTTTTTGGCAGTTGAGCAGGAGAAGACTCAGCCATGGGAGGATGCTGGGAACAATACGGAGATAGGCTGGGAGGAGGAGCAGATGCGCCCAGATAGTATGCACTGCAGGCAAGAGTCCATACCTGGGGCTCCCTCTCAGTATCCCAGGTCCTCACTTCTGCTTGCTACAGCCCAGCCAAGTGGCTAATCAGCCTCAGAAAACTAGCCAGTCCCTGGGTGAGAGCCTGTGGGGATTAGCTAGTTCCCCGTGGGCTCTGGAGATCTAGGGAGGGGATACAGTGGGAAGTAAAATGCACATCTTTGCTGCTGCCTTTAATGAATGTGGCAGGCGATTTCTGCAAGGCGGGACCTATGGCTCAGTAGCACCCCAGAAACGTCGGTCTAGGGAGGGAAGGTGACTCCTTGCAACAGAAAGGCCAGAAACTTCTATGGGCCAAATGATTCACACCCTACTCCAGGTGAGTTGCCCCATGGGTAAATTTGGCTCCATGTTTTTAGAAGTAAAATCTACCCTGTAGAGAAAAGAGCAATGGAAGGAGCTTTCCCAGAGTGAGGCCAAGCACGTATTTATTTCTCAAATTAATATTAAAAATAACATTAATTTCCTAGGCACTGAACAATACCAAGGCTGGAAGTCACCTAAATAAAGACTCCAGTGGACCAGCACTAGGCACTTAAGATGCTAAGAATGGTCACACCTGGTCAGACCAGTGCTATCTCTAGCCAATCTCTTGTGCCCATCATCAGTGGCCTGAACCCATTGCTTTAGAGGCAAGTGCAAACAAACTTGTTGGAGACGGTTATGGGATAACCTGCCTACGCTCTGGATATTCTTGCTATCCAAAGAAATATCCAATTCTTTTTGGAATCCAGCTAAGTTCTTGGCTTCAATCTCTTGTGACTATGAGTTCCGAAGGCTGATTCTGCTTTGAGTAAAGCATATTTCCTTTGATCAGTATTTTGAGGGTTTAAATAGGACTTATATGGTGCATGGACCTCAGAGCTGCCCTGCTCTGTCAGGAATCAGGGTCTGCAGTCAAGTCTGGGACCTGCTAATTGAGCTACCTCTGAACGCCTTGAACAGTTAGGTGTGAATTTTGATAAAGTGAGGAGATGGAGGCTCAGGTCTTCCAAAAGCCAGGTGGTCTAGTTGATAAAGTACCGGCGTAGCAGATATGAAGTCATAAATTCTGCTGCCATTGGTATAATAACACTTTGCACTGACATCCTGTCCATACAAACATTGCTTAGCTACAGTGTTTGTAAATATAAGCAGCCCCATTTTGCTGCTGCAAAAAGGGATGCTCACGAGAGCTTAAAGGGCCAATTTCCAAACCTGAGCACCTAAACTTGGGCACCCGAATCCCTATTTTGTGTGTCTAAATACTGATATAGGAGCCCAGCTTTGAAAATGGGGTTCTACCCCCTCATAGAATAGTCCTATAGAATTTTCAAGACATTAAACCAATAGGATTCTGTAACAATTAGTCTAAAAATATAGAATGTAATCGAACGATTTCTTTTCTGCGGGATTATATAAATTGTTTTAAAAAATAAGCAAATAATTTAACAACCCCTGCCCCGCCTCTACAGCAAAGCTTCATCTATGATTATGCTGCTCAGCTCTTCTAGCTAACGGACCTTTTCACATGGGATTGCCCATGACTGGGGGTCAGTAGGAGATGTTCACTTTGGAGGGAACTTATTCACAAAATAACAGCTTGCGCCTCTGATGGAGTACACTTTTCCATGCTAACAATTTATTACTGCTCCTCCGGGGACTAGACTACTAAAGCCCTATTCACTGCTCTCCTGGCCCCAGCGAAATACTTTCAAAAGTGGGCAAGGAGCCACATATCTATTCTCTCTGGGGCATGATCAGCCATGGCTTCTCAAGCTCACTTGTCCAAAACTTTTTTAAGTCTGTTTACTACGGGTCAGCTGCTGCACTACTGCAGAAACTGGAGCCTTCCTAGACATCTCAGAGCTCAATCTGCTAAACAAAACTGCACCAAAGATGGAGAATATACAATTGAGGAAATCTTCTCTGGAAGAGGAGAGAGGCAACTGAGATTCAGGGAATGGGCAGAGGTGGGTTTGCTTATGGAAAATGCCCAGAGTTATGCCAACTCTTGCGATTTTATCATGCATCTTGTGATATTTACGGTGATATCTCAGCCCCATTGACTTCACTGAGTTAGGATTTCACTGTTGATGTTTTCTTAAAGCCCCAGCTCCTGGAGTTATATGATCACATGAGAAGCTCAGGTTTCCATTTGTAAATGAAAGTACGTTTCTAGTGCTCGAAGCTGTGGAGAAAAGCTTGAAAACATGAACCATAAGACCAGAAATCAAAGGAAAAGCACCCCACATTTTCTATTTTTTTTTAAATCTCACAACTTTTTGAGGACTGACTCCTGATTTTTGGATGCTTGTTGGCAATATCGTATAGAGATTCTTGTTTTTTCACCTGTAGAGATATGGGGCTTGATTCAAAATTGCCACTGTGGCCTCTCTGGCAGTGTTAAAGGGGCCTTAGACTGATGGTAGTTTATGCTAGGATGGGGTGGGGGGACTTAGGGTATGTTGAAACCGCGGGTAGCGTACCTGTGCAAGCTTTAAGCTAGCAAGCATGGCAAAAAATATCAGTGAAGATGCAACGACACAGATCCTGGCATGGGCTAGCAACACAAGTACTTATGCAGGGTCCCGGGCACAACTGGACAGCCCACACTGATGCCTACACTGCTATGTTTTCATTGGTACTTGTAACCACACTAGCTAGATTAATGTCTGCCCCTCCTGCAGTCACCCCTCTGATTGCACTATAGACATAGATCAGGGGTGGGCAAACCTTTTGGCCCAAGGGCCACATCGAGGTTGTGAAATGGTATGGAGGGCTGGGTAGGGGAGACTGTGCCTCCCCAAACAGCCTGACCCCTGCCCCCTATCCGCCCCTTTCCACTTCCCGCCCCCTGACTACCCCCTCAGAATCCTTGACCCCTGCTCCTTGTCCCCTATCCACCCCCTCCTGGGACCCCCTGCTCCTAACCACCCCCCTGGAACCCCATCCCGTATCCACACCCCGCGCCCAGCCCCTTTCAGAATGTGGCCCTGCAAACATGGGCAGAGGACTCAGGAGGGGCAGGGGCAGCCACGCAGCTGGAGAGAAGTGGCGGTTTCCCCTTTAAAGCACTGCTTCTCTCCGACTGGCTGCGCGACTGCCCCTGCTCCTCCTGAGTCCTCCGGCCGCATTTGCAGTGCTCCTGCACCCCTGAAGCTGCAAGTGAGCCTCCCTCCCTCCTCTCTCTTGCCCCCCCATCTCCCCACAGAGGATGCGCTGGTGCTGAGCTGCCCAGCAGCACAGTGAGCTGAGGTTGCAGGGGCGGGGGAACAGCTGGAGGCTAGCCTCCCTAGCTGGGAGCTCAGGGGCCAGGCAGGACCGTTCCGCAGGCCAGATGTGGCCGGAGGCCGTACTTTGCCTACCTCTGACATAGATTCATGGATTCCAAGGCCAGAAGAGATCATTGTGATCACCTAGTCTGATCTCCTGTATAACACAGGCCAGAAACTGCCCCCAAATAATTCCTAGAACAGATTTCTTAGGAAAAAAACACCTAATCTGGATTTAAAAATTCAGTGATGGAAAATCCACCTTGACTGAGGGTAAATTGTTCCAATTTGTGGTTCATTACTCTCACTGTTAAAAATATATACCTTATTTCCCGTCCTAATTTGTTCTCCATGTAGATACTTGACTGTAATTAAGTCACCTCATAATCTTCTCTTTGTTAATATAAATATATTGAGCCCTTGAGTCTATCACTGTAAGGCACGTTTTCTAATCCTTTAATCATTCTTGTGGCTCTTCTCTGAAGCCTCTGCAATTTATCAACGTCCTTCTTGAATTGTGGGCACTAGAACTGGACACAGGAGTCCAGCTGCACTTGCACCAGTGCCAAATACAGGGGAAGATTCCCCTGTTTATTCATCCTGGCACGCATTAATCCTTATGGCCACAGCGTCACAGTGAGAGCTCATGTTCAGATGATTATCCATATGGCCTCAAATCTTTTCCAGGGTCACTTCTTCCCAGAATAGAGTCTCCCATCCTGTAAGTATCACCTATGTTCTTTGTTCCTAGATACATACAGTTACATTTAGCCATATTAAAACACATATTATTTGCTTATGCCCAGTTTACTAAGCTATCCAGATCACTGTGATCTGTCCTCATCATTATTTACCACCCCCCCAATTTTTGTGTTCTCTGCAAACTTTATCAGTGATGATTTTATGTTTTCTTCCAGGTCACTGATAAAATTGATAAATATCCTAGGGCCAAAAACTGATCCTTGCGAGACCCCACTGGAAACAGACCCACTTGATGATGATTCCCCATTTACAATTACATTTTGAGACCTGTAAGTTAGCCAGTGTTTTATTAATTTAATGTGAGCCATGTAAATTTTATATTGTCCCAGTTTTTTAATCAGAATCATAGAATCATAGACTATCAGGGTTGGAAGGGACCTCAGGAGGTCATCTAGTCCAACCCCCTGCTCAAAGCAGGACCAATCCGCAACTAAATCATCCCAGCCAGGGCTTTGTCAAGCCTGATCTTAAAAACCTCTAAGGAAGGAGATTCCACCACCTCGCTAGCTAACCCATTCCAGTGCTTCACCACCCTCCTAGAGAAATAGTGTTTCCTAATATCCAACCTAAACCTCCCCCATTGCAACTTGAGACCATTGCTTCTTGTTCTGTCATCTGCCACCACTGAGAAGAGGCTAGCTCCATCCTCTTTGGAACCCCCTTTCAGGTAGTTGAAAGCAGCTATCAAATCCCCCCTCATTCTTCTCTTCTGCAGACTAAACAATCCCAGTTCCCTCAGCCTCTCCTCATAAATCATGTGCTCCAGCCCCCTAATCATTTTTGTTGCGCTCCGCTAATGTCATGTGGTACCATGACAAATGCCTTATATATGCTTAGTGTCAATGAGACTTCAGTATGCCCCCTAGTGGTAATATAGGGATGAATTTTCTGGGTATGTCATGAAGCATGACAGGGTCTGTTCAAATGTCTCAGGGTTGTATGTAAACAACTCATGGATCTTTAAGTCTTTACAGAGATCTGGACATCAAAAAAGCTGGACACCTCTTTTTCCATTGAGAGTTCACTTTCTGCATGTGATGTAAAGCATTCCTGCTTTCAGGGCCTCCTGGGGGGGGTGGGGGACCAAGTGGGGCAATTTGCCCCAGGCCCCTAGGGGCCCCCATGAGAATATAGTATTCTATAATATTGCAACTTTTTTTAATGGTAGGAGCCCCCGAAATTGCTTTGCCCTGGGCCCCCTGAATCCTCTGGGCAGCCCTGCCTGCTTTAACTCCTTCCCCTAAGGGCGTTGGCAAACATCCTTCACAGCATATATGGGGGGCATTTGATCCATACATCAGTGATGCCCTGGTGTGAATGGCACCACCTGAACAATAAATAGCTTATAGTGCGAGAGCCTGAATGAAACTTTCACATACAAAGCTCTTCACCCACCACTGGAGTGCAGCTCTCTCTGAAGTGGGACCTGGCCATTGTCTAGCACCTTTGAGCAATACTTTAGGTTGTGAGGTGCAGAACAATACAGAATCTGATGAAAGCAGCACAGGTGGGATTAAGTAGCCAGGATATAATTGTCAAAGTGGCAATTTGGCCAGAACAGTGAGGATTAACATTCTGCTCTTGCAAAAAGTGCCAGGGGCTCTTTAGTGACCACAGTTGGTCAGAAGCTGGGTTTTGCAGCTCATTGAAAAGACGGAGTGGTGCTCCTCACCAGGCCTGGAGCAGTATGGCAGGACCTGGGCCCCGCTCGTCCACTGATTATGGTGGGACACCTCCCAGCCGGAGGCAGCACTCAGCGCAAGCGATGGGGGTCACAATCTGGCTCGCAATGAGAAACAGCTAAAATCACCAACACTTTCCTACCAATTCACTCTGCTCTTTCAGGTTCCTGCCAGCTGTAAACTCTTCTTCTCCCTCTCATTCTCTCTCTTGTAATTATTTCATCAAATCAGCCTTTTATTTTTTTTCCTGACTGTGAGTTTCAAGCCGTCCAACTCGGCTCTGTGATAAATCTTCCTAAAAGGACAGCTGCTTCCTCCTCCCCCGCCGGCTGGGTGGGTTCTTGTGTTTTCTTTTACACACATCCCCACTATATCAATATATATATATATATATATATATATATATATATATATATATATATATATATATATATATCAATATATTTAAATATTGATATATTTAACGTGGCCTTCTTTTCCTCTCAGTGATATTTCCTGTCCGCCCTCTCCCTCCTTCTCCCTGTCTCACTCTGTGCTTCCTCTTTCTCCGCCCCCGCCCAGCAATTTGTCACTGCTCGAGTGTATTTTTCTTTTTTAGAACTGTGTTCGCATGGCTGTCTCCCACTAACACAAAGTGCCTGGCCCATTAACTTCAACGGCACAACTGCCAACCTGAACGCCAAGCCACGTTGCCCAGTGATATACAATGCCTTTGAGCTGCCGGAACCTGCCGGTAAAGCATTCCAGTCCTTGCTTCGCCCACATGCACTAGGAAAGCAAATTACTCGTGGGGGAGGGGAAATACACTCTTGAATTTTTTCTTCTGGCTCATGAATTATAATCTTTTACTTATTCAAGTTTTGGTGTTTCCTGATGGGCGTTTTATTGCAGGATTTATAGCGGTTTGCAAAGGGTGCTAACTATCCCACGAGCGCTTCAGCTCCGCTCAGTGGGGTTGGATCAGTCATGCTGGTAAAGATCAATCCAGTCGTGTTGCCGTATTATTAACTCTGAGAGAGGCAATATTACGCAGATACCGTGACTTGCCCACATTGAAACGAACAAGTGTGCATTAGAGGGCTCATTAGGCATCGCTGCTAATTGCACGTTGCCAATAATAAGAGCGTTATACTGACATGTTGCTGTTGCTCCCGCCATCTTTTAAATGACAATTTCAGACATCTTAAAAGACAGCCAGCAAGGAGGCAGGGTGACTCCAGAGGTTGTTAATAGACTTTGGAGCTCGTGCTGCTCTCAGTTACAGATTTGATTCCAGCTTGACAGATGCCTGGGTAACAAAGACGATTACCTGAGTTATGGCATATAAAGAGCTGCTAGAGGAGGCCATTTGCATGGCACAGCAAAGAGTTTTATTGGTTCAACACCAACCCAAGAAGTATGCTATGTATTCTTGAGTGCCATCTGCTTGTTCCTTAGCTATTAACTATGTACATACACACAGCCGTAGAGCACTCTTGTAACAACCAGAGGACAAAGATTGGCTGGGCCTGTGTAATCCACACCAGGAGAATTACTTCTTGTCCCCTCTCTGGCGGCTACCCACATAGCAGTTAATGAGTCTGCTTCGGCTACTAAGTAAAGGGCTTTGTTTTTTAACTGGAGTGGCAGAGGCTAATGCTTTTTGCTCTGAAGGTCCCAGGTTCAAACCGCACTGATATCCTAAGTGGGGGCCGTTACATATTCGTACTGAACTATTCTGTCCCCTTTATGGGGGAACCTGACCGGCCCTTGTCTCTGCTGTGGTGCATTGATTCTGCAGGTCTGACTGGCACCAGCACAGTGATTCATTCCTATAGCGAAAGGCTGTGCAGGTGCATTGCTAACAGTTTGGATCACTGGCTGGGAGACGCTGTAACTCCCTTGCATGTCACTTTTATGAAGGAAAATAGGTCACACCTCAGAGTAAGGTTACTGTAATGATAGTGCAGTGAATTGCAATTATACTGTGGTTATCCTATTTGCTACCTGTAATTACCACTAATTCATAGAACTGGAAAGTTCACTACATGTTTACACTGCATATCATGTAGTTAGTATACCTGGATTCTAATGGCTTCCCCCAACCTCCATGTGACTGACAGCTGTGTCTGCTGGGAACGTAAAAGGAAGCTTGCTCTGAGTAGGTGTAGGGCTGGGAGGAGCAGCAATGAGCTAGGAGGGGTCTGCAGAAGGCCGGGTAGTGGTGCCCTCACTGAGATGGAGATGGTGAAGGCATCACAAAAGAGCCAAGGAAGATGCCTAGAGGCAGGCTACAGAAGGACTGTGAGGAGGGGCTTGTGTAGGGGCAGCCAGAGAAGAAGGCCTGACAATTGCCAGGCACTGTAGAAAGTGGCTTAAGGAAACCGCAGAGCAGAGCAGTCTTGGGCTGAGGGCAGAGGGCTGTGCACAAGTTAGGGCACGAGCCCTGGGATCCATAGTACAGGGAGGGTGTGCCACCCGCAGAAGTGCCATGGCAGCCAGTGCACCACGGGAAAGGAGTGTTTAACCCAGGGATCATAGGCACCGAATTCCCCTCTTCCCAGTGGGTGCTCAACCTCCCCCTCCCCTGCACTGCCCTCACCCCACCCCATTCCATCCCTTCCCCAAAGTCCCCGCCCCAGCCTCGCCTCTTCTCCGCCTCTTCCCCTGAGTGTGCCACGTCCCCACTCCTCCCCCTCCTTCCTGGAAAGTCCTAAGCACCGTCAAACAGCTGCTGGGGGGGGAGGGGAAGGGAGGGTGAGGAGCCGGGATGTGGTGCGCTTGGGGGGGGGGGAGAAGGAGGTGGGGGGAGAGCTTGGCACCCACCTTGGGAGAGTGCGGAGCAGCCACTAATTTTTCCCTGTGGGTGCTCCAGCCCCGGAACACGCACGGAGTTGGCACTTATGCCAGGGAGGGCTGATAAAGGATCTGTTTGGTTTGTTGCTTGGACTTTGGCATTGGCTGGAGAGTGAAAAGCACTAACAATAACCTGGGGGAGACTATAGACTAGACCAGAGATTCTCAAACTGTGGTCCACGAGCTCCATTCAGGTGGTTCACAGATAGATCCCTCTAAGGTGCATGCCTGTGCGGTCGCGTACGGGAGAATGAAGGACCATCCACGTAATTACTGGAGCTGTGCAGAGGGTAGGAGGGAGAGGGCAGTGAGGTGAGAAGACAGGGTGGGGGAAATTTGGGATGTGCAGAGCTGTTGTGGTCAAAGAGACAACTTTCCCCAGCTCCAGAACTGCGGCTGCCAGGGAGAGACGGCCCTCCTTCCAAGCCCCAGGTCTGGGCTGCTGCGACAGGGGAAACTGGGAGAGACCCCACTTCTTCCCATCCCCAGCTCTGGGGCTGCCACGGTGGAGGGGAGAAGGAGAGACCCCACTCCTTCCCAGCCCCAGCTCAAGGACTGCCACGGCAGGGGAGAGAGGGCACATCCATTGCATTAGAAAGGTAAGACAACTGATATTAAAATACAAGTTGTGGGCTTTTATTTGTAGAACAAAAAAACATTAATTTTTTTATATATATAGCACTTTTATTCAAAGTGCTTTACAATAGTTAGCTATCGGTAGAAACAACATTTGGAAAGATCATGAAGTGGTCCACCGAGACCCTCAGCAATTTTCAAGTGGCCCACGAAAAAAAAGTTTGAGAACCACTGGTCTAGATGGAAAAATGAGAGCGGGTAGGGAAACTGAGGCAGCAGGTCTAGTGATGTAAGAACGCATTACAAGTCCCCTTCTGACAAACTGTGACTGTGTAAAAATAACCACAGGATCAAGTGTTGCAAACGTGAGGGCAAAGGTACTTTGGCCCGAGAAATGAGAGAGCTTTGGCGTATAGCACAAGCCAGGGAGAAGAGCCACAGGTTTTGGTTTTGCTCATTACCACTAAACCATAAAGGTGGAAGTTTTAACTACCTGACTCATTTTCAGATAAACAATTAGGCATCACAGATATTTCATGAAAGAAAAAGTGACACGTCTTCCCCATCCCTCCTTAATACCAGCCAAAGATACGGCTTGAGTGCACTCAAACACCCATAACTATTTATTCTGAACCTATTTCCTTTTGAATGTCTTTTGGTTTGGCAGGAGCCATGTGTGGCTTAATTATTTTTCAGAAGTGAGTAGTAATTTGGGATGCCACAGTTTTCGGGACTCAACTTGGGAAGCCTTAAAAGGGCCTGATTTTGTTAGAGGACAGGTTCTCAGCACTTTCTGAAAATCAGGCTCAAAATGTCTCAAGCTGGGCATCCTACAGGACTTGTCACATCTGAAAGTGTCGGTCCTGTGTGTCTCTTTATCAACCGGTCACCATAAGGCCCTCCCCCTCCACTGCTTTGTTTCCTTTCTTTCTTGAGGTGAATGGGTCACTTCTATAGGTAACAGGATACTTCTGTCTCCAGAGCTGCTGAAAGAATGTCTGTGGGAGGGAGAGGAGGTCAAAGTCTCTCCTACTCTTCTGCAAACAGGACCTAAATTCTGCAGCAAGGATGCCTGTCTACAGTGTAACAGACAGGAAATTCTGTGGCACCTGCAGGAGGATGGAGGTTTTTAGTGAATGAAATATGAAAATGAATGATGCAATCAGCACAGCGTGCCTTGCTTTACTTAGTTTGAGACTGAATTCAAGTTATTTTATCCTGCCCCACAGTTTCTACATTGTGCTGATTTTTGTGTCAGCTGCACATAATAGTATTTGCATTGTAAAAGTTGTTGGGGACACAGGGAGAAAAGGGAAGAGATAGGACTGTGGGACAGCACCTCAAACTAAGCCACTTCCTGTGGCTTCTCGAGTGCCAACACACCAGTTGGACATTTCTGCTAAACTGATCACCAGGCAGAATTGCTGGCTAAAGCTGACATTTTAAAGGCCATCATTAGGTTTCAGAGTATAATACAATGGCTGCTGCTCATGCATCCCCTTGTGGCCAGGAGTGTCTCTGCAGTGCCCTGCTCCTATTTTCCCCTTCTTCAGGGCTCCTTAAACAAAACTCCACACAGTCTTGCTCGTTCAGTCACAGCCTTTCTTGGGGTCTGGCGTCTTTATTAACACAAAGTTCCAAAAAGCAACCATAAAAACAAATCTTCCACCCAGCCTCGAGCTGGGCACAGCCCCTCCTCCCTATGGCACTATCCCTTCCTGCTGTCTGAGCAGCTGGAGTAGATTTCAGGCCTGGCCTGCCTTCTTCCAAATGGGAAAACAAAGCTTGCAGATGGGTCTTCTTACCCAGCTCCAGCTCCTTCTCCAGGGACCACTGCATGAACCCCCTCTCCCTGCAGCTTCACTCTGCAGTCCTTGCTTTTCCACAGACTTCTGAGACTTTAGAGCCGAGACGCAGCATGAGGACCTGCCCTGGCACAGGAACACTGGGTCTATTTTGGTCACAGCAGCCCATGACACAGTGTTCTCATCCCCTTGAGGTGACTGGGGCAGCTCACAACTCTGTTAGGATGACTGCAAATTCCGGAAGGCATCACTGGATCAGTTACATTTGGTTTGCCTTTTTTAAAAGCTTGTCTAAGGACATAAGGACTAGAAATAGAGTTTCCTATGATAAAATAGAGTTTAGATTCTGCAGCACAATTTTTCAACCAGGGGACGATGCTGCAGCAAATTCAGCAGCTGCAGAATATTTGAATATACATGATCCTGACCATGGCGGTGGCTGTCATGTGCACACGTGTGCAGTAGAAAATGGACTGAGGCCATTATGGACCATGTGTCAGATGATAACTTGCAAACATTTCCAATCTGTGTTGGGTGCAGACCAAGGGCCTAAGCCAGCATTCTAAACTATCCAAGCCCATTCTTTCCGAGCCTTAACTCCATCTTCTTTACATCCCACAGAACAAGTATCCTCTGCTAGTCTATTATAGCACGGCAGTGACATCCAGGGCCTATTTCACTTGCTATTGAGATAATCCCAGCTGAGTTTTCCTACTGGTACCTAAAAGCACATGTGCCTGATCCAAAACCTGGAAAGATTCCAGTGATTTCAACAGGCTTTGAATCTGGTCCTTTTGTTCCATTTTTTTAATAACAAAAATGAAATTTAATGTGATTATAGCTCCTGACATTTTTTTGTGTGTGTCATAGAAGAGAGACACTAAGTTCTCTTTCAGTTCAATATGATAATGCAGGTTTGCATGTTAAGCCTCTCCCACCAGAAATCATCATCTCCATCAGAATAATGAGTGGCAGCATTAATGCCGGTGTACACATGTAGGCTTCTGCTTTATTTAACCACATGGAAAGGAGAGGCATCACACCCCTGCAGGTGGGTCTTTGTGCACAGGAACAGCAGGTAGGCTGATAGTGACATAGGCCTGGTCTACGCTAGGAAATTAGATCAGTATAACTATGTCTCTCAAGGGTGTGAAAAATCTATACCCTGAGTGATGCAGTTAAACCATCCTAACCTCTGGTGTAGACAATGGTAAGTCGATAGGAGAATTCTTCTGTTGACCTAGCTACCACCTCTTGGGGAGGTGGATTACCTATGCCAACAGGAGAACTCATTCCGTCAGCGTAGGTAGTGTCTTCACTGAAACGCCACAGTGCCACTTTAAGTGTAGACAAGCCCTTAATGCTTTGTATGGATCACTTAACACCCTCTTTGCAATGTATGTAAATGTCCATGCAGGGGCAGCTCTAGGCACCAGCAAAGCAAGCACCTGCTTGGGGCAGCCCATTTGCAGGGGTGGCAGGGATCCAGCATGGGAGCTGAGAACCAACAGAGGGCTCTGGGAGCTGTAGTTCCTTGGTTAGCTCCCTGCCTATAGGGCCAGCCCTGGAGCAGGGAAAGAACTACATTTCCCAGCATTCCCTTGGCCACTACCAACTGGAAAGGAAGGAGGGGGACCTCATGCAGCAGCATGCTGTGAGTGATGTGAATGGTAGGGAGACCATATTTTAACATTAAAAAAAACAGGACACTCTGCGGGGAGGGAAGCCCCACCCTGCCACCATCCACTCTCTCTGACTGCCCCCCACAGAAACCCCAACCCATCCAACCCCGCCCCCGCTCCCTGTCCCCTGATCACCCCCTCCGGGGATCCCTGCCCCTAACTGCCCTCCAGGACCCCACCCCCTGTCTAAGGGCTGCTGCTCCTTGTCCCCTGATTGTCCCTTCCCAGGACCCCGTCCCTAACTGTCCCTTGGGACCCCACCCCCTATTTAAGCCTCCCTTCTCCTTGTCCCCAACTGCCCCTTCCTGAGACCCCCCCCCACTTCTCCTCTAGGATCCCACCCCCTACCTGTCCCCTGACAAACCCCTAGGACTCCCATGCCTATCCAACTGCTGCCTGTCCCCTGACTGCCCCCCCGACACCCTGACCCATCTAACCCCCCCTTCTGACTGCCCCCCTGAACCTGCGCCCCATCAACCCCCCCCCCCGCTCCCTGTCCCTTGACTGCCCCTCTGGAACCCCCTACCCCTTCTCCAACCCCAGTCCCCTTACCGTGCCACTCAGACCAGCGTGTCTGGCTCCGCGCAGCACCAGACACACTGCTGCATAGATGCTGCCGTGCTCCCCCTTGGAGCCCACAGCCTCCCATCACCCCCCCCCACACACACACCCAGCACCTGCCTTCCAGATTTGAACACTTCAAAATTCAGGAGTGCTCAAGCTCAGTTTGGGCTGCTGTTACTTCATTTCTCCCAAATCAAATATACTGATCCACTGTAACTTGCTGTAGAAAAAGTAGGATAAAATTGAGCAAGAAATGCTTCCCAGTGGTTTTTAGGACTGGAATTGCTATTTTCAACAGCCATTGCCTTTTTGTTTGTTTTGTTTGTTTAAAAGGAAGACAGTGATGTTGCATTGGCAAATTCCCCATAGAAAGAAAGAGTAGAACTAAAGAATAATAAAGGCACCTCCACTTTTCCTCATTTATGGAGGACAGTCTTATAATATGCATCCAGATATCCTCCAATCACACAAGCTGAAAATTGTTCCACTTTACTGCAGTTCTGTAACCATATGGGAACCAATCCTGTCTGTGTTCTGTGCACATCCAAAATTCCTGCTGAATGACCCGCCCTGGGAGCAAGTTACCAGTGACCCAGGGCTGTGGCGGAAGGAGGGTGCAGGTGGTGGTGTGGGGGGGAGAGCCTGGGGCGGCAGGAGGTGTGTGGGGGGGGCCACTGGTGAGGGCGAAGGGGGGAGCTCAGGGCTGGGGTGGCAGCGGGGTGGGGGGAAGGGGGAAGCCCAGAGCTGGGGTGGCAGGGGGTGTGAGAGGGGGGAGAGCCCAGGGCTTGGGCAGCAGGGGGGTGCCGGGGGCTTGGGCAGCAGGGGGCAGCCAAATTTTTTTTTGCTTGGGGCAGAAAAAAAACTAGAGCCGTCCCTGTGTCCATGGAGAGTATGACGTTTGTGCTAACACTCAGAATTATCATCTCTGAAAGTTCATAGATTCATAGAGTTTAGGGCCAGAAAGGACCAATATGATCATTTAGTCTGACCTCCTGCATAACGGGCCAGAAACCTCACCTAGTAATTTAGTCAAGCCCCTAACTTCTGTCTGAGCTAGATCAAGAGAGATTAGAAAGACATCCAGTCTTTCAATCAATACTTCAGGTGACAGAGAATTCATCACGTCCTTTGGTAAGTTGTTCCAATGGTTAATTACCATCACTGTCAGAAATGTGCCCCTTATTTCTAGTCTGAATTTGTCTAGCTTCAGCTTCCAACCGATGGATCTCATTATGCCCTTTGCTGCTAGTTTAAAGAGTTCTGTACTATCAGAAATCTCTTCCCTTTGTAGGTGTTAGTAGACTGTGATCAGATCACCCTGTAACTTTCTCTTGGATAGACTAAATAGATTGAGTTTCTTACGTCTCACTATATGGCAGGTTTTCCAGATGTCCAATCATTCTGGTAGCATTTTTCTGATCCCTTTCAAAATTTTTATCACCATGTTTTGAAGCGTGGGCACCAGACCTGGACATTGTATCCAATAATGGTCTCACCAATGCCATATATATATATTGGTAGTACGACTTCCCTACTCCTAGTTTATGTTCCTCTGTATACACTCTAGGACTGTGTTTTCCCTCTTAGCTACAGGATCACACTGGGAGCTCATGTTCACCTGGTTATCTACCTGTAGACGAGCGGACTCACCCCTGCAGCGCCTCCTGCTGGTCTCTCAGGGAATTAGCTCGTTCCAGCTCTAGAGCGCCCTCTGCAGGCCGGTGATCCACCTGTCCTCTGGCCCCATGTCCCTCCCTGGACTCTGGTGCCCCTTTAACTGGGATGCTGCCCCCTGGCAGTACACCGCCAATCTGGGTCTCCCCTCCCTGGGGAACCCTCAACCCACTGTCCCCACTTTGCCTCAGTTTTGGCTACTGCCCAGTCTCCATCTAGCCCCTGTTCACTGGGGCAAACTGCCGTATCAGCCACTTATCACAGGCAAAGGGGTTTGAACCTGCTGCCTTTGCCTACCCCTTGGGCTGCCCCCTGCAACCCCCAGTACCTCTTGGCCTTATGCTAGGCCACAGCCTGGGGCTTTCCAGGCAGGAACTCCCCAGCTCCTCAGTCTGTCCCCAGCCCTGCTCCACTCAGGCACGCTGTCTCTAGCTCCCTGCAGCCAGGACCTTCTCCCTCTACAGGCAGAGGAAAACTGAGGGGGCTCCTGGCTCACTGCCTCTTTTAGGGGCCAGCTGGGCCTAATCGGGGCTTGGCCAGAGCTGAGCCTACTTTCCCCAATCAGCCCAGGCTTTCCTTCCCAGCCTCAGCCCTCTCCCAGGGCTGGCTTTAACTCCTTCAGGTTAACCACCCTGCTACACTACCAAATGTCGTTTTCTGAGTCACTCTTCTCCAGAACACAGTCCCTCTTTCATATAAGTGTGGCCTACATTCTTTGTTCCACAATGTATGACCTTGCACTGGGCTGTATTGAAATGCATATTCAACAAAGGAACCCACTTTACCAAGTAATCTAGATTATTCTGCAAAATTTACCTATCCCCATCATTATTCATAATTCCATCCATTTTTGGGTCATCTGCAAATTTTTCCAGCAACATGCCAGCTCCCTGAAAGTTTTCTTTAACATTCATGCAAGAGATGAGACTATGGGTCTGCAAATATTATAATGTTCTCTGGCTATTTGATCTCCCAACTCTTTCTTAGCTAGGCCCTCCTAACTTTCATTTTACATTTCACCTTCCAGACTTTTTTCCTTTTATTGGCTTCATTTGGCTTCAATTTCTGTTTTCTGAAGGATACTTCCTGGCTTGAACAACTGGACAAAATGGTTGGACCTTGGTCCAAAGCCCTTTGAAGTCAACGGAAGAGCTTCCATCAACTTCAGCAGGCTTTGTATTAGGTCTAGAACGCTTGTAAAAGGTATCAGTCCCACATTGGCCCAGAAATGGACTAAATGGACTGCAACATCGTGGCAGTACTCAAAAAAAATCCTATCATTCTACCAGTTTCGACATTCCCTACACTTAAAATGGTGAGCTGGTAATCTCTCTGAAAATAGAAGAAACATTTCAAGGGCAACCACTGGAAGTTAGTCACCCGTGTCTGTGCTTCTTAACAATGGGAAGTTTTCCTGATAGTCAAGCAACTGTCTTTTAAAAGTGTTTCCCCACTATTCCAGATTGTTGGCAAATAGGTATGCTTGGTAAATGTTGTTAGACATTTGTACACATGTAAACGGACAGAAAAATATTTCTGTCAAGAATAATTGAAATTTACAGATAGGCAAAGTAAGAAAAATGCTTATTGAGAGCTTTTTAGAGTTTGATTTAAGGATATTTACTTTGTATATTTTGACATGTGATGTTGACAATTTGTGTTTTAACAGTTATAAAACTTTAATTTTTTGAACCTCAATGTCTATTGGAATTATATAAATAGTGTGCTATCCCCCCATAATTGCCTACAAGCGTGAAAATGAATATAGATAAAAATTGAAAAAAGGCTTAAAAATAAACATCAATATTATTCATTGAAATTATGAAAAATAAATCAAATTCCATCCCATCTACAAATAGGGAGCAAGGGAATTGAACAGCTACAGACTAAACTAAAATACAACAGAAACTATTTGAATAGATGGGTCTGAGAGGCAATTTGGGATTAGGGTGACCAGACAGCAAGTGTGAAAAAATCAGGACAGGGTCGGGGGTAATAGGAGCCTATATAAGAAAAAGACCCAAAAATTGGGACTGTCCCTATAAAACCAGGACATTTGGTCACCCTTCAGGCATCTGAGTCTCAGTTTAGCAGAAGTTATTATGTTCCCCTCTGTTTGGAACTAGAGGCACTATTGGGAATAGAGCTGAACAATTGTAAAAGGAACTGAAAGCAAAAGGTGGTATTTCTAATCTCGTACCCTCAGTCCCGGGCTGGAAAACAGTGGACAGTAATGAATTGCCCAGCTAGAAAAAATAGACAAGAAATGACTGTCTATAAATAAAGCCCTGTGAAAATCGTGATTTTTATGCCTCTGTGGAAATTGTGAAATTAGCCCAATACCACAATTTTTCCAATATTATTTTTTTAAAAGAAAGAAATGGAGACCAAGGTCACATGATCTTGTTGTGTTCTTTCCATCTGCTATTTTAGATTGCATCTGTGACAGCAATATTACAGCAAGAAAAGGAGACACAGTAGCCAACTGCTGCTGTCACTTGGACCATGAGCAGCCGTGGACTCACTAAGAGAGACTAAGTGACATGCCTAAGGACACACAGGAAGTCTCTGGCAGAGCAGGGACTTGAACCCAAATCCCTGGCTAGTCTCCTAACCACAGGAACATCCTTCGTCTTTTCAGGCCATATGATTGGCCATCTATGTCACATGATGTGGTTTCTGTTCTCCCGACTGGCAGACCTAAGCTAATATAAAGAGGCGAATGCTACTCAGTTTGCAAATAATTTGTGATCCTTCATCATTGTTTGGATCTATTGTGCAAATAATAAAGAGCTTTTCAAAGTGGCCAAAATGAATGGTCTCATGCATATTTATTTGCATTAGTATTTGTTTTCCATGAAAATAAAAATGAGCTCACCTGAATAAAAGAGACTTTTTTTTGCAAGGATATTTTTTTTGTTTCTATCTGGCACTAGATACAATATATTACATTTGAGACAGTATCTTCTATGTAACTAGAGTCTCTGTTGTAATGCCCTAACTAAGCATGATTTTGTCTCCCTTTTTTTTAGCTGTAATGATCTGCTCCTTAGTAGAGTTTGCATTTGGCTCCAGGGTGGTGGCCTGTGGTTGTGCTGATGAAGATTCTGGATTGTATTTATACAAACAACCATGGTATCTACATGTTATGGCAACAGTGCATTGCAGAGATGTACAATGGGATAGAGCTAGGTTCTAACTAGTTACTCATATGGCCCCTCATGCGGTAATAGCTCATTGCCTTGCAAACATTGATTAATTTGTCCTCACCGCCCTGTGAAGGAGGGAGACACTATTTCCCCCTTTTACAGATGGGGAACTAATGCACTGAAGGATTAAGTGACTTGTCCAAGGTCACACAGGAAACTTGTAGCAAAGGCAGGAATTGAACTTACATCCCTTCTAGCCCACTGCCACTGTCACTGTCATGACCACAACCTTGCCTGTTCACTCTGCGTGAGCTGGACTTCCAGCCCAGCGCCTTTGCTAAAAGGCTGCCCTGAATTGGAATTTCCAGGCTTTGGACTGTTTAATTGCGCTACCATAACGGTCGCTGAGAGGCTTGTTTTGTTTGTCTGTAGTTTTGCATGGTGAAAGAAGGATATAACTGGGAGGTTTCTGGTGAAATTATTCTAACCCATCCAGCAGACAATAATATTTAGTTGCTTTGATCAATTTATTGTTACAGTCTATTTAGACAGCTTGCTGCAAATTCCCCAGCAGCAGCAGCTGTTAGCAACGTGGTGTGTGAGGCAGCGCCCAAACTAAAAAGGATTCCTAAGTGCTCTGGAGTGGAGCTCGAGCCTCAGCCAGGCAGCATGACATCACCCATCCTTTAATTTGTTTTCCAGAAAATTCATTTCGAAAAGTGCTTCGTGAATCATTTGTACTTACAAGCCCGTTGCTGCTGCCATCAGCTGCCATGCACCTCTTCACCTGAGTATTCATCCGGGGCCAGATCCTCAAGTCCAAACACAGGGTCTATGTAGGTCATGCTAGATTGTAAGCTTCTGGGGTCAGGGACTGTCTTTTTGTTCTGTTTGTACAGCACCGAGCACAACAGCGGCCTGGTCCGTGGCTGGGGCTCCTGGGTGCTACTGCAGTGCAAAAAATAAATAAGTCAGTGGCTCTGGAGAAGCCGATGAGAGTTTGGTTTGGGTCAGTATGAAGATGTCAGAATTAAGCCATGCTGTCTTTTCTGTCCTCTCTGGACCTGAGAAGGAACAACTCTCCGTCTCATCCCCCACAGAATCTGAGCACCCAGCACTATCCAGTCTCCTCCAGCTACCGAGTTCCAAACCGTTCATAACAGGCAGAAGGATGTGCCGTGTGCACTGGGCCAGCCAATATGGAAGAGGAAAGAGATGGGCAAAGTGACCCGCCCGGCAGCCCTGTCGGTGATAGCTTGATGAGTGGTTTATCTGTCCCTCAGCACCCATGGTGGGGGGGAGTAATAGGTCCTTCTTTCTTGGGGCAGGGAATTTCTTCCTTCAGCCATGTGGTAATCAGTTCCTTCCTACCGGCACTGTTATTGGTAATGTGTATTATGACAGTGCCCAGAGGCCCAAACTGGGACCTGGGACCCTCACACTTGCCATACACACAGTAAGATAGTCCCTGTCTCAAAGAGTTAACAACCTACTTAGCCAAGACTGACAAAGGAAGACATCCTAGGGAAGCTGAGATGGAGAGGGAGGAAGTGACTTGCCCGAGGCTACATGGGAAGTCTGTGACAGAGCCAGGAACTGAACCCATATCTCTGGAGTTACGTCCTGCCTTACCATAGGGAAAAACAAGCCCTTCTTTCCTGCAGCAGGTGTAGGCAGGCTCTCCTCCTTTCCTCTTCAAGGCAGAGATAACCCCCTTCTTCCCTCTCTTGGAAGGACAATGGAAGAAAGGCCACTTCTTCCCATGCAAGGTCTTTGACCTACGGTTGTGTATAGCTATCTGGTGTCACACGGGATATGTGCTGTAGGAATCTAGAATTCATTGACAATGCATGTCTTCATTCTTTCCTGGGAGGAAGGGAGCTTCATTGTGTCTATCATGGTTTATCCATAGGGCACCTTCCATTCTGCCCCCTTGGGGAAAGAGGCCAGCCTTATGGATCTGGGAACTGGGATTCAAATCTCAGCCCTGCCACAGACTTTCTCGATGACCCTTGCTCACATGGGCACCTGGCCAGCAAAGCACATCTACCTGTGTGTAAGCAGAAGCATGTGAGCAGTCCCATTGACATCAGTGGGATTTAACATGTGAGTCCAGTTGCACATGTGCTTAAGTGCTTCGACGGAGAGGGGCCATGGTTGCCTAACACTAGGCACCTAAATAAGAGCCTGATTATTGTAAAATGTAGGGCACCCACTGCCCTCATTAATGTAATCAGCTCTCAATGTCAGTCTCATGGGGCTTGAACCTGGGTCTGTAGGGACTCATCAGGGGACCCAGCAGTTAGCTTGCATTACCTAAAACCAGAGCGCCTTGAAGCCCAGCCAGTGCTTAATTTGTAATGAAAGAGGTACCAGGGCTCAAGCAATTAGATGCCAGGACTCAAGCAGTTTTTCTACATTCATAACTAATGCAGCAAGCCCAGAGGTGCTGAGGCTCTGAGCTGCCAGGCCCAGAGGTGCTGGGGCTCTGAAGTGCCAGGCCCAGAGGTGCTGGGGCTCTGAACTACCAGGCCCAGAGGTGCCGGGGCTCTGAACTACTGAGCCCAGAGGTGCTGGGGCTCTGAACTGCCAAGTCCAGAGGTGCTGGGGCTCTGAACTGCCAGGCCCAGAGGTGCCGGGGCTCTGAACTACTGAGCCCAGAGGTGCCGGGGCTCTGAACTGCCAGGCCCAGAGGTGCCAGAGCTATGAACTGCCAAGCCCAGAGTTGCCGGGGCTATGAACTGCCAAGCCCAGAGGTGCCAGAGCTATGAACTGCCAAGCCCAGAGGTGCCGGGGCTATGAACTGCCAAGCCCAGAGGTGCCGGGGCTCTGAACTGCCAGGCCCAGAGGTGCCGGGGCTCTGAACTGCCAGGCCCAGAGGTGCCAGAGCTATGAACTGCCAGGCCCAGAGGTGCCGGGGCTCTGAACTACTGAGCCCAGAGGTGCCAGTGCTATGAACTGCCAAGCCCAGAGGTGCTGGGGCTCTGAACGGCTGAGCCCAGAGGTGCCGGGGCTATGAACGGCCGAGCCCAGAGGTGCCGGGGCTATGAAGTGCCAAGCCCAGAGGTGCTGAGGCTATGAACGGCCGAGCCCAGAGGTGCTGGGGCTCTGAACTGCCAAGCCCAGAGGTGCTGAGGCTATGAACTGCCAAGCCCAGAGGTGCTGGGGCTATGAACTGCCAGGCCCAGAGGTGCCAGGACTCTGAATGGCCGAGCCCAGAGGTGCCGGGGCTATGAAGTGCCAAGCCCAGAGGTGCTGAGGCTATGAACGGCCGAGCCCAGAGGTGCCGGGGCTCTGAACAGCCGAGCCCAGAGGTGCTGGGGCTCTGAACTGCCAAGCTCAGAGGTGCTGAGGCTATGAACTGCCAAGCCCAGAGGTGCCAGGACTCTGAACGGCCGAGCCCAGAGGTGCCGGGGCTATGAAGTGCCAAGCCCAGAGTTGCCAGAGCTAAGCCCTGACAAGCCCTTGTACAAATTAAGCACTGAGCCTAGCTCAGATAGGAGGCTCCACTCCTGGGCCCAAACTGGTGAAACACTGGAGCTCAGACTGACCTGCTTCCCCGACGTATGCCCGAAGGAGGAACAGGAAGTTGTCTGTACAACTGGGCTCCATCCTGCTTTGGACTGTTCAGCCAGTGCTAGCTGCTCTTGTCCAGGGTTACCATATTTGAACATTCAAAAAAGAGGACACTCCATGGGGGATGTCAGCCCTGCCCACAGTCCACCCCTGTTCCTCCCAAGGTCCACTCTCACTCTGCCCCAGGTCCCACCCCCTCACCGCTCGGCCCTGCCACTGCACCCCTACTCACCCCCTGGCCCGCTGCTGGCTTGCTGCGTCCCTCCTCAGTCTCCCACCCACCACTTGCTTCCTCCCATCCGCCACTCACCTCCTCACTCCTGTGCCAGAAACCCCCAGGCCTGCCCCGAGAACCCCCGCCTGCTGCTGGCTCATCGATTCTTGCCTCCTCACCCCTGCCCGCCCACCCGCTGCTGGCTCTCTCGCTGCTCACCTCTTCAAACCCCGCTGCCCGCTGGTGGCCTTTTCACCCCCCCTCCCCACTCACCTACTCACCCCTCACCTACTCAACCCCCGCTGCTCACCCCTCGCCTCTTCATCCCGCCCCATTCACCTACTCACCCCTCCTGCCACAGGTCCCTCGGGCTCCTAGAATCAGGGGCAGCCAAGGTGTCTCCATGTGCTGCGCCCGCCCCGAGCGCGAGCTCTGTGGCTCCCATTGGCCAGGAAAAGCACCGATGGGAGCTGCCGGAGCCGCGGAGCACGACTTGCAGGCACTGGCAGCATGCAGAGAGCCCTCTGCCTCCCCGCAACCCAACCCAACCCCACCCTAAGAGCCAGAGGGACCTGCTGGGGGGCAAGGTGAGGAGTCCCAGTGGTGCTTACTTGGGGCGGCTCCCGGGAAGCATCTGGCAGGTCCCTGTGGCTCCTAGGGTCGGGTTGGGTCCAGGGGGGGGCGGAGGGCTCTATGTGTGCTGCCCTGCCCCCACAGCTCTGATTGGGCAGGAGGGAGCCGGTGCAGCACACGGAGACCCCCTCCGCCTCTTTGCCTAGGGGCTGCCAGCACTGCAGGCTCCTGCTGGTGGACGGACATCGGGAGCTGCTCCAGAAAGCGCCACCAGCCCCAGGACTTTGGACTTAGGGTTACCATATGTCCATATTTTCCTGGATGTTTTTAGATATTTAAAAATTCCTTCCAGACGGCGATTTAAGAACTAAAAAGCCAGACATGTCCAGGAAAATACAGACGTATGGTAACCCCACTCTTGTCTCTTAGTCCTGATTTCGTGGTGTCCTGACTTGACCTGATTCCTGGTATCTGCATCACGGCTCCTGACCTGGTCCTGAAGCTTGGCTGGTGTGGGGGCCCAGCCCCCTGTCCTAAGCTAACCACGGGGCCTGGCCCTGGCAGTCAGGCTACCATTATTTAGGCTCCTAAATGATGGATTTAAGTGCCTAAGTGTAGGCACTTAAATCTTTGGCCTAAATGTCCCTGATCCTCTATTTCTCCTTCCCCACCATGGGACTAGTAGCACTTACATCACAGCACTGCTGTCCAGCTAAGCACATTTGCATTCATAAAGCATGTGGAGATCCTCATCTGGATGGTACAAGAGCAGAATCTGATCCAATGCCCCTTGACTTCAGTGACAAGACTCCCAATGACTCCCGAGGGCTTTGGATTGTGCCCAAGTGGCACGTATTAAGGCTTCCTGCTGTAGGTGATTGGAAGGGCAGTGCATTTGTTCCAGCTACCTTTCTGCAAGTCACCTTGCCCATAATTCACCCAAGTCATTTGCTGGTGTGGGGGGGAGGGGATACTTGAAGAATTCAGTTGGCCAGATTGGGTTTTTGTCCATTTGGAAAAATAACGACATAGCGATTTCTTTCACTCGCCCTCTCCTTTGCTGCACCGGTAGCTGTGCTGGCAGCATCTGAAGCTGATTGATTAGTTTAATAACAGGCAGTTGATATGCAGCCATAAAATTATGCACTTTTACTCATCAGCCTGATTGAACTCCTGTGCTGCTGACAGACCGGGAGCAGAACAGCAGGGTTATAATAATGAGGGAGACAGCCAGGGGAAAAGCTAGGGTGTGGTATTTTGTTGGGATTTTTTTTAAAGCCAAGGAAGAAAATGACTCTGAGGAGCCGTCTTCGGATAATAAATACCGAAATATACAGGGAAATGTTCAGATGCAATTAGCACTGAAGTGCCGCTAAAAATTCACAGAGCAGTGAGGCATCCGCATGGCTTCTTTTGTACAGACCCTGCCTCTGGTTTCCAAAGGTTGTAGGGCCTGATCTTGCGAAGTGCTGAGCCTGCTCCTGCAAATAGCTGAGCCGTCTCCATTTCAATGGATGGCGATGGGAGTTGTGGGTGCTCAGCGCCACGCAGGATCAGGCAGATTAAAGTTGTGTGCCATATCTGCTGGGACATGAATATGGGGTGCTGGACGACGTGGGCTTCCATTCTTGCAGATTCCTAGCAAGGAGGAAGGGATAGCAGTAGCAGACTGGAGTGGGGGAGAACAAGTGTCTGCAGTGTGAAGTGCTTCCTACAGAGCAGTGCTAAAAGGGGTGATTGCTAGAACTCAGGTGGAGAGAGGATGGAGTGGTGAGAGCCTGGGAAGATATTTGGTGGACTAATTACTAGGGCTCCTCCTGTCTGGCATGTGCCACATGTGAATATTCCCCGGCCTATTGATTATGCTTTTCAGGCTGAACTCTGCTCTCAACATCACTGGAGCCTCTCCAGATTTACACCATTGGAACTGAGATCAGATTCTGGCCCTTATAAATTATAGCATGCAAATGTAAAGCAGCCAAGGGGAAAAGAGAGGCTTTATCTGGCTGCAGATCGATGTGCTGGGGGAGGGAGAGAGCTTCCTGTTGGAAAACAATGCCCCCCCTCACCCCCCCCCCCCCGCATGGATGGGCTCTTAAGAGTTTCTTTCCCTTTTACTTATTTTTCAGCACTGTTCAGTGCTTGGGTCTGCAGCACGGACTTTCACGCATGGTGTGTATTGCACATTTTATTTATAAGATTAATTTGTCTCTGAGCAAGGCAGCTGCTTGTTATATCTGGGATCCCTGTTTGTCTCACTGGCACAAAATGTTTTAACTGACGGTAACCGCGTGCTGCATTTCGAACAGGTGTATCACATGAGAGCAGGGGCTAACAGGTAGGCACGGACGTGACAGAACTTAGAGCCTCACCCAAAGCCCATACCAGACTTCCCATTGACTTCAGTGGGCTTTCGGAGCAGGCCCTAGGCTGTATGTACAGCACTATTGGACGTTATACACAGCATGTGTCCCCGTTCAAACCCATGTCAGTGGAGTGTTTCTTCTTCTCCTCCACCTCCCATTTACCCTAGTTATTATGGGTTCTGTCTCCTGTGATTCTGACCTGTTCTCATGGGTGGTAGGTAATGGAGGCTGGGGGAGGATAAGTCTCCCCAAACCTCACACGGCTGGGAGGGGGCAGTAGTTGGTTTGGGAACACCCTGCCACGGCCCTGGGGCTGGAGGAGCTCTCCCTCCCTCCCACGGCGATGGGGCCACAGCGGGGGCATAGAGCGTTTCCGGTCTTGGGTCCGCAGTGTGGGGAGGAGTGAGCAGGGGGCGGGGCTTCGGGGGAAGAGGCAAAGTGTGGGTGGAATGGGGGCGGGGCTACAGGGAAATGGGCGGAATGGCATGGGGCCATGGGCGGGGCCATGGGTGGAAGGGGTGGGACGGGAGAAGGACTCCAGGATCAGAGCTCCAGCCAGAGCTGAGAACTCCACCATGGTCCTGGCTGGGGCTGAGAGCTTGATCTTGGCCAGGGCTGAGCTCTCAACTCCCCCTCCATGGCCCCGAATGAGCTCTCAGCCCTCTGTCCTCCACCTCAACCAGGGCCACGTGGGCTGAGAACAGTGAGGGGCCATGGCTGGAAGAGGCAGGGCAGGGGGTAGTGTCCCCAAGGGGAAACCTCACCCGCTGCCCATGCCCGTTCTCATTCTCCGCTTGTCATCCATGGTCTCACTCTGGGCATGGCTACGCTTGCAGATGTAGAGTGCTTTGAGTTAAACCAGCCTTCGCAGAGCGCAGTAGGGAAAGCGCTGCAATCTGTCCACACTAACAGTGTCAAGCACACTGGTGTGGCCACATTTGCGGCACTTGCAGCGGCATTGGGAGTGGTGCATTATGGGCAGCTATCCCAGCATGCAAGTGACTGCAACATGCTTTTCAAATGGGAGGAGTGGGGTGGACTGTGACAGGGAGAGTGTTATGTATATGTGGGGGGGAGAGAGAGTGGGTTTTAGGGGGTCTGAGAGCATGTCAGCATGGTGTCTTGTAAGTCCAGACAGCAGGAGACCTCCCCCTCACCCCCCGCCTCTCTCACACACAGCATTCCACAGTAATGGCTTGCATACCGTCTGTCAGAAATGGAGCTTTGAAAGGGCATTTCCGCATTCCTACAGTGATTCAAAGCAATGACAAGAGTGGCCACTTGACTTAAGGGGATTATGGGACGTTTTTGGAGGTCAATCAGAATGCAGTAACGCAACACCTCATTCACACTGATGCACGGGCATTGTAGCCAAGGTGCAGCAAACGTTATTCCTCTCACCGAGGTGGAGTACCAGCAGCACTGTTGCCACCGAGTCAGAGCGCTCTACGGGCCTTGCCAATGTGGACAGGTAGTAAGGTAGTGTGGCTGGGGCTCCTTTATTGTGCTGTAACTCGCAAGGGTAGCCAAGCAATCTGTGTCCATTGGCTACCACTGAAACTTTTGGCTACCAGAAAAACAACAAGGAGTCTTTGTGGCACCTTAGAGACTAAAAAATTGATTTGGGCATAAGCTTTTGTGGGCTAGAACCCACTTCATCAGATGCAGGAAGTGAAAAATACAGGAGCAGGTATAAATACATGAAAGGATGGGGGTTGCTTTACGAAGTGTGAATAAAGGCTGGGAGTGGTTGGGTCATTACAAAACCTGAACTTAATTTGCCTACTACTAATTTCTCCCTACAGTTACTCACACCTTCTTGTCAACAGTCTTTAATGGGCCACTCTTTTACCACTACAAAAGTTATTTTTCCTCCCTTGGTATCCTGCTGTTAATTGATTTATCTCGTTAGACTGACCTCACACTTGGTAAAACAACCCCCATTCTTTCATGTATTTATACCTGCTCCTGTATTTTTCACTTCGTGCATCTGATGAAGTGTGTTCTAGCCCACGAAAGCTTATGCCCAAATAAATTTGTTAGTCTCTAAGGTGCCACAAGGATCCTCATTGTTTTTGCTGATACAGACTAACACAGCTACCCCTCTGAAACCTATTGGCTACCACTATTTCTACGTAGAATAGAGATCTGGATGCTTTTGTTGCAGACATAGGTCTGTAGTGTAGACCAGGCCTAAGTCTGAGAATGTTTATAAGTTAATGGAGTCCACAGTTAGATTCCAGCACTCTGTGTAAATAGCTTAGGAGGAAGTGACTAACATTACATGAATCCCAGCCTAAGCCTTCTCACCTGGCATTGTTGCCACTGCCTTCAGAACTGTCTGTCCCCGAACCTACCATCCTACCCAACTCTTCCAACGGCTACTTCCACCTCCCTTGTGTTCAGGGAGGAGTCTAATGGGTCACATCTGCTCGGAGTCAGCCAGAATTACCACACAGTTCCCTACAAGGTTCCAGCACCTGCTGTATCATGTCTTTGCTAGTCTCTTTGTAGCTTCTACCCTTAACCCTGGGGCTAGTCCACTGCCAACTAAAATCAGTGGGAGGCTTTCTGTTTTGGAGTTGGGTCAGACCCAAAGAGGAGTATTCCTGGCTGATCCCAAGAATTGGGGGAATGTGATCCTAGAACTAGAGGTGAATTAAGATTTATTGGGGTCCTGGGCACAAAGAACACTTGGGCCCCCTACATCTCAGGGACCCAGGAGCACTGGAACCAGGGAGCCAAGCCTCCCCACTTTTTAACATGTATAGTCGCCTTGGGCAGGCGCAGAGCGGCAGGGGCTGTGCTTTTGGGCTGTGGAGCTGATAAGATGATCAGCTCCCTCGCCGCAAGCCACAGCCTCTGCTAGCAGCGCCAGCCTCTTTCCAGTGGGGGGATGAGGTGGGCCTTAGTCCCCCCTCACCACAGGACCCTGCCCTTGTTCCTCCTCTTGCCCCTGAGGCCTTGCCTCCAGGCCAGGCAGGAAGCCAGAGCTGGGCTGTGTTAAGAGCTGCCCAGGGAGCCCGGGCTGCTGTTGGGAGCCCTGGACTCTCCAGCTGCCTTGGGTGACATGCCCCAGCCAGAGATCAAAGTGAGCCGGTGCACCGTACCAGGGCGGCCCGGCTTCCCCAGGTGGCAATTTAAAGGGCCTGGGGCTCCCAGCAGCGGCTGGAGCCCCAGGCCCTTCAAATTGCCACCAGAGCCCTGCTGCAGGAGCCCTGGGCAGTGGGGCTCTGGGGGTTATTTAAAGGGCCGGGGCTCCCGCTGCCTCTACTGCCCTGGGCCCTTTAAATAGCCACTGGAGCCCTGCCGCCGCTACCCCAGGGCTCCGGGGGCTATTTAATAGGCCAAGGTGGTAGAAGCAGGAAGGTCCTGTGCCCTTTAACTCCCAGAGCTCTAGAGTAGTGGCAGGCCTCCTGGGGCTATTTAAAGGGCCTGGGGCTCCCACTGCTTCTATGGCCCCGGCCCTTTAAACTGCTGCCGGAGCCCCAGCTGCCCCTGCTATCCCAGTGCTCCGGCAGGCTCCAGCGGCTATTTAAAGGTCCCAGAGCGGTAGAGGCAGGGGAGCCCCAGGCCCTTTAAATAGCCCCAGAGCCCTGCTGCCGGAGCCCTGGGTTAGCAGCGGCAGCCGGGGGCTCTGGCAGTGGTTTAAAGGGCCCGGGGCGGTAGCAGCAGATGAACTCTGGGCCCTTTAAATAGCCGCCGAAGCCCCCGGCTGCCACTGCTACCCCAGCAGGGGAAGGGGAGGGCACTTAACAGTACAGGGCGGGCCAGGGCTGGCTCTGACCCACCCATCTCCGCCCCTTCTGCTCGCAACCCCAACCCAGCCCCATACCGGTAAGTCCCTATTTCTAATTTCACCCCTGGCCCCAGGGGATGGGGACACTAGCTGGGGGCTGCTCTCAGCCCCCCACCCACCCACCTAGGGCAGATGGAGGAGGGGCTGGGAGAGGAGGAGAAGGGGCAGAGCCCCCCTCACACTTCTACACAGTTTCCGGCACTCCCAAGGCCTCTAAATTGGCTTGGGCCCCCTGGGCACAGGCCCCATGGGCCCTTGTGTTAATTTACCACTATGTTTAGACCACAGAAGTAAAAGTCAAGGCTCCTGGGTTTAGTTTCTATCTCTGCCAATGAATTCTTGTGTTGTTTCTAGACACAAGCTCTCTGTCCCTTAGAGGAATGATTTAGGATGGTCCTAGATGAAAGTAATGGCATGGAACATCATTGCTGAAGATACTCTTTGGTTTATATTATTTACATAGCACCGTATCCTTTCATGGCTCATCACAGAGATAAATATGTGCTTCCTGTCCCAAACAGCCTGCTGTCTATGTGTTACAGCATAGAAGAAAAGGAAGACATGGTTTGTAACTGAAACTGTGGTCCTGTTGTTTTCAGAGCACTGCACTTTTCAAAGTCTAAGAACTCTGCCTGTGGGCAGCCATCTTGCTCTCAGAGTCGTTGCAACCTGTTACAGAGGTGATGGTCTTACATACACTGTGCTCTCTCACAGAGACTTTGCTTTTGTTCTTTCTTAATATAAAATGAAAGTAGAGCTCTTCAAAACTTTTCAAACAAAAATTAATGCAGTTGACAAGTGACTTCTTTTTAAAAGAGATGACCTTTGCAAAAAGCTTTAGGTTTATGTGTTGTTTTTAAACAAAATCAGAAAACGAATGTTTCTGGTGTCTCAGGGTCCATTTCCTCCCTCAACTTTTTGGAGCAAATTGTGGAAAAAAATAAAATGACAAATTTTCACTGTTCAAATTTTTCATGATTTTTTTAAACAAACAAACAGAAAAATTACTCCTTTTCAAAGCCTATGGAACAAAAAAACCTTTTAAATTCTTTGTGGAAGTTTCCTCCTCCTTCCCCCCCACCCCCGACCAACTCTAAATAAATGTCAGTTCAGATGGAAACTCTATAATGGAATGTATATGGAAAGCATAAGAGAAGGACAAGGCAGGTGAACATAACGTGGGCAGGGGCTATGACCAATAAAGATCAGCTAAGTCAAAAAGATGTTGCACAGAAATCTTACAAACTCATCTGTATTTTTAAGCAGAGAGAGCAAGAGAGAGAGGGAGGTAGCACAGGAGCGGAGGGCGAAGAATACAGGGTTTGAGTTGGGAATTCAAAGAATGAGGATTAGTACTAGCTCAGAAGAAGAGGGTTATTCTCTCAGGGCTGGGGACAGCATGAAAAGAGGTGTGGGCGGAGGACACAAGGGAGCATTGAGATATGAGAATGGGCAGAGGTGACACAAGGAAACTGATTTTGGGGCCTATGGTGTGGCCTGAGATACCTAACTCTAGGCACCCAATTTTGGCCTGAGTGAAGTTGCCAGCAATGCCACCATAATAGTGTATTCCTGTGGGGCGGGGCACATCAGGCAGGCAACAGCTAGGGCTACTGACTATTAATAAAGACACCTATCACTAGTGCATTCCTCGTTTGACTCTCTGTTCACCTGTTACCTGGGTTTAGATAACAGGTAAGTCACACCCACTCCATGTGGTGCTCTGTCCCCTCATACCAGCTGGACCACAGAGACTGGTGAGCCCATTGCAGCCTTGGCTAACAGAGCTGGGGTCTTCTAGCTCAAGCAGTAGAGCAGAGGTCGGCAACCTTTCAGAAGTGCAGTGCCGAGTCTTCATTTATTCACTCTAATTTAAGGTTCCACGTGCCAGTAACACATTTTAATGTTTTTAGGTCTCTTTCTATAAGTCTATAATAGAAAACTAAACTATTGTTGTAAGTAAAGTAAATAAGGTTTTTAAAATGTTTAAGACGCTTCTTTTAAAATTAAATTAAAATGCAGAGCCCCCCGGACCGGTGGCCAGGACCCAGGCAGTGTGAGTGCCACTGAAAATCAGCTCGTGTGCCATCTTCAGCACATGTGCCATAGGTTGCCTACCCCTGCAGTAGAGGGTCATGCATTTAGACCCAGAGTCCTCAGGTTCAATCCCTGCTGCTGATCGGTCACACACAAGCATAGTGTTACACTAGATTGTTAGCTCACAGGGCCAGGGATTGTCTGTTTGACTAGGGTGACCAGACAGCAAGTGTGAAAAATTGTGACGGGGGAGGTGGGTAATAGGAGCCTATATAAGAAAAAGACCCAAAAATCAGGACTATCCCAATAAAAACGGGACATCTGGTCACCCTAGTTTGGACAAGGGCCCTGAACTCTGTCTGGGATCCTTAGGCATGACCACAATAGTAATCATAAATTATAATTCCTGTACATCAGGCTTATCAACTATGAGGAGAAATGCCACCAAACACCGACTCTCTGATTTTAATTTCATCAGATTCACTTTATTTATTGATGATGAGGATCAGCAGTGTAATGCCATGTGGAAAGTTCTGAGAGAATTTAATAGTAAATGATCCTCTTTCCCTAGAGTTTTAAAAGTCTCTAGGATTTTGGAGTAGTTCCTACAGAATCCAATCTATTTCTATAAAGTCCTAGCCATTTCATCCTTTATTTTTTCCTCAGGACTTTCCACAAAAGGATAGAACAACTTGCTCAGCTTGAGACAAGGGAACGGTGCGCCCAGCCAGCATACAGTTACATAAGAGCTTTCAGTCTTACTGTCTGTCTCAAGCCCTTCAGCATTTTGTTTTCCTTCATTAGGCCCCTGCTGCCCTTTCTCAGAACATCCCCCCCTGCTCTCTGTAACACAAACACCAACTGCAATCCAGCCAGAGCTGACAGGCCGCTTCCTCTCAGAAATGAAAGGTCAGGCGTCCTTGCCGCAGCCCGAGTTCCTGAGCCCAGACACCTTCTCAGATTCAGGGACGTCGGTTCTTTATTTTTCCTCCTGTACCAGGAGGGCCTTGCGTTTGCCAGGAAATTCAGAAAGTTGCAGGGTGAATGGGAGGGAAAGTGCCCTGTAGTGAAATACAGCTGCAGATGTAGTCACTGCTATTTTTTTGGCACTGTTCATGAGGGTGTATGTTATAGAATTGTCCCTGGATTTGCTTTCTTCTGGCTGGTTATTATACTGCATGCCATGGCCACTTGCAACTTCAGCCCTGGAGACAGAATTCAGACCCCCATGCTCCACCTGAGAAGGCCCTGCCTGTCTCTGAAGAGAGCCTCCATTAGCAGATGAGAAGCTCCATTAGAGAGTAGACACAACATAGGGTGGGATTTTCAGATGTACTCCGTGTTGATGGTAAAACCCCCATGGTCGTCAGTGGGAGCAAAGTTAGACCAAAGGTGAATAGTGAAGATGGAGCCTATGACACACAGCCAACCAAGTCTGATTGCCCTTAAAAATAGCGAGGGCCTCTTTGCTGTTCATGGAGGCTACATATCCTGTGTGATACTTTCAATACAAATCCAGAGGCAGCAAAAAACTTGACTGTACTGAGGAATCATCTTTCCCCATTCCCTAAGTAAAAAAAAAAGTGCAGAAGAATTATTCCCCATGGGTCAGTTTTAAAAAGAAAGGAATCTAGTAAGTGCGAGTCATGGAATCAAGGCGTGACAGACAGCTGGATCCTTGTATGCAGTGCTGTAGCTCTGTCAGTCCCAGGATAGTAGAGAGACAAGATGGGTGAGGTAATATCTTTTACTGGACCACCTTCTGTTGGTCAAAGAGAAAAAATTTCGAGCTGACACAGAGCTCTTCTTCAGGTCTGGGAAACTTACTCAAGGGTGTCACAGCTAAATACATGATAGAACAGATTAACATAAGTAGTTAACACATATTTCAATGGACCATTCATGCCCGTTAACAGACAACTATAGGGCAATTCTTTATTTGGTATCCAGCTACCACAGAGATGCACACGTTAGAAAGCGACTAGATCAAAAGACATAAGTTTGCCCAGGGCTAGGAGCTCAAGTGTAGATAAAATGCCAGTGGCCACCGGATTTCTAACACTGCATTGATTAGATTAATAGGCTTCATATGTTTAAGGCCAGAAAAATATGAATGATAACTGTTCTAAGTATGTTTAAGAACAATTGATTAGATGCCCAAAAAGTCACAACCCCACAATTAAGAAAGAAAGCCATACTGGTTAAAAAATCCAACGTGCCTTAGAGAGGAAATGAAGGCAGCTCTAAAAAATAAACTAAGTATCTAACCTTTTGAAGAATGAAGAAGTTGATAGTCATGAAGATAAATCAGAAGCTAGGAACTGTAGAAAATTGGTAAGGAAAGCAAAAGGACACAAAGATAAATCTATGGCTGGCAGAGTTAAGGACAAGGAGAAGGAGTTTTTAAAGTATATTAGGAACAAAAAGAATCCTAACAATAGTAGTGATACATTGCTAGATGGGAATGGTAGAATTGCCAATAATAATGCAGTCCAGTGACTTATTCATCTTCATCCATCATGAGATCCAAAATAGAATTGCCTTATGTTGGGTACAATGCCTTTTGTGTTAGAAAAATCATCTATCATTTTTAAAATGCTAATGATACTTTACAACTGGCTGCATGTGACTTCCAGCATATGTGTCCCAAATTGAAGTCCCCCAGAACAGCACAGTTTTTCCTTCCACGCATAACAGACCGATGCTTAGGCAACAACTCATCCTGGTTTGATTCAGTGGTCTGTAAGGCTACGTCTTCACTACCGGCCGTATCGGCGGGTAGCAATCGATTTCTCGGGGATCGATATATCAGGTCTTATCTACACGCGGTATATCGATCCCCGAACGAGCTCCTGTCGACTCCAGAACTTCACCAATGCGAACGGCGGTAGCGGAGTTGACGGGGAACCACGGACGTCGATCCTGCGCCGTGAGGATGGTAGGTAACTCGATCTAAGATACTTCGACTTCAGCTACGCTATTCATGTAGCTGAAGTTGCGTATCTTAGATCGATTTCCCCCCCTAGTGTAGACCAGCCCTAACAGACCTCCACAATTACTGCCTCCTGAGCTTTGTTAGTTAGCACACTGATCTGTATGCATTCAAGATCCTGCACTTCTGAGCTAACTCTGAGGGTTTGGCTACACTTGCAGGTGTGCAGCGCTGGGAGTTACAGCTGTCTTTGTACAGCTGTGTAGGGAAAGTGCTGCATTGTGGCCACACTGACAGCTACCAGCGCTGCAGCGTGGCCACATTTGCAGCATTTGCAGCGCTGTTGGGAGCGGTGCATTACGGGCAGCTATCCCAGCGTTCAAGTGGCTGCAACGTGCTTTTCAAAAGAGAGGGGTGGGGTGGAGTGTGACAGGGAGCGTGGGGAAGACAGAGAGAGTGGATTTTTGGAGCTGACACTGTGTCAGCTCCTTGGCTTGCAAGTTCCGACCCCTTCCCTCACCCCTCTCTCATTCACTGTTAAATGCAAATAGCCTTCAGGCCAGCTAAGCAACTGCTCCGACGGACTCCCCCCGCCCCACCATGCTATTTCTCTCCTCAAGCAAACACTAGCTGTGGACATTCCTTGCCTGCCTCTGCTCGAGCAAACAATTGCTGTGTTTGTTTTTTAGATAAGCAGCTCCTGGAGCCCCGAGTTCACAACAAAACAAAGAGAGTTCTTTAGTTAAAAGGATTATGGGAAGGTTCCGGAGGTCAGTTACAGTGTAGTAAGATTAATCACTGTTTACAGTGGCACTCCAGCGCTGCAGCAGCAGCGCTGTTCTCTTTATTCCTCTCGTCCATGTGGAGTACAACCAGCGCTGCAGCCAGGGAGATACAGCGCTCTACGTGCCTTGCCAGTGTGGACGGGGAGTAAGTTGCAGCGCTGTAAAGCCGCTACCAGCGCTGCAAGTCTCCAGTGTAGCCAAGGCCTAAGACAAGGAATGGTGTCTTTAATGTAGAGCTCTACTCCCCACCTCTGTTATGCTCTCTATCCTTGTTGAGCAGTTATAACCAGTGATTTTGGCATTCTAATGATGCAAATCATCCCACCAAGTTTCAGTAATGCCCATCTACCCAGGCTCCTAGCTTTGGTATATGAACAGTTGGAAAAATTTCCTTTGTTGCACATTTCTCCCGTCAATACTCCATCTTGTGCTGTTAGTTTAACGTCCTCCTGTCTTCTCCAGCTAGTCTCCAGCTGAGAAGATTAGCCTCTTGTTTATGAAATGCTGGCTATCCTGTTCCTACAGCCCCTCTTCCACTGGAATGTGGCCTGAAGCATCACAAAACCAAAGTCTTCATCTTCATACTGGTTGTGCCACCACCTGTGGTTCACATCCAGTATTTTCTGCCTTCTTTCAGTCAGGAGACTGGAAGGATATTTGAAGATATCACTTGGACTTTCCTCTTCTTCATCTGCCTTCTAAAACCCTGAATCTCTCCCGAATCTGCGTAATTCCATATGGGGCCGAGTCATTGGTTACAATGTGTATCACCACCAGTGGAGACTTGCTACGTGTCTTCATAATCTTGCCCAACCTTGCAGTGGTATCTTGTAATTCAATCTACTCTGAGCAGAGTACGACCTGCATTACTCTCAAGCCTGCCCTGGACTGGTTGTAGGGGGATAGACAGACATGAGTCCAGCCAAGTATAGCCCATCTGCTGTTCTTCATGCAGCTTTCTGAACAGGTGATGAAGCTGGTTCCCTGACCTGCCAAAGATGTTTCTGAAGTGTAGGCAGGAGCTCAGTAGGATTGCACCGGAAAGACTCATTGCACCAGTGCTAGCTGCCTGCAGTGCATGGTAATGGAGACACAGTGCTTGTCCTCACTGGCTGCTTCTCCACTCACCACCAATGAGAGCAGCAGCAGAAACTGTACTGTTGAGTGGTATATACAGCATGGGGTCTAACCCTCACAGCTGACAGAGCTGCGCTCCTAGTTTCTGATGTGTCCTGCCTCATGCAAGCAAAGCCCGCTCTTTGTCCACCTTCAGATCCCGCCTCAAAATTCAACTTTGCTGTGAGGCCTAAAAAGACATGACAGTGGTTAGGCTGCTGGTGCCTACCACGCTGACCAATATTGTCTCATTGTTTCTTGGTACTGCCCAACTGCTGTCTCCTGAATTACACTGTAAGCTCTCTGGCAGCAAGGACTGTATTTTTGTTCAGTCTTCTTACAGCACCTAGCACAGTCAGGTCCTGGTCCACGGCTGGGGATCCTAGGTGCTGTTGCAATGCAAGTACTAAATAAATACACGGAAAAGCGAGCACAGTCCCAAGGGAGGTGTGACCACCAAGGCACCATCATCAGAAATGTCATGTTTGGATTGTATTGTATGGTGTCTCAGGCGCGTGGGGCCATACTTCGGTGTATATAAGCCCAATGGGGTAGGCAAAGACAGACAGTTTATTGCAGAATTAGCACCGCTTTTCCTGGCCGAGGAAAACAGTTTTGCTTATTTTCTGCGCAACTTTTATTTTGAGCTCACAGCGAGGCAAAATGCCAGGGAGCGACAGCCTGTTTACCTAAGAGCAGCTAAAAGAGCCATGTAGCAATCAAGGTGTTGAGTGGGTAGGGCTGAAAATAGATCGGCTTGGAAAGGCTTTGATCAAAAGCGATCAGCAGGGGACTGGATGGCTCAGAGCACTGATAATGAGATACGGTGACGTTCGTACTCAGGAGGCAGGCTCCAATCTAGCCTAAGCTAATGAGTAGGCTGGGTGAACTAAACTGGTGATCTCAGTCTGGTTCCTTGTGAGCTGCTGCCCACCGCATGGTTGGAAGGCCCAGGATGAAATGGGCCACGGAGACTGAATTGCCCTCTCTGCCCCTAGTGGTTATAACCATTCAGCCTCCAGGACTGTCGGGGGGTGTTTTTCACTGTGCCCAGTGTCAGAATCTCTCTCTTTTCTAATAGTCAGTAAAGTCGGGCAGGGAATGAGTTATCACCATCTGTGCAGGCTAGAGGAAGAGAGAAGAATGCTGAAACAGGGCAGTATGGACAGGCCACTGGCCCTGCCATCAGCTGAGGTGGTGCCGGAACGTGCAGCTGCCATTATGACTGATATAGACTCCGAACAAGGAGTTACAGGCATAGCCCAAAGCTGACTCGAGGAAGCCTGAAGGACAGATGCAGGTGAGAACCCATAAGACAGAGAGAGTCCTTCAGCTGTGGTAGCCGAGCAGCTAGACTGGGGCTGCAAGAGCAACACCCAAACCCAGATGAAGCCCTCTTTAGAAAAAGGGCTAGCCTGAATCACCAGTCTCCTGAAACCTCACTGCCAACTCTCCACGCTGAGATGATGAGTTTGCTCCCAGGCCCTGGCTCTGCTGTGTAAGGCCAGGGATCGAAAACAGAGGGGTTTCTCTAAAGAGCAATGGTGAGACACCAATATTTCTCTTTGCTGCCTGACGGAGGGCACACCCAGAGCAGATGTTCCAGGCAGCCATGTTGGGAACATCCATTTGTTTATGTGTTCTCCTCGCCTGTTCTGGTCATTTCAAAATGGTCACTTTCCCCCCATTCTAGTGACAGCCTCGTCTGGTCCTGGTTGCAGGTCCCATTGCCATGGCGCAGGTTCCTCCTTTGAGCCACCCATGCTCTATATCAGGGGTTCTCAAATTTAATTGCACTGCAACCCTCTCTGACAACAAAAATTACCACACGACCTCAGGATGCGGGACAGAAGCCTGAGCCCACCCACGCCCCAGCTGAACATAATTTCTTAGTGCAATAATGCTGGGGCTAAAAGGGCTAATCCTGGGATCTATAAACAGAGGAATCTCGAGTAGGAGTAGAGAGGTTAATTTGGCACTGGTGTGACCTCTGCTGGAATCCTGTGTCCAGTTCTGGTGCCCAGTATTCAAGAAAGATGTTGATACGCTGGAGAGGGTTCAGAGAAAGCCATGAGAATGATGAAAGGATTGGAAACCATGCCTTATAGTGATAGACTCAACAAGCTCATCTATTTAGCTTAGCAAATGAAGGTTAAGGGGTGACTTAATCACAGTCTATGGGTACCTCCATGGAGATGAAATATTTGATAATGGGCTCTTCAGTCTAGCAGAGAAAGGTCTATCAAGATCCAATGGGTGAAAGCTAAAGCTAGACAAATTCAGACTGGAAATACAGGGTACATTTTTAACAGTGAGGGTGAATAGTCATTGGAACAATTTACTTAGAGTTCTGGTGGATTCTCCACCAGTGGTAATGTTTAAATCAAGAGTGGGTCTTTTTCTGAAAGCTCTGTTCTAAGGATGATTTTGGGGACAGTTCTCTGGCCTGTGTCATAGAGGGAGCAGACTAGGTGATCACAATGGTCTCTTCTGGCCTTGGAATCTGTGAATCTGTTAATCATAGATAGTGTATAAGTATAGATGGGCTGTGGGTTTGTTCCACATTGTAATTCCTCGGTTCGTTGCCTTTAGGGGTGGGGTTTTCAAAGGTGTCTAGGAGATTTAGATGCCCGGTTCCTATTTGAAATTAATGGGGACTGGGCATCCAGCTCTCTCAGATGACCTTGAAAATCTCAGCCTCGTTCTCCACATCAGTTCTCTCATGCTCATCTAGTCTGACCTTTATATCACAGGCCACAAACACCACCTCATCCCCTCACACTAAACCCAACAATCAAAATTAGACCAAAATATTGCGACCCACAGGAGATTCAATTATTATGTACCACAGTGTCGTTGCAGCCATGTTGGTCCCAGAACACTAGAAAGACAAGGTAGGTGAGGTAGTATCTTGTATGGGACCAACATCTGTTGGTGAGAAAGACAAGTTTTCTCTGAAGAAAGCTCTGTATAGCTCGAAGCTTGTCTCTTTCACCAACAGAAGTTGATCCGATAAAAAGTATTGCCTCACTCATTTTCTCTCTCTGGTATGGGCCACAGGCAGAGAAAAGGAGGGACTGAGGTGCACCAGTGCCTGAGGCCCCCGCCATGGCAAGGAAATTATTAAAAACTACAAACTGCAAAACTACAGAAGTGAGCAGCTCAGAGAAAGCTGCCAGATGTCTGGATTTTCCCACAGCATCTGTGCTTAGATAGAGAAAACTGAATGGAAAATAAAAATAACAAAACTTTGCAGCGTGGTTATTTTTGCCCTGGGATCATGACGCCTTTCCGGTCTCCTGCTCTCAGATAAAACGGAGTGGATCTCCAAATGAACTAATTGTATAAATATTGGCAGCTCCCGGGCTGGCTTTTCATCACCAGCCAAATCTGCGGATGGCAGTGAGTTCATGACATCTCCTCTTATGTGAGCTTAAAGGGGGATGTTGAATACTCCGGCTTACTCCAGCTCTGCAGAGAACAAGATAGCAATAAAATGGTGTGACCTTCCGACTTCATTTGAAGGCCTTTCTTGCATGCTGGAGGATGGGTGTGCTGGCTGGGTGAGTCTGTCCACAGGAAAGTTGCATAAGTATCTTTACTTCTTCCCCTTGGGCTTCTTAGCTAGTGGTGAATGTGCAAATGAATTTCAAACATGGGGGTGGAGGCAAGACTTCCTTTAGCAGATCACACCTGAGCATTTAGTAGTAATTGGCATGCAGCACAAAACACCCTTAGTACAATGCTCTGCCATGAGGAGTGGGACCCAGTGAAATGGAAGTCTAGCTTGGAGGGATGCAGTCCTGTCATATCCATGGGTCCGGTGCTCTGGAACAGGTCAGGGAAGGCCACCTCAGTGTGCCAGATGCCCTTATGGTCTCACTCTTTCACTTGGACTGAATCTCAGAGCCTTCAGTACCCCTGCTTCAAGCTGTGACCTCCCTTCAGTGAGTCCACCTGAGTGGGACACCTGAGGGAGACTTGTACCCCCAAAGGGAGCAAAGCACCCCCACTTTCAGCATTTGCAGTGACTCTCAGCCAGTGTTGTAAAAGCAGTAGGGTTTATTAGCTGTCTGGAACACAGTGTAGAAAGTCCTTGGTTAGCATAGAGAAAAGAAAAATACAGCCTGGTCCATTCTGCTTGCCCAGAGCCTTGGCCATGTGGTGTCCACCCCTGGCTCCTGACTGAGGCCTTTAGGTGTTACTGCAACACCAGTGACTGATAATATTAATTAAGTGTTGGATATTTGGCTTCAAATTATGTATCCGATTACATTTTCCATGAATTTTTTTAAAAAAAAACTTAAAAATGAGAACATATTTAATTTGGGGTAGCAACGCTCTCTCCTATTCTCTCACACCTTGTGTGTGTTGCTACTCTGCCACCTACTGGTCTGGATGTTTCAGACCCAATAGCATACAGTTGGCTGACTAACAAGAAGTCTCTGTGGTGTGAGTAAGGATTATGTCAGAAATGAAGGCACTTCACCCATCTATGCACTGAAGGGCCAGTAAACTAAAGAGGCCCTACAGACCACTAATTATATCTATACCTTCCACAGTCCTGGGAAGAGGTTGAGAGTTGGATAATTCCTTGTCTTGGTCTCACGATAGGAGCCAGCTAGGTGTTTGTCAGTGATACTCGAGAAGGTAATGCATCTAGATGGTTGATCCTGCCTACTGATGAGATCCTGGGAGGCACTCATCAGCTGCCAGGATTGGGTCTAGATCCTTAGACGTGTCCCCATTAATATATATCCATGCAGGAACACCATATGACCAGTGCCCAGCCCATGGGGCTAGGAGAGACTTCAGCAACCTGTGCACTTTTTTGTTTTCTCTCTTAGATTTAGAAACACACAAAGAAATGCCACATTTGTTTGCCTGCATCTCTCTTACTTGGAGACCGTTCATACTTCATGGCACCTAGGTCGGATGGCAAAGCCAAAATACTTGCAGAGCTGTAATGCACAATCTCCAGCTACAAGGGAGAGCTCAAATCTGCAGCATTTTACTCCCAAGATTAATCATCTTTATGTACTGCTGGAAGGCACTCAGACACTACGGTGATGAGTGCAGTATGAGATCTGATATAGCATGAAAGGATTTCTGTAATCAATAATAGGAACAGTGGAGCTGAAGAAAAGAATGCTAGGGCATTTTGTAAGGAGCAGTTTCATGTCTGTGTCCTTCCTGTATAATATTTAAAGAATACATCCTCTTAGTTTTCATCCTTTCCATATTCTCATGTACACATATGATACTATCTCTGTCAGGGCCAAAATGATCAAAAGGTAGGAAAGCTGAGGGCTCCATCTGAATCCCATTGAAACGAATGGGAGCCTTTCCCTTGACTTTAGTACAAGTGGGATCTGGCCCCAAAGGAACCTACACAAAGGTTGGATTTTCAGAAATGCAGCTATGGGCTGCTTTGAAGTTTCAATGAGCTGTCAGCAGGGAACCTTGTCAAGTGGAATTTTCCTAGCTGCACAGCTACTGTAATCCTAGGTGTGTTGTGATGCTGTAAATGTTGCAGATTAAAATACAAGGACAAAACAAGGGGTTAGACTGAGACATGCCCTTGGACAGTGGTTGATGGAGGCCAGTATGATTTAGAACAGAGGTGGGAAAACTATGGCCCTCAGGCCAAATCTGGCCCATTAGGGCTTTGGATTTGGCCCATAGAATTGCCACCCCTGTGGCGCTGCAGTCCCCGTGCTGCTGCTGGAAGTGGCCGGCACCACATCTCTGCAGCCCCTGGGGGAGGAGGGGCAGAGGGCTCTGTGCGCTGCCCTCACCTCCAGGCACCACCGCTGCAGCTCCCATTGGCTGGGAACGGGGAACCGCAGCCAATGGGAGCTTCGGGGAAGGTACCCGCAGGGGAGGGCAGCACGCGGAGCCATCTGTCCCCCATCCCCCAGAGGTCACAAGGACATGGTGCTGGCCGCTTCCAGGATCTGCACAGCATGGCGCAGGGACAGGGAAAGCAGGGATCCAGTCTTAGTTCCACTGCATGCCATTGTCACCCCAAAGCCACTCCAGATAAGCGGTGCTGGCCCGAAGCCCACACCTCGAACACATCCTGCACTCTGAACCCCACTCCCTGCCCTGAGACCCCTGCTGCACCCCACACCCTTCCTGTACCCCAACCCCCTGCCCTGAGCCCCCTCCTGCACCTGCACCCCAATCCCCTGCTGCATCCCTCCTGCACCCCTTCTGTGCCCAACCCCCCTGCCCTGAGCCCTCTTGTACACCTCGCACTCCTCCTCTGCCCCAACCCCTTGCCCTGATCTCCTTCCTGCACACCGCACCCCCTCCCACACTCCGCACTCCCTCCTGCACCCCAACCGCCTGCCCCAGCTCTACATTCATGGCCTTGCATGCAATTTCCCTACTCAGATGTGGGCCTCGGGCCAAAAAGTTTGCCCACTCCAGAGTTAGACTGCAAGTACTTTGAGCCAGGGACTGTGTCTTCACATATGTTTGTACAGCACCTAGCACAGCAAAGCTTAGTTTAACATTTGCCAGTAGTCTAGATTCCCTGATCATATTTATGTCTCTTGGACAAGTGCGCGATCTAAGCCATTGTCAGGGCTGATTCCCTACTCTGGCACTTCGAGTGCAGAAGGTGGGGGCCTGCAAGGATTCTAAAAATTAATACTGGCCACTCCAGGCTTGTGTTAAACTCCCAAGGTTACAGCTTCTCTCTGACCTTGGATGGGTAGATGCCGCCGCCACCCAAGTGCAGAACTCCTTTGAGAGTCCAGGAAGGTGCACTTGGGAATTCTTGTGGGGTACCCTCAAGCCCTTTGTCACACAGAGAGAGAGAGAAAGGGAGAGAGAGAGAGAGAGAGAGACCCGAGGCAAGAGCTGAGACAGGGAAAAAAAAGGGAAATCCACCAGCTAATTAAGTAACATGCACAAACCTCTTAAGACACACAAAAAAACCAAAAAACAAAAAAAGAAAGAAAATACATCTGGGAACTCAGGCTAGATTTTAAAAGAGCACCTAGAAGGATTAAGTACCAAGAATAGCTTCATGAGGTCCAGCTTAAAGGTTACAAGTAAACCAAAAGCACCTGAGGTTAGCACAGAGGAATCCACAAGCCATAACAAAATAAAAGGGATAAACCTAATCGTGTCCTCCTAGACATTTCCTGATCTACTTACATATCTGGGGTTTTAAATGAGTAGTTTCTAGGTATGATACTGATGATTTTTGATACCTGGCCCAAGCTTCTTACAGTATAGCTGCTGCCCTCTCTGCCTCTCCCCAGGAGAACAACCACAGACAGACAAAAGGGGAGTCTGTTTTCTTCTTCAATTTTAAGAAGTTCTAGTCTTCCCATTGGCTCTTTTGGCCAGGTGCTCACTCCTTTCCTTTTACCTATGCATAGCAGTAAGACTTTTTAACCCTTTACAGGTAGAGTAATTAGAGAACAGCTACTAAGAGAGATTTTATAACTGCTGGCTGGCTGTTATATGGGTGTTATATGGCATTTCTGGGTGTCCATAAAAGAGAGCTACCCTCCCTCCCTCCCCCCACTTCATTTATCACAGTACCTTGGACACCTTGAAGTTGTTGTGTTTTGTTCTTTTTTAAATCTAGCAAAAGCCTAACTTCCCAGATGTATTTTCTTCCTTTTTTTTAATTAATAAAATTTATCTTTTTTAAGAAAGGAATTGGATTTTTGTGTCTTAAGAGGTTTGTGCCCCTGTTGTTTAATTAGCTGGTGGCTACAACTGATTTCCGTTTTTTTCCTCTCTCTTTCTCAGCTCTTCCCTGGAGGGGGCGAAAGGGCTTAAGACTGGAGTCTGTGCTGCCCCTCCTCAGAGGCACATACAGAAGTGCCTAGGAGGGCTGCTCTAACTTATGACAACCTCCATAAGGCTGCCTATAGGCTGTGCAGCAGCCCATAATCCCCTGTAGTACTCTTCATTGTGGCTAGGCCCCCTTGCATCCTGCCCTGTGTGCTACAGCTTAGGTCAGCTCTATATTGCTCCTACACCAGTAGACTGCCCCCCCGGCGCTTGTGGCTCCTGTATGGCCCCATCACTTCACCAGCAGTGTACAGGGACCCAAGCACGGGGAAGAGTTCACCCCCTAACTGGCAAATATCCGGGCACAGCATTATCCATTCAAATTCAACCTTAGACTGACAGATGTTAAGGTCAGGAGGGACCATCAAGATTATCTATTCTGATCTCCTGCACATTGCAGGCCACAGAATTTCATCCACCCGCTATTATAATAGACCCCTAACCTCTGGCTGAGTTACTGATGTCCTCAAATCATGGTTTAGAGAGTTCAAGCTACAGAGAATCCACCATTTACACTAGTTTAAACCTGCCAGTGACCTGTGTCCCACACTGCAGAGGAAGGAGAACCCCCATCTGCAGGGTCTCTGCCAATCTGACCTGGAGGAAAATTCCTTCCCAACCCCAGTTATGGTGATCAGTGTGATCCTCTGTACAAATAGGATTGCATCAAAGAAATACTTGACTCTTTCATCAATTTCCCCTCCTCCCTGAAACAACCTGCAAGCTCCCATAATTTTGGCTAATGATCTGGGTCAAAAGGGATAACAATAAGAGACTCTGGAGTGCAGTAGAATTTAAAGTTGGCCCAGGAGGGAATTTTATGAACACTTTTCAGAAAATGTGTTTTCTTTTGTTTTAATTGTGAAAAGTCATCCGTTTCAAAAAGCCAAACCTTTTGATAGCTGAATGGCTGGTGACAAAAGGAGGTGGGGCAGGGGCAGATTTCTTGAAAGTTTAATCAAAGGCTTTTCCTAGTGTCTTTCTTGAATGTAGAAATATGTGGCGGAGAGTTCTTTCTTTCTTTCTTTAAGTCTTGAGAATGGATTTGAAACTGGATTATTGCTTCTCCGATTCCCCTGAGGCTGCAAAGCTGGGCTGGCAATCTGGTGTGAGAGCTTCAGATAAAGTCTGAGTGAGCATCTCAACTGGTGTGTTTCTTATCCAAACCAAACCTGCCTAGCGTCTGAAGATGACTCACTGATTTATATTATAGTTAGCACCAGAGGGTATTCAGCCTGGTGACTGAATGTTCTAATGTCTCTTTCCAGGAAAAAGCCTTTGTGAAACAGAAGTAAAAACAGGTCATTGCCATGGTTTAGGGGAATCGATTCTTTGCCAAAAACGTTACCGCTTCTGTTATGTCTATAGCTCAGGCAAACAGAAGGCCAGATTGTGAAAGGTGAGGAGCAGCCCCCACTCCTGCTATGTGAAGTCAATGGGAGCTGGTGGATCTTGCTCACATGCTCAGGGTCTAACTGAATGCCTCATTTGGGAAGGAGTTTTCCCCCAGGTTAGACTGGCAGAAACCCTGGGGGGTTTCCGCCTTCTTCTGCAGCGTGAGCCATGAGTCATTAGCTGGTTTGAACCAGAGAAAATGGCGGATTCTCTGTAACTCCAAAGGCGCTGGCTCCGTGGGTGCTCTGGGTCTGGAGCACCCACAGGGAAAAATTAGTGGGTGCTCCACCAGCAGCCAAGCTCCCCTTCCGCCCGAGTGCGCCGCATCCGTGCTCCTCAACCTACCTCCCAGTGCTTCCTGCCCAGCAGGCTCGGGGGGTGGCGGGGAGGAGCAGGAATGCGGTGCGCTCAGGGGAGGAGGCGGAGCTGGGGCGGGGATTTGGGGAGGAGTTGCAATAGGAGCAGGGAGGGGGCGGAATTGGGGTGGGGACTTTGGGGAAGGGGTTGGAGTGGGGGCGGGGCAGGGGCAGGTCCTCATGGAAGGGGTGGAGTAGGGGCGGGGCTGGGGCAGAGTGGGAGTTGAGCACCCACGGGAAACAGAAAGTCGGTGCCTATATGTAACTCTGTAACTGTAAGTCTTTAACCCATGATTTGAGGATGTCAATAGCTCAGCCAGAGGTCTTGGGTCTATTACAGGAGCGGGTAGGTGAGGTTCTGTGGCCTGTGAGGTACACGAGCCTTCTCTTTTGGCTGTCTGCACCCAGGTCTGTGCCAGCGTGGACTCCAAAACACAGCCGTCCCAAAGAGATCAAAAAGCTTCACAGATCATTCAAAATGTCCTCAACAAGTTTGCAGGCGAAACAACCCAGGGGAGAGCTCAGATTTCTCCTGAGGTGACCGTACAGAAAAGTGTATGACCCCACCCCTCACCCCCATCACAATTGTCGGAAGTATGCTGGGGAGAGTGGTGAGTGGAAGGGAGAAATAGGTTGCATTTGGAGGGGATTGCATACAAGTTTTGCCATTGCCCGGTGAGGGGGAGAAAGGAGTGCTCTGTTACTGCCATCAGCCCTGTGGTTTTGTCCTAGCTAGGGTGGGTTGGGCTGTGCCTTAAACGAGGCAAACATCTGGGGTTGTGCCAGGGCTGTTTCACTGTAAGCACATCTGCCAGACGCTGGCTCACCAGTCACTCAGCAAGTACATCTTGTTTGTGTTTTTTCTGCAAGTACACTCCCGGCGGGTTATGTCAGAGGTGAGGAATGCGGGCCAACCTCTGTCATGAGATCAGCCTGACATTTTTAGATTGAACACGTACCGTATTTTCTGGAAGAGAGCACACACATTGCGCAGGGGATTTGGAGCCTGAGAGAAAACGAAAGACTCTCCCCCTCCCTGCTTTGTCACCAGACGATGCGGTAAGCTGAATGTGACTGGCCATTAGGCCAACCTCCCCTTTTGCACCCATAACCAATGAGGAAAGAAATGCCACCGAATAGATAAGAATGAAAGAGAAACAATTGACATTTATTAGACCCCACACAGAAAGCTTTGGAAATCTAGTTGGAGGCAACATCATGGATATGTTACAGATTTTCTATAGGGCTCAGTCCTCATTTTATTCACTTAAAACACAGGGCCTGATTCTCAGCTACTTCATCTCTGTGGTTGGGGCAGGTGGACCTTTCCACTCCCTGTATTCTTGGGCTAGCTGGGTGCTGCATTATTAGCTTACTTCCCCTGGTATCAATTAGAGAAGCCTCCAGGCCTCTTCCCTTGCCACAAACCCTGCCCACCCCAGTTGTCCTAAGCTGAACCTCCTCAAGGTTGAGAAGATGCAAACATATGTTCAGAGCACTGAGCATACAGAGCATGCTCATCTACCTTATGGGTCACTGCACCATGCCGACAAGTTGGGAAATACCTACCCTGCAAGGAAAAACCTACAGCACTGACAGCCCAGGTCAACTGATTTAGGCTTGCAGGGCTAGGACTGCGGGGCTAAAATAGTAGTGTAGACATCAGGCTGGAGCCCAGGCTCGGAGACTGTTTCAGGGCCCAGGCTCTAGCCTGAGCAGGAACATTTACGCTGCTATTTTTAGCCCTGCAGCTTGAGCTCCGCAAACCTGGGTCACTTGACCCGGGTTCTGAGACTCAGCACCGGGAGGTTTTCTTTTCATTGTAGATGTCCCCGGAAGAGCCAGGAGGGTTCTTAGTTGAGCTGGTCAGAAAAGCTTTGACAGAACCATTTTCCATTGGGAAATGAAGTTCCATTGACATGGAACGGCTTCCCAAAATTGTGTCAATTTCAATAAAATTTTGTTATAGCGGGAAAAAAATGGGAGAAATGTTCCGGCAATGCTGAAATGCCCCATTTCAAGATTTTTCAGGGTGAAATGTTTTGATTTTTCATTTTGAATTTTTTATTGTGTATGATATTATATATGACAATATACAATTTTTTTAAATGTCAAAATTGATATGATACATTTAGATTGAGCCAGAAAATTTCAAAGTGTTCCACTTTTGTTCTGAATCAGAATCTAAACAAGTTTCATAATCTTTTGTGAAATGGATTTTCCATCCTCTGCTCATTTGTAGTCCTTAGTGCCCTCTGTACACAGCCACTATGTGGGGCAGAGGCACACCCCCAGTGAGAGGGACCTGTTAAAGGCTCCTCCTCTTCTTTTGGGTAAGAAAACAAGAGCCAGGAGAACTGAAGGATGATCTGAGCTGGGCTGAAATGATGGACAAGAAAATGATCTGAATGACATCCTCATCCTGCTTTGCTCCAGTCTGTTTGTTATTCTGCTCATTGTGTCACGGCAACATTTAGGCCCTGATTCTGCATTCAAATTCTTTTTACTAGTGTAAAACTTCAATGGGACTCCTGTCAGGATTCCCTCCCCACTCTGAACTCTAGGGTACAGATGTGGGGACCACATGAAAGACCCCCTAAGCTTATCTCTACCAGCTTAGGTTAAAAACTTCCCCAAGGCACAAATTCTTCCTTGTCCTTGGAATGGAAAGATTTTGGAAAAGGACCACTTGGTGTTCTGTTTCCCCAAAATATCCCCCCAAGCCCTTCCACTCCCTTTCCTGGGGAGGTTTGAGAGCAAACAAGGTGAGCACAGCCCAGCCCCTTGGGTTTTAGGACACTAAAAACCCATCAGGTTCTTAAAAGCAGAACTTTATTATAAAGAAAAAGTAAGAGAAGCACCTCTGTAAAATCAGGATGGAAGGTAATTTTACAGGGTACTCAGATTCAAAACACAGAGGATTCCCCTCTAGGCAAAACTTTAAAGTTACAAAAAAAACCAAAACAAACAAACAAAAAAAAAACCAACCAGGAATAAACCTCCCTCTTAGCAGAGGGGAAATTCACAAGCTAAAACAAAAGATAGTCTAACACATTTCCTTCCTATTACTTACAATTTGTAATCTAAGATGCTTAGTTCAGGTCTGGCTTTAGGAGATGTATTTTCCCTGCCCTGCTTCTTCGCTGTCCTGGAGAGAACACACAAAGAGCGCACAAAACAAAAACCTTCCCTCACAGATTTGAAAGTGTCTTCTTCCCTTATTGGTCCTTTTGGTCAGGTGCCAACCAGGTTATTTGAGTTTCTTAACCCTTTACAGGCAAAGGAGGGATTTTATGCTATCCTCAGCTGTATGTTTATGACAACTCCATACTGGTATCTGCATCCACCCATGCCGATCCAACGGCGGGACTGAGGTCTTACACTGTAAACAGCTCAGAGGAAGGATCTTTCTCCAAGGTGCTCGACATACCTGTGAGAAGTGTGAATAATTAATACTGAGCGTGGAACATGCACGTTTAGTTTGATAAGAAATCAGTGAAAAATGGTGAGCTCGTTAATTTTTGTTACGTTCCTCCTTCAAATTGTCGGAAATAAGCCAACATGATATAGAGACCCTTGATCACTTTGGGGAAGGTAGTCCAGAAAGGCTGAAACTTGTATGCTACTCTTCCCCAGGTGGTAATCTTGATAGCCAAGGTAAAAATAAGCATCTGTAACCATCTTCTGCAATTCATTACAGATCAACATAATTCTCTGAATCACAAATTAACAGGATGGAATGCACATAGATTGTTTTTAACTTTATCCATCTGGGATTGTTAACCCAAACAGTAACAATATTAGCTTTAGCCATAATATTGCAGACTGATCCAAGAACGCTATTCTGCAATATATGTCCGCTCTCTGCTTCTGACCCAAGCAAGCATCAGGGGACACCAGTTTCATTAGGCAGTGCTGAGCAGTTAGATGCACTGTTTCTGCCAGTACATACACTGCAGGTTCTTTATTGCCTAATTGTCCCTTTTTCTGAGATGGCTTACAACAAATTCAAACGCCATGGAAAAAGCAGTGCTTTAGCTGTCAGGGACAGGACTGCCACAGTCTGAGACAAGGCGGGGGAGGGAATATCTTTTATTGGACCAACTTCTGTTGGTGAGCGAGACAAGCTTTCAAGCCACACAGAGCTCTGCCTCAGGTCTGGGAAAGGAACTCCTGGCATCACAGAGAAATGCAAGGTGGAACAGATTGTTTAGTGTATGTAGTTAACACATATGGTCAGGGACCACTCAAGGTAGGACTGAAAAGAACAGAAGGAGGCAGAAAGAAAACGGGTGAAAGCCTTCAAACCCAGGGGCCCGATTCTGCTTTCACTTGCAGCCATGTAAATCAGCAGTGGTTTTAGTGGAATTGGTTGTTGCACTGGTATACAACTGATCTGAGATCAGAATCAGATCCCACATCATTAAGGCAGGAGAGCAGGAGTTACATATATAATAACCATTATATTATGGTCTGTGGGTAAAATTTTCAAAAGCACCTAATCAATTAGGGACTAAGTCCTATTGGCTTTCAATGGGACACGGGCTCCTAATGATTTAGATGGTCTTTGAAAATTTTACCATACATAATATAAATATATACTGTAAGGATTCCTCTTCCCCAACAGTTGGGTTGCTGGTGAGTGTGGTTAGAGGGTTAGAGAAAGGCCAGGAAATTGAAAGGGAGAGAAAACTCTTTCATGTGGTGCTGCCTGTAGCTAGGTGTAGTGGACACAGACACTTCTGGCTTCCTTATTTTACCTAGATTCTTAGATTCCAAGACCAAAAGGGACCACTGTGATCATCTAGTCTGACCTCCTGTATAGCACAGGCCAGAGAACTTCCCCAAAATAATTCCTAGAGCAGATCTTTTAGAAAAAACATTCAATATTGATTTTAAAATTGTCAGTGCCAGGGAATCCATCATGAGAGATCCTTGGTAAATTGTTCCGATGGTAAATTATTCTCACTATAGAAAATTTACACTGTATTTCCAGTCTGAATTTGTCTAGCTTCAACTTCTAGTCATTGGATCGTGTTGTACCTTTGCTGTTACATGAAAGAGCCCATTATTAAAAAGCTGTTCCCCAGAGAGGAACTTGTAGACTGTAATCAAGTCACCTCATAACTTTTCTTTGTTAAGCTAACTAGATTCTGCTCCTTGCATCTGTTAATATGAGGCAGGTTTTCTAATCCTTTAATCATTCTCATAGCTCTTCTTTGAACCCTTTCCATTCTTCTCGAATTGTGGGCACCAGAACTGGATACAGGATTCTAGCAGCAGTGGTCACACCAGTGCCAAATACAGAGGTAAAATAACCTCTCTATTCCAACTTGAGATTCCCCTGTTTATGCATCCCAGGATCATATTAGTTCTTTTGACCACAAGATCTATTAAGAGCTCAAGTTCAGCTGATTATCTACCATGACCCCCCTCTTTTTCAGAGTCACTGATTCCCGGGATAGACTCCCCCATCTTGTTAGTATGGCCTACATACTGAGCTGGCCCCATTACTATAATATCAGAACCATTTTTAAATTTATCATCACAATTCTCTTGTGAGGCAGGGAAGCACTATTATTCTCATTTTAATGATGGGACTGAGACACAGGGAATGTCTGCACAGGGATGTGATTCCCAGCTGGATGAGACATATGCATGCCGGCTCTGATTTTACTCTGCTCTTCAGGCTAAAGACAGGCTGTTACAGAGACATCCCTCTGAGAGCCATTGGACAATATTTCATACATTTCCTCCTCAATTTCTTCCACAGACTCCAAACCATTGTTTTATTCTTTATTGCTGTCTCTGTAGGCTAGGAGATAGATGAACAGGACCATGATTTATGGACTCTGCCTGTGGAACAACTGTTTGATTTCTAATGTAAACAACCTCCACATAATTAGAGATGGGCTCAGGCTATAAAGCTCAATTCCAGATTTCAAATAGCCCAGACTCCAGGGGGTGACTGGAGCCAAGTGTTTGGTTCAGCCTGTTAGAAATATAACATAGGGAGATATACACCTATCTCATAGAACTGGAAGGGACCCTGCCCTCCCTAGGCAGGACCAAGTACTGATTTTGCCCCAGATCCCTAAGTGGCCCCCTCAAGGATTGAGCTCACAATGCTGGGTTTAACAGGCCAGTGCTCAGACCACTGAGCTATCCCTCCCCCAGAAAGATGGGATTCTTTAGCAAAACTGGGATCAGGACCTAGATTTGAATGCTGAACAATCCCGAAGTTACACCGATGGGAAGCATCAGCTAAACAGATGATTTAAAAAAATGTGGACTCAACATGCTAAATGTCACTGGCCTTTTAATACCATCCCATCTCTCAACTATAGCTGCAAGAAGCCATTGGTTTAGAACCTAGAGAGCTGCTGGTCCTTGCGTGACGACCACATCTACACCAGCACGCATAGCTCTGGGAGGACATTGAGTCATAGACTGTGAGTCTTGTGGGCCTGAGCACCACAGGATATACTATCCACAGAAGGCCTGACTGGCAGCGCTCCTAGGGTCCCTAATTGGTCCAGGGACACTATTTAAGCCTGGAAGGGACACCAGGAAGTTGTCTGTGCAACTAGGTGGCTCCTCAACTGTTAGCAATGCCATATCTTTACCCTGCTCTGTTTTGTTCCTGTCCTGCTCAATTCTGGTCTGGCTCCAGATCTGGTTACTGACTTCAGCTCTGATTCCTGACTGCTGGCTCCAGCTCTACCCACTAGGCCTGGCTCCTGATGCCCAGGCTGTTACAATAGCCTTGTCTAAGCCGGGACATTATCTTAACATTTCCCACCTTTGCTACTCCTGCTGCTGGTAAGAGTGTAGAAAAGACCCGAGTGTAGACTTATTCTGAACAGGGTTCCTGACACACTGCTTAAAACATCTTGTCTGTTCTAGTGCTCCCATCAGCAGACACATCTCCACTCTGTGCCTCGCCTTCCCCATCTGTGAAATGGGAGTACTGATACTTGCCTCCTTTAGGCAGCACTTCGAGATTTAGGTCTAGAAAGTGCTATAGAAGGGCTAGGAGCTATGATTCCGTTCTGCAATTTCGAGAGACCTATATTCAAAATAAAAGCATGAGCAAGATTTCCTTGCATCCTAGTGCATGGTGTGGAGAGGAGAGAAAGGAGGGAGCAGGAGAGGAGTGATTGCTGCAACTGCTGGCCTCGAGGAAGGCTTTGCTTACTGGGAAGCTGTGAATGGCACCAAAGCCAGGACCGTAGAGTGAAACAAATTCCAGCTCTGCCTTCCAGCAGGGCCTGATTTAAATTGGATGCTCTAATAATGGAGTGACTGTCATCACATCTAGCCAGGGACCTGCCTAGATGCAAGTGAGCAGGGGCATGACAGGTACAGCCATATATAGTCTATGCAAAGGTTAACAATGTCTTTCTTTCGATTCGAGTATAAATGTGACTCAGAATGTTCCCTTAAAAAGGGCTTAATGGCATCTTAGCCTGGAACATTAAACAAAAAACGTTAAGCAAAAACAAAACAAAAAACCGAAGCGCCCACTAAGTCAACACCTATGCATCTTCTGTTGGTGGAAAAGACAAGCTTTGAAGCTACATAGCGGTTATTGTCAGCTGTAGTATTTTGGACCATTTCTGTAGATTATTTTTTTAAATTAGAGCGAGATTCCGATGTATCTTTATGATCAAATGAAGTGCAACGAGTGTGGAAATCTCATGCTGTCTCTAGAGGTCCTCTTTTCCTATAGCAAAACTCCCATGCAGTAGACTCCTGGGCACTTTTGCTAACTGAGGCCTGGTCTACACTACACGTTTAAACTGAATTTAGTAGCGTTAAACCGATTTAACCCTGCACCCGTCCACACAACGAGGCCCTTTATATCGATATAAAGACTCTTTAAACTGGTTTCTGTACTCCTCCCCGACGAGAGGAGAAGCACTGAAATCGGTATTGCCATGTTGGATTAGGGTTAGTGTGGCCACAAATTGACGGTATTGGCCTCCGGGTGGTAACCCACAGTGCACCACTGGGACCGCTCTGGAAAGCAGTCTGAACTCGGATGCACTGGCCAGGTAGACAGGAAAAGCTCCGCGAACCTTTGAATTTCATTTCGTGTTTGGCCAGCTTGGAGATCTCACCCGCACAGGTGACCATGCAGAGCTCATCAGCACAGGTAGCAATGCAGTCTCCTGAGAATTGAAAAAGAGCTCCAGCATGGACCGCACGGGAGGTATTGGATCTGATCGCTATATGGGGAGAGGATTCCGTGCTAACAGAACTCCGTTCCAAAAGATGAAATGAAAAAACATTTGAAAAAATTTCCAAGGCCATGATGGAGAAAGGCTGCACCATGGACTCAGTGCAGTGCTGTGTGAAAGTTAAGGAGCTCAGACAAGCCTACCAGAAAACCAAAGAAGCAAACGGAAGGTCCGGGGCAGGGTGGAAAACATGCCGCTTCTACGCTGAGCTGCATGCAATTCTAGGGGGGTCACTAGTTCCCCACCCCTGTCCCTGGATTCCGAGGTGGGGGTGGTAATCTCAGCCATGGCTGAGGATTCTGCGGAAGGGGAAGATGAGAAGGAGGAAGAGGAGGACGAGCTTGCAGAGATCACACAGCACTACGTTCTCCCCAACAGCCAGGAGCTTTTTCTCACCCAGACAGAATTACCCTCCCAGCCCTCCCAAGCCACTAGTCCAGACAATGAAGCCATGGAAGTGACCTCTGGTGAGTGTACCTTTGTATATATAAAACATGGTTTAAAAGCAAGCGTTTTTTAATGATTAATTTGCCCTGAGGACTTGGGATGCATTCGCGGCCAGTACAGTTATTGGAAAAGTCTGTTAACATGTCTGAGGATGGAGTGGAAATCCTCCAGAGACATCTCCATGAAGCTCTCCTGGAGGTACTCCAAAAGCCTTTGCAGAAGGTTTCTGTGCAGGGCAGCTTTATTCTGTCCTCCATGGTAGGACACTTGACCACGCCATGCATGTAGCAAGTAATCTGGTATCATTGCATGACAAAGCCTAACTGCGTATGGTCCCTGTGATTGCTGGCATTCAAGCAATATCCATTCTTTATCTTGCTGTGTTATCCTCAGGAGATTGATATGGTTCATGGTAACCCGGCTGAAATTCAGGAATTTAATTAAGGGGACAGAGATGGCCATTCCTACTGGGCTGATTGCCTGCGGCTTAAAAGAAATCCTTCCTTGCAGATAGCCAAGCAGGGGAGTGGGGGGATGGCGCTGAGCTTTTTCGTGTTTGGCTAGCAGGGATCTTCCCTGCTACCAGCCACGTTGTGGGGGGGAAGGGGGGTGTTTAGCAGTGATCTTCCATGTTACCTGCCATGCGGTGGGGGGAGGGGTAAAGCAATCATCCCAGAGAATTGGATGGGGGGGTGGTTTCTGCTTCTGCATGTTAACAGGAAAGAAGCAGCACTGAACGGGATTTGCTTGGTATTTGGGAAAGAAGGGCACTGTGTATATGAAGGCTGCAGAAGCTGAAAGACAATGGCTTACTATGGACACATGCAAGCTGAATTCTGCTGCCCGGACCTGCGTCTATGAGATCTCTAACACCAGAGCTGCAGGCACTCAATATTAAGATGCAAAATGCAACCTTGTAGTGAAATCACATGTGCTATGTAAGGTGAATAGTGTTGTTCACCGTGAAAGAGTATAAGCATTGTTCTGTAAAATGTATCTTTTTAAATACTTCTCTCCCTTTTTTCCCTCCCTCATGCAGCTGCAAATTTTTCAAGCCTCCCTACTCCATCCCTAAGGCTATCTCAGATAAGGCGGCGGAAAAAAAAGACGCGAGACAAAATGTTCTCGGAAATCATGGAAGTGACCTGCAATGAAGATGCCAGTGAACATGAGGACAGGAGGGACCAATGTGTGGAGAGGAGAGATGCTCGAGATGAGAGGTGGTGGCAGGAAGATCAGAAGTGTAGGCAGGAAGATCAGCGGTGGCGGGATGCAATGCTGGGGCTGCTGCGTGATCAAACTGACATCCTCTGACGTCTGGTGGAGCTTCAGGAACAGCAGCAGGGTCACAGAGTGCTGCTGCAGCCCCTGTGTAACCACCTTCACCCCTCACCATGTTCCATATTTTCCTCACCCAGACGTGTAAGAACGCGTGGGGGAAGGCTTCGTGCACCCGACCACTCCACCCCCGTGGACAGCCCAACCAAAAGGCTGTCATTACTTTGAAATTTTTTTAGTGGCCTTTTCCTTCCCTCCTATCCTCCTCCCAAACCACACCTGGGCTACCTTGTCAGTTCTCTCCCTCTTTTTATAATGACTTAATAAAGAATACATGATTTTTAAACGATAGTGACTTTATTTCCTTAAGCAAGCTGTAATCGAAGGGGGAGGGTGGGTTGCTTACAGGGAATGAGTCAATCAAGGGGGGGGTTCATCAAGGGGAAACAAACACAGCAGTCACACCGTACTCTGGCCCGTGATGAAACTCGTTTTCAAAGCTTCTCTGATGCGCACCACTTCCTGGTGTGTTCTTCTAATCACCCTGGTGTCTGGCTGCATGTAATCAGCAACCAGGTGATTTGCCTCAGCATCCCACCCTGCCGTAAAGGTCTCCCCCTTACTCTCACAGAGATTGTGGAGCACACAGCAAGCAGCAATAATAAAGGGGACATTGGTTTGGCTGAGGTCTGAGTGAGTCAGTAATGTGCACCAGGGTGCCTTTAAACGGTCAAATGCACATTCTACCACCATTCTGCACTTGCTCAGCCTGTAGTTGAACAACTCCTGACTACTGTCCAGGCTGCCTGTGTATGGCTTCGTGAGCCATGGCATCAAGGGGTAGGCTGGGTACCCCAGGATAACTACAGACATTTCAACATCCCCAACTGTTATTTTCTGGTCCGGGAAGTAAGTCCCTTGCTGCAGCCGTTTAAACAGAGTAGTGTTCCTGAAGACGCGAGCGTCATGAACCCTTCCTGGCCATCCCACATGGATGTTGGTGAAACGTCCCTTGTGATCCACCAGTGCTTGCAGCACCATTGAAAAGTACCCCTTGTGGTTTACATACTGGGTGCCCTGGTGCTCCAGTGCCAAGATAGGGATATAGGTTCCATCTATCGCCCCCCCACAGTTAGGGAATCCCATTGCAGCAAAGCCATCCAGTATGACCTGCACATTTCCCAGAGTCACAACCTTTCGTAGCAGCAGCTTAATGATTGCTTTGGCTACTTGCATCACAACAGCCCCCACAGTAGATTTTTCCACTCCAAATTGATTCTCGACTGACGGGTAGCTGTCTGGCATTGCAAGCTTCCAGAGGGCTATTGCCCCTCGCTTCTCAACTGTGAGGGCTGCTCTCATCTTGCTATTCTGGCATTTCAGGGCAGGGGAAAGCAAGTCACAAAGTTCCATGAAAGTGCCCTTACGCATACGAAAGTTTCACAGCCACTGCAAATCATCCCAAACCTGCAAAACTATGCGGTCCCACCAGTCTGTGCTTGTTTCCCAGGCCCAAAATTGGCGTTCGATGTCTAGAACCTGCCCCATTACCAGCAGGATCTCCAAAGCACAGGGGCCCACGGTTTGAGAGATTTCTGTGTCCATGTCCTCATCACTCTCGTCACTGCGCTGCCGTAGCCGCCGCCTCCTCCTCGCCTGGCTTTGCAGGTCCTGGTTCAGCATAGACTGCACGAGAATGCGCGAGGTGCTTACAACGTCCACGATTGCGGTCTTGATCTGAGCAGGGTCCATGCTTGCTGTGCTTTGGTGTTTGCACAGTTCACCCAGGAAAAAAGGCGCGAAATGGTTGTCTGCTGCTTTCATGGAGGGAAGGGTGAGGCTGTACCCAGAACCATCCCGACAATGTTTTTTGCCTCATCAGGCACTGGGATCTCAGCCCAGAATTCCAAGGGCGGGGGAGACTGCGGGAACTATGGGATAGCTACGGGATAGCTACCCACAGTGCAACGCTCCAGAAATCGACATTAGCCTCGGTACATGGATGCACACCGCCGAATTAATGTGCTTAGTGTGGCCGCGTGCACGCGACTTTATACAATCTGTTTTACAAAACCGGTTTATGTAAAATTGGAATAATCCCATAGTGTAGACATACCCTGATTAAGTAATGAGTGCAAATGCAGTACAGCCAACACCCAGAGTTCAAATATCATGGGACGAGTTGGTTTAAATATCATAGAATCATAGAATGATAGGACTGGAAGGGACCTTGAGAGGTCGTCTAATCCAGTCCCCTGCACTCAAGACTGGACTAAGTATTATCTAGACCATCCCTGACAGGTGTTTGTCCAACCTGCTCTTAAAAATCCTCAATGATGGAGATTCTACAACCTCCCTGAGCAATTTATTCCAGTGCTTAATCACCCTGACAGTTAGGAAGCTTTTTCTAATGTCCAACCTAAACCACCCTTGCTGCAATTTAAGCCCATTGCTTCTTGTCCTATCCTTGGAGGCTAAGACCAACAATTTTTCTCCCTCCTCCTTGTAACAACCTTTTATGTTCTTGAAAACTGCTATCACGTCTCCTCTCAGTCTTCTCTTTTCCAGACTAAACAAATCCTATTTTTTTCAATCTTCCCTCATAGGTCTTCTTTTCCAGACCTTTAGAAACCGTGACCATGGGTTTGTTCATTTTAAATAACATTCTTTCGGGGTTGTGTCTTTGGTTTTGAACCTTTACGGTCACACCTTCAACTATTCCCTGTAAGCAGCAGGACTAGAATCTTCCTTTGCTTTTTAATGAAAGCTGAGATTTTTACCGAATCATGTGACTCAAAGAGCTGGAACTTGAAGAAAAATACCAAATATTGTGAGACTCATGATAAAATAGCAAAAACCGGCAATGCTGCGAACATTAACTAGTTAATCTTTACAACGTCTCTGTGAGATGGATAGGCAGGCCACATACCCTGCATGACACAGATGGGGAAACTTCAGCACAGAGTGCAGGATCCTTGCTAGTTGTAATTCAATTAATTAATTCAGTGATGTTCTGCTAATTTACATCAACTGAGGGAATTGAGAGATTAAGTAGAATACTAGGAACCATAGAGCTTGGATTAGAATTCAGAAGTATAACTGGGCAAATAATGAATTTTTCAGTTCGTCGGCTATTTGAAAAAGTTGAAGAAAAAAACTGTTCCAGGTGAAATGAAATGTCTTGTTTCAATTTTGATCATATTTTAAATGTTTGGGGATTTTAAAAATAAACTTAAAGGAAATATTTGAATCAAAAACTCATTTGAAAGCAAAAGATCGACATGTTGCATTTTGAAAATATTGAAGAGAAACATTTCAATTTTTTTTCAGATTTTTTTTCAAAATGAAGAATTCAGCAAAATTGACGCTGATTTATGGAATGTTTCGGTGTCGTTGAATCTGCATTTTTTTGCCAAATGCTGACAAATTTTGCCCAACTCTATTCAGGAGTTCCTAGTCCTGGTCTAGTGCTTTGTCCGCTAAACAAGATTGTGTCTCATTTAGGACGTAACAGGCTCATCTCTCCTCAGAAGAGACACTGCAGGGGAATAACAAGGCTGAGGTCAAGGGTGGCCTGGATCAGGCTTGGTGCCTGGTTGTAGGCAGAACTATCAATCTTCTGCTCATGAAGACAGGTACTGGGTGAAAGCCCCAAACTCAGTGACAGGCTTAAAAAAAAAGAATAAGAACAACAAATAGGAATTTGAAAAAAATCAAGCAGTGGGCAATTCTGTTTTCCTTGTTATCCCTTCACCAGTTGTAATGATTATTTCTGATTTGTATTGCACTCATGCTTAGAGACACCATTCAGGATCAGGGCCCCGCTGTGCTAGGTGCTGTACATACACAGAGCAAAAGATTGTCACTTCCTCAGGATAGTGACTATCTATCTGGCTTTAGCCAGCTGCTGCTCATCCAGGACTGGTTCCAGCTAGTATGGAGAGATCTGGGAGATGGTGCTATTTGACAGACGCGAGCTGGGGGTGGATGTCAGCTGCATACCGTTGACCCTGCAGCCTGTGTTCCCTATTGGTGCCATGCAGATGTTGAGTAACATGCAGGAGAGAACTCAGCTCTGCAAGGCTGTGCAAGTACCGGCTCCGGAAATGGAAGAACAGTCCATAGCATCCCTCTGTGTTCAGTCCGAGAAGAGTACCTGAAATGGCTCAGGCTATCTCCATTACTCAGGCACCTCCTGGAATGTGTATCTTCTGCCACTGTATGAATGTCCTACATTTATAGACACCGACTCTGGGGGTACTCCAGGGCTTGAGTACCCATGGAAAAAATAGTGGGTGCCCAGCATCCTCCAGTCACATCTGTGTGCGGGAGCCGCTGATCAGCTGTTTAGTGGCTGGCAGAAAGCGCTCGGGGGAGTGGGCAAAGCAGGGGTGGAAAGAGGCAGAGTGAGGACAGGGCCTCAGGGGAGGGAGTGGAGCAGGGGCTGGAAGAGGTGGAGCAAGGGCAGGCCCTCAGGGAAAAGGAGCAGAGTGGGGAGCAGGGCTTTAAGGTGGAGTGGAGGTGGAGCACCCACCGGGAAAAATAAAGGTCAGTGTCTGTGCCAACTTTCACGCCATCCACCCAGAACCTGATTCGAATGACAGTCTTAAATAACAACAGTGATGGCAGAATTTGCCTCTGCAACCCCCCTCAATGGATCTCAGCTCCTTTGTTGTCCCCGGCATTCAGACACAACAGGGCAGCTGTGATCCTTCAAATGCATCATGGAGGAGGATTTCATCCTGATTGGAAAGCATATAGAGACACATTGCCATTTAGGAGTCCTGAAGTCCCTCTAGTCCTAGTGCCCAGCACAACTGGCCCTGTGCTCACTGTGAGAGGTAGAGGTGCTGTTTGGTGTCCGCTGGCCTGCTCCGTCCTCCTAGGCACAAGCAAGAGTGACTTCAGGGAAAGTATTGACTTTCTTTGCCGAGTGCTGAAGAAGAGAGCCAGATTGTCAGACAAGGAAACTGTGGCTATCTCTGGTCACAGAACAAGCAGAGCAAATGCTGCCTGGCATCCGCTTTCCCTGCATAATCTTCCCAGTTCACAGCAATGCTGCCAGGCTGGTCTTTTGTGTGAGCAACGTGGATGACCCCATGGGGCCCTATGCAGGCTCATAGCTCGCATCTCACTCCCTTCTAGCGCTTGGAGCTACAGCAGGTTGAAGACATCCCCTCTAGGAGGGGAAGGAAGGTTGTCTCTGTATCAGCTGGCCCCTGGACATCTCTGCTGAAGCACTCATGGGTAGCAACCTGTCTGCTAGGAGGCCACCAAAGAGCCAGCAGCTATTAGCAGCTTTCAATCACTAACAACCTGGGCCAGATTCATCACCCCAGCCTGGCGATGCTGTTTCCCATTGCCAGTCCTCGAACCCGACCTGTCTGCTGTGAAGGATGTATGCCAGCTGCCCAGGCTCTCCTTCTTGACTAGCAGTTCAAGACTGGGAGATGGCAGGGAGTCAGAAGTCAGTGTAGGGAAATAGATAACTGACAGGACAGAAGGAGTGAAGTGGAGAAGCCTGAAGGTGCAACAGAGAGGAACAATTGTATTTGGCACATTTATAGGGCCTGGCACCTGAGAATTCCAAAGCACTTTACAAATGTGGGTCTTACTGGGCAGAACAGCAAGGTAGGGCTGACTGCAGTGTGCGTAAATCCTCTCTCTCTCGAATGCCCTTGGGCAGCATTCTGATGCCGTGCACACGAGGAGGGGCACTTTATATCGTCTAGCTTAAAAAGTTTGTCTTAACTAAAGTATTACAATTAAAACTCAGCCCTGAATAATTGAAAAGTTCCTGAGCCCAGAGCCATGAATACAGGAATGTACGTTTTAAATTATTTTTAATATGCTCTGCAAGGCATCCATAAAAGACCCCTTGCCAATATGCATTTGAATTCCTTGCATTAGACTTTGCAGAATTTAAATTCATTACACTGTGAGGGATTGGAACCCCCCCAGCATTTCAATTAGATGCAGCGCTCATATGGTCCAAAAAAAAGAGGGGAGGGGAGAGACTGAATGGGGGATTGGCAACAGGACAGAGCAGCTATCATCTGTAAGTCACTGGTTTCAATCCAGGCCAGGCCCTTAGTGATCTGCCTGTGTTGCAATGAGTTGTTAGCTTCAGCCCAGTGTCTCGGGAACAGGTGTCAGATCACGGATGCTGACAGTTATTCATGTTTGTAAAGCTCTTGGAGATCCTTATTTATACGTGCAATAGGCACCTTTCTTGGCAGCTAGGCCTATATCAGTATTAATTGGCACTCTTGACTATGTAAGCATTAGCTGACTCCCTTGCTGGCAGATAAATCAGAGATGCCAAGGATGGAATGGGCTATGGAGACCAAGCCATGAGACCTCTGCTAATCTGTCCCACAACCTATCTTTTTAAGGGCCTCCTCTCCCTGAATAGCTCCAGGAGTGGGTTCTATATATGATATGATTGATATGACTGTAGTGTCTAGTAGTCATGGGACAGGGCTCCATTGTACTAGGTGCTGTACAAACAGAGCAAAAAGTCCCCACCCTAAACAGTTTACAATCTAAGACAAGAGACAACAGGTGGATAACAGACAGACCACTGGGGCAACACAAAGAACCAATAAGACACTATTATAACATTATATAAATACAAACTTCATTATATAAATACAAACTATTATAACATTATATAAATACAAACTTCATTATATAAATACAAACTATTATAACATTATATAAGTACTAGCTTTAGTGTCTCAATGCGTGGATGAGATGATGGTGTAGAGAGGAGGGTTTTACGTTCATTAGGAACTGGGGAAACTTTTGAGATGGGGGGAGCCTATACAGGAGAGATGGGCTTCACCTAAACCAAAGTGGAACCAGACTGCTGGCACTTAACATTAAAAAGATTGTAGAGCAGTTTTTAAACTAGGAGATGAGGGAAAGCAACTGCTGCAGAGGAGCACGTGGATCGGACAGACACTTCTCTTAGAGGAGAGTCTATTGATAGAGATTCTCTTGGTTATAGTCCGGAGCAAAGGATGGAAGAGGATAATGTAAGGGCCAGATCAGACAAGAAAATTCACATAAAGAATCGGACACATCAGAAAAGGGCAGACAAATAAACAGGGACAAGTTTTTAAAGTGCTTGTACACAAATGCTAGAAGTCTAAATAATAAGATGGGTGAACTAGAGTGCCTTGTGATAAAGGAGGATATTGAGATAATAGGCATCACAGAAACCTGGTGGACTGAGAGCAATCAATGGGACACAATCATTCCAGGGTACAAAATATATCGGAAAGACAGAACAGGTCGTGTGGGGGGAGGAGAGGCACTATATGTGAAAGAAAATGTAGATTCAAATGAAGTAAAAATCTTAAGAGAATCCACATGTTCCATAGAATCTCTATGGATAGAAATGTCATGCTCTAATAAAAATATAACATTAGGGATCTATTATCGACCACCTGACCAGGACAGTAATAGTGATGATGAAATGCTAAGGGAAATTAGAGAGGCTATCAAAATTAAGAACCCAATAATAGTGGGGAATTTCAATTATCCTCATATTGACTGGGAACATTTCACTTCAGGATGAAATGCAGAGATAACATTTCTTGATACTTTAAATGAATGCTTCATGGAGCAGCTGGTACGGGAACCCACAAGGGGAGAGGCAACTCTAGATTTAATCCTGAGTGGAGCGCAGGATCTGGTCCAAGAGGTAACTATAGCAGGACCGCTTGCAAATAGTGACCATAATATAATAAGATTTAACATCCCTGTGGTGGGAAGAACATCTCAACAGCCCAACACTGTGGCATTTAATTTCAAAAGGGGGAACTATACAAAAATGAGGAGGTTATTTAAACAAAAGTTAAAAGGTACAGTGACTAAAGTGAAATCCCTGCAAGCTGCATGGGTGCTTTTTAAAGACACCATAATAGAGGCCCAATTTCAATGTATACCCCAAATTAAGAAACACAGTAAAAGAACTAAAAAAGAGCCACCGTGGCTTAATAACCATGTAAAAGAAGCAATGAGAGATAAAAAGACTTCCTTTAAAAAGTGGAAGTCAAATCCTAGTGAGGCAAATAGAAAGGAGCATAAACACTGCCAAATTAAGTGCAAGAGTTTAATAAGAAAAGCCAAAGACGAGTTTGAAGAATGGCTAGCCAAAAACTCCAAAGGTACAAAATGTTTTATAAGCACACCAGAAGCAGGAAGCCTGCTAAACAACCAGTGGGGCCCCTTGACAATCGAAATACAAAAGGTACGCTTAAAGACGATGAAGTCATTGCAGAGGAACTAAATGGATTCTTTGCTTCAGTCTTCACGGCTGAGGATGTTAGGGAGATTCCCAAACCTGAGTGGTCCTTTGTAGGTGACAAATCTGAGGAACTGTCACAGATTGAAGTGTCACTAGAGGAGGTTTTGGAATTAATTGATAAACTCAACATTAACAAATCACCGGAACCGGATGGCATTCACCCAAGAGTTCTGAAAGAACTCAAATGTGAAGTTGCAGAACTATTAACGAAGGTTTGTAACCTGTCCTTTAAATCGGCTTCGGTACCCAATGACTGGAAGTTAGCTAATGTAACGCCAATATTTAAAAAGGGCTCTAGAGGTGATCCCGGCAAGTACAGACCAGTAAGTCTAACGTAGGAACCAGGCAAATTAGTCTAAACAATAGTTAAGAATAAAATTGTCAGACACATAGGAAAACATAAACTGTTGAGCAACAGTCAACATGGTTTCTGTAAAGGGAAATCGTGTTTTACTAATCTATTAGAGTTCTTTGAAGGGGTCAACAAACATGTGGACAAGGGGAATCCAGTGGACACAGTGTACTTAGATTTCCAGAAAGCCTTTGACAAGGTCCCTCACCGAAGGCTCTTATGTAAATTAAGGTGTCATGGGATAAAAGGGCAGGTCCTTTCATGGATTGAGAACTGGCTAAAAGACAGGGAACAAAGTTTAGGAATTAATGGTAAATTCTCAGAATGGAGAGGGTTAATTAGTGGTGTTCCCCAAGGTTCAGTCCTAGGACCAATCCTTTTCTATTTATTCATAAATGATCTGGAGAAAGGGGTAAACAGCGAGGTGGCAAAGTTTGCAGACGATACTAAACTACTCAAGATAGTTAAGACCAAAGCAGATTGTGAAGAACTTCAAAAAGATCTCACAAAACGAAGTGATTGGGCAAAAAAATGGCAAATGAAATTTAATGTGGATAAATGTAAAGTTATGCACATTGGAAAAAATAACCCCAACTATACATACAGTATGATGGGGGCTAATTTAGCTACAACGAGTCAGGAAAAAGATCTTGGAGTCATCGTGGATAGTTCTCTGAAGATGTCCATTCAGTGTGCAGAGGCGGTCAAAAAAGCAAACAGGATGTTAGGAATCATTAAAAAGGGGATAGAGAATAAGACTGAGAATATATTATTGCCCTTATATAAATCCATGGTACGTCCACATCTTGAATACTGTGTACAGATGTGGTCTCCTCACCTCAAAAAAGATATTCTAGCACTAGAAAAGGTTCAGAAAAGGGCAACTAAAATGATTAGGGGTTTGGAGAGAGTCCCATAAGAAGGAAGATTAAAGAGGCTAGGTCTCTTCAGCTTGGAAAAGAGGAGACTAAGGGGGGATATGATAGAGGTATATAGAATCATGAGTGATGTTGAGAAAGTGGATAAGGAAAAGTTATTTACTTATTCCCATAATACAAGAACTAGGGGTCACCAAATGAAATTAATGGGCAGCAGGTTTAAAACAAATAAAAGGAAGTTCTTCTTCACACAGTGCACAGTCAACTTGTGGAACTCCTTGCCTGAGGAGATTGTAAAGGTTAGGACTATAACAGTGTTTAAAAGAGAACTGGATAAATTCATGGTGGTGAAGTCCATAAATGGCTATTAGTCAGGATGGGTAAAGAATAGTGTCCCTAGCCTCTGTTCGTCAGAGGATGGAGATGGATGGCAGGAGAGAGATCACTTGATCATTGCCTATTAGGTTCACTCCCTCTGGAGCACTTGGCATTGGCCACTGTCGGTAGACAGATACTGGGCTAGATGGACCTTTGGTCTGACCCGGTACGGCCATTCTTATGTTCTTATATTCTTAAACTCAGTGCAGCATGATCTTCCTGAGTCTGCAGACAGACAGCATGAGTGCCTCTATCATTATTCACAGGCATCAGTAGGGGGGAAATGGCATGATTCTTGACAATTTTACTGATGCCTATAGAACTCTGAATACCAAACCAAAGTGATGTTCAGTTCACACTGCCATTGCTTGCTAAATCTCTGAGCAGCAGCAGAGGCACTAGTGCTGCCAATCTGCAGACTGGGGATGGTGAAACTGCACTGTTTAAACTTGTTTGACATTCAGAAATTTAATTTTGCAAACTTAAAGGCTAGAAAAGAAATTTAAAACCAGAAATTGGAGCTAAAACCCTGCATACATTGGTGGTTTATGATCATATAACTGGTGATGAGCGAACCTGACAGTGATTCAGTTCGGGAAAGCATCCAAAAGGCTGGACCCTTCTCGAAAGTTCATTTGAATTTCTGCCCTGTAGACACCGGTCTGGCAGAAATCACAAGAAAACAAGATTTCTTATAGTTTTTCCAGCAACTCCTCTTTTCAACCAGGGGGCCAGGAACTGGTGTTTTGGTATTTCTGCCCGAAAGGAGGGAATTCAGAAGCATGTCAATCTTTTCTAGTATGGTGAGTCAGTTCTTATTTTATCCAAGCTGTTTCATTCTCCATTCTTCATCGTAGCCACATTCCAAGCATGCGACTACACTTTTGGGAGTCCCTCCCATCCCATCAGCCTCCCCAGCCTCCTGGCCCAGCAAGATAAAGATCCAGACCATCCCCGAGCCTTAGCTCTCCGATTCACTTCCCTGCTGGTCACATCCAGATGGATTCATGCTCCCAAGTGACAAAATACTCCTGACCTCCCCCATGACAGTGGGGCCATCCGACCGCTGCCAAACCCTCTTCCCCCACACTTTGCTAGCGTCTGCTTCAGACGCCCACATGCCTGGCTTGTCTCAGAGCCCTATAGATCCTCAGGCCGGAGCCAAGGCAGCTGACACCGACTGACCCCAGTTTAACACAGGGCAAGATGCAGGGGAGACAGATGTAACCTTTCCATTAGTGTGATGAGAGCATTAAAGGGGCAGCTACTGTCTGTCACCATTTGTGCAGTATTCTAGACAATGTGGTCTGTGAACCTAGCACGGCTGTCGTTTCCAGCTCCCTTGTGTCCTGAGTTGGGGGATGGGAGTGTTTGTGTGTTTTCAATGCATCTAATACTAGGCCAGGAAAAGGCAGGCTCTTACAACAACAACAAAAAAGATGATTCTCTCTTCAGGGAAGAAAGCGCAAGGGGCAGCGAAAGCTCAAAAGAATGTCTAATCCATTTCAACGGTTATGGGCCTTTCTGGGTTTGCAAGTGCCCCTCCTGTGAGGCACCCCAGTGCGGAGACGTTGGCGCAGGCTGTGCAGTCCAGAAAAACAGGAATGTTGAAAATTGAAGAGGCCCTGTCCCTGGGGAGGAGGGGTCGAGGGAAGGAAAGAACTGTAATGTCTGCGAAGAAGAAAAATACATGGAAAGGGAAGGAGACAGCCTGCCATCTAGTGGGATTTGCAGGCTGCTTCATGGCAGCAGTTATATAACCTGAAAATGGGAGGCGGGGGCGGACAAAAAAACACCCCAAACTGTTTTTAATGCAAATCCAGTCCGAGCATTGAAACACCAAGGAATGTGCCTGCATGCTGGGGAATCTCAGGTTATTTCCCCATGTCGTTTTCTCTACCCGATGAACTGCACAACCCAGCAATATTAGTGGCTGCACGGCCTCTCTCCCAAGAGGAACAGGGCTATTGGGTACATCTGCTAGAGAAATGCAACGCGACATCGGAGCATAAATGCATTAAATGAAATACGCTGATCTGAAAAAGTTGAATCAAACGGCTATGAGTTCTCTTGCTTTGTGCCTTCCAGCCTATCTTCCCCTCTCCTCCCACCTGATTCTTTCTACCCATCTAAAGTCCCACTGGCTTTTTCCTGCTTTTTATTACATTTTCCCCTATTTTTTAAATTTAGGAATCATTAACAGGGGTTACAAATCCTTGCCATGCAACCATCAGAACCAAAACAAGAATCATTACAACAGTGAGCTTTTGTTGAAAGAGACGTTTTCCGGGACTGTAGTTATCAGATCTCTCTCTTTAACAGGATGTTTACCATAGAACAGAGCCAGCATCTTTACAACATCTATGACATGTGGTTTCTAGTGATTTGATTGGATTGAGCTAAATCGTTGATTACACGCATTGAACAGACCAGGCACGTCTATCAAATGGTAATTGTCACAAAAAATGGGCAGGTGTGTTTTTGTTTTTGGCAGGTGAATGTACTTTGTCGGAGTATTGAATAAAAGGTAACCAAATAGCTAAGTATCTATTTGTTCTCGGTCTGTTTTGCTGGGTATGTAATTGGTGTGTTAATTTTTCCATAATGTCACCCTGACATTTTTTGAACCATTCCTCGCTAGCTGGACTTTATTCCTTTATTAAACAATTCCTTCTCCTTTCCTTTCTTTGAAAAGCAGCTTCTCCTTCCTCACCATTCCTGTCCTGTATCTCATTTGCCCCACACTGTGTTACCTCCGCCCTTTTCTGTCTCCCAGGTTGCTTGCTTCCCACCTCCCCTTCTTCTCTCTGCTTGTCGCAGCATCATCTCTGTCCCCCTTGCTCTTACCTGCACTTCCTTAAATGTCCCTGCTCCCTTCTCCTAGTGGGCAGAGCACTGACTGAGACAAAGACAACCTGGGTTCTATTCCTGGCTTAGCCACTGGCTTGCTGGGTGACCTTGAGTAAGTCACGTCATCAAGCTCTGCCTCAGTTCCCCCCGTGTAAAATGTCAATAATGTAAAGTGCTTTGAGGTCTACTGATAAAAATGTACCAGCTGGGTGTTATTGAGCCATATGCCAGCTCCCTCCCTACCCCAAACCTGAGTCTGTCTCCTTGTTCCCTCTTCTGGAGGTTTCTCCCCACAGCCTAGAGCCTCTTCTTCCCTCACTTGGTTCTCCTTTAGAGGAGAAGGGGGAATGCATTTGGGAAGGTAGAAGGGGCATAATCCATCTGGGGGACAGCATCAGATGGGAAGAGGCAAAGGGTGAAATCCTGGACCCACTGAAATCAAAGGCAAAGCTACCGTTGACTACAGTGGAGTGGGACCTCACACCGTGAATCAGATGGAGGAGAAAAAGTGGGACCAAGAGTCCATTGGCAGAGGGGAGTGGTGGCCCTAGCATGTAGATGCCAAAATATGTTGATGGATACAGGCTTCCCCCTAAGCATGGGGGGGGGGTGGAGGGGGAGTAGAAACCCCTGAGACTTCACTGCAAGGTGGGGAGAAGCCTAATAGGCAGGTGGGTTGAGTGGAAGGAGGGGATTGCCAGGGTTTTATGGTGGCCTCCATCGCTGCAGATACACATCTTAACCTCTGGGACCCAGCCCTTTGGAGGTTCTCCCATCACTAGCTCACAGATCCTGTTACAGCACGGAAGAGGGTTTGACACGAGGCTGTCTGGTTTGAGGCCATGATCATTAAGTTTCACATTAAAAATAACCCAACAGTCTTCAGGATATGCAGAGAGCCCTGTGGCAGCCCCCCATCCCCTTGGGAGGTGTCCTGGGAAAAACCTGAAAATTATTGATGAGAAAAGCCTGGATCCCCTCTTCATTTGCCTCCCACCCCTCATGTTGCCCAGTAGCTCCTTTTTATAAGAAGGGACTCCCATATATCAGGAAGTTTATATAGGTCCAAGTTTATACTCAGGATTGTAAAGATCCATGGAGTGGAACCCAGGTCTGCAGAGCCGGGGATGACTGACATTTCCACATGCCACTGGGAGTCTGTGCTGAGCCACAGGAAGTACTACCCAAAGGATCCAGTGTGACACTACCCTATGGCCTTTTGATTGGCCAAGCACACTATTTAAACCTGATGGGTGGCCCGGGAAGTTGTCTGGGCAACCATCCAACCTTCTGACTCGCTGCAACTCCAGACCTTACCTTGTCTTCTGATCTCCAGTCTCCAACCCTGGCCCGACTCTGATACTGACTCTTGCCTCCTGATTCCAGCCTGGTACTATCTCTCGTCTCTGAGTGTAGCCTGATTCTGACTCTCGCTTATCGAACCTGGCGCTAGTGATTTCTCTCACCCCTGCTCACAGACTGCCCTCCTATGGCCGTCTGTGACATGTGGACCCCCGTCCAGCCATGAATGCTAGGCCTGAATGCCTTGCAGTTTGCTGAGACCCACTTTTGACCCCCTCCATAGGAGCCCCTTAACAGGGATATAGAAGGACTGGGTCCATCACCACCCACTGAACCCCATGGAATACCAGGTCTGCAGGTGCGGGTCATAAAACTCCAACCGAGAACCATCTGCTGCAATCCCAAGGGACACAGCTGCTAGGAGAAAATCAGACACTCCCAAGAACAGCTAGGGTGTCCCAGGAAGAGAGGTCTAGACTCCAGGCTTGGGTTGGACCACTGCCTTCTGAACAGGGTCCCACAGTATTGCTATCGGAATGTTTTGATAGGACCCACCAGAAATTCAGTGGATCCCTGAGCCAATGACATCTCCTTTTCCTGCTTCTCCCTGGAATGTGCCCCACTGACAGGCCAGGGAGGGACTAGCCATGGGTTTGATGGCCGGAGAAGCGCTGGATTAGGCCTCCCCACTGCAGCAGCAGGACAGGCCAATGTTAATGGACTGGAATGTCTTCTTGCCAGCATTTTCCACAATTTTTGATGACTCTCACTGTGCTCACTCAACAGAAGCCACACCATGAAGACTCCAGCAAGGGCCAGATTCCTCATACTCTGCCCAGTTCTGGCAGTTTGCACCTGACATTGAGTGGAACAAGGCACCCCGACTGCATCATTTTCAGTGTGGACTTAGTAAGGATGCAAAGGACAACCTTGCCCAGGTTGAGACCTTGACCAGCTTGGATGCCTTTATTGACCTCTCTCTCTGTATCGACAACCGGCTGCATGAGCGAAAGGAGGACAGAAGAGGCACCATGCCACTGCTTTGCCCACATCCCAGGGTCCAACCATGAACCAATGCAAGTTGATTTGGCCCTGGAAAAAGAGAAACAGCGACAGAACAATAACTTATGCTTTTGTAGCAGAGCACCAGGATGTTAGAGGGCTTTCCCTTCACCCTCCCACTTCCCCAGTTCTTGTCACACAGACAGCAAGCAGCAAAAGACCAGAAGTCCAAAGTGCAGACAATGCAATGTTTATTGGGATTCGTTTCCAAGCAAGCATATTCCGAAGCCCTTCATACCAGTCGGGCTTATCTCTGTATGCCGGTAAGAGTCTGTTCCTCAGTGTTACCTTCCCAGCTCTGATGCCGCAGAGCATTTACCCCACATCCTCCTTCCCAGCTCTGACACAGCAGTGTTTACCCTGTGTCTCCCTTCCCAACTCGGACTCTGCAGAGCCTTCCTGTGTCCTTGTTCCACGTTCCCAAATCCCTGTTCCTGTTCCCCCCCTTAACAAACACGATTCCAATTTCCCTTCCCCCCCTCACTTCCTGTTTGATCCCAGTTTATATACTAATATTCTCAGCTATACCTTAACCAATGATTTTACTGAAATTTAACTAACCAATCCTCGCATAATTCTCTAACCAATTATATCCCACTACTCAAATTAACTTACACCTAGCAAAATTAATTATACAGCAGGCAGAAACAATTAGAGAACCAGACAGAGTAACAATAGAAAAGTGGGGGCCATAAAGGTAAAAATACAGAAACGAGGGTTTCACAACCACACCCATTGATAAGTGAATTCTTGCCAGGCAGGATGCTGTCAAACTAAATATTCTTTAACCATCTTAAGACCTGTTTCTTTATCTGGTGGTGATGGGCACTCTCAGGACAGGATTGTATTCCTAACAGCCCAATAGCACCTTATTCAATGTGACCGGTTTGGAATGTGACACTTCCAAACCGCTTCCCAGCGTACAGCTGCCCCTGCTGGTTAGCCGAAGGCCTTAGCCTAAGAACAAGGCCTCAGACTATCCTAGTGAGAGAAGGCCTATACACAGGTGGACTGTGATTTTGATTCTTTGTTTTTATACCCCTGTAACTATCTAAGTGATAAAAATACACCTAAGTTCTTATAGTATAGGCCTTTACAGGCAGGCCTGAATATCTATATTCTAACACAGGACATGCCCGTGTCCCTTGCCAGTCGCAGACATCTCCCACCAAGGAATCAGGAAACAAGCGAGCCCAGGCCATGTGGGAGGAGGGCAGCTTGGGCATCACCACCAGCACTATGCTCCTAAACTACCCTCCCAGCCCCTGAGGGAAAGCCAATCCATAACACGTGGGCCCTCCCCATGCTTCCAAGGACAAATAAAATTATGTACCATGGATGGGACCCTGATTGATTCTGGGGCTACCAATAACTTCATAGAGGATAAAGCTACTCAAGCAGTACAAATCCTCCTCTGATGTTTTAAGTCTATATCAGTCTTTGGAGAGATGATAGATGGGTCCCTCCTTTCCCTGGAGACAGTGACACAGGAAATAGCATCCCTGGAGGGCATACGCCAGAGTCATCAGGAAGCGTTACAATTCAGTGATCCATTCTCCACACTTCCCCCTAATTCTCGGCATCACCTAACTGGAGCAGCATGACCCTTGCATCTCCTGGCAAGAGAAGAGGATCAACTTCCCCTCTGAATACTGCTGAAGGGTCTTCCTGCATGCAGCAGACCCCAACCTTTTGATCTGGTGCTTGTGCAGCCTATCAGAAGCAACAGCATCTGTGGGGGAATCCCAGATGGTGGTGACTACTAGTCAGAAGAAACCACTCCCAAGCCTGAATCCCCATCTCCCTGATAAGCATTGGGATTGTGCAGATGTTTTTGTAAAGAAGAATGCAGATATGCTACCTCTGCACTGGGATAATCACTGCCCCATAGACTTGCAACTGGCATTTGCCAGCTGGAGCCAATGGATTCCCCATATCCAGGGGGAGCTTAGGGACCATCTTGAAAAGATGAAAAGGGACTACAAGAGGTACGCAGACTGCCGACACCAGGAGGGCCCATCTCTCACAGCGGGATCAAAAAGATTGGCTCTGTACCAACTGGCTGATCTACAAGCTAGACCACCACTTCCTTGGACCCTTCCAGATCTGTCAGCAAGTCAACCCCATCACCTTCAAATTGCAGCTCCCTCAATCCCTTAACATACATCCTGTTTTCCCAGTATCTCTCCCGATGCCTTACTTAGAGGACCCCTTTCCCACTCAGTCCCAACAGCCTCCCTTGCTGCGCCAGGTCCAAGGGCTTGAGGGATATATAGTCCACGACTCAAAAATTGTAGAGAGGGAGACTGTACTACCTAATGGATTGGGAGAGCTATGGTCCTGAAGAGTGCTCCTGGGAATCTGCTGCCCGTGTCCTGGTAAAAAGGTTTCATCAAGACCACTCAGACACACCAGGCCAGGTGCTAACCTGGAGGAAGGGTGCTGGTAATGTAAGGAACCATGGACTAGAATCTGGGTCTTCAGAGCCTGAAATTACTGACCTTCCCACAATGCCACAGGCTAGGGAGCACTGTGGGAAATAGGAACCACAGGAAGTATCACCCAGCAGATCCAGAGTGACAGTACCCTGTGGCCCTCTGATTGGCCAGGTGGACTATTTAAGCCTAGAGGGGGACCCAGGAAGTTGTCTGGGCAACTACTGTGACTCCAGACCTTGCCTTGTGTTCTGATTGCCAGTCTCCAGCCCTGGCCTGACTCCTGCCTTATGACTCCAGCCTGGTAACTGCTTCTGACCTCTGGTCTCCAACCCTGGCCTGATTCTGACTCTTGCTTATTGAATCTGGCTGTAGTGATTCCTTTGCTCCCTGCTTCCTGAATACTGTCTTGTGGCCATCCTTGACATACGGATCCCAACCCCGCTGTGATTGCTAGGCCAGACCCCTTACACCGCGGTCTATTGCAATCAGACAATGCAACATCCTGGGAAGGAAGAGACATAGCTGGCTTCCCTCTGCCCATTGCTAAGGGGTAGGGGGAGGGGGAAAGCACCCATGGAGGAGAAGAGACCTACTGGTAAAAAAAGAAGAAAAAAAAAAGGGGGTGAACAACTCTATTTTTAGGGTGCCAGGATGCAGGAACCCTGCATAGGAATTGCCAGACCTGAGGTCCATCTAGTTCATTATCTTGTTTCTGGTCAGTGCAAGATGTTTCTGAAGAACATGCAACAAACTCTGAGGTGGGAGTTCTGGAATAACCTGCCTTCCAGATGTTTCTTCCTGACCCACATTAGTTGGAGGTTGGCCTATATCCTGAAGCATGAGAGTTTATATCCCTTCCAAACCTACTGGGTTGTTTTTTGTTTTTTTTGTTTTAAATCCTTATTATTACAACACTGTATGTTCTTGCTAATCATAGAAATGTACAATCTTTATTTTTTAAAGTCATGCTAAGCTGCTGGCTTCAATGATACAATGGCAATGAGTTCCACCAGCTAATTGTGTGCTATACTGGAAAGTATTTCCTTTTACCTATCTCAAATTTGCTGCCTTTCAGCTTCACTGAAACTTGTTTTTTCATTCCTGGAAAGGACAAGTGCCCATGTTACTGTCTCTGTACCATTCAATTTCCTGTCTACCTTTATCTTGTTCCATCCTATTAATTTCCTCTCTTAGTGATAGAGTCAAGAAGCCCAATCTCTTTAACTAAACTTGACTTGATCACAGTTGATAAGTACCTACCTAGGGAACAAATATTTCATAATGGGCTCTTCAATCTATCAGACAAGGCTCTAACAAGATCCAATGGCTGGAAGTTGAAGCTAGACTGGAAATAAGATGTGAATTTTTATCAGCAAAGGTAATTAACAATTGGAATAATTTATGGAGGGTTGTGGTGGATTTTCCATCACTGGCAATTTTTCAGTCAAGGCTGGATGTTTTTCTAAAAGATCTGCTCTGCTTCAAACAGGAATGAATTCAGGGAAGGTCTCTAGCCTGTGTTATACAGGAGGTCCGACTAGATCAGAGGTGGGCAAACTATGGCCCGTGAGACCCTCCTGTCTGGCCCCTGAGCTCCTGCCCTAGGAGGCTAGCCCCCGGCCCCTCCCCTGCGGTTCCCTTCCCCTGCAGCCTCAGCTCGCTCCGCCGCTGGTGCAATGCTCTGGGTGACGGGGCTGTGAGCTCCTGGGGCAGCGCAGCTGCAGAGCCCGGCCTGACCCAGTGCTCTGTGCTGCGTGGTGGTGTGGCTGGTTCCAGCCGGGCAGGGCGGCTGTAGTGCCGCCTAGTGCTCCAGGCAGTGCGGTAAGGGGGCAGGGAGCAGGAGGGGTTGGATAGAGGGCAGGGGAGTTTGGGGTGGTGGTCAGGGGGCAGGGGTGTGGATGGGGGTGGGGCAGTGAGAGGGCGGGAACAGGGGGGTTGAATGGGGGCAGGAGTCCCGGGGGGGGCAGTCAGGAATGAGAGGGGGGGTTGGATGGAGCAGCAGGGGCAGTCGGGACGGGGGTTCCGGGGGCAGTCCCAGGGGGCTGTCAGGGGGCAAAAAGCGGTGGGGGCGGATGGGGGCGGAGCCGGGCCACACCTGGCTGTTTGGGGAGGCACAGCATCCCCTAACCGGCCCTCCATATAATTTTGGAAACCCGATGCGGCCCTCAGGCCAAAAAGTTTGCCCGTCCCTGGACTAGATGATCACAGTGTTCCCTTTGGGCCTTGGGATCTACGACTCTGCAATAAACAGCTTCAATCTCATCTAGTTCACTTCAAATGTAGGAAAAAGAAAGGTTCTCTAGGCCCCAGCTCTACTGGTGTGCTCACTGTACGGAAGAAGGCAAAGACACGCTCTGCAGATTTTTAGCCAGGCCACAACTTTATTAGTCAAATTACATCCAAGGTTCCCATCCGGGGACAGCCCAGCGCTGTCATTTGCACCCCATTTTTTGGCCAATTCTTTGGGAGCTCCCACTTCAGGGGGAGCCGATCATCACACTAGGAGAGTCTCTGGGAATCTCCACCCACTCGCTAGGATCCCTCCCTCTTTCAGAGGTTGAGATGAGAGCCGACCTCAACAGCCAGCCAGCACCACCAAACAGCCCTTTGGTGGAGATGGTCTGCCTGGGTGTAGTGTCCTGGCTCCTGGTTTGAATGTGCCACCAGAGGGTTAAACACGCTGCCTCCCATCTTGCAAGGAGATGCCATCGGGATGCCCACTGTGCTGCTTGTCTCAAAACTGTAAGCCACTACATTACGTCAATGCCTCACCATGTGAGAACTTTGCTACTGCTAAGCTGTGTGTCAGCCTCCTGCCACGCCAGCCTGTCTGCCTTGCCAGCAGGTCCGGCTCTGCCTTTTTCGCCGCCACAAGCAAAAAAAGAAAGGGGGGGCGGGGCCACTGGAGCAGCAAAACGGGGGAAAAATGGCACTTCTGGAGCAGCAAAGCAGGAGGGGGGGAACAGGCACGGATGGAGCGGCAAAGCGGGGGGGGGGGAACATGGCGCAACTGGAGTGACAAAGTGGGGAGGGAGACAACACAAAAATGGCACGGCTGGAGCAGCGGGGTGAGGGGAGAAGCAACGGCGCGGCCAGCAAAGCAGGGGGAAAACAAAACACAAAACCCTACAGGGCAACCGGATCCAGGGGACTCCCTGTGCTGCAGAGTGCGCACCCGGTCTAATGAGGGGGAAGGGGAGGGAGCGGGAGGGAGAGAGAGAAGTGGGGCGGCCAGCACTTCAGCGGGGCACTCAGCCCACGGCCCCGATCGCCGCGCCACCTGCCGGGGGGGCTCCGCTCCGGTCGGCAGGGAGAGAAGGACGCGGGCTGCCCTGCCGAGTTTGCTGCGGGGCGCTCCCCTCCTCTGCGTTGCCGCTCCCTATAGGGCAGCTGGAGCAGCAAACAAACAAACAAAAAAAGCAGCCATGCCGTCCTAGGTTTGGGCAGAATGCCGCCCCCTAGAATCTGCCGCCCCAAGCACGAGCTTGCTCAGCTGGTGCCTGGAGCCGGCCCTGCTTGCCAGCAAACTCCTTGTAGCTCTGCCAGTCCAAACCTTGCCTTGCACTTGCAGGTACCAGTCAGTGAAGGCCTGTTCCTTAGCTCCAAGAGACGTCTCCCTGCAGTGTCCAGTCCCTCTCGCTGGACACTCACGAAAGTTATGTTCACTCTCTCCAAAGAGCCACAGCATATGCCAGCCTCTTAGTTTGGCTGAAGATTCACACAGCAATTCAATCTAACAGCTCTGAGATGGTTTTGTAATACAACAAGAATAGGTTTATTAACAAAGAACACAGATTTACGTGCTACCAGGCAAGAATCAAAGAGGCAGAAAAGAGTTACAAAGAATCAAAAAATAACAGACTTCCCTTTGCAAGCTAAAGCTTTGCCTAAAACTGTTTCTCACTCACAGCAAGTTATCAACAGTTTCTACCCTCACACCAAGAAGATCCACCATTCACAGGATCAGAGGGTGCCGTTCCCTGGGGTTCTCTCCCCTTCTTTGTATAGTCCAGTGAACTTTTGAAATGTATTCTTTTGAATTCCCTCTTATCCCATGACTCTTAACCCCAAATAAAGGTTTTCTCTCCTGCTGCTTGTGCAGATGCCATGCTGTCTCCATCCTCCTCTGGTCAAGTTGCTCCTCTGGAACATAAGAACACAAGAACGGCCATATTGGGTCAGACCAAAGGTCCATCCAGCCCAGAATCCTGTCTTTCAACAGTGGCCAATGCCAGGTGCCCCAGATGGAATGAACAGAACAGGTACTCATTAAGTGATCCATTCCTTGTCCCCCATTCCCAGCTTCTGGCAAACAGAGGCAAGGGACACCATCCCTGCCAATCCTGGCTAATAGCCACTGATGGACCTATCCTCCATTAATTTATCTAATTATTTTTTGAACCCTGTTATAGTCTTGGCCTGCACAACATCCTCTGGCAAAGAGTTCCACAGGCTGACTGTGCGTTGTGTGAAAAAAATACTTTTTTGTTTGTTTTAAAGCTGCTGCCTATTAATTTCATTTGATGACCCCTAGTTCTTGTGTTATGAGAAGGAGTAAATAACACTTCCTTATTTACTTTCTCCACACCAGTCATGATTTTATAGACCTCTATCATATCCCTCCTTAGTCATCTTTTTTCCAAGCTGAAAATTCCCAGTCTTATTAATCTCTCCTCCTATGGCAGCCATTCCATACCCCTAATAATTTTTGTTGCCCTTTTCTGAACCTTTTCCTATTCCAATATATCCTTTTTGAAATGTGGCGACCAGATCTGCATGCAGTATTCAAGATGTGGACATACCATGGATTTAGATAGAGGCAATATGATATTTTCTGCCTTATTATCTATCCCTTTCTCTATTATTCCCAACATTCTGTTCATTTTTTGACTGCTGCTGCACATTGAGCAGCAAGGAATCCTGTGGCACCTTATAGACTAACAGACGTTTTGGATGCAACCGACGAAGTGGGTATTCACCCACGAAAACTCATGCTCCAAAATGTCTGTTAGTCTATAAGGTGCCACAGGATTCTTTGCTGCTTTTACAGATCCAGACTAATATGGCTACCCCTCTGATACTGCACATTGAATGAATGTTTTCAGAGAACTATACACACTGACTCCAAGATCTCTCTCTTGAGTGGTAACAGCTAATTTAGACCCCACCATTTTATATGTATAGTTGGGATTATGTTTTCCAATGTGCATTACTTTGCATTTATCAACATTCAATTTCATCTGCCATTTAGTTGCGCAGTCACCAAGTTTTGAGAGATCCTTTTGTAGCTCTTCACAGTCTGCCTGGGACTGAACTATCTTGAGTAGTTTTGTATCATCTGCAAATTTTGCCACCTTGCTGTTTACCCCTTTTTTCAGATCATTTATGAATATGTTGAATAGGACTGGGCCCAGTACAGACCCCTGGGGAACACCATTATTTACCTCTCTCCATTCTGAAAACTATTTATTCCTACCCTTTGTTTCCTATCTTTTAACCAGTTACCAGTCCATGAGAGGATCTTCCCTCTTATCTCATGACTGCTGAATTTATTAGCTTAATCACTTTGTTTACCTTAGATGTAAATGTATTTCCATTCCTGATCTTGCTCACTTTGCTTTGGAGACACAGCAAAATAACCATCCTTTGTCTAGAGCAGGCTTGGGTATCCAGTGCCTCTAGAACATATTTTAAGAACGTATTTCCAGCACACATAGATAACTCTTTGTACACAACCTATACATAAACCACGTCATTATGTATATTATATGACCAGCATGTCACCAATGTCCATACAATACCTTACAAGACACTCTTTGGCTAAGTATTCTGACAACAATGTGCTGGATGTGTCCTTTGCCAATTGGCACAAAGGGGCTGTTAGGGTCACACCTACTGTGTTACCTTTTGGGAATCTGGAACATAAATCAGCAAGTTCCTGCACTGGGCACATGCCACAAAGAGGTGCCAGCATCGACTAGTTTGCCTCCATCCCACCCCACATGGACTACCTAGGAGTTTGGCAACCCAATACCAAGCTCATCCAGGAACAAATGACACCCATATCAGAGAGGTGTACGCCATCCTTTCGATAAAGCTTGGCCACGCTTTGGGCTGTGCAGCCATGTCCAATAACTGAGCCACCTTGCGACTTCAGCCATGTTGATACTTTCCTGCTGGCCTTCCTCCAGGCACCCTCTATCTTTTGTGTGTGGACTGCAGTCTGCCAAATCCTGCAGACTACTATCTCCAACCAAGCTATCCCCACACGAAGAAACATTCACCAGCAATCCAATATCCCTCAAGACAAAAGTGCAACCTGGCTGAGGCAAAGCTGTGAGCTTTTCACTGAATTACACTCTCTCTTGCAAGCCCAATGCACCACACTGTGCCTACAAATCCATATCATCAGCGGTGGGCATGCTCTGATAATTCTATGTGATAGACACGGGGAAGGTTAAAACCTGTGGTGCCTACAGCCCACCACCTGCACTGGCCCCCATCAGGCACCCTGAATCACCAGCATCCTGTGGCCTGGACCTCTGGCGCACCCAGACCCCACTGTGTGGAATCTGTAGGAGCCAGACTCTCCTGGTAGCAAGCCCAAGAAGGACAGCCCCTTCCTAAACACTCCCACAGATTGGAAATTGGTTTGGCAGGACCAGTCCCCCAGGCAGAAACAGGGAACCCTCACTCGGTGGCCATCCAGCCATATAAGCCCACAGTGCCAATCCAGGACACAGGTCCATTTCACCAGAGCGGTGCAGAGCAATAGCTTTACCAAGCCCGGTTTGATCTGTTTTTGACCCACGGACTGAGATGGAGAGAGTCACCCTCCCACTGCAAGTCCCGTTATTTGAGAGCTGCCCCATGTGTCTGCCTGATCGAAGGGACTCAGAAAGCTACGAAGAAAGCCAACCGACAGGCTGCAGTGAAGAATACAGCCTAACCTCACCGCAAATGGCTGATTGGAGGAAGGACCTTGACTAACTGCATAAGGACCTGCAAGGTAACTAGCTTCCTGACATCACTCCATGTCTCAGCTGTCCGGGCCCAACCCTCCAACATCTTCTGCGGACCATGAATCCCCAACAGGGGTCCAGATGACCCACATACCTGCAGTCAAAGGCCACCTCAGTGAACCAGTTAGCTATTGTAAGTCATAGCACCCCCCCACCTGTGTGATGAGCCCATGAACCACCACATTTGGGGTTCTGGTATAAGCCAGACCCTGAGTAGACCCACCCTCACCCGAATGCCTGAAACTCCTCAAATACCGTTGTGTAACCTAAAAAGGTGCATGGTGCAAGTTATGCCTTGGCTGCAGATATGGCTTCTAGCAACCAAGTTTCTATAGGGCTGCCAGCACCTTTCTGGGCACTTCCTTGATCTCTGGTGCTAGTGCTCAGAATCTGTTGGCCAGCAATTGAGAGAGAGCATGGGCTATGCCAGGGTTTCTCAAACTGGGGGCCACAAAAGTACTCCAGGGGGTCCGTGAGTCATGCCCAGGGCTGCTGGCCCGCTGATCAACTCTTCCCCCTCCCTCCCAGTGCCTCCTGCATGCCACTGAAGAGCTGTTCCACCACATCCAGGAGGCACTGGGAAGGAAAAGGTGGAGCAGGGATGGGGCGCACTTGGGGGAAGGGGTGGGGCCTTGGGGTAAGGAGTGGAGAGGGGGCAAAACCTGGGGCTGAGCGGGTGGTTTGGGGGTCCGTGAAAAATTGTAAATCAAAATGGCGGTCTTCAGGTTGCTAAAGTTTGAGAACTACTGGGCTATGCCATTGTTAAGCTTAGGCTTGTGATTGTCAGTGAAATGAACAGTGCATTCAGGGCAACAGAGTAGGAAAGGCCTCACCAGCCTCATTATCCTGGGAGATTTAGCGGACTGAGAGTTCACCACGAGGACAATTGTTTGATTGTTGCATCAAAACCTGACTCTCTTCTCCCTACACTCCCCACCCCAGAGTTTGACCACCCCCAGAATGGGAAGAACTCCAGGAATATTAGATCCTTTACAATTCCAGCCTCCTCCCACTCCCAGGACCACTTGTGGACATGCCAACACCTCCTGAAATACACGCTAAAATCTATCCCACCTGCTGCATCTGAGTGGACCTGCTGGTCAACCATGAGCATGTAAACATTCTTCCATATGGACACCCCGTTATATTGAGTGAGGAAACAGTGCCAGAGGTCTTCCTTCATCTCCGTAGTGACCCTTATAAAGTGGTTCAGGGCCTATACCCTTCTGTACCCAGTAGCGAACTGTGCACAGAAGGTGCACTGGAGGCTAGGACTTTGCAGGAAAGTCCAAGTGGCCCAGCAGGGATTGGAGATCCCTTAGATGAATTTTCTGGGGTCCTGCTGATGCTGACAACCCCATATGGGTTAGCACCATAAGCTTGTTTCTAGGAAGGCAGGATTGCCCCTGCACCATGCCAGGCTCAATGCTTAGGTATGTCAAAGTGGTGGCAGTGTCCTCAGTTTATAAATTGGAGAGGGGAACACTCAATGAGCCCATCAGCTCCAGAAGAACCCGAAGTAGTTGCTCACACTTCCACACCCAGGTCCTGACCACAACGAAGAAATGGTCCACATAGTACATCATCTGTTGGCATCCTGAGCACCTCCTGGCTGCCCAGTCCAGTGTTGTACTGAATTGTTCAAAGGCTGTAAACAAAATTGCAAAGCCCAGGGGCATTGCTTTGTCCACATCAATCTGGCCATCAAAGGAAAAGCCCAAGAGGTTAAAGTCTGCTGCATGGACTGGGAGGAAGCAAGAGGCCAACTTTATGGCACTTTTTGCATGCCAAGCAGCAGGGCCTCATGAGTGAATCATGTGTCAAATGATGCATCGTGCACAGTTGTGATAAATGAAGGGGGGAGAGTAGCTCCCTTTTATGGACCCAGCCAGCCAGTTAGCTATAAAATCCCAGTTAGTAACTGTTCTCTACTTGCTTTACCTGTAAAGGGTTAACAAGTCCACAGGTAAAAGGAAGGGAGTGGGCACCTGACCGAAAGAGCCAATGGGAGGGCTAGAATTTTTTAAAATTGGGAAAAAACTTTCCCTTTGTCTATCTGTTGTTGTTCTCCGGAGAAAGGAGACACAGAACAGCACTGTTATAAGAAGCTTTAAACCAGGTATGGAAAATCATTAGATCATACCTAGAACTACTCGTTTAAAACTCCAGATATGTAAGTAAATCAGGGAATGTCTAGGAAGACACGATTAGGGTTATTTCTTTTATTTCTTATTAGCTTGTGGACTCCTTTGTGCTAATCCCCAAATGCTTTTGTTTTGCTTGTAACCTTTAAGCTGGACCTCAAGAAAGTTATTTTGATGTGTAATCCTTATGACTGGTTCTTTTTAAATCTAGGAAAAAGCCTATGTTCCAAATGTATTTTCCTTTTGGAAATTTACCTTTTTCTAACAACAGGACTGAATTTTTGTGTCCTAAGAGGTGTGCATAGGTCATTTAATTACCTGGTGGCAACAGCTGATTTCCTTTCTTTTCTTTCTTAGCTCTTCCCTGGGGGAAAGGGTGTGTGTGTGTGTGTGTGTGAGAAAGGGCTCGAGGGTACCCCACAAGAAGGAATTCCCACGTGCACATTCCTGGATCCCAATGGGGTTTTTTGCACTTGGGTGGTGGCAGCATCTACTCTTCCAAGGTCAGAGAGAAGCTGTAACCTTGGGAGTTTAATACAAGCCTGGAATGGCCAGTATTAATTTTTAGAATCCTTGTGGGCCCCACCTTCTGCACTCGAAGCGCCAGAGTGGGGAATCAGCCTCGACAACGGTGTGCAGCTTGAGGTTAATCGCCTCATTCAGCGATTCCCCCTGTAGGGCACAAGAGATGGTGAATGGGGCAATACTCATCAGGCACTTTCTCATGGTACAAGGCCCAAGGGGGAGATATGGAGATTAGGCAATGGCATTTGCCAGAAAGGACCCACAACCCTGCTTAAACGAACCTCCTTTTGGATCTCATCCCTGGCCAGACCCTCCATGCCCTTAACCCATCTGAAGTTATTTTCCATGACGTTCACCCTCTCCCCTTCATACAGGATTCTAAAACCCTGAACAAAACCATCCCACAAGTATATCACATTCTCCTCCTTGGGAGACTCCCCTAAAAGGGGGGGGGCTAAGACACCCCAGTTAATTGGAGACGTTGCCTTGGTCAGCTGGGTCAGCCCCAGTCCTACTCCACATGGAGCAGGAGCCAATGCCTCCCAGGGGAAGGTATGCTTAACACATGGGTGACCAGAAGATGTGTGCCCACCTCTACCATGCCCACATTCACACCAGGTCGGCTCCAGGTTTCTTTGCTGCCCTAAGCGGAAAAAAACAAAAAAAAAAGAAAAACTCGATTGAGCTGCCACCAAAGTGCCGCCGAAGAGGAAGAGAGGGACTGAAGGACCTGCCGCCGAAGACCTGGATGTCCTCGCTGCCGAATTGCTGCCAAAGACCCAGACATGCCGCCCAAATCAAGGACGGAGTGCCGCCCCTTTGTATTGTCCACCCCAGGCACCTGCTTCCTTCGCTGGTGCCTGGAACTGGCCCTGACTCACACCAAAACCCAAAGGATGCACACAAACATTTCCCTATCCCATTGTATTCCTAGCACGAAAACCTTGGCTGGTCAGGTGGCACGAGCCCCCACCCCTCCTTTCACACCCTGACTTTACCACTGTAAGGCCGCTATCAGAGTGGGGTCCCGTCAGAGGATGTCCCCAAGCCATGCACTCCAGCCATAGTTCCTGGTCAATTTTATCCCAGGACTGGGAGGGATTCAGGTTGCCCTCATTCTAAAGTGCTCATTGTACGAGAGCCATGAACTCAATTATATGCTCTACCTATGATATCCAGGTACCTCAGCAGGGGCAGGGCTGGCACTTCCATTTAGGTGACCTAGGCAGTTGCCTAGGGCACCAGGATTTGGGAGGGCAGCATTTTGCCGCCCTAGGCGGCAATTCGGTGGCAGCGGGTCCTTCACTCGCTCTGGGACCTGCCGCCGAAGTGCCAGGAAGACCGGGAGCGCGGAAGGACCCCCCCCGCCGCAGAATTGCTGGGAGAGCGGAAGGACCTCCGCCTAGGGCACCAAAAACCCTGGCGCCGCTCCTGAGCAAGGGCCCATACGCTGCCAGATATAACTGTGCCTTCACCCCATGTAGGTGATGCAGGCTCCAAGACAGGTGTCCCAATTCCTCTCTCTCAGGACATCCTATCTTTTCCTCTTCTCTTGGCCTTAGCCCTCTCCTCCTGAACAGCAGGGAAGACACGTCCATGTGTTCCACCCGCCATATCTTCTCATGCATTGACCAGAGAAGATGGGCTCCCAACTCATTAGAAGCAGCTGAATATGAAACCACATGAAGGCCAAAACTGGTACACCAGCTACATTGCTGCAGTAAAGGCTGTGGGGCCAACGGCTGGCACGCTAGAAGCTGGAAGGCCATCAGCTGAGGAGGCAGAGGGCCGATGCCTGGGGGGCCCGGGCTCCCCTACTACATACCTGCAGATACTCGGCTTGTTCTGTGATTCCCCTCATCCTTCATGTGTTCCCTGTGCTCCCCCATGGGCCTAACTCTGAGGACACCCAGAGCTCCACCATTGCTCCCAACAGCACTGCCTGCCTGAGATCCTGAAGACACATTGCAAGAAATGTGCTAAGCCCCACCTCTGCCTGAGGGGACCAGACCACCAGGGCCTGCCCCCTGCTCTCCCTTTGGGCCCTGACTATTTGTGAAATCATCCGGCTGCAGGGATTGGGGGGCTCCTGTTGCGCTCGACCGCTGTCTTCCAGGGCTCCAAGCCAATCCCAAATGGACTGCGTCATCTTCCTGAGTGCCTCTATCCCTGTCACCGCTCCCCTCCTGTCTTCTTGCTCTTTTGTCTCTGCTTCCTGACCCTTCGGCTGCCTCCTGGTCTGAGATCTGCACCACACCGGCCCCTGCGTCAAGCGGTTGGAAGGGGTCGGTTAGCCAGCCCTGCTGCCCTGCCGGGTCTTGAGGTATCACAGGGTATGGCTGCCCTTCGAGCTCATGTAGCCCAGCCTGGTAGTTGTGCTGTCCCAGTCCTGCAGCCAGCTGGCTACATTCCAGCAGAAGTGAGCAGGATTTGGACAGTATCTATGATCCATGCTGAACTAGGCTGCTGGACAAACTGGCAAACAGTAGGTGGCCCTGAGCACAGGGCTCCTTTTATTATGGCGCCAAATCTCATGCCAAGTCTTGCGAGACTTCCAGCCCACCCCTGGAAGTCCTGTGGGGAGTGGAGATCTTGCAGGGATCTGGCCCACCCTATCCTTTAAAGCCCTCTCCCCATGTGGAAGCCACCAAACTCCCCCTCTCACTAGGCTCAGGACCCCAGTCTCCCTATTCTGGAGCCCTGGTGACTTTCTTCGTGGCTCTGGAGGTTGGGACCAATACTGGATATACCGTGGAGACTCAGGTGCAGCTTTCACTCTGGAGTGCCTGCCATCAGTGCTTCCTCTGAAGTGGGACGCTACAGCTCAGTGGGGGGGCCTCCTGATGCAAAACAAGGTGGGACACAGGAAAGTCACCCAAAGATCAGGCAGTAAAAGAAACAGCTACTGAAACACATATCCCCAGACAGAACTAATGGAGGTAACGCACTTCACTGCGTTCTTATCATTCAGCACAGTTTTATATGCCACTTCACAGGGGAATGATTTGCAGCAATTAACAGTGAGATACATCCGGTCTGGGTGTGACAGGGAGAGCTGAGGCTGCACTGAGCGATGGACGCTTCCAGCAGAACGTGCCCCTGACGTGTGCATGAAGCTTACAAGTCGGTTTAATGTCACTCCCCTCCTGAACCGCGCCCTGAAGTTGCAGCCTTATGTTTGAAGTCAGCACGAACTGCCGAAAATGAAAGGAATCCTACTTACACACTGTATCCTTCTAGCCTGCTGAAACAAGCCATGGTGTCAGACTAATTGGAAACCCCTGCCAACACCACTAATATGGCTATGCCTAGGCTTTTTGCATCCAGATTGATTTGCAAGTCGAGCCACCTCCCAGAAACATGGAAGGGTGGGAGGAATCAGACAACCTGTGGCCAAGAACTGTTCTCATCCTTATAACCAGCTTGTCCTCTGATGGCTGGTTTCAGATGAGAGAAAACAGTAAAGGTCCTTCTATACAGTTCAGCACTGACACAAAGGTTTGCCTTTAACTCAGATATTTGACGCCTGGTCTATCCGAAACTAAGGAGCAGGTTTCTAATCCCAGCTTTGCAGATGTGTGGTTTTTCTATTAATGGTGTGGTTTGTTTATGACAATTGATCTGTCACAGAATGGTGTCCAACTTTTATTTTTTTCCTGTAAAATCTACAGTCAATTAGTCAATCTGTTTTAGGGTTAGAGACCATTAAAATGTACCTTAACTACAGCGCTACTCAGTAGCAATTCCACACTAGAGGCTACAACCAGGATTTCTCTATAAATCACTCACCTTAACTTCACACAGCTTTTTCTGAATTCATTATTTAAAGACAACTCAACTGTAAAACATCAAACTCAACGTACAGTTAAATCACATGAAAATCTGGGACACCTAGGGCTAGGTTAAAATGTTGTTAAGGATTTATTTACAGAAAGTGGCCTTATCACTTGATCTAGCAATAGGGCTAGATAAAGTCCACAGGGCCTGATACGTGCTCTGTAATTCCCTCTTAAAGTCGCACTTCTGCCAGGCTGACTATAATGAATCTAGATTTGCAGTCAACATTTTCCATTTTTATTTCCTTTTCTCAAATATCTATCAATCATATACTGCTGTCCACCACTGTAATATCGGAGCCCCTGCCATGTTAAATCAGTAGCAACAGTGGCATTCCTGACCTCATCGACTTCATGGAGTCATGGGCATTTCTCCTTTTGCAGGGTCAGGATTCTGCTTGGGGGTAGCCTTTTTGGTGGGGAGGGATCGGAAAGAGTTTTAAAATAAAAGGGGTGTTCAAATTGTGAGCATCACTTATGGTGAAAAGGTTTTCTCCAGGAGGAAGGTTGTGACCCAAGAACCTCTGCATGTCAACTGGCAGAGGGCACTTGGGTACATAGGATACAGAGATCCCCTGGGTTCACCAAAAGGGGTCACTAGGTCTCTAATGAAAACTTGTCACACTGGTCATTGTAACCATTGCAAAACACATATACAAATGTTTATAGATAGATAGATAGTTAGATATTCTGAAGATCTGTGACTATTGACTGGTCACCAGAAAGGTGAAAAGCAGGTTTTCTTTCAGGCAAGAAATATTTCTCTGTCCAGTTATATGTAAATTATGTATTGTATGGTTCACAATGGGCATCAATTTACAGTCTGAGCTGGATGCTAAAGGGCTGTGATATCTTCTAAGAAGGGAAATGTGCAGGAAGGCGTGAACCAACAGGGGAAAGCCCATTTTACTAGTAAGGACACTGAGCTTTTGTGGGTATAATGAAGTGGTTCAGAGGTACATCCTTGTTCCCTCAATCTGTGAGGACAAGCCACCAGCAGCTTGATCTTATGGCAAGTGTATCTCAGCCAAACTGGTTGATGAAGCTGGGAAAGGGCCTTGGGATAAACTAACTTGTAGGAGATAGGGGAATGCCTTGTTAGTTAGTCTCTGGAAAGCATGTGGCAGTTTTGTTTTGTATGTAACCACATTTGCAGGTTTTTGTATGTAATCAAATCGGCAGGTTTGTGTAATTTTTGTCAGTGCCCAGAATGGGTTCAAGTCCCCCCCCACCTGCCTTGTAAGCTGATATATATTTTTTAAAATAATGTAAAAATGTGAGGGCTCTGGGGTAGGGCTGGGGATGAGGGGTTTGGAGTGTGGGAGGGGCTCAGGCAGAGGGTTGGAGTGCGGGGGTGAGGGCTGCAGAGTGAGGCTGGGGATGAAGGGTTCATGGTGCAGGAGGGGGCTCAGGGCTGGGGCAGACAGTTGGGGTAAGGGCTCTAGCTGGGGGTACAGACTCTGGGGTGGGGGAGGGCCGGGAATGAGTAGTTTGGGGTGCAGGAAGGCTGCTCCTGGCTGGGGCCAGAGAGGAGGACTCCCCGAACCCTCCCCCCAGCAGCACACTCACCTCACACCACTGTTACTGCACGTGCTCCTAGGGCCCCTTTCAGGTCCAGAAGCCCCCTTGCCTCCTCTGCGGTGGATGAAGAGGGGGCTGTCATCAGTGGTAATCTGGAGCCAGTTTGCACCAGTTCGCAAGAACCAGTTGTTAAATTTAGAAACCAGTGTAGAATCCGTTGCTAAAGGGATGGGTGGACAAACTCCAGTCCATGGGCCACATCCGACTGGCCTGCGGGACAGTCCTGTCCGGCCCGCCTGAGCTCCCAGTTGGGGAGGCACCCCTGCCCCCCCCACACACACTGGGGCTGCAGCGTGCCGACCTGCTGGTGCCAGCGCAGCTCTGCATCTCCTGCCGCTTTGAGTAGCATGGTAAGGGGCTGGGCCGGGGCTGGGAGGAGGGATTAGCAGAATCTCTGAGGCACCCCAACAGACCCACCTCTGCTTTCCCCCCACCCAATACCCCCATTCCCTGTCCCCTAACCACCCCCCCCAGAACCTCTTCCCCATCCAAAACCCCCTCTGCTTCCTGTCCCTGGGACTCCCTGCCCCTTATCCAACCCCTCTGGCCAGAGCCCCTTACCATGCCGCTTACCCCGGTCTCTCCCTTCTCCGGGAGCCTCAGTGTGCCGCGTCCAGGAGCGGGCTGGACAGCGCTGCAGCAGTGTGGCTCCAGCGGGACCTGAGCTCTTCCCACTCAGAGCCGCATGGTAAGGGGGTGGGGCTGCGAGCTCTGGGCCGGCCGGTGGGAGCTCAGGTCCCGCTGGAGCCACACTGCTGCAGTGCTGTCCAGGGCCGCTCCTGGATGTGGCGCGCTGAGGCTCTGGGAGAGGGGGGAGGTGGGGGTAAGCAGGAGTGGCACCAGGATTTTTGGTGTCCTAGGCGGGGGTCCTTCCGCACTCCCAGTCATTGGTGGCAATTCTGCAGCCGGGGGGGGGGGGGTTCTTCCGCGCTCCCGGTCTTCGGGGCACTTCGCTGGCGGGTCCCGAAGCGAGTGAAGGACCCGCCGCAGAATTGCCGCCGAAGACCCGGAGCGTGGAAGGACCCCCCGCTGCTGAATTGCCACCAAGGGCGGCAAAATGCTGCCCCCCCAAATCCTGGCGCCCTAGGCGACCGCCTAGGTCTCCTAAATGGAAGCGCCGGCCCTGGGGGTAAGCGGCATGGTAAGGGGCTGGGGCTGGGGCCAGGGGAGTTGGATAAGGGGCAGGGAGTTCCATGGACAGGGAGCTGGCGGGGAAGGGTGGATGAGGCAGAGGTTCTGGGGAGGCAGTCAGGGGACGGGGAATGGGGTGTGTGTGTAGGCGTGGGCATTCCAGGGGTCTGTTGGGGTGTGGTGGATGGGCAGTCAGGGGTCAGGGCAGTCAGGGGACAGGAAGCAGGGCGAGATGGGTAGGGGGTGGGATCCTGGGGGGCAGATAGGGCGTGGGGGGGTCTTGGGATGGGGTGGTCAGGGGACAAGAAGTGGGAGGGTTGATGGGTTGGGCACTCAGGGGCAGGACATGCGTTGGGGTCGGGTGTGGCAGGGGGGCAGACAGGCACGTGGGGCTTGTATTCACCGTGCAGTTCCCTACTGGGTCTTTGGCGGCACTTCAGCAACAGGTCCTGCACTCGCTCTGGGTAAAGGATCCGCCTCCGAAATGCCGCCGAAAACCTGGAGTGAGTGAAGACCCTGTCGCCACCACTGAAGTGCCGCCAAGGACCTGGTAGGGAACCAGTTCTTAGGATTTTAGGAGCTCATCACTGGCTGCCATCACGTGTGTGCCCTCTCCCCTGCTGCTGCCCCTCATTGTAGCCTCCCTGGGGGTGGAGGATGGGGCTGCCCTTTGCCCAGCTTGGGGCAGGAGTGGTGATGGGGGGGGGCTGTGCTGGTGGAGGGTCCTGCCGAAAAAGGGAAGGGTCCGTCCATCCAAGGCAGAAGGGCAGGGGGCAGGGTCAGCCTGCCCTGGCACTAGTGGAGGGGGGGACGCTGGGACCCTGAGACGACAGTTGATGCAGGGAGCTGGCAGAGCTGAGCACAGTTCGGCACAGAGCTGCAGGAGGCAGCCAGGGCGCAGGCAGGGACGCTTGGGGGAGGCACCTAGGGGCAGAAGGTGGGGCAGTGGGGAGACCTGGCCCCTAGGGTGACCAGATGTCCCAATTTTATAGGAACAGTCCCGATTTTGGGGTCTTTTTCTTATATAGGCTTCTATTACCTTCACCCCCTGGCCTGATTTTCCACACTTGCTGTCTGGTCACCCTACTGGCCCAGGACATTGGTGGAGCAGGATCGGGCCCTCCATCTGTATGTATTTATACATGATGGGTGTGGAGATGATTTCTAAAAGATGATTTTGTCAGAGCCACAATGCAGTGATTTCCCATGGGAATGCGCTCCACATTGGGGTCAAATAGCCGGCTGAAAGAGAGGAAGGGCCAAGGATCAATGAAAAGCAAAACACCGTAAATTCTAAAAGCTACCTTAGCTCAACTACTACAGCAGATTGAAAAAAATAACAGGTTCCCCCTTTAGCCTTTAACACTTCACTGATCTTCTCCAATAGCCATCCTGCAGGGGAAGGGTGATGTCAGAAGCAGGAAGGGCATTATGAATCAACAGGGTCCTAGTGCTGTCTTGCAAGCAGGTTCTATGCTCAATTTTAAGACCAGTCACTCTAATTTTTGAAAAGGTTTCTTCGTAAAATGTTAATGGTATGTCATTATAACATGCAAGGCAACCAAAGCCTCTCTTTTTGTGCTCACACTTGAGGACAGCTAGACATGTATGTGTGTACGCATGTATGTTTGCTCTATACCTGCAAATCAGATTCTTAGATTTAGTATTATAATTTATTACAGTACCCCTGAGAGGGCCCAAATGAGATCAGAGCACTGCGCGTGCAGATAATAAAAGAGAGTCTCTGCCCCAAAGGGCATGCAGTCAAAATAGACATGACAAAGAAATGAGATTATCTCCCATTGTACAGATAGGGAAGCTGAGGCATAGTGGCATCAATTTGGGGCTTAACTTTAAGCACGTGCTTAAGTGCTGTCCTGAACAGGAATGGATTTAGGGATGAGTGCTTTAAAACGGACAGGGCTAGAGAGATTAAGCAGCTTATCCAAGGTCACAGAGGTAGCAAGGTGCTGGGAAATGACAACACTTCTTCTGAATCCCAGTCCACTACCTTGCGCACAAAACCATGCTTCTTTCTCAAAGGCTTGATCCAGCAATTGAAGTCTCTCTGTGTGTTTGACAGTGCAGTCGTCTTCCGAAAGTGGGGCTCAGACCCCCTTGGGTGTAAATGGAGGGCTAGAAACCCCCAAATGTGGGGCTCAATCCTTAGTGTATGTATGCTTGGGGTGGGGGGGGATTAGATATGCATAATATATGGGGCTCAGGGAATGTGTGTGAGGGGCACACGCTCCCAGAATCAGGGGCGGCTCCAGGCCCCAGCATGCCAAGCGCGTGCTTGGGGCGGCAATCTGCGGGGGGCGCTCTGCTGGCGCTGCGGGGGCAGCAGGCAGGGTACCTTCAGCGGCTTGCCTGCGGGAGGTCCGCTGGTCTCACGGCTTCAGTGGACCTCCGGCAGCCAAGCCGCCGAACGCAGCCTGCCTGTGCAATGCTTGAGATGGCAAAATGCCTAGATCCGCCCCTGCCCAGCATAGAGGACTCTGGGCTCTGCAGTGCGCATGTTGTGTTGGGAGCCTGGCACAGGCACCCCCAGAATGTGGGACTCAGACCCTGCAGTGTGTGTCTATGGGGAGGGACAGGTCATGTGGCTGAAACCTTGGTGTGTGTATGTGAGGGGGGCACAGACATGCTCAAACTGTGGTGATCAGACCCTAGAGTGTGTGTATGCCCACAGTGTGTGTGTGGGGGGCACAGATATCGGGGCACTGGAACAATTTGTATAGCGGGGGTGCTGAAAGCCAGTGACCAAATGGTAAACCCTGGATATGATGGAAATCACTTCAAGCCAGAGGGTGTAGTAGCATCCCTAGCACCCCTAGTTCCAGCACCCATGACAGACATCCCCCAAATGTGGAGCTCAGACCTGTTGTATGTCTGGCACAGACACACCAGGCTCAGGGTTCAGAGCCCGGGGGTGGGGGGAAGGTCACAGACACCATCAGGCTGTGGGGCTAGGACCCCTGGGGGGAAGAGACATCCCTGGGCTCAGATTGTGAGTGGGAGCACAGACACCCTCAGGCTGTGGGGCTCGGATCCTGAGGGCAGGGGTGGCTCCAGGCCACAGCATGCCAAGTGCGTGCTTGGGGCAGCAAGCTGCGGGGGGCACACTGCCAGCACCGCGAAGGCGGCAGGCAGGCTGCCTCCAGTGGCTTGCCTGCGGAGGGTCCGCTGGTCCTGCGCGGCTTCGGAGGACCTCTCGCAGGCAAACCGGCTGCCTCTGTGCTTGGGGCGGCAAAATCCCTAGAGCCGCCCCTGCCTGGGGGAGGGTACAGACACCCCCTGGCTCTTACCCCAGAGAGGGGGCACAGACACCCCAAGCTCAGACATGGGCACAGATGCCCCTCGACTTGGATCCCGGGGGGGCATAGACAGCCCCAGCCTCGGATCCTTGGGGGGGGCACAGACTCGGTTCCGAGGGGGGCACAGACACTCCCAGGCTCGGTTCTGGGGGGCATAGACACCCTAAGGCTTGGATCCCGGGGAGAGGCACAGACACCTGCAGGCTCGCATCCTGGGGCGGCACAGACACCCAGGCTTGGTTCCGGGAGGGGCACAGACACCCCCAGGCTCGGATCCCGGGGGGGCACAGACACTCCAGGCTCGGATCCCGGGGGGGCACAGACACCCCCAGGCTCGGATCCCGGGGGGGCACAGACACCCCCAGGCTCGGATCCCGGGGGGGCACAGACCCCCCAAGGCTCAGTTCCGGGGGGGCAGAGACATTCCAGGCTCGGATTCCGGGGGGGCACACACACCCCCAGGCTCGGATCCCGGGGGGGCACAGACACTCCAGGCTCGGATCCCGGGGGGGCACAGACCCCCCAAGGCTCAGTTCCGGGGGGGCAGAGACATTCCAGGCTCGGATCCCGGGGGGGCACAGACACTCCAGGCTCGGATCCCGGGGGGGCACAGACCCCCCAAGGCTCAGTTCCGGGGGGGCAGAGACATTCCAGGCTCGGATTCCGGGGGGGCACACACACCCCCAGGCTCGGATCCCGGGGGGGCACAGACACTCCAGGCTCGGATCCCGGGGGGGCACACACACCCCAAGGCTCGGATCCCGGGGGGGCACAGACACTCCAGGCTCGGATCCCGGGGGGGCACAGACACCCCAAGGCTCGGATCCAGGGGGGGCACACACACCCCCAGGCTCGGATCCCGGAGAGGCACAGACACTCCAGGCTCGGATCCCGGGGGGGCACAGACCCCCCAAGGCTCAGTTCCGGGGGGGGCAGAGACATTCCAGGCTCGGATCCCGGGGGGGCACAGACACCCCAAGGCTCGGATCCCGGGGGGGCACAGACCCCCAAGGCTCAGTTCCGGGGGGGGCAGAGACATTCCAGGCTCGGATTCCGGGGGGGCACAGACACCCCAAGGCTCGGATCCCGGGGGGGCACAGACACTCCAGGCTCGGATCCCGGGGGGGCACAGACACTCCAGGCTCGGATCCCGGGGTGGGGGCACCCCCCCCCCCGGCTCGGGTCTCTCGTGGGCTCATTCCACGTCGGCCGGCGGGTGCCCCGCAGCGCCCCCAGCGGCGGCCCGCGGCGCTGCGCGGCGGCTGCCGGTGCCGAATCTGCGGCGCGGCGCGGCGCTGCGGGCCGTGCGGAAAGTGCCGCGCGGCGGCGGGGGCTGCGTGCGCCTGGCGCCCGGGATTTCATCATGCGGCGGGGCGGGCCGAGGCGCGCGCTGCTCCATGCCGCCCCTTAGCGCCCTGCTGCCGCCGCTGCTCTGCCGCCGCCTGCCCGCGCTGCTGCTGCGCCTGCCGGCCGCCCCGCTCCGCTCCGCCCGGCCGCCGGCAGCGCCCCGCGCCCCGGCCAGCGCCGGCATGGACCGACCCGCCGCCGAGGCGCTGCTCCACCCGCTCCGCCAGGCGGTGCGGCTGCAGGTACCGGGCTGCCCTCGCTCGCGGGGACGGGCCGCCGCTTTACCCCGTGCCGCTGGGTCCCCTGCCGGGCTGGCTCTGTAGATCCCCTGTGGAACTGGGTCTGCATGGGGGTGTCTCCCCTATAGAGCTGGGCTCTATAGATCCCCTGTGGAACTGGGTCTGCATGGGGGTGTCTCCGCTATAGAGCTGGGCTCTATAGATCCCCTGTGGAACTGGGTCTGTATGGGGGTGTCTCCCCTATAGAGCTGGGCTCTATAGATCCCCTGTGGAACTGGGTCTGTATGGGGGTGTCTCCCCTATAGAGCTGGGCTCTATAGAATCCCCTGTGGAACTGGGTCTGTATGGGGGTGTCTCCCCTATAGAGCTGGGCTCTATAGATCCCCTGTGGAACTGGGTCTGTATGGGGGTGTCTCCCCTATAGAGCTGGGCTCTCTAGCATCCCCTGTGGAACTGGGTCTGTATGGGGGTGTCTCCCCTATAGAGCTGGGCTCTATAGATCCCCTGTGGAACTGGGTCTGCATGGGGGTGTCTCCCCTATAGAGCTGGGCTCTATAGAATCCCCTGTGGAACTGGGTCTGTATGGGGGTGTCTCCCCTATAGAGCTGGGCTCTATAGATCCCCCGTGGAACTGGGTCTGTATGGGGGTGTCTCCCCTATAGAGCTGGGCTCTATAGAATCCCCTGTGGAACTGGGTCTGCATGGGGGTGTCTCCCCTATAGAGCTGGGCTCTATAGATCCCCTGTGGAACTGGGTCTGTATGGGGGTGTCTCCCCTATAGAGCTGGGCTCTCTAGCATCCCCTGTGGAACTGGGTCTGTATGGGGGTGTCTCCCCTATAGAGCTGGGCTCTATAGAATCCCCTGTGGAACCGGGTCTGCATGGGGGTGTCTCCCCTATAGAGCTGGGCTCTATAGAATCCCCTGTGGAACTGGGTCTGTATGGGGGTGTCTCCCCTATAGAGCTGGGCTCTATAGATCCCCCGTGGAACTGGGTCTGCATGGGGGTGTCTCCCCTATAGAGCTGGGCTCTATAGATCCCCTGTGGAACTGGGTCTGCATGGGGGTGTCTCCCCTATAGAGCTGGGCTCTATAGATCCCCTGTGGAACGGGGTCTGTATCGGGGTGTCTCCTCTATAGAGCTGGGCTCTATAGATCCCCTGTGGAACGGGGTCTGCATGGGGGTGTCTCCCCTATAGAGCTGGGCTCTATAGATCCCCTGTGGAACGGGGTCTGCATGGGGGTGTCTCCCCTATAGAGCTGGGCTCTATAGATCCCCTGTGGAACTGGGTCTGCATGGGGGTGTCTCCCCTATAGAGCTGGGCTCTATAGATCCCCTGTGGAACTGGGTCTGCATGGGGGTGTCTCCCCTATAGAGCTGGGCTCTATAGATCCCCTGTGGAACTGGGTCTGTATGGGGGTGTCTCCCCTATAGAGCTGGGCTCTATAGAATCCCCTGTGGAACTGGGTCTGCATGGGGGTGTCCCCCCTATAGAGCTGTTCTCTCTAGCATCCTCTGTGGAACTGGGTCTGTATGGGGGTGTCTCCCCTATAGAGCTGGGCTCTATAGATCCCCTGTGGAACTGGGTCTGTATGGGGGTGTCTCCCCTATAGAGCTGGGCTCTATAGAATCCCCTGTGGAACTGGGTCTGTATGGGGGTGTCTCCGCTATAGAGCTGGGCTCTATAGATCCCCTGTGGAACTGGGTCTGCATGGGGGTGTCTCCCCTATAGAGCTGGGCTCTATAGATCCCCCGTGGAACTGGGTCTGCATGGGGGTGTCTCCCCTATAGAGCTGGGCTCTATAGATCCCCTGTGGAACTGGGTCTGCATGGGGGTGTCTCCCCTATAGAGCTGGGCTCTATAGATCCCCTGTGGAACGGGGTCTGTATCGGGGTGTCTCCTCTATAGAGCTGGGCTCTATAGATCCCCTGTGGAACGGGGTCTGCATGGGGGTGTCTCCCCTATAGAGCTGGGCTCTATAGATCCCCTGTGGAACGGGGTCTGCATGGGGGTGTCTCCCCTATAGAGCTGGGCTCTATAGATCCCCTGTGGAACTGGGTCTGCATGGGGGTGTCTCCCCTATAGAGCTGGGCTCTATAGATCCCCTGTGGAACTGGGTCTGCATGGGGGTGTCTCCCCTATAGAGCTGGGCTCTATAGATCCCCTGTGGAACTGGGTCTGTATGGGGGTGTCTCCCCTATAGAGCTGGGCTCTATAGAATCCCCTGTGGAACTGGGTCTGTATGGGGGTGTCTCCGCTATAGAGCTGGGCTCTATAGATCCCCTGTGGAACTGGGTCTGTATGGGGGTGTCTCCCCTATAGAGCTGGGCTCTATAGAATCCCCTATGGAACTGGGTCTGTATGGGGGTGTCCCCCCTATAGAGCTGTTCTCTCTAGCATCCTCTGTGGAACTGCGTCTGTATGGGGGTGTCTCCCTTATAGAGCTGGGCTCTCTAGCATCCCCTGTGGAACTGGGTCTGCATGGGGGTGTCCCCCCTATAGAGCTGTTCTCTCTAGCATCTTCTGTGGAACTGGGTCTGTATGGGGGTGTCTCCCTTATAGAGCTGGGCTCTCTAGCATCCCCTATGGAACTGGATCTGCATGGGGGTGTCTCCCCTATAGAGCTGGGCTCTATAGAATCCCCTGTGGAACTGGGTCTGCATGGGGGTGTCCCCCCTATAGAGCTGTTCTCTCTAGCATCCTCTGTGGAACTGGGTCTGTATGGGGGTGTCTCCCTTATAGAGCTGGGCTCTCTAGCATCCCCTGTGGAACTGGGTCTGCATGGGGGTGTCTCTCCTATAGAGCTGGGCTCTATAGAATCCCCTGTGGAACTGGGTCTGCATGGGGGTGTCCCCCCTATAGAGCTGTTCTCTCTAGCATCCTCTGTGGAACTGGGTCTGTATGGGGGTGTCTCCCCTATAGAGCTGGGCTCTATAGAATCCCCTATGGAACTGGGTCTGCATGCGGGTGTCTCTGCTATAGAGCTGGGCTCTCTAGCATCCTCTGTGGAACTGGGTCTGTATGGGGGTGTCTCCCCTATAGAGCTGTTCGTTCTAGCATCCCCTGTGGAACTGGTTCTGTATGGGGGGGTGTGTCTCCCGTATAGAGCTGGGCTTTCTAGCATCCCCTATGGAACTGGGTCTGCATGGGGGTGTCTCCCCTATAGAGCTGTTCTCTCTAGCATCCCCTGTGGAACTGGGTCTGTATGGGGGGGTGTCTCCCCTATAGAGCTGGGCTTTCTAGCATCCCCTATGGAACTGGGTCTGTATGGGGGTGTCTCCCCTGCAGAGTGGGACTCTGTAGCATTCTCTATGGAACTGTGTCTGCATGGGAGGGTGTCTCTCTTATAGAGCTGGGCTTTCTAGCATCCCCTATGGAACTGGGTCTGTATGGGGGTGTCTCCCCTGCAGAGTGGGACTCTGTAGCATTCTCTATGGAACTGTGTCTGCATGGGAGGGTGTCTCTCTTATAGAGCTGGGCTCTGTACAATCCCTTATGGAACTGGGTCTGTATGGGCTTGTCTCCCCTACAGAGCGGGCTCTGTAGTATCCCCTGTGGAACTGGGTCTGTATGGGGGTGTCTCCCCTACAGAGCTGGGCTCTATAGCATCCCCTGTGGAACTGGGTCTGTATGGGCTTGTCTCCCGTATAGAGCTGGGCTCTCTAGCATCCACTATGGAACTGGGTCTGTATGGGCTTGTCTCCCCTATAGAGCTGGGCTCTCTAGCATCGCTTCGGCAGCACATATACTAAAATTGGCACTGGGTCCGTATGGGGGTGTCTCCCCTACAGAGTGGGACTCTGTAGCATCTCCTGTGGAACTGGGTCTGCATGGGGGGGGGGTGTCTCCCTTATAGAGCTGGGCTCTGTAGCATCCCCTATGGAACTGGATCTGTATGAGGGGGTGTCTCCCTTATAGAGCTTGGCTCTGTAGCATCTCCGATGGAACTGGGTCTGTATGGGGTGTGTGTCTCCCCTATAGATCAGGGCTCTATAGCTTCTGTGCCCTATAGTACTGGGTCTGTATGGGGTGTGTGTGTCCTTGGGCTCTATAGCATCCCCCCTGCAATGAGGCCCTTATGGGGAGTGTCTCCTTGGGCTCCATAGCTTCTCCTTTACCGATGAAACTGTGTGTGTATGAGGTGGCGACTCCCCGTTAGAGTTGGTCTCTATAGTTCTCTCTGCCCTACAGAACTGTGTCCATATGAGTTAGGTATATAGGGTGTCTTTTCCCCCATAGAGCAGCATGGTGTCTCTCCCTGTATAGAGTTGGTCTGTACAGGCTCACTTCCCCCTGTTCCGAGGTGGGTATGTGGGTTATCTCCTCTTCCATTCCATAGAGCTGGGTCTCTGTGGCGTCCCCCGACCCCAATTTAGAGAGCTAGATCTGTATATATGTGTGTCCCCAATCTAACGATGGGGCTTCATGGTTCACTTTTAAATAAGAATGCCTTGCTCTAGCTCTCCTCCCTTTTATAGCTGGGCATATAGGTGCATATATCTCTTGTAATAAAGCTGGAATTATATGACTGTGCCCTTCTATCCCTGTTATAGCTGATCTGTGTCTGTGTTTTCTTCCTCATCTTGAGGGATCTGTGTATTCCCCTTCTCTTTACACAGCTTGATCTCTCTCTGTGCACCCTTCTCATCTCCATCTATGTCTGCATATACCTCTTACGGCTTGTGGATTCTCCACACCTTTTCATAGCTAGACCTAGATCTCTATGTGCCTGGGTTGCCCTTCATGCCTTCTTAGCATAGCTAGTTCTATATAGTCTCCCTGTTTAGCCCACACATGTATATTCCCTATATACTGCTGGATCTGTGTATGTATTTGCCCCTTTCCGTTATGTAAATGGATCTATTTTTTTTTAACTTACACCACTACTTCAGTGAGTTTTTGTTATGACTCATTGTACAGCAAACTGAGTGCCTTGGTGGGGAATCTCCGAGTAATTGCAATTATAATAGCTAAACCCAGCTGACTCACTTTCTCCCCATGCCAGTAATTTGGGAGTTGCCACCTGCCTTTAAAACAGAAATATATGAATGTCCCTTTCCTCATGCTCTTGGGAGTGGGACAGAAATGTGGGGTGTAAGAGAGAGGTTTGGGGAGAGGGGAATGAATGATGCAGGTGCAGCCTTCCATGGCGTGACATGCTATGGTAATAATAAAAGGAGGGTGTTTAAAGTGTCTTAATAGAAATAGAATAAGGAAGATAGATGCTCTCGTCCAATCCAAACGGAGGGTAGATGCAATTTAATTAAACCTGAGGGAGCCTTGACCTAGAGAGAGAGAGTGTGTCCCCACGCGACCAAGCTGGTGTTTCTTCCTGCAGCAGTGCCTGATGCAATAAGCTGCTGTGTTCCAGGGGTGGATCCCGCTCTGCTTCACTGTTGTTTGGGACAAAGCTGCAGCAAAATCTGCCACATCAAATAGTGCTGTGTGCTGCTCCTCCTCTGGGCTGGGCTCGGCTCATGTCTTTAATTAAATTGTGTCCAGTCAGCAAGCATAATTGTTTGCTTCATTTTTTTTTTCTGCCCTGTGTCCCCGAGTCCTTTTCCGTGTCATATGGAACAAAGAGCCACTGCATACCACTTTTTTGGTGCTGAATGCAAAGCAGTGTGATGAATTCTTCTGAGTCTGCAGTAGTTCCCTGGACCCTTTGTCTTGACTTTCTTTCCTTCCAGATCCCCTAACTCAACAAAGAGGGGTTTGGTTTACTACTTTTTTTTTTCCTCCTTCAGATCCCTCCCTCTGCCACGTTAGCCTGGAATTGCAGTTCAACCCAGCAGCCCTGGAGTGAAATTTTCACATTTTGATTACACTGGTTAACAGGAAGGAAGCAGTCAAGTGCAGTTGCCAACTTTCTTTATCCCCTGTGTTATAGTAGCTGACGTGAAGTTTATTAGCCCAGCCGGTCACATTTTTCGTTGTCTTTTTATTTAATTCACTTACTGTCAGTTCTCTCCTATTATAAAGTCAGCCCCCCTCTTTCCCCAACCTGAAACATGAAATCCTAGCTGTAGCCCGTTTCCTGTCTCATTGCCTGTGTGCAGTGATTTCACTAGGGCTGAGCACCATGCAGTAGAAGTAGATTGTAAACAAAGCTGGCAGTGTAGAAAAAGTAAAAATCAGGTTCACTTCATTTTTAAATGAAAGAAGAGTAGGTACAGGAAAGATGCTAAACTGGGAACATTAAACTAGGGAAGTTATTGATTTTCTGCACGTACTTCACATCTGTAGCTGTCTCTATTCTCTTGTTCCTTGCCTCTCAACATTTCTCCCTCAGTAATTCAAGATAAACAGGTTTTTTTGGCTAGATAATTCCTTTTTGGGGATGAAGGGAAAGACTGTTCATTCACTTAAAGCCAACGCAGGCAAGAAGCAGAACTAAGTTATCTACAGCCACTGCTTACAGTTTATACTGATGCAGCTGTATTGGTCAAGGGTGTGAAAAAAACATATCCCTGATCGACATAGCTATGCCAACAAACCTCTCTGCCTAGATGCAGCTATTGACAACAGAAGAGTGTTTCTGTCAAGGTAGCTAATGTTGTTCAGGGAGGTGGTGTTCCTACACTGGTAGAAAAACTCCTTTTGTTGGTGTCAGCAGAATCGTGCTAGGGGGCTATGCTAAATAGGCTCTGAAGTGTTGACGTAGTCCCCAAAAGTATTATAAAGCCATATTATAGCGTATGTAGGGGTTAATAATTCCACATGATTGTTTGCCTGTCACATTTCCTGGGTCATGAGGGATGGGAATCCTTACCATGTGGGATAGGGAAACCCTTCTATAACTCTTGCAAGATGACGGTAACTAGTCTGGTTCCAATGCCCTACTGTGTCTTGCTTTCTCATAAAGTTGTGTTCATTTCCTACACTGCTTTGATAACCTGCCATCCTGAAAAAAGCATGAACATCAGAGAAACTCTAATAACCATAACAGTGCTTGTGCCTATTCAAATAGACTTTTTTTTAAAGGGGGTGTAGTCACATATTGAGATAAAAATAATTGCAAGTGGGTGGGAAACAGTTACTTCTGAGGTTCTTTAATGCTATCAAACTCAGCTGATGCTCACTTTCCAATTTCAAAGTGTTCCCCCACCTCCAGTACCTTGGCCAGTTTCCACGGGGTTGTAGAAACTCTCAGGCAGCCTCTACAGCAGAATGTCCCTCACTCCTGCCTTTCAGAATGGAATCCATATCTTCGATTGTCCTGTGTTCTTCCTCAGGGGGAGCTGGTAAGAAAGCTGAAAGAAGAGAAGGCTCCCCAGGTGGATGTAGACAGAGCTGTAGCAGAGCTCAAGGCTCGGAAGAGGATCCTAGAAGCAAAGGTGAGTCTGAGAATTAGATCTGTGGTCTAGAGGGTTTTGCATGAGCATACTTGAATTCCTGCAGTCAAGTGGTGATGTTTTTTAAATGCATATATTTAAAAGAGGAAGTGGAGCTCGGGGAAAGCTTGTTTATCTCACCAACAGAAGTTTGTCAATAAAAAAATATTTCCTCACCCACTTTGTCTCTCTATGTTTATGCTAGACTGTCTTGACCAGTAGATGCTATGTTCCAATCTACTTTTTTAACCTAGGATTAATGTTGTTATATCAGCATGGGACTATGTACTCTCTTACCTTTAATTATAAAATGGTCAGTTCAGTGGCACAGATGGCAAAGGTGGTGATTGAGAACACTTGATTACTTCCCCTGCCTTAGTTCCTCCTGTTTGGCTGACGTATGAAGCAGTTCAGTTCCTCCACTGATTATGGTCGCTGGCTAGTTGTGCTGCTTCTTTCCAGGTGATGCCAGTACATTTAGTATTCTCTGTCGCTGTCTTCAGACAGTTCTTCCTTGGCCCCCTTCACTTTTTCTTTTCTTCCTTGTTGTTTGTGCCACGGGGATTCAAGAGCCAGTCACTGTTTTCAGTTTGGATGCCCATGACTCCTTCCCAGCCAGTAGAGTTGTTCTATAACTTGCAGTCAACTTTAAAAATCACATGTTGTAAACAAATATATTTCTTCCCTACATTGCTGATAAGAGCTTAGATTATCAAAAGTGAAAGAATTTTTAAAATCCAATGTGCATGTCACTATTCTTTGTTCACTTTTTGCATTTCTGTCAGCTAGCAGAATGAAACCCCTGTAAAGTCACTTTATATGTTTCACTTTCAGATTCTTTACACAATGTTTGAGTTACAAACCTGGCAGGGGAGATTTTTGTTTAAAAACAATTCTGTTCACTGTAACTTAACAAATTTTTTAAAAAATATTTCCAGTGACCATATTTTTTTTTTCCAAATTGAAGGCCAAATTTAAGTGGTCCATTTTTAAAATACAGTACTGTTCTGAAAAGAGGCTCTAAAAATGACATTGTGGGGTTCCAGGTTTATTGTCTTGATTTCCAGATCAGATTTGCTCAATATATGAGTAAAAATGTATCTTCCCCACACCCCCCCCAGCCAGCTCTGCAAACTCACCTTGAGATCTAAGAGCAGGTTCTGGGTATTTTCTGGCTTGTATATTAACCAGCTTTAAAAAAAAAAAAAAAAAAAAAGGGTGGGGAGGGAAATTCTGTTGTTAGATACATTTGGGTAACCTTATTGTCTTCAGTGGTGGTGCACTTCAGAGGGCGGAGGCTGCTCCTGTGCTTGGAACTCAGCTAATAATTAGAGCACCAGAATCAAATCTAAATAATTCAATTAGTTCTTCAAAGCAGGCCAGAGTGAGAAGTTATTTGTCTCTTAAGTCAGCAGCTATGACTGGAGATGCACAAGGAGGCAGTCTGAGTAAGACTGAGTCACTTTTCAGAGTGGAATCATGCTTTAAAACACACGATTTGCTCATGGCTAGTCTCGGTTAGTGACTAATTTTTTAAAATCTGTTCTCTGGTTATGTCTTGTAATCCTGGCAAACTTCATTTAGAGAGGCCATGAGTCAGGTTAGGAGTCTTGGCACCCCTTTCAGCCACTCCTTTTCCATGGGAAAGGCGTGTGTAGAATCCGGTGCAGAGGCTTGTTTGTCAGTTTCACGTGTGTGGGCTGTGTTCATATTTATTCCAGGATTACCTTGCAATACCGTCACGTGTCCTTGTCAGCACAAGTGTTGATTATTGTCATTCCTGTTTGGCAAGGCTTCCAGCCGTGAATGTTCATCAGTGGCAACTTGAGTGGAACGCAGCAGCGTGGATGCCTGCTGATTGGAGCCTCTAGACAGTATCACGTTGGCCCTGTGACTTCCATGTTGGCTGCATGTAAAGGGGAGGTGTTGCTCTAAGTGAGCACAACCAGCTTCCAAACCCTTAACGGTGCAGGGCACATCTGTGTTTGAGAGCTCCTCTGAGAGGATATAGGCTGGTCTCAGATACCAACTTGTTTCCATTTTCTCAAGTCAGTAGATGACCGAGCCCTTATGCAGGGCCCAAAGATGTAGACATCCCCCTTGCAGCTATCACATGCTCCCCTCTCCACTTCTTAAAAAGAGTGAAGCCAAATAGTTAGTCTCCACTCCTTCCTTGGAGTAACTGCAACATAGCCAGCTAAGCACTGAATCTCTAATAGTGACCCAACGCGTATTGGTGGTAGGGCCTGGAATCTCTGTATTCTCTTATTGTTTGAGATCTCTCCTGAAGCACTAACCATTTTTTGCCATTCAGTGTCAGGCCATGCCTCTATCATTTCCCTCTTCCCCCATCTCCTTGTCCAGAAACTCATTCCTCCCGCTGAGAAGTCCTGGCAGTTTTGAGATGCCTCTAGTCCTTACAGAGTGTACTTCTCTCCTTCCTCAGTCTGTACTTTAAAGCTATTGTTTTGGCACTGTCAACTATCTTTCTTTTTTTAAAAAAAAAGAAAATCAATTTATTCAGGCAGATTTACTTATTGGTAGGGCCATACCAAATTTATGGTCCATTTTGGTCAATTTCATGGTCATAGGATTTTAAAAATAATAAACTTCTTGATTTCAGATATTAAAATCTGAAATTTCACTGTAACTGTAGGGGTCCTGGCCCAAAGGGAAGTGGGTCGCAAGGTTATTGTAGGGGGGCCGCAGTATTGCCACCCTTCTGCTCTGCGTCTGGTGGCAGCACTGCCTTCAGAACTGGGCAGCCAGAAAGCAGCAGCTGCTAGCCAGAAGCCCAGCTCTGAAGGCAGCAGTGCAGAAGTTAGGGTAGCATGGTATGGTATTGCCCCCCTTACTTTTGCACTGCTGCTGGCAGCGGCAGTGCCTTCAGGTCTAGGCGCCTGGCCAGCGCTTGCCGTTCTCCAGCCGCCCAGCTCTGAAGGCAGCGCAGAAGTAAGGGTGGTAATATCACAACCCACTACGATAACCTGCAACCTCCCTCCCCTCCCCCTATAACCTCCTTTTGGGTCTGGACCCCTAGCTGAGAAACGCTAGTGTCCTCTGTGAAATCTGTATAGTATAGGGTAAAGGTGCACAAAAGACCAGATGCCATGGTCCGTGATGCACTTTTCACGGATGTGAATTTGATAGGGCCCTACTTATTGGCCTGAAGGTAATGGGAGCTGCAGATGCTTTAGCATTCCTGAAAATCAGGCCTCTTTTATTTATATGCTTAAATGTGGGTTTAGGTACCTAACTGCAAGCACCCAAATTTTAAAATGTTGGCCATAGCTCTTTAAGTTAGTGATATAAGCCAAAGCAGATTCAAAGTAAAAGGTTTTAGTTTAACCTTGCCAGAGTACCTTAGTCCACTTTATATAAAAATTCTGTAAGTCATTTGTCAGAATAGATTGAGTTGCTCAAATGTTTTAATGAGGGGAAAAAACACTGTCAATAATGAATGGGGTCGGTGATCAGATATCACAGCAATGTGCTTTGTATAAGAATCTATATTTGGTGAGTAGACTGAAATTCCTATGTACTTGTTTAATGAAAAGTCGGTGTTGTCTCTGCATATCTCTTGTCATAATATGTGTTGATAATAGTTATTAAAACTTAATGGGGAAGGTGACATCTAACGCATATGTTCTGAGTCTAAACTATTGGTTTTTATTACCAGCATCGTTTTACAGTAATCACGTGGAATACATAGATTTGTATTTGCTTTGTCTCATATTTGGATTCAGATCTCATGAGGATGGTATAAAACACTTTCCTAGACTTCAGTCAAATGCTACCATTAGACATCTGATACCTGTAGCTTATATTATGTTATACAGAAACCCGAGTGTCTCAGAGGAAGTGTGCTTTAGAAATAGTCTTTGCTCATTGTACGGATGGCTAGGAAATTTCTCCTCAACATATTACAACATGGATGCACTTCATAATCCTCATTATCAAAATCCCAGTAGCATCCAGAACCTCTCAATAGTTGTGCAAGTGTTTAAGCTCGCAGAGCTCACTTTTCAAACGTGGTGGCTAAATCTGGCATTTGGACATTCACCTTAGCAGTTAGGCACGTACCCTCCAATTTGAACATCCCGATCTGGGAGGTGCCTCTGAAGACTACTTTCAAACAGAGGTCATTTTGTCCCATAATGGTGATTGAGGAAGGACTCATTTTACTGCCAGTAACTGGAACCATTGTTTGTTTTCTCCCTGCCTGTTTTACAGGAGCTGGCTTTACAGCCCAAGGATGACATTGTGGACAGAATGAAAATGGAGGACACTCTGAAGCGGAGGTTCTTCTATGATCAAGCTTTTGCTATTTATGGAGGTAGAAGCTTAAACAAATTTAAATTCTAATCACTTTAGGGTAGAGTGTCTGTACACGATTATGAAGTGCCATGTTCACCTGACATGTTACGTTGTTGATGATGATAATTAGGGCTCTGTGTCTGTCATGGAGGTCGCTGAAGTCACGGATTCCATAACTTTCCGCAACTTCCTTGACTTCTGCAGAGGCCAGTGGGGATCCCAGGGCCACCAAGCAGCTGGATTGGCTCTGCAGCTAGCCGTTTGGGCGGCCCCACCGCCAGCCACACTGGCTGCTGCTGGAGTGGCCCTGGGGCCAGGCCGTGCAGCGGTCCCTCAGGCAGCCGGAGCAGCCACTGCTCTGGCAGTCCCCGGCTGCTGGTGCTGCGTCTGGCCCCAGCAGCAGCCCCCGGGGCACTCCCCCCCCCCAGGGGCGTCCCCCTCTGCAACAGCCCTCCCAAGATTTAGTTGGGTATTTATAGTAAAAGTTATGGATAGGTCATGGGCGTAAATTTTTGTTTGTTGCCCGTGACCTGTCCGTGACTTTTAGTAAAAATACCCGTGACTAAATCGTAGCCTTAATAATAATACCATGAAACATCAGTGGGTTTTTGGAAAGTTGGCTTTACCCTGTCTCGAAACTTCTTTCAAGTATGTGCGGGTGCGAGTTCCATCTTGTGCTTTCGGAATGCAAATGGGAAGATCAGAGAGGATGTACGCTGTCCAGGGAACTAATGGAAATGGGGTGGGTGGGGAATTTTTTAAAAGCCAAGTGTTTACCTTCTTTCCTAATATTTGCACGTCTTTCTCTGAACTTTCCTGACCAAGTTAATGTTAACATCACTCAAATACCAGATTCTGCTGCTGCTCTCAATCCTGTTACTGCTGAGAAACTCTTGTCAAGGAGTTGCACTGAGCAAGTGGTTAAATATGGCAGCCAAGCCGTTTCAGATAACCAGATGTGATTCTCAACCAGGGGTATGTGTAGGGCATGCAGAAGGGGTACATCAACTCATCTAGTAGAGATTTGCCTAGTTTTACAGCAGGCTGTATAAAAAGCACTAGCCAAGTCAGTAGAAACTAAAATTTCATGCAGACAATGACTTGTTTATGCTGCTCTATATACTATACACTGCAATATAAGTACAATATTTATATTCCAATTGATATATTTTTAATTACCATATATACTCGTTCATTAGGCTGTTCGTTTATAAGCCAACCCCCCAAAATAGCTGGGTAAAAATAGTAAAAACTGAATGACCCTTTCATTAGCCGACCCTGTATTTCAGGGTTGGAAGATTTTGGCTCCTGGCCAGTCAAGGTAAGCCGCTGGCAGGTCGGGACGTTTTGTTTATTCGGAGCGTCTGCAGGCATGGAGCCCCTCAGCTCCCCGTGGCCACAGTTTGCCGTTCCCAGCCCAGTTAGGGCTCCATGCCTGCAGACACTCCAGGTAAACAAAACAACAATGTATTAGATCAGGGATGGGCAACCTTTGGCCCGCGACCCGCCAGGGTAAGCACCCTGGCAGTCTGGGCCGGTTTGTTTACCTGCTGTGTCCGCAGCTTTGGCTGACTGCAGTTCACCGCTCCAGGCCAATGAGGCTGGCGGGAAGCGGCGGCCAGCACATCCCTCGGCCCGCGCCGCTTTCCGTTGCCCCCATTGGCCTGAAGCGGCGATCAGCCAAACCTGCGGATGTGGCAGGTAAACAGACCGGCCCCGGGCAGGCTGCGTGTCAAAGGTTTCCGATCCCTGTATTAGATATTCAATTCAATGATTCCATCGAGTTTTAAATCATCAAATTTTGGTGTAGACCCGTTTATAAGCCGACCCCCGCTCTTTGATGCATCACTTCTTTTTACCAAAAATATTTGGCTTATGAACAAGTATATACGGTATATGGTAAGAATGAGAAAGTCAGGAGTTTTCCAGTACTAGTGTGCTGTGACACTTTTGTATTTTTATGTTTGATTTTGTAAGCAAGTAGTTTTTAAGTGAAGTGAAACTTGATATACTCGAGACAAATCAGACTCCTGCAAGGGGTACAATAGTCTGGAACAGTTGAGAGCCACTGCATTAGAGTAGCGCTGTCTGTCAGGCTGCGTGTCTTTCCTGTGGTGTGACCTCAAATTCCGGAGTAAATTTTCAGTGTCGCTTTTACAGACTGACAGTCTGGGGCTTCCTGCTCTTTTCTTTCATTGTAACGTAACGTATTTGCTACTCTCCTTTCATTAAGTATAAACTGGTGGGTGTACGTAGGATGCATTCTGTTACAGTATAGCTTCCCCACAGAGCGTACAAATGTCCATCTTCTCTCTGTATGCAGCTCCCTCCTCCAAATACATTTTCTTCCATGCACTCCCCACTGGAGGAGGAAGTGTGGTTTGTATATTTATAGACCATGTATCTGAATCTGGTTGAGTTTTGGCCACAAGCTGATCACCCAGTGCATTGTGGGACTGAACTGTATTAACTTTCTCACCTAGGGCCCAATTCTTGTAGATACTGACCACTTCCAACACTTGGCAGGATCGATCCTTCCCATTGTAAGCTTTTGAAGACAGAGCCTGTTTCACTCTGGTTCGTGCAAAGCAACTTGTACTCAGAGGGTGCCAATAAATAACCTTGGACTGGCACCTAAAATTTGAAACATTGTAGTTTGCGGGCTTTGGTTTTTTTTAATCAAAACAAAACTGCTGTGTAAGATGTGACCCATATTTTACTTCTCTCATAGGTGTTAGTGGCCTGTATGACTTTGGGCCTGTTGGATGTGCTTTGAAGAACAACATTATCCAAGCTTGGAGGCTGCACTTTATACAGGAGGATCAGATTCTAGAGATAGACTGCACCATGCTCACCCCAGAGCCAGTTCTGAAGTAAATATGGGCCCTTCTTGCAGTGTGTGTTCATTTCTGGTAGTGATAGATTTCTTTGCAAACCCTCGTAAAAATAACCACAAGAATATGAAACTAGGTCACCCAGTTTGCTACCCTGTTACCTTGTAGCAATGCAGAATATCTAGGTGGCTGCACTTAGCTAGGTAGGTAGTGGAAGCTGCTGTTCAAGTAGACTATCTACCAAAGGTTTGTATATGGGCCCCATTATCGTAATAGCTCAGAGCCCCACAGTCTGTAATGGATTTATCCTCATAATCCCCCTGTGAGTTAAAGTAGTGCTCATATCCCCATTTTACAGATGGACAAACTGAGTCACTGAGACTGTGACTTACCTCAGGGCTCACAGGAAGTGTGGCAGAGCAGGGGCTTGAACTCGGATCTCCCAAGTTTTAGACTAGTGCCCTAACCACTGCACATTGCTTCCTTTCCATGTGGAAGCCTGGCAGAAACCACCACCATCCATTAACAGTCCAGCTATAGTACTAGTGAATGGTACCAGCTGTGGAAACTGAAGTCCTTTGTTTATTCACAGCACAGGTAGAGCAGAGAAAGCAGCAAAGCAATAGGCCTCATACAGCTCCTGAAGTGTGCCTTAGCCCTGCCCTGGAGGCAACACCTCGAAGGGTGAGAGTGTAATTCAGTCTCCATCCCTCTCCTGTCCCTAGCACCTCTGCTCAGCTGGCAGCCAGGGTGCTTAGTGTGCTCTGGCTGTATGGTGTGGTGTGGGTGCTTTCTGGGAATTGGACTGAGATCACAGAGATGGGTCAGTGAGCCAGCACTGGATAGTAAAGACTTTCACCTGGTAACAGCTTGGGTCACACTCAAACCAGTGACGGAAGAATGAGTGTCCAAATGCCAACGCTAGTCACCTAAACCATCGAGTTCCCCCCACAAATGCATCCTTATCTTGCTCCAGTAATTATGCGGTAAACAAAAGAGAACATGGTGCTATTTTACTTGGCCAGTGTATGAACCTAAAATGAATTTGGGATGAGGGGGATATCCAGGCTTTCTCAAGGATCCTTATGGCCACAGACAATTTCTAAATGAGGAAACTACTAAATACAGGTCTGTAAACTGAAGCAAGAATGAGCCTGCACTTCGGTTGCTTGGTTTAGAGGAGATCTCTTTAATGTCGGTCTTCATTGTGGGCTCACATGCTACTCTGGAGCTGTCAAGTGACCATATATGTTTCTGAAGTAGTGTCTTCTGTTCCAGGACCTCTGGCCATGTAGAAAAATTTGCTGACTTCATGGTGAAAGATGTGAAAAATGGGGAGTGTTTTCGTGCTGATCATCTCTTAAAAGGTACATTCTGAGGGCAGGACTGGCTGAGACATTCCTTGTGAGTGTTTTTTGCTCCGTAGGGGAATGCCCTGCTTATGAGGATAGACGAGATGACCTAGTAAATCTCTTGCATATTAATGTCTATGGTTCAGTAAGGGAGACATTCACCCCAGCGTAGGTGACCCTTGCAAGCCCTCCACCCCATTTAAACATTGTGTTAAGGTCTGAAGTGATGCATGGGACCCCTGCAGTGGAATGACTTTCACCATTTTTATTTTCTAGAAATTCATAGATTAAGCACAAGGGATCATTGGATCATCTAGTCTGGCTTCCTACATAACAAGCCTGACCTTCCATCTAACAAATCTAAACAAAGCACACGAAGGCCATGCTTTGGTCTTATTTTTCTTATTGGTCTGGTGTTGGCGGAAACTTGCTTTTTGATCGAATCTCAGGTTAAATTTACTAGAGAGATGGTTGCAAGACAAAGCTGCTGGACTGGTCTTGTTTCGTGGAAGAGGCATTTCAAGGGTACTGTTGAGCTTTATATGCTCAGAATCTAGCCTGCATTGGAGGTTTTAAACATGTACCCTGCGCGTCTTCTCAGGTTGCAAAATCAGTCTGATTCTTTACATTGATTTGTATTAAACAAACCATGGAATCCTAGACATTAGAGATGGAACAGATCTTCACTTGGCTAGGGGATGGACAAGACGTAGGATGGGTGCAGTCTAGCTTTAAATGGCCCATGCCAAAGGGGCTTCCATCGTTCCCCTGGTGATACTGTTATGCATCTAATAGATAGTAGCATTAAGAAGTGGTCTCAGAATATTCAACTTAATATTTTCTTTGCTTTTATGTAACATACTAACCAAGAATGTGTATGTCCCCTCTATGGCTGATCCACAGAGGAAGGCCACTTATGTTACTATCTGCTAGTGGAGCAAATCGTTTTGTTCAAGTATTAGAGATCTGTACTTTGGATCTAGAGGTCCTGGGTTCAACTCTGCACTGATCACTTGTCCTGTGGAGGGTCGCTACACTTAATAAGGAAAAAAAAAAAGCCTGTGCAAGCCAATAGCAATGAATTCGTATGTATGTGCATGAACACACGATAGAAGGAAAAGCCTTTCTGAAATGGGAATAGATTTTACTCTCACGCTTCCAGTGCCTTACCCAGAGTGGGTTTAAAATAAGGGGCAGGAGAGGAAAGAGTGACACAGGTCCTGTTTCCTAAATATACACAACATACCCCATTGTCCTCTCTCAACAGGAAACTAGAGAATGTCAGAAATGACAAATTGGAAACGCTGGGCCACATCCTCAGCTGGTGTAAATCAGCATAACCCCACTGACTTCAATGGAGCTACAGTGATTCACATGAGCTGGGAATCTGGCCCATTGCATTTTGTCTGGTGGGAATGTGTATGTAATCTCATGCTTTATGAATCAAGAGGATTATATAGTTTTAGGGTTAGAGTGGTTCAGTGATATTGCTCAAATGTGAACTGATTCCCTACTTCCAATGCTTACAGCTCACTTGCAGAAGCTGATGTCTGACAAGAAATGTACAGCTGAGAAAAAGACAGAAATGGAAAACGTTTTAACACAGGTCAGTGCTTGAACAGAGGATGATGAAAACTTGATAGATGACGTGGCAGAGGTAAGGTGCTGCACAAACATCCAAGAGTGGCATCCTGTCCCGTCTCCCTAAGAGAAGAAGCACATGCCACTTCCCACGTCTGTTATTAACTTTCCACTGGGCACCGTTTTTTCAAGCAGACACGAAGGCTTTAGCATTAGACGTAAATGTCCAAAACAAACACATCCCCCTATATGCCCATCAGTCTCCTAAATATACTTAAGATGCTGCTTTTCTTAAAGGAAATGTTCCTTTGGAAAAACAACTTAGAGGGCCCTATTGGCATCAAAGCTGCTATAACATCACTTTGTGACCAGGGGCAGAATTTGTGGACCTTGCTCAGATGTCTGCACCCCATGTGCCCATTACCTCACCGGGCTCACTGAGCCTCTGTGTACAGGAAGTTTTTTGGTTAAGCAGATCCACCACCTATTGCTCTTCAGAGAGAAACTGGTTTCATGCATGCTTCTGTAGCCAGACTGTTGCAGATCTGTCCAGAGAGCATCTCTGTGGCCAGCCCCGTGAGGAGGATTGCATCCCTGTTGAGCCTCCCAGTGCCCAGTCATACACAAGGCTCAGCCATTTGGGCTGTATGCAAGGAACAAAAATTATATCTGTAAGGTTTGGTTATAGCTTTTTAAATAATTTTTGTACTGGATCAAAACCTGTGGTGATGTCTCTCGACACTTGAATTGTTTCTCTCTGTAAGATTCTCAGTGTGCAGTTGCTCCTGTTTACCATTAGCATGGTTGGTGCTGCAGGCCAACATTCCTGGGCTGCAGTGTGTAGAGATTTGTTTTCATTTAGTTGTTTGTTTTTGATGATCGTTCCCATGGCTTTTAGAATAAGTGCTTTCACAGCCGCATACAGTGCAGATGGCTCTCTCCAGATATAGTACTGTGTATCTCAGTGTATTGCATTACAGAGTCCTGGTCAGTAACTCTTCCACAGTACAGTACTGAACTTTGACCTTGTTACATTTTTCCCTTTGTGCTGTCCCCTGCTGTAGCTGGAAACTTGATGTAAAGCTGGCACTGCTCTCTGTGTTAGACACTATTAATATGGGAATCTTCCTATCTGCTCCTCGTTGAGGAGATCCCTCTGATATGCCAGGAATCATAGAAGTTAGGGTTGGACAAGGCTTGTTTGATCACCAAGTCCAATTCTCAATGATCTCTGCTACTGTGAGGTGTGGTTACCTTGACAGAGGACCTATCTAATATTGAACACTACAGGTTAAACTGTAGTAGTTCAGCAGTTCTTTTAAATCAGTCTTTCTCACACAGCTGTCTGGGATCCCCTGCTCTGATTTATACGGGAGACGGGAGGAGGCAGGGCCCTGTAAGGGTGGCAACATCTCGCTCATGGAAACCTCCAGTTAACAAATTGCTGTTAGAGCTAGTACGCAGTATGCTTGTGGAACCTCTTTACTGCTGCAGTCAGCTCCTCTGCTGCAGATCTGCTGGGCAGCGCTGTCATGCAAGGTGTGATCCTTGGCATGGGTTGTGTCTGGTGCAGCAGGTAATTACAGGGTTGTGGAAGGAAGAAGACATGAAAGGAGGCAAAACATTGCAGAAATTGTAGTTGACTTTCTTCTTTTCCCTCCCAGTAATTCCCTTTTTCCTGCCTCCCTCCTGCCCTGGCTGGTTTGATTGGAACTGTTCAGAAGGAGGTTCTCTGTAGGTGGTGATACCATCCTAGTGACTCTGTTGCCACTTCATACCCAACCTCAGAGCTTGTACTTCTAAAAGGATTGCAGGCCGTGAAAGGCTCTGGCCTGCAGCTGAGCCATGGACCTCCAAGGTTAACTTGGGCCCATAGTTTTTCAAAACATGTTCTTCCATCCCTGCTACAAACCTTAGCCCTCACCCCAAATAAAACACAGGGTTCCAGTCCTATAACAATCTCTTCCAGTGTGTTCCTGACCTCGTGCTTAATAATAGATGGGAAGGGGGCGAACCATCACCGCTTTTGTCATAAACAGATAGCTAAGGGTTAATGTCTCTTTCACCTGAAGCACCTGACCAGAGGACCAATCAGGAAACCGGATTTTTTCAACTTTGGGTGGAGGGAATTGTGTGTCTAAGGTCTTTGTTTTCCGTCTGCCTGCCTTCTCTGAGCTTTGGAGAAGTAGTTCTACTTTCTAGTCTTCTGTTTCCAAGTGTAAGGACAAAGAGATCAGATAGTAAGTTATATGGTTTCTTTTCTTTGGTATTTGCATGAATATAAGTGCTGGAGTGCTTTGATTTGTATTCTTTTTGAATAAGGCTGTTTATTCAATATTCTTTTAAGCAATTGACCCTGTGTTGTATCATCTTAATACAGAGAGAACATTTGTACTTATTTTTCTTTCTTTTTATATAAAGCTTTCTTTTAAAACCTGTTGGAGTTTTTCTTTACTTCAGGGAAATTGAGTCTGTACTCACCAGGGAATTGGTGGGAGGAAGAAATCAAGGGGAGATTTGTGTGTTGGATTGCTAGCCTGACTTTGCATTCCCTCTGGGTGAAGAGGAAAGTACTTTTTGTTTCCCGGATTGGGAACAGAGAGGGAGATTCACTCTGTTTGGATTCACAGAGCTTGTGTCTGTGTATCTCTCCAGGAGCACCTGGAGGGGGGAAGGGAAAAAGGATTATTTCCCTTTGTTGTGAGACTCAAGGGATTTGGGTCTTGGGGTCCCCAGGGAAGGTTTTTCAAAGGGACCAGAGTGCCCCAAAACACTCTAATTTTTTGGGTGGTGGCAGCAAGTACCAGGTCCAAGCTGGTAACTAAGCTTGGAGGTTTTCATGCTAACCCCCATATCTTGGACGCTAAGGTCCAAATCTGGGACTAAGGTTATGTCATGGTGTGCAGCTGGTGGGATATAGACAGAATCCAGAAGCCAGTAGGAATATTATATTTTTCTCTTCTCTGCTAAGGGCTTTTTAGCAGAGAGAAACAGTTGGTTTTAAAAGGGAACCAGAGAGATTTTTTTTTTCTGCTCTCTCTCGCAGTTTGTGGCTTGCATGTTAAGCGAGAAGCCATTAAGAACCTGTTAAGGGTCTTTTGTCATGCAGTAGCCCTCCCATTAGGAGGCAAGACCAGCACTTATAGGCATGCAAATAAAGTGGTTTTTCTGGTTTCCCTTCATTGAACATTAGCTAGAGAGAGAAAAGGACAAAAAACACTGTTGCTAGGCAGACTTCAGGAGGCAACAGAGAACCTGCAGTTCAGAAGATAAACACCGGAGGGCACCCCAACACAAGAAAACAGGAATCATGACTTCTAAGGCAAAAATTGAGGCCCAAGAGCAAGTCAGAGAAGCTGAACACAGGCGACAACTGGAAATAAAACAAACAGAGATGGAAATAAGAGAAAGAGAAAGAGAGGCGGCCCACCGCCGAGAAATGGAAAAACAACAAAAAGAAAATGAAGAGAAGGAAAAACAGAGAAAACATGAACTGGAGTTGGCAAAAGCTGGGCTGCATGTGCCAGCCAACCCTAACAACCCGGCGCCAAATATTGCTCCACAGCACAGGAAATTTCCCACCTACAAGGCAGGTGATGACACCGAGGCCTTCTTGGAAAATTTTGAAAGAGCCTGTCTTGGGTACAGCATCCCCGAAGACCAGTACATGGTAGAATTGAGGTCACAGCTCAGTGGACCTTTAGCAGAGGTGGCAGCTGAAATGCCTAAGCACCAAATGAATGACTATAAACTTTTTCTAACCAAGGCCAGATACAGGATGGGGATAAACCCAGATCATGCCCGTCGGCGTTTCAGAACCCAAAAGTGGAAACCAGAGGTGTCATTTCCCAAACACGCCTACTACATTGCAAAAAACTATGAGGCCTGGCTAACAGGAAACAACATTCAAACCTTGGAAGAACTGAACCTCCTCATACAAATGGAGCAGTTCTTGGATGGTGTTCCTGAAGACATCACACGGTACATACAAGATGGAAACCCCAAGAATATCGCTGAGGCGGGGGAGATTGGAGCCAAATGGATGGAACTGGCAGAAAGCAAGAAAGCTACTGTCAAGGGGAACGATTACCCCAGGGGGCACACAGACCATAAACCCTACAACCGAGGACAGCCAAAGACCCCACATACCACCCAAGTAAAGCCACAGATACCCTACCCTTCAACCTCACCAATCTCCAGTAACTCACCTCGGCCCAGTGATCCATCAGATGGAAGATGCTTTAAGTGTAATGAACTGGGACATATCAAGGCCAAGTGTCCCAAGAACACCATGCGAGTGCAATTCATTACACCACCATCACACCCAAGATCCCCAGGCCCGGATGCCTCTCAAATACCCTTGGAGCGAAGGGAAAATTTGAGAGTGGGCGGAAAGAAGGTTACTGCGTGGAGAGACACGGGGGCACAAGTGTCAGCTATCCACCAATCCTTCGTTGACCCCAAATTCATCAACCCAAAGGCCAAAGTTACAATTTACCCCTTCATGTCACAAGCTGTAGACTTGCCTACAGCTCAACTGCCTGTCCAGTACAAAGGCTGGTCAGGAATGTGGACTTTTGCAGTCTATGACAATTATCCTATCCCCATGCTACTGGGGGAAGACTTGGCCAACCAGGTGAGGCGGGCCAAGAGAGTGGGAATGGTTACACGTAGCCAAACCAGGCAAGCTTCCAGACCCATTCCTGTTCCTGAACCGTCCACAGAGGCCCCGTCTGTGTTACCAGAGACCCAGACAGAGGTAGTGGAACCGGATTCCATGCCTACCACTGAAACAGCCACAGCATCTCCCGTCCCAGGCCCGGAACTGGAACAGCAACCAGCACCAGCAAGTGCAACTACATCTTCAAACTCAACGCCAGAGGGCGCCAGCGAGCCAAAACTGGCAGAAGAAACAGACAGCCATACCCAAAAGGCTCAGCCAGAGCCTGAAATACCCTCAGGTGCACCAGCGGAGAGCGGTTCACCAGCAACGGAAACAACCCCATCACCTACATCGCTTCCAGAGGGACCAAGCCCAAGTCCACAGTCTGAGGAAGAACTGGTGACCCCAGCCTCAAGGGAACAGTTCCAGACTGACCAGGAAGCGGATGACAGCCTTCAGAAAGCTTGGGCGGCGGCACGGAGCACCCCACCGCCTCTCAGCTCTTCTAATCGATCCCGGTTTGTTATAGACCAAGGACTTTTATACAAGGAAATTCTTTCTGGTGGACACCGGGAAGAATGGCAGCCGCAAAAACAGTTGGTGGTTCCAACTAAGTACCGGGAGAAGCTCTTAAGCTTAGCCCATGATCATCCCAGTGGCCATGCTGGGGTGAACAGAACCAAGGACCGGTTGGGGAAGTCCTTCCACTGGGAGGGGATGGGCAAGGATGTTGCCAAGTATGTCCGGTCTTGTGAGGTATGCCAAAGAGTGGGAAAGCCTCAAGACCAGGTCAAGGCCCCTCTCCAGCCACTCCCCATAATTGAGGTCCCATTTCAGCGAGTAGCTGTGGATATTCTGGGCCCTTTCCCAAAAAAGACGCCCAGAGGAAAGCAGTACGTACTGACTTTAGTGGACTTTGCTACCCGATGGCCGGAAGCAGTAGCTCTAGGCAACACCAGGGCTAACACTGTGTGCCTGGCCCTAACAGACATCTTTGCCAGGGTAGGTTGGCCCTCTGACATCCTTACAGATTCAGGGTCTAATTTCCTGGCAGGGACCATGGAAAAAACTGTGGGAAACTCATGGGGTGAATCACTTGGTTGCCACCCCATACCACCATCAAACCAATGGCCTGGTGGAAAGGTTCAATGGAACTTTGGGGGCCATGATACGAAAATTCATCAACGAATTCTCCAATAATTGGGACCTAGTGTTGCAGCAGTTGCTGTTTGCCTACAGGGCTGTACCACATCCCAGTTTAGGGTTTTCACCATTTGAACTTGTGTATGGTCACGAGGTTAAGGGGCCATTACAGTTGGTGAAGCAGCAATGGGAGGGGTTTACGCCTTCTCCAGGAACTAACATTCTGGACTTTGTAAGCAACCTACAAAGCACCCTCCGACACTCTTTAGCCCTTGCTAGAGAGAACCTAAAGGATGCTCAAGAAGAGCAAAAGGCCTGGTATGACAGACATGCCAGAGATCGGTCCTTCAAGGTAGGAGACCAGGTTATGGTCTTGAAGGCGCAACAGGCCCATAAGATGGAAGCATCATGGGAAGGGCCATTCACGGTCCAAGAGCGCCTGGGAGCTGTAAACTACCTCATAGCATTTCCCAATTCCTCACTAAAGCCTAAAGTGTACCATGTTAATTCTCTCAAGCCTTTCTATTCCAGAGACTTACAGGTTTGTCAGTTTACAGTCCAGGGAGAGGATGCTGAGTGGCCTGACGGTGTCTACTACGACGGGAAAAAAGACGGTGGCGTGGAAGAGGTGAACCTCTCAACCACCCTGGAACGTCTGCAGCGGCAACAAATCAAGGAGCTGTGCACTAGCTTCACCCCATTGTTCTCAGCCACCCCAGGACGGACTGAACGGGCATACCACTCCATTGATACAGGTAATGCTCACCCAATCAGAACCCCACCTTACCGAGTGTCTCCTCATGCCCAAGCTGCTATAGAACGGGAGATCCAGAACATGCTACAGATGGGTATAATCCGTTCATCTACCAGTGCATGGGCATCTCCAGTGGTTCTGGTACCCAAACCAGATGGGGAAATACGCTTTTGCGTGGACTACCGTAAGCTAAATGCTGTAACTCGTCCGGACAACTATCCAATGCCACGTACCGATGAGCTATTGGAAAAGTTGGGACGTGCCCAGTTCATCTCTACAATAGACTTAACCAAGGGGTACTGGCAAGTACCGCTAGATGAACCTGCCAAGGAGAGGTCAGCATTCGTCACCCATGCGGGGGTGTATGAATTCAATGTCCTTCCTTTCGGCCTTCGAAATGCACCCGCCACCTTCCAGAGGCTGGTAGATGGTCTACTAGCTGGACTGGGAGAATTTGCAGTTGCCTACCTCGATGATGTGGCCATTTTTTCAGACTCCTGGCCCGAACACCTACTACACCTGGAAAAGGTCTTTGAGCGCATCAGGCAGGCAGGACTAACTGTTAAGGCCAAAAAGTGTCAAATAGGCCAAAACAGAGTGACTTACCTGGGGCACCAGGTGGGTCGAGGAACCATAAACCCCCTACAGGCCAAGGTGGATGCTATCCAAAAGTGGCCTGTCCCACGGTCCAAGAAGCAGGTCCAATCCTTCTTAGGCTTGGCCGGATACTACAGGCGATTTGTACCCCACTACAGCCAAATCGCTGCCCCACTGACCGACCTGACCAAAAAGACCCAGCCAAATGCAGTTAAGTGGACTGATGAGTGTCAAAAGGCCTTTACCCAACTTAAGGCAACGCTCATGTCTGACCCTGTGCTCAGGGCCCCGGATTTTGACAAGCCATTCCTAGTAACCACAGATGCATCTGAGCGTGGTATAGGAGCAGTGCTCATGCAGGAAGCAACAGATCACAACTTCCATCCTGTCGTGTTTCTCAGCAAGAAACTGTCTGAGAGGGAAAGTCACTGGTCAGTCAGTGAAAAGGAATGCTATGCCATTGTGTACGCCCTGGAAAAGCTACGCCCATATGTTTGGGGACGGCGGTTCCAACTACAAACTGACCATGCTGCACTAAAGTGGCTTCATACTGCCAAGGGGAACAACAAGAAACTTCTTCGTTGGAGTTTAGCTCTCCAAGATTTTGATTTTGAAATTCAACACATCACAGGAGCTTCTAACAAAGTAGCTGATGCACTCTCCCGTGAGAGTTTCCCAGAATTCAGTAGTTAAAAAGTTTTCTTAAAATGTAGAAGTCTGTTAGTTATATACTTAGGAGTATATGTAAAGGTGTATGTGTTGTATTAATCTGTTTATTTTCAAGTTCTAGAAGGAAATCGCCGCCAGTGAGCTTCCCCACTGTCTGCAATTTGGGGGGCGTGTCATAAACAGATAGCTAAGGGTTAATGTCTCTTTCACCTGAAGCACCTGACCAGAGGACCAATCAGGAAACCGGATTTTTTCAACTTTGGGTGGAGGGAATTGTGTGTCTAAGGTCTTTGTTTTCCGTCTGCCTGCCTTCTCTGAGCTTTGGAGAAGTAGTTCTACTTTCTAGTCTTCTGTTTCCAAGTGTAAGGACAAAGAGATCAGATAGTAAGTTATATGGTTTCTTTTCTTTGGTATTTGCATGAATATAAGTGCTGGAGTGCTTTGATTTGTATTCTTTTTGAATAAGGCTGTTTATTCAATATTCTTTTAAGCAATTGACCCTGTGTTGTATCATCTTAATACAGAGAGAACATTTGTACTTATTTTTCTTTCTTTTTATATAAAGCTTTCTTTTAAAACCTGTTGGAGTTTTTCTTTACTTCAGGGAAATTGAGTCTGTACTCACCAGGGAATTGGTGGGAGGAAGAAATCAAGGGGAGATTTGTGTGTTGGATTGCTAGCCTGACTTTGCATTCCCTCTGGGTGAAGAGGAAAGTACTTTTTGTTTCCCGGATTGGGAACAGAGAGGGAGATTCACTCTGTTTGGATTCACAGAGCTTGTGTCTGTGTATCTCTCCAGGAGCACCTGGAGGGGGGAAGGGAAAAAGGATTATTTCCCTTTGTTGTGAGACTCAAGGGATTTGGGTCTTGGGGTCCCCAGGGAAGGTTTTTCAAAGGGACCAGAGTGCCCCAAAACACTCTAATTTTTTGGGTGGTGGCAGCAAGTACCAGGTCCAAGCTGGTAACTAAGCTTGGAGGTTTTCATGCTAACCCCCATATCTTGGACGCTAAGGTCCAAATCTGGGACTAAGGTTATGTCAGCTTTAACCTTGTCTTGTAATTTTAAAATAACCATCCTTGTGTTTTGTTGCTAGTTGGACAACTACAGTCAGCAAGAGCTCGCCGATCTCTTTGTGAATTACAACGTGAAGTCTCCTGTCACAGGGAACGACCTGTCCCCTCCTGTGTCCTTCAATCTGATGTTCAAGACCTCCATTGGGCCTGGAGGAAACATGCCGGGGTAGGTAGCAGCCTCGTGCTGCCCATTTTCTTCTGGCGTGTGGCTATGAGTGACTGTAATTTTCCACTGCCCAGGATTGGAAATGAGATCTATACGAAACTGAAAACAAACTACTCATGCAGCCTTCCCTCTGCAATTCTCTCCTGCCCAGTCTTTTCCCCAGGCTGCTCTAGAGCTGCTATTGCAAAGTAGATTCATGGACTCTCAAGATGAGAAGGACCATCATGGCTGTAGTTGTCCATGCAGTTCTTTGGCGCCTGCTCTACTTGAGAGGCTGTAGTGGCTGGCGGATGTATGTCATTGTAGGCTAGATTGTGTAGCATAGGGCAGCAAGGCCCTAGACTCCTGTTCCCCATGCAACAGAACATTATTGGTTCCACAGGTGACCTCTGTGGCTAAGCAGGAAGGGGCGTGAAGCTAGTCTGTCATAATGTTAGTTACGTAGCAAAGGCAGCCATCATGTGTGGTCCGTGGCCGCCATCTTGGTTGATGCTTCAAAGTTGACCTGGGGACCTCTGGAGCTAAAAGCATGGACTGCTACGGCTTGGGGTAAAGATCCAGGCTCGCTAGCTGAGGCTGTAACAGACTCCTCCTCTGTGGACTGGCCCAGAGCAGGACATGGAACACCCACTCACCAGTGGGCTATGTAAGCATTAGCACTGGAAGCCTTAAATGAACTTAGAAAAAGATGAGTCCATGGCTAATCTGTGTATTTAATTACCCTGGGAGGGTTCTATAATTGCTGGGGTTCATAAGGGCAGCATTGCTGGACTTGCTTCACCTCCATATGTGCCACTATTGGGGGGGTACAAAGAGGATAAGCATGGCCCCTGAATTTATAAGAAGAGCTGCAATCTGAAAGATGAGTGGACCATCCCTTGCTCTCCTTGAACCCTATGGGCAGCACCTGAATCCGCCTTTGCTGCTCTAAAGAAAGCAAGTCTTGGTGCTTGTTGATAATCTGTGGTTTCCTGTTGAACTCCGCATGGTTGCTGCTGCTGAGAACTACAGAGCATGTTGCCTTGATGTTTTGTGCCTGGAATTAGAGACCTGAGATAAAACAAGGCCACCTCATTTTTTGCATCGAAACAAAGTTTATCTTGCTTCCCCTCCATTCACCCACCTATGTCTTGTTTTTCTTTCAGCTATCTGAGGCCAGAAACTGCACAGGGAATTTTCCTCAACTTCAAACGCCTTTTGGAATTTAATCAAGGCAAACTGCCTTTCGCTGCTGCCCAGATTGGAAATTCCTTCAGGAACGAGATCTCACCCCGTTCTGGCCTCATCCGAGTCAGGTACTGCAAACCTTCTCCCCCACCAGAACATCTGGCAGGAGATAGCTGCCTCTCGGGAAATCAAAGTTCCATCTGGCCTGAGTGTCCTTTTCACTGATTTCCCGTCCACCCTGCTCTTTGGGAGAATGTCTTGTGCGTTGTAAAAGGCTTCGAGTAGCTGCATAATAAACGCCTTAAAGTAATCAGAGTTCACTGGCAAAAAGTATCTTGATTATGAGACTGTTGCTTCAGAAACATTGATAAGAATTTGTATTGGGCATGAAAACTTGGCATTAAAACCTGGTTAGACCTTGAGACAAAAAAAACGACTCCAATCTTAGATCATGTGACAAAGAACAAACAGGGACTTTCTGTTAGATCAGGTGCTACGGGACATTAGTCAAGCAAGAGGCCATCAGATCTTCAAAGCCTTCTGCTTACGATACATGGCATCTGAAGTGGGTACAATATTCAGTTTCCCTGCCCTAGAATGCACTAGGAGTACCTCCTAAAATGTTCATGGAGTTTCCACAGACTTCAGTGGGTGAGAGATTGTGCAACTAAAACTTTGAGGAATTTACCCATAAGCTGATTGCTTTGTGTGTGGCTAGTTGGAAAAAAAAGAAACCTGCCCACCTGACAGAGCTCATAAAAGCTTGGTCCAGAAACCAAAAATGGACCTATTTCACTTTTTAATGATGGCCTTAGGATTGAAACTGTCTCTTTTCTATGTAGATATCTGGTCTCTGGTATGTTTGGCATTGCAGCTCTGGCATTCTGATCTCTGATTGAAACTTCGTTAGCTTCTAATTGATGTCAGTGGAGCTACTCTGCAGTTACACACAGTGCATGTTGTAAAATTGATAACTGATTAACATAATAACGTTTTATGGCATTAGCAGGGTGCCGTGGCATTACTGGCACTGAGGTTTTTTCAGCCCTCCTGTTCTCCTAATTAGATCTGTAAACTGGCGGTTCATGTCACCGAAACCCTTATCCAATACAATATAAATTATAGACTTGTGATACTTTCATAGGAAATTGTGCTGTAGTTTTCTGCAATAGAATAACATCCTGGTGCTTGCAAAATAAACTTAAAATCTTGAGTGATTATACAAAACTCTTTCTTTAAGGTTCCTGATCACAAAGTAACTCACTGCTAAGCAATTTGAGGTACTGAAGTTAAGCAAGACCTAATGTATAAATATATACATAGTGAAGCAATAATGTAAAAGAGAACATGCACCATTGTTTAATATGGAGATACACCTATCTCATGGAGCTGGAAGGGACCTTAAAAGGTCATTGAGTCCAGTCCCCTGCCTTCACAGCAAGGCCAAGTACTGTCCCTGACAGATTTTTGCCACTGATCCCTAAATGGCCCCCTCAAGGATTGAACTCACAACCCTGGGTTTAGCAGGCTAATGCTCAAACCACTGAGCTATGCCTATCCCCTTGAGCAGGTGGGTTTGCTACATGTTGCTATCTTAGTGCTTCTCTTGTCTGAGGCTCTTTCACGTAAACACGATCTCTGAGGAAAAACGATGAGATCCACCTCTGGGGAAATATGGCCAGCATTTTCCACCATGAGTGCCTCTTAATGTAGTTACTCTGTTTTACTGCAGGCAAACCAATTGCAAAAGTATCTTGCATGACAAGAGCCTTCATTGTAACAGAAGGCCTGGTTTTCAGAGTGGGGAGCCAGCTGCAGTGTCTGCTGAAGTCACTGAGCACCCACATCTCCCATTACCACCAGAAGTCAGGCTATATAGGGATGTAAATATGGATTTAGGTGCCCAACTTTAGTCTCCCAGTTCTCAAAATGTTGTCCTGTGTCACTGAATCGTTCCCCTGGCACAGCCATCTCAATGTCATGCAGTTAAAATTTGGCTTGTTGGATGGGGGATCATGGACTATTTCTTAATTTCTGTGTTTATGATGCCGTGCAGAATACTTTTGCCATCTGTTTGCTTGTTTGCAGTAAAGCAAAGTAAGTAAACAAATGTTTCCTGTTAGACGGCCTGCTTTGAATATTGGAAAACCTTGCAGTTTTAAATCTCATCTATGCTGTTAAACAGAATAGTGCTGGAGGTTCCAGTATCGCACATTTAAAGATGTACCATGAGTGGTTCTCTCCCTCCCCGCGCCCCCGCAAATAAAGCTTTCTAACTAGATATCACAAGGTTATCAGGGTGAGGCCAGGTCATAACTTGGGTGGAGACTTCCAGAGGATACACATGATTTAGGAAAGGATTTGGGTATTTCAGTAGGTGACATTCTTCCCTCTGAGTCAGTGATGTGATAACCAAGGTCTAAAGCAGTGGTTCTCAAACTTTTGTACTGGTGACCCCTTTCACACAGCAAGACTGTGAGTGTGATCCCCCATCCCTTATGAATTAAAAACTCTTTTAAATATATTTAACACTATTATAAATGCTAGAGTGAAGCGTGGTTTGGAGTGGAGGCTGACAGCTTGTGACCCCCTGAGGGGTCCCAACCCCCAGTTTGAGAACCCCTGGCCTAAAGGCTTCGAAGAGAATTTGTAGGTACCTTTTAATAGAAGCTAAAGGGGGTGGGGAAACCCTCCAACATCTGAAGAAAAGTGGCGTGCTATCTAATCTGTCTGTTCCCTTGGCACTGCACTTGGTGGTGTTTTAACTCCTGATTTGCATTTTTAACAGGCTAGAGCACATTTAAAAGGCTGGTGGGGAAGGTTCTTCCTGGGAAGTGTGCATTAATGCTAGCATGTGGCTCTGTGTTCTGTTTAGAGAATTCACCATGGCAGAAATTGAGCACTTTGTGGATCCCAGTGAGAAGTATCACCCCAAGTTCCAGAGTGTGGCAGATCTCCACATCCTCCTGTACTCCTCCAAAGCCCAGGTCAGTGGGCAGTCCGCCCACATGATGCGTCTGGGAGATGCTGTTGAGCAGGTAATGTTACTCGCATGACCATTCATAACTTAATTCTGTAGCGTGCTTGCAGGGGTAAATTAATTCCAAACTTGTACATCAGGAGTACCTTCATGGAGTCCAGTGGAGTTACTCCACGTGGGCACCTGTGAGATCAAAATCTGGCCTTCATCAGTACTGAAAGGACACAGTCAGGTAGCACTGTTGCATAGGTTAGGCTTCCAGGTTAGTTTTTGGGAGAGGGAGCACGTTAGGGGTACAAGACCTGCTAAAAGCTGGGGGCAGCCTGAGAATCCACACCCCCTTTTGCATCACCTGGCACCAATACGCTGTGTGTTGGGTTTGAATCCCCAAAACCCTGATTCTTCATCCGAGTGAGTTAAAGAAAGAACACGGCTGGTCACCTAAAAATAGACACTGAATGCTCTAATACAGAAACGCATTTTAACTGAAAATCCTTTAGGTTGGGGGCCATCTTTTTGTTCTGTCTGTGCAGAGATTAGCTCAATGGGGTCCGGTCCATAACTGAGGTTGATAGGCATTACCATAGTGTAAATAACATGCACTGTTGTATAAAAATATACTGTTATGTCTGTACATGTTGGAGACTTTTTGGTACAATTCTTTGTTGATACTAGAGGTTCGTAACAGAACGTTGGTGACTGTTGTATTGATGGTATGAGATGACTGGTAGCACATGGGGAGGGGTTTGTCTTGCAAATTAATGCAAAAAGAACAAAACAACTCTCACAAACTGTCAATACGATAATTAAAGATGATTCATCAATAACTGCTCAAATTCCCAGCAGCCCAAAGTGATGTCTCTTTGGAGGGGTGGGGCCAGAAGTGATGGGTGGGAGTAAGAAAACGCTTTCCCTATCCCCTCCTTTTCATCTTAGCCTCTACATATTTTGTTCTGTAGGATCTGATCTAAACCCTTTGGACTCAGGTTCTGGGCCAGATTAAAAAAAAACACTTGCTCCTCCAGACCCTCTAATCCTGTTAATGGTTTTTCTTTGAACTGTCCCCATTATGGGGCCTGTGCATTGAGCCTGGTAGGCATGGATTCTCAACTGCCTTACAGGCATTCCAAAACACCCCCTGAGGTAGCTTTGTAGAAACCCCATTTTAGAGGTGGAAAATCAAGTGCAGAGAGGCCGAATGACTCGCCCAAGGTCCCACAGCAAAGCAAAGGCAGTACCGGGAACAAAACCCAGGAGTCCCGACTCCCTCATTAAATCTTCCCTCCATAATTACAGAGCTACACTTCTGAACTCCAGTATTTGAAAGTGGCCTTTTCATAGATTCCAAGACCAGAAAGGATCCATTGTGATCATCTATGGTGTGTATTATACAGGAAGTCAGAACCAGAACTTCCCTGAAGTAATTTCTAGAGTGCCTCTTTCAGCAAAACATCCACTCTTGATTTGAAAAGTGCTCGTGATGGAGACTCCATCATAACCCTTGGTAAATTGTTCCAATGGTTAATTACTCGCCCTGTTAAAAATTTACACCTTGTTTCCAGTCTGAATTTACCTTGTTTCAACTTCCAGCCGTTCGCTTGTGTTATACCTCTCTCTGCTAGACCAAAGAGCCCATTGTCAAATATTTGTTTCTCTGGGTACAGTGCAAAGATGTTGTATGGTATTCTGCTACATGGCACGTTCAGTAGTTTCAGTCACAATGATGTGCTCGCAGCACTTCCATTGGGAGATGTTACTGCGCAGTACAGAGATTTTGCTGTAGTGAGATCTTGAGGCAGTGGGTTTCAGGAAACATGTTGTATCTCAGTTTACCACATGCAGGAAGTTGTCCCTTTAAAGGGAAGTAATATCAGCTGTCTCCAGTCTTTCTGAGGCAACAGAATGATGATGTGGAAATTAACGAAGTGTTTTTTTTCTCTCTCTAGGGTGTGATCAATAACTCTGTATTAGGTTACTTCATTGGCAGAATCTACCTCTACCTTATAAAGGTTGGTGTATCCCCGGATAAGCTGCGCTTCCGACAGCACATGGAGAACGAGATGGCTCATTATGCCTGTGACTGCTGGGATGCAGAGTCCAAAACATCCTATGTAAGTTGCAGGATTAAACCTACCAGCAGGGTCTTGAGTTGCGCTTTCCCTGTGCACTGTTACGTTCCTAGCCTGGCACGCCACTAGTAAGATGGCCACCCAACTCTGTTTATTAAAGTGAAGAAATTAAACAGGTAGTAAGGCTGGCTCTCCTGTCTGTTCAGCTGCGTGCTCGCACGGCCCCATTGACTACAGTGGAGTCACTCCTGATTTACGACTGCTGTAAAGGGAACGTTCACCGCCGTGCAGAAGGAACGTGTGATGTAAACCCTAGTCAGAGGACGTAAGTGGCATGTGGATGAACTGCACCCAAGTGAGAAGAGAATTAGGCCCCTGTGGCTTCCAGCTTGTTACCCCAATAAAATCAGTGGTGGAGGAGACAGTACTGCTGGAACAGTTTGCCCAAGGCAGCTTCCTTCCTGCTCCATCCCCAGCCCCACTTTGACTATGAGGGCTGAAAAAAGGAATCCCTGCTGCTGGGCCAGCTAGTGCTACAGGAGCTGTTTTCCCAGCACCTCTTTTCCTACTCCAGCCCCGCTCCTCCTTTGCTGCTTGAAGGATTTTGTGATGTCGGGACTTACTGTACACTGTGCTTTCCTCTGATTGTTTGTTTGGGCTTTTAAGATCTTGTGTGTATATGTTTTTTTTAAGTGACCAGGAAGGTTTGTTAAGGGTGTAGCAGATGTTTAAACCCTCCTTATTGCATGTTTTTAGAGAGCTTACTGCTACTTCTAAAAATCACGATGGCGGTCTTTATATTAGTCAGCAGTGATATTTTTGAATGGAAGCTTCTTAGGGGGTTCTCCTATTGATCAGTTATGGCAACTGGAAAGACAAGAAGACTCACGTGTAAGAGAATCAGATCAAATCCTTTGGCTGGAATTGGGTAGGGAGAATGAGCAGTTTTCCCATTAGAAGAAAGCCCTCTTTGCACCTGACTAGTCTTTTCAAGTGGGACGGCGTCCACTAAGTCTCAGACTGCTGAAACTGCTTTGAGAACTCCATGGAATTGAATCACAAGACAGGGTCAGAAGGCCGATGGGATTCTGCCAGCCACTGTGAACGTAGGCCCTACCATCGCAGTGAGCTTCTCATGGCAGATCCCTGCGAGAGGCTCCGTTGAAATCAAGAGGGCCAAACTCTGTGGTTTCTGCATGCCCAAAGGAAGGCCCATGTAGAGCTCGTTACAGGATGAGGACGTTAGGAACATAGTACCAGAAGGGACCTCCTCGGTCATGGAATCCAGTCCTCTGCTTTTCTAGGGTTGGATGAGCAGCAAAGAGTCCTGTGGCATCTTATAGACTAGCAGACGTATTGGAGCATGAGCTTCCGTGGGTGAATACCCACTTCGTTGGATGCATCTGACGAAGTGGGTGTTCACCCATGAAAGCTCATCTCCAATACGTCCGTTAGTCTATAAGGTGCCACAGGACTCTTTGCTGCTTTTACAGATCCAGACTAACACGGCTACCCCTCTGATACTAGGGTTGGATAGATGGTTCCGTTAATTAGGAGTTTGCTTTAGTTTAAGGTATGAGTAAGATCTCCAGGTTTGGCTCTGTATAGGTAAAAATACAAGTGTTCTGGCTGAACATTAATCTTCTCAACTCCTTATTGAAATAGCTGTGGGGTTGACCATCAATAGTGTGTCATCACAGCCCACTAATGGATGTTGTTACTATATGTAAGGTTGTACCAAACTTTTAAGCTCAAGAATCACTGGAGCTTACCTGAAACTGAATCATTCCTTCATAGAAAAATCCTGTAGAACTGAAGAGAGAAGGATTTCTCTGTTCCTACAGAATGTTTAAACCAACTTACAGAATTGTATAGCAGTAGTATAATCCTACAGGATGGTTTAAAAATTATGTAGAAAGGTTATCATTGTCTGGTAGGTCTAACAGGTTTTTCTGTCATACTCTATTGGTTTCCTCCCTGTGAAATTCTGTAGGACTTTCCTGCATGGAATGTGTTGGAGCACAGGGATGCTTCCTGTACACACATCCTCTTTGGGTATTCCTACACTGCGGAAGAGCTTTGTGTAAGCACAAAAGCATCTCTCTCACCAACTGAAGTTGGTCCAGTAAAATGCATTACCTCACCCACCTTGTGTCTCGAATATTCTGGTGCCAACACAGATACAGCAACACTGCATGCAGCACATGTAGACGTACCCAAGCAACCTTTGAGCTAGCTAGCTCAAATAACAATAGCAGTGAAGCTGCACAAGCCTACCCTAATATGTACTTGAATGACTAGCCTGTGCTGAGGTGGTATCTGGGCTATCTTCCGAGCCTGCTTGGATATGTCTGCACATGCTGTATTCACACCTCTGATTGCAATGTAGACATGCCCTTTGAGTCCTTCTCTTGCCAATTGGAATTTCATGCAAGCAGGTTTTGACTGCATGTACATGTGCATACACACGCACTAGCACAACAGAATGAATGGAGAAGACCAACGCTCCTTGTCTCATGTATTGCCACGTTGTAAACCAAACAGCTCACTGGTTTTGCTAAAAAGATTTGGAATTCATGGGCAGTGCTTTATGCGAATTAATTCGTTTACAGACTCTTCCTTTCCACAGATATGAACGTATGCAAGGAAATGCTTCAGTCAGTTGTGAATCATGTGCTACTTAGCTCTTAAGCATGCGTCTTTGACAGTTGTAAAGAGGCGAGTTGGTTACTCTTCCCCAAGCTCATGAAGTGATAAAATCCCCAATGATACCCAGTTACTCAGCCCATCTCATGCACGCTGATGTGAATGTAAAAAACATATGCTGTCACCCAGGTCCTCCGCTGGCGAAAGTCTGTGTAGTTCCACCAGCCTCACTAGAGAACCTGGTCGTGCATGTCCACCTCTTCCTCGATATAACGCTGTCCTGGGGAGCCAAAAAATCTTACCGCCTATTAGGTGAAACTGTGTTATATTGAACTTGCTTTGATCCACTGGAGTGCGCAGCCCTGCCCCCCCCCCCCCCCCCCCCCCCCGGAGCACTGCTTTACCACTTTACATCCAAAGTCGTGTTCTATCGGGTGGCGTTATATCAAGGTAGCGGTGTATATGCACCTTGTATTTTACATAACTGGTTACGTCTCGAAGCAAACGGAGGCACATTCAGATTAGAGAGGAGCTGGTGGAACTAATGCTTATCATAACAGAGCTAATTAGGTAGAAAAACCAGCCCTGGGAGCATGGCGGGCTTAGGGGCAAACAAACATGTTTGGTTGTTAAGCAAACAAAAAGACAGACTGTTAAAAGCTTCCACTTTTTTGCTTTTCTAGGGTTGGATTGAGATTGTTGGTTGTGCTGATCGTGCCTGTTACGACCTCTCCTGCCACGCCAGAGCCACCAAAGTTCCTCTTGTAGCTGAGAAGCCTCTGAAAGAACCCATATCCTTTGTGAATAAAACAGTTCTCCCTAAAGCTAGGTAGCATCTGAAACTGAAATGTCCTAAGGCCTGTGCAGGTCTGTTCAAAGTTAGACTTTTGAGTGAGTATCTAGGTTAAATCAGGCGACCTTGATGCTCATAGCAGTGTAAAGAATATCTTTGGGGCTGACCCAGCAAAGACTTCAGCATATGAGTAACTTTACTCAGGTGAGTAAAGGAAATGCAGGCCAAAGTTTGTTTCCTGGCTCCTTGTTTTCGATTTGTTTATTTTCATAAACACAGTTTAAACATTACGTGAGTTACTTGCAAAAGAACTTTGGAGCATTTAAGAAGGGTGTGAACCCATTAAAAGGTAAACGGGTGTGGTCTGCTTAGAGGATTCAACCTGCCAGGTTCTCTGCTGGCTCAGGACCACTGATTTCCTGCCCCCCTCCTCCCCCTTTATCCCCTACAGGGGATTGAGAGAGACTGCTTCCCAGATTGCCCTGGTACCCGTCCGGCGCATATCCACTGAGGTGATGAGCGGCAACTAGCTCTGGGTTGGTGAGGAAGGCCTGGGGGGCCTTTTCTTAAAGATATTGGATTAGATTCTGTTCTTGGGTGCACCAGTGTAAATCTGGAGTAACTACACTGAAGCAATTGGTGTCACTCCAGATTACTTGGGTGTAACTGAGATCAGAAATCAGCCCAGTGTGTAAAAGTCTTATTCTTGCTCTAACAGTGACCATATTAGCTGCATGTATATGCTGATCTAAAGTACTGATAGGGACTATTTACTTTCTGCTCTGAGGTAAGTTACTCAAACCGGTTTCAGCACTGAATAAGATACAATGACAAAACACGGACCCAGATTCTGTAGGTGCTGCAGTAATTACATTTGTTACCCAGTATGAACTAATGAAAGTATAAGGTCACAGTGGCCTGGGAGCTCGGTTTCCTTAACTGCTCTGTACAAAACAGCCAGCGTTGTTCAGTTTGAGGCAAATAAGGGAGCCATTGGCAAGGCCTACAAGAAGGATGCGAAGCTGGTGCTGGAATACCTTTCCATCTGCGACGAGTGTTACATCAGCGAGATGGAGAAGCTGCTGAATGAGAAAGGGTGAGAAGACGCTGGGTGTGGGGCTGAATAAGATTCTCTTAGCAATTACCTGTGCCAGGGATACCCACAAAACCGCTTGAGTAATCTCAGTGCATCCTGCACCAGCCTTGCCAGTAACTGAAGGCCATGATAAAATGGATCATCTGCAGTTTTTACTGCTGGTGGCTCAGCCGAGAGGCAATTCTTCACTGATGGACACAGTACAGTTACATGTAACTATTAGGGTTTTGTGTGTTTATGCTTTGGTTTTAAAAGGTATGTGCGTTTACATGCAAACTAGGTGCAGCCTGCTGGCTCCTGGCAAGCTGCCCTTTGTGTCACGTAGGAGCCAGTCCTGCAAGGTACCGAATGTCACCTGTAAGGGGATGAGAGCCCTCAGCTCCCACTGAGTTTGCTGGGAGATGAGGCTGTTCAACGACCTGTGGGTTGGGGCTCGTGAGCTGGCCAGCGCTGACAAAGGCAGTCAGATCTATTGCGAAATAGACATTCACATGGGAATGATTCATGCCCAGTATGGCTTGGTTCATCAATAGGCTCATAAGAATAAGAACATGAGACTGGCCAGTCTGGGTGAGACCAGTGGTCCACCTAGCCCAGTATCCTGCCAGATGCTTCAAAGGGAAAGAACAGAACAGGGCAATTATCAACGGATCTTTCCCCGGTCCAGTTCCAGCATCCGGCAAACAGAGGCTTGTCGAACTATCGTTTGGTAAAACACCGGTGGGAGTAGCACAGGCGGCAGCATTCAGTCTGACTTTAGGTGCCGTTTGGATTATTGCGGTGCTAGAGAACTGTGAATTTGGAGGAGCCGAGCACAGCCACGTTTTAAGTAGGTTTTCCAGTTGGTGAGTTTGGAATCTCTGCCTGACTTCAAAAAAAGCTTTGTTACACTTCCGAGCAGTGTTAGCTTAAAAAATAAATAAAACTGTTGCTTCTATGTTATTTGAAATAGCTTGTGCAGAACAAGTCCAGTGGTGTAACTGATACACTGTGCAGTTCCCCCCCACCCCATATTAGAGCCAGTTTAAGTGTTTTATGAGTGTCAAAGTAACCAAAGTGCAAGAAAAACAGTACTTATAATACATCCAAACCAGGCCTACGAGACAGAGAAATTTTCACTGGGTGCATTGGTCCTACAGAAGTCCAAACCAGAAGAAAGTTAACCCAATTCCTTAAGCAAAGCAATAGCAGCATTTTTCAGTGTACGTAGCTTTTGCGGCAAATGATGGCAGTAGTCCAGACTCAACTCCCTGATATATCCACATTCAGGATGTGCCTCCATAAACGTAATCTCCTCTGGGAAATAGGTTTCAGTGCAGGCAGCTTGGCACGTAGCCTTTCATAAATGCACCCATTCCTGTATTACGCACACTCCTGGAAGCCATCAGTTTAGTATACCTGAGACACCACTACGGATTGACCAGCATAGGTGCACTCAGCCGGCTGTGTGCTGAAGTGCCTGTGGCTAGACCTGTTTTACGGATGGTTAAGTTTAGATGACTATTCTGCAGGTGGCTGCCATACAAAATGAGGCAGAGTTTATATTTCAGCAGCAAATTGACAGCTGGAGTTTAATAAAATAAATCTTTGCTCTTTGTGAATGGGATATTTAGGGCCACGTTGACATCAGTGGGAATTCTGCCTGACTGAGGACAGCTCGGGGGGTCAGGAAGGGATTTGCTTCCCCTCCCCCAATGTATTTTGGGGGTTTGTGGGGGGGGTTTAAATCTCCTTCTTCTGAAGCATCAGGGATGGCCATGGCTGGAGATGGGACATTGGGTGGGGAAGGCCAGGGCTCTGAGGTGGCACCATGCAGTCTCTCAGGTGCTTGGCTGCCCGGTTCTTGCTCAGATGTTAAGGGTATAACTGAGCAGCATATGTCGGATCGGGAGGGAATTTTCACAGCACAGGTCAGTTTGGCAGTGACCTGAGGGGTTTTTTTGTTGTTGCCTTCCTCTGCAGCATGTGAGTGTAGGTCACTTGCCAGGATTAGCTGGCTGTATCTCACTCCTTTCCCTGCCATAGTGGGGGCCTCAGACTGGTCCCTCCTATTCTCTGCCTGTGGCACGTGTCTAGTCTCCTGTGGGCTGAAATAACTTGGCGTAAGTTAGGTTGTTGAGTTTAATGTGTGAGTGTTGGGTGGTAGTGTGGTGGTGGCCTGTGCTATACAGGAAGTCAGATCAGTTGATCTGGTCGTCCCTTCTGGCCTCATACTCTGACTCTGTTACTGATTCGGCCTTGTAGCAGCTGTGGGTTAACTTTTTTGTCTGTGTTAAGAGAGAGCAACACCAAAAGCTGGAGGAATCAGTCAAAAATGGATCTGGGCCCATCCACTTGTTTGGGAAGCTTTAACAGATCAAAAATATCTTTGATTTTTCCAGTTCCCATGCAGAGGTCAGGTACTCGCCATCAGAACTAAATTGACACAAAAAGTATGTGTGTGTTACAATACATGAAAAGTTTGTAGTGAGCAAATGAATGTCTAATTGTCTTGTGGTTAATTTTTCTTTATGTATTTCACCCTGGAACCCTTCCATATTGTAATTGAATTTGCTCCTGGCTATTAACCACATTGCTTTTATGTTCATCAATGGTTATGGAAAAAATTATTTTACAACAATAATAAAAATGCTAGATAAAAACTTTGAGTATTTAAAAAAAAAAAAAAAAAAAAAAAGACATGATACATGTTTCTTCCTTCGATCCCTGGAGTTTGAGAGGACTTTTCTGTATAGCCCCCAAACCAGTTTTACTTTTTTTTTTTTTTCTTTTTTCCCAAAGAAAGAATTAAACCAGTGAAACCACCTAAGGGAAAGTGACATATCTGGTTTTGTTTACTAATACTAAAGCACTGGTATTTTCTTTACAGGGAATTCACTGTTGAAACTGAAGGGAAAACTTTTCAATTAACAAAGGACATGGTCAGTGTGAAGAGATTCCAGAAAACACTGCATGGTAACTTTTATTTACTTTTTAATCTTAGATATGGGAAGCTGATCACAATACATTTTGAATGCAGGAGAGTTAAGCAAATCTGAAAGTTGTGGCCAAAATGTTGAGACTTAGGTGCATAAATTAAGCACCTAAACCAGTATATAGGTTCCTAAGTAACTGGCTCAATCCCAGAGGTGCTGAGAATCTGCTGCTTTCATTGACTTCAATGAAAGCACCTTGGTCAATCAAGCCATTTTTATTACAATGCCTAAGTTTAGGTACTAAGCTTTGTGGCTAATGTTTTTTTAAGAAATGTTCCCTCTGTCTTCAGATGAATTATTTCCTTTCAGGATAAGTTCCAGCACAGGATCAAAGTTGATCAGACAATTATTTATAGGATTCCGTCTTACAAAAGAATCATTTCTGTACTTAACGGTAGACAGTCAGTCTTCTATCTATGGTACTTACATGGCCCCCATTACCACTATAGGTGAGGCACTCACAAAATGCAATGTATTTAGCCTCATAACATCTCTGTGAGGTACAGCAGTGCTACTCTCCCCATTTTACAGATGGGGACTGAGGCCCAGAGTCTTAAGTGACCAGAGTCGGTTGGAAAAATTTCCCAAAAACGTTTTTTGTTGTTTGCTGAGTCTTCAAAACGTTTCACGAAACTATTAAGTTTTGACAGACTTCCGACACAACCCAGGCTTGGTCTCCTGCCAGCTCTCCCACCTAGGCTTCCAAGGCCCACGGCTCCAGGATGGCTCGCCATGAGGATGGCCTCAGAGTCAGGGACCCCTGGGCTTCCAAACTCTTGGGCCAGCTGGCTCCTCAGTCTGCTCTAGGAGTTGTGGAGCTGTGAGTGTTGCAGCTCCCAGCTCCTCAGCAGGCCACCATGAGATGGGCTGCGGCAGGGCCTGTGCTCCCAGGGCTTCCAGGCTCCTGATTCCCCACCAGGTTGAAGACAAGAGTTTGGTCACTTTCATTGCTGCCATTCAGTGATGGACAGTAGTGAACACTGACAGTCGTGTCAGTTTTAGTCAGAAGCTTCCAGGGTGCCTGGCCTCACTGCAGCCTGCCAAGCAGGTGGCTGGGGATCTCAGGGGGCAAATGTCACTTTGGAAATACCATGTGTCCGAAAGGAAATATTGCAGGATTTCAGTTCTGCAACATTTTTTGAGGATTTGGCTTTGTCCCAATTTTTCCAAAATCTTGACAACTTTTGTGGAAGTGAACTTTGTTTTTCCAGCCAGCTCTATTCATGACTTGACTGAGGTCACATGGGAAGTCCATGGTCGAGTTAGAAATTTAACCCTTTTCTAACCCAGAGGTCCAGGTAAGCATCCTAACCACTGGACCATTATCCTTCCTGACCATTTTTTAAAAATCATTTAAGAGCCAGTCCTGCAATATTCTAAGTGCTTCTGCTAGTTGCAGAGCATCCTAACTCTTACTCCGCCTCAGAGTCTGCTGGCATTAGCAAGGTCTCTAAGTGCCTGTCAGTCAGTGGTAGAAAGTAATTACACTTGTAGTCCATCTCCATTTTACTGTCTCAGAGCAGTCAGTTGGAGTTTTGGTTGCTGGTCACTTAATTTGTATTAGTACAGACTCAGAGTTCAGCTTATCCAGGGCTGGAAGGGGAGGCGTAGCCAGAGTGAAGGAATCTGATGTTCTGTATTCACATTCCATAGGACTATAGCTCTGAGAAACAAATTTAAAATGGCATAAGATGTCCTGTAAATATAATCCCGGATGGAGAAGGTGTTGTGGCAAAGTGGCTGGCAGAGCGGAACTGGCCTGTTTCAGAGAACAGTTATCTTTCTAACCAGTGGAGATGGGAACATGAGGCTAGTACATCAGAAATGGCTTTTCAGCATTTAAACAAAATAATTGTTGCTTAGTTTCTAGAACCAGCTTATGCTTCTAACAAACTGTAGCTTCTCAATTTGGCTGCCAAGGCTTTTTTAAACATGCCGTCTCTAGCCAAGGCAGGCATTAGTTGGGCTAGGTTGTGAAAGCTCCTATACAAACCAGGAGGACAGCAGGTGGGGGGAGAATCCTTTTAAATAGTACTTTGGTGAGAGCTGTACTGTGTTGAAATGCGTTCTGTAGAGTGTAGTATTGCTTACATGGGACGTTTCATCTTCAAAGGGCTTTACAAATACAAACTAATCCACGTGCCACCTCTGCTTGCATTTTACATATGGGGACATTGAGGCAGATAAATGGAGAACTCAAAGGGAGTCATTGATGGAGCTCAGGTTGGAATCTAAGAGTTTCTCTCCCCCTCTCCTTTGCTCAGACTAATAGATTCATAGTATAATGACAGCACCCATGTAACCACGTGTAGTCCAAATCTTGATATCCAAGTAGTCCCATTGGATGCAGAGCTATTTAAACCCGTCTCTTTATACATTCAGCTGCAGTAAATCCAGACTTGTGTGAAGGAGTGCAGGTTCAATCAAATAACGGTGCTTTTGTAAACTGCCTTTCTGAATGCAATGTGTTTTGTGCTCTAGTGGAAGAAATAGTCCCGAATGTGATTGAGCCCTCATTCGGAATTGGAAGGATCATGTATACAGTGTTTGAACACACATTCCGTGTCCGGGAGGGAGATGAACAACGAACGGTGAGCCTTCGTGTGCCTTTGGGTTGGTTGAGAAGCAGCTGTGGGCGTTTGATTTCATGGACTTCCACCACCAGATACAGCTGTGGAATTTAAATTATACAGTGGAATATACAACAGATATGGGAAAACCCTGTCAGGTCACCTAGTTCCTCTCCCTACCAGGACAGGTGTGAGTTGTTCCCAGGCACTTACAATGATCTGGGACGGTTTGCACTCTAAGCGCCTACGGTACTACTATGAAGGGGAGAACTTTTCCCTGTGGGCTGAAACTTGGCAGGTCTCCCCCTAGGGGAGTGAAGTCCTTTTAAATGATTTGGCTGTGCTCTTCCACAGTCTCAGTACCATGCACGCAGACTCAAAATCCTGGCTTGTGAGATCTCCCTGCAACCTGAGGTCAGAGGGAAAGAGTGCATGTTATATGTCAGACTGTGGTGGTGTCATTGATGCCCACACTGCAATCCACATCGCACACTCTGATGGTCCATGGAGTGCTATCTAGGACCTGGTGCCAGCTCCCTTTCCTTGTTTCCCACTGCTAGATTGCTTTTAAAGCAGCTACATTCTTTTTCCAGCTGAGGTTGCTACTGTGATAGGATTACAAGTGGGCGGGGGAAGGAAGAAATTGTCCATTATCTAGTCTCTCTGTTAAGATGTGATCCACCTGTACAAATATTTGGGACCCTGTGCTGTGTGCAGTAGGAAGGGATGGGATGAGGTGGAGTAAGATGAGAGCATGAAGACTGGGGAAAGAATCTTCCTCTCAATTCCCCTCCCTTTGGAACAGTTTTTTTTTGTTAACTTTGTTAATAATGAACTAAATCTCAGGGAGCATCGCTGTATCAGTTCCACTATCGTAATCAAATCTCTGTTTGAATTGGCGAGGGGGTGTCCTAGATCCTAAGCACCACCATTGAGGGAGATGCATTGGGACTAAATATTTTAGTCCCCCCCCCCCCACACACACACCCCTTTGTTTTCAGGTGTTTCGGGTGAAGCACGCCATTACCTCTGCCACTTTAATGATTTACAGAGGGCCAGCTCCTCAGCTGGAAGAAATTGGCCTAGCTCTCCTGATTTCACTGGAGCTGTGCTGACTTACCCCAGCTAAGAACCTGGCCCAAATTGTAGCTGCTTAATAGTTACATTGGTGTGTGTTTGTTTTTGACTCTATTTGTGTAGTTCTTCAGCTTCCCTGCTGTTGTAGCGCCCTTCAAATGCTCTGTCCTTCCTCTGAGCCAGAATCAGGAATTCATGCCGTTCGTCAAGGAGCTATGTGAGTAAATGCAACGCAACAGATACCCACGTGACCACGGATTGGAAAGATGACTTTTCTTTTTCAGGAAGATAGGAAAGACCCAAGAGTGTGGGGTCTTTTCACGTTGCTTTTTTAGTTGCACACACCTGAGGTAGAGGGAACTCCAAAGCTTTCAGCAGCTTCTGTCATTTGAGACCGCCACATTGATATGAGCCAGCCTTGAAAATCTGTCATATTCAGCTTATCAGTGTAGGCACAAAATCTGCTCCTGTGCTCTATACTGTGTGTCCTGATGGAAAAAAACTATTATTTACTTGCATGTCAAAAAAGTGACTCACCCTGCCCATGGAATGGCTGTGGTGAGTAGTGTGTTTATTGCTTAGGGCAGGGCAGGAGTCCAGACTGCTGCGTCCTGTTCCCAGCTCGGCCACTCGCTTGCCACGTAGCCTCTGAATAAAACCCAGACCTCCTTGTGCCCAGTCCTGCCCCTCTGGGTATGTCAAAGCGCTTTGCAAAAATGGTACAGGAGAGCACAGTAGCAGTTGCCGTGTAAGTCAGTGGGACGGCCGCAATGTTAGAATCGGGGCTGGCTTGCAGCTTTTTGTTTTCAGCTCTTCGAGATAACATGTCTGGGCCCAGACACCGAGATGAACTGCTTCTTCAGTTACTGTTTCGCTGCTGACCTTTAATGTCAGGCTTGAGAGACCTGTGATTCAGTGCTATCTTTCAGAAGAGACTTAGCAATGCATCATAGAGTCCTAACCCTGCACTGCAGTGTCTGCCTGGTGCCTGGGTTAGAGCCTGAACTCTTGTGTGGGCCTCGAACCCAAAACCTTCTGTCAAAATAGTCACTTTTTACTTTCTAGCCCCCAAACACACACAGCCTCCCCCCAGTTATTAATGCTGTACCCGAATTGCACTAGGTGCTTTATAGACATAGAATAGGGACCAATCCTTATCCTGAGGAGCTTAAAACGTAAGGGCCAGAATCTCCCACCCTCGCTTCGCGGGCAGCCCCACTGACTGCAGCCAGGTGGCGACACTGCACCCTGTGTGAACAACTTGCTGTTAAGAGTTGGGCCGAGCAGCAAATAACCGGCTTCGGGAGTGGTTGTGGGTCCACCTTGCCGGGATAGTAATGCCTGTGCCTTCGTACTCCCCTCCCCCTTTTCTGTTTGTCACCCTGTGGTTGTGTCCTTCCGATCCTCCAGCCCAGTGGGGCTGTTGCTAACCCTAGGACTCTCCACTTCTTCCAGCTGAGGCGCTCACCAGGAACGGCATCTCCCACAAAGTGGACGACTCCTCCGGGTCCATTGGCCGGCGCTACGCCAGGACCGACGAGATCGGTGTGGCTTTCGGCATCACGATAGACTTTGACACCGTGAACAAGGTGCCTCACACAGCCACTCTAAGGGACCGTGACTCCATGCTTCAGATACGAGCCGAGGTAAAATGCCTGCATGTGTGTGAGGGAAGGAGTTAAATGTATTTAACTAGAGCAGGGACTGAGCCTGCTGCCTCTGAGCCTGTGGGCATACTGGCCTTGCTGTGACCCGTGCAGGACTCATGTGCGAGCCGTGTGTTCTGAAGGTGAGGGGGTGTTACCCACCAGCCTGCCAGTGAAACGAACAGAGGAGTTGCTTTCAATAGCCAGAGGGAGAGGTTACCCCGAAAGGAGCCTTGAGCCGTTTAGGCCCCGGCTAGAAGGCTGACCTGCTCACTGTGAGCATGGGCCATTGTGGGTGTAGTTGCTGACTTGTGTATGTAGCGCTGAGCTGTCCTCCAGACACTCCTGTGGTGACCTGTCACTGTTACTGGGGGGAAGTAGGCCTCCCTGAGGCCTCAGCATGGCCGTTTTTGCAGGCTGTTCAGTGAGCTGTGACATAGAAGTGACCATCTTGGACCCCCTCCTTCTGGTGAACTAACCCCTGTGGCTCTTGAGGTGCTTTAAAAGCCCAGTTTTCATTTGCTCAGATAGACCTTTTCAAGTGACAGCTGATCCTACTGCCAGTTGGCCCCTCTCTAGTCTGACTGCAAACTCTGAGCTCTTGGGTGTCTCTCAGGTAGGAATCTCACAGTCCTTGCACTCAGACCAGGACCTGGTTACGCCACCCTGAGTACATCAGCCACTTACCATCCTGCCGGTCCAACTGGGCTTCAGGCACCTGCATTTAGTGATACTGACCAGCAGGATTTTCGAAATGCAGGATTTTTATTCAGCAGTTGGAAGAAAGCATTAGAGAAAAAAGATTTTCAAACAGCCAACACACATAGCTAGTCTGATTTTAGCCTTCACTACAAACTAAGGGTTTATCTACATGGGGAGATTTACCAGCAGACCTATACCAGTATAACTATAGCAGTGAAACTATACCAGTATAGTTCTGCTGGTAAATTTCCCTGTGTAGACAAGCCCTTGATTACATAGGACGACTTCTCAAAGTACAGGAGCAGAACAGAACCAATGTACATGCTCCCAGCAAGCCCAGATTTTCTGTGTCTCTGGGAGTCTGTCTGGGTCTCTCGGGGTTTGTCTACACTGCAGATGCTACAGCGGCGTGGCTGTGCCGCTGTAGCACCATGGTGTAAACACTTGCTGCAGCAACAGAAGGGGGGTTTCCATCACTGTAGTGATTCCAGCCCCTTGAGAGGCAGTAGCTAGGCCGACAGAAGAATTCTTCCATCAACATACCTTGACTATACCGGGACTTAGCTTGGCTTAACTACATCTCTCTAGGTCGATCTAGGATTTAGGTGTAGACCAGGCCTGGGGGTCTGTCTGTCTGACCCATCACCTGTTCAAAGGAGAGTGGGCGAGAGCCATTCAAGCTATTTGCTCTTAATAACCCTTAGTGCAAGCTGTTAGGTGGCTATTAGAAAGGGTCTCCTCCCCCTTTCCTGAGGTGGGTAGGCTCAGCTCCCGAGGCTGTCCCCGTGATGAAATATTCACACACACCACGATATGGCACAGACACACCTGAGACAGCTGTAGCCAATACTGCTAATCCTTCAAGACCACCCAGGCCAACGTCACCGTGACATCCTTGGGATTCTCCAGAATGAAGGGTGCCAAAATGATGGCCACAGATGATGTGTGGGACCTGCATTGGAGGAGTCTCCTGTTGGTCACAGGCCTAAAGGGGGACGGCCCTGCATGCATTGTGAGGAGCAATTGCTTGATGGGCCCCTCAGACAGGCAGCACAGTAGCTGTCTTGGGCCTGATCCAAACTCCATTGAAGACACTGGAATGACCCCCATTGATGTCAATGCGCACTGGCCCCAGTGGGACTGGTATGTCTGTTTTTTCCCATTGACCCTTCAATCAATTCATACATCGTCACTGTGATTCTCAAACTCTGCCCCTATGAGAGCACACTCATAATAGCAGAGAGAAAACTCAGCAGGTCTCGAGGCAGCCACTGTTAGTACTCATGTTACATTGCCCCAGGGCCTGTCAAAATCCCCTGCTTGCAGGTTCATTTGGACCAGTCCATTCTTCTCTGCCTGTCCCAAAGTGTTGTGTGACAGTGCTCCGCCCAAGCGATGGCTGCATTTCACTAGTGAATCTCCATGCAATGAGTAGCTGATCAGTATTTGCTATGGTGAAAAGGGATCTAGAATTAAAATGCGCTGTTGCTTGGAGACACGACCACTTGATGTCCCAGAGTTTGAGGAGGAGTTTATGGCTGTAAAACTATTACATGAAAATGTTGGACAGATCTGCTCTCATCAGATGGTAACAGTCGATCATGTGGCAGTATTTGTAATACGGTGCTAAACATTATCCATGTATGCCAGTGGCTCTCAAACTTTCTTTTACTGGTGACCTCTTTCACATAGCAAGTCTTCGAGTGTGACACCCCCCCCCCCCAAATTAAAAACACTTTTACGTCTGTTTAACACTATTATAAATGCTGGAGGCAAAGTGGGGTTTAGCATGGAGGCTGACAGCTTGCAACTCCCCCCCTCCCACATAACCTCACAACCCTCTGAGGGGTCCTGACCCCCAGTTTGAGAACTTCTGATGTACACGTAGGATGAAAGAAATCAACTTGGTGGTGTGGTCTCATGTCTTGCCTCTTTCTGTGCACTCTCCTCCTAGGTCTCTGAACTTCCTATTATAATCCGTGACCTGGCAAATGGCTGCCTAACTTGGGCTGACGTGGAAGTAAAGTATCCACTCTTTGAGGGACAAGAGACTGGCAAAAAGGAGACAATAGAGGAAGACAATTACCTGAAATAAGCCCCAGATGATTTCCACTTTTTACTGTTCATGTTAATATGAAATAAACTATCGTGTATTATTCAAAGCTGCATTGTTTGTGCACCCAGGGACTATGTTTTTTCCTCAATTGCTGCCTGATTTTAACTTTAAACTGAAATAATGGCAATTAAAGGTGTTATGAATAAAAAAGCCATTGCATTTGCTTGCTTTTCCGTGTTTGTGCAGCCTTGTACTTTGAGACCTTTGACTTTATCACTTGTTTTGTTAGTTCCTGTGGGTCCAAATGGGAATTGTGAGTGTATAAAACGGGTCAGCAACCTATGGCACGCTTGCCAAAGACGACACGCGAGCCGATTTTTTTAATGGCACGCTGTTCCCTGCCAGGACTCCAGTGTGCCATTAAAAATCCTGCCGGCACAGCAAGCCACAGGGTCCACGCTCCAGGGTTGGAGCATCCGGCCGAGCGCAGCAAGCCACCAACCCTTCCCCTGTCTTCCCCCCCTTCCCCTGGAGCCCTGCCACCGTGCGCGCAGTGCTCTGGGGGCCGGGGTTGTGCGCTACCATGGGGTAGTGTATCTGGCTCTGCTTGGAGCCTCAAGGTAAGAGGTCTGGGGGCGGGGGCAGTCAGAACAGGGAGCATAGTGGGTTGGATAGGGGGTGGGATCCCGAGGGGAGGGGTGGTTAGGGGTGGGGGTCTCTGGAGGGGGAAGTCAGTGAGCAGGGGGGGTGGATGGGCCATGGGAGTCCTGGGGTCTGTTAGGGGGTGTGGGGTGGATAGGGTCAGGGCAGTCAGGAGACAGGGAGCAAGGAGGGTCCTGGGGGGGCAGTTAAGGTGGGGGAGTCTCTGAAGGGGGTGGTCAGGGGCCAAGAAGCTGGGGAGGTTGGATGAGTCAGGAATTCTGGGTGGGGGCTGTCAGGAGGTAGGGGTGTGGAGAGGGGTTGAGGCAGGCAGGGAGTGGGGTGAGAGTTGTATGGGTCTGGAGTTCTGGGGGTCCTGTCAGGGGGCGGGGAGCGGTTGGATAGGCATGGGAGTCCCAGGGGTCTGTCTGGGGGGTGGGGGTGTGGATAAGAGTCAGGGGACAGGTAGGGGGTAGGGTCCTTGGGGGGCAGTCAGGGGACATGGAGCAGGGAGGCTTGGATGGGGGCAGTTAGGGGCAGGGGTCCCAGGAGGGGGTAGTCAGGGGACAAGGAGCAGAGGGGGTTGGGGGTTCTGAGGGGGGCGGTTACCTAGCCCTCTGCCCTGAGCCCCGCCCCCCACACACACCCCAGGCCCCTACCGGGAGCCCTGTACCTCCCTCATACACACCCAGCCCTCTGACTCCACCCCCCCACAACCCGAGCCCTGACTAGCACCCCCACACATACCCAGCCCCCCTGCCCTGACACCTGCACCCCCCTCACATGCCCTCTGCCCTGACTCTTGCAGCTCCCCACATCCCCACCCTGAGCACCAGATGGGAGCTCCTGCACCCCCACCCCATTCCCACCTGCACCCCTCACACTAATGGGAGCTGCCCAGGTAAGTGCCCCACATCCAAACGTCCTGCCCCAACCCTGAGCCCCCTCCCTTATTCTAGCTCCTGGTCAGACACTTCACACCCAGCCCTGTGCTCAGTGCACTCCCACCCTCAGCTCAGTGCAGAGAGAGGAAGAGAATGGGCCAGAACCAGGGAGAAGGTAGGTACCCACTGTATGTGGGCAGGGCCGGGACCCCAGACCGGCAGCGAGCTGAGCGGGTTCGGCAGCCAGGATCCCGGATGGCAGGAGCCGGCGGATGGAACCCCTGAGAGGCAGTGGGCTGAACTGCTCAGCCCACTGCCGGTCTGGGGTCCCGGCTGCTGGCCCCGCACAGCCTTCTGCCGATCTGGGGTTCTGGCTGCCAGACCCTTCCCAGCTGGGGTCCCAGCCGCAGGCCCCACTCAGCCCACTGCCGGCCTAGGTGAACAGAACCCCAGACCAGCAGTGGGCTGAGCGGGCCGGTGGCGTAAGATCAACATTTTAATTTAATTTTAAATGAAGCTTCTTAAACATTTTGAAAACCTTGTTTATTTTACAATACAACACTAGTTTAATTATATAATATATAGACTTAGACCTTCTAAAAAAACGTTAAAATGTATGACCGGCATGCGAAACCTTAAACTAGAGTGACTAAATGAAGACTCGGCATAGCACTTTTGAAAGGTTGCCGACTCCTGGTATAAAAGAAGGCTGGCCCAGTTGTTAGACATGGGTTCAAGCCCCATGCTCTACCATAGATTCCAGTGTGATTTTGGACAAGTTACTCTGTACCTCACTTCCCCCTCTGTAAAATGAGGTGGGAGGATAAATACATTGAAGTATGAAGCACTCAGATATTATGGGGGATGTAAGTACTTCAGATAGACAGTTGTGGGCTGAATTTGGCCTTGTGCCAGAAGGAACTCCTTCACCCTTTCTGGAGAGAGAAATACAACAATCATTGGTTTGCTGGCAGGATTGGGTATTTCTGAAACTTCATGGAGGGCCGAGTAGCCTCAAGCCACAACGCCTAACCTCTAATAGTGGTGCTTTGCACTCTCCCGCTGGAGAGTTTGACGTGCTTTGTGTCTCAAGTTGTGTCTTTACTCCCGCTAGCCTTGCACAGCCGACACTGCTAAGCAAGAGAGTTGGATTGGTCCTTGTACAAGAGAGGGCTTGACTTTCCCTGATTGATGTGAATGGCAATACTCCTGTTGACTTCATTGGCACAGGGTTGGGTGCTCACAGTGTGGTTTACAAATGTCAGGTGCACCTGTCCAGCCCTATTGACAGTAATAAGGCTGCACAGATGTCACAGAAGCCTGCAGAACCATAACCTTTGTGGACGAAGCACAAAAGGGAAATAAAGCCGCTTGGCTGACGGAGAACAAGCGGAGTGCAGCCCTGGCAGTTAGTAAACATCTTTTCAGGAGTAAACTGAGCCAGGCCAGAAACTTCCCATCCCTCAATTACTTTTAAGAGTGAAATTTTGTCATCCTTAAGTAGGGCCAAAAAATGAGCTTTAAAAAATGTTCACAAACTGAAACAGAATTTTTTGTTTTGGGTCAATCAAAACATCAGTTTGATTTCACCCTTTTTTTTTTTCTTCCACTGGTATTTTCAGTCTAGTTAGGTTACATTTTGAAACAAGAAGTCATTAGACCAGAAGTTTTCATTTAAAAAACGTCAAAACACACACTTTGACAATGGACTTTTTTCAACATTTTTTGTTTTGGAAATTTGTCAAGACAGACCCTGTTACTGAACAAACTCAGGTTTGCCAAATCCATATCTGAGGAAAGGATTTGTGGGAAAAGTTCCCGAACAGCTCTGTAAAGCACATGTGACATGGCAACGGTCATAGGGCAGTGCGCATAGAACCCTACAATGCCATTGTAACTATGTGCAGCTCTGCTCTGCAAACCCTCCCAGATAACCTTTAACTCTTTAATACCAACACCCTGAGACAAGTCAGCACTTCAAGCTACAGTTGCTCAGCCTATGGGTCACAAACAGGCTTCAGATGGTTGCAACTACCCTGCCTTTCTCATACTGCTAAACACGTGAGAGGCCTTAGTAGGAAAGAGGCAGAGAACCACAGCTCTAAATCGCCCATTATCCATCTACAACAGGTTCACTTCAGCAGAGACTGACATTAGATTTCCACCCTTCTGATGATACTGGCTAAGCGGAGGCCCCTTTATTTACAGCAATATACAGTACAAAGATGCACTCTACCAATTTCTAAGTAGATGCAGCCTATTGAAGGCAATTCACCCCGTTCACAAAGATTGGGGGCCACTGACTGTGCAAATAGCATAAGCTGCAGCTGGTATTATGCACTGAGACTGCGACAGTGAGTCATTTACCCTGGAAAGAGCGAAGGTTAGTGCAGTGACAAACTGGTGTGTGAGACAGGAAGTTACTTTACCAATACGCTGACTTTCCAGATCCAAGTTGTTCCCAGTGGGAGGGTGGAATTTTCTTTAAGCCCAAAGAAAGTCTTTGATCTGAAACCAGCGCATCTTACAAAGGATGGGAGATGGGCATCCCAGGGGGAGCAGAGTTAAGGATGGTTGGGTGAACAAAGCAGGGTTTCCATAGGAGGGCACCTGAAGGCAGGAAGCTGGAATTCTGCAGAGCCTGAGACCTTCACAGACTCCCTGGCTGTTTTCCCAGGATTGCTCCTCTGAGCTTCATACCTTGACTCCTCCACCTGTGGACCTTTTACTGATCTCTGTACGTCAATAGGAACCATGGTTCCTAGTGTGGACTTTGTAAGGACTTCAGAAATAGTCTGCAGGAAGCACTCGTCCAGCCATGGTAGCTGTGGAGAAGATGATGGCAGCAGATTATAGGGGCTGTTAGTGCCAGGAAGTCTGAGCTGTGGAAAAGGGGCTAATCAATAACCTTCAGGCTTTTACTGTTGCACCTTAAAAGTCTGCAGAGACCTGACACCCATCTTGCAATTCCAGATTCCCCATCAAATAACTTTCCAGCTGTGTCTAACTCCACTCCCCCATCTTACAGTGGCTCCTGGGCCCCTGAGCTTGCCCAGAGCTTTTAAACAAAATCTAATTTGAACTTTCTAGGAAAAGCCACATTTGAGCGAACAAAACCACCCCCCACTACACCTTGGAAGAATTTTCAAATCAAGATGAATATTATTTTTCTCCTTTTGGCCTGATTCCCCACATCTCACAAACAGCTCAGATTCAGGTAAGACGTTGTTCACTTGATCACGTGTAAAACTGGGCATAGAAGAGAACTTTATCGAACATAGAAGAGGAGCGGCCAAAGCTGGGTTTGTCAACATGACGAAAGCAACAGTTCAGATAACCAGACCTCTCATGCAGCTGAGTTAAATTTCCTAAGGTGCCCACACAGCGGAGAATTGATTATAGTATCAAAACCATTAGGGTGGGATTTAGGGGAAAAAAGCCTGTAGGACATAGCTGCACAAGTCCTACTGACTTTAAATAGGACTTGTGATCCTAAGTAAAATGCCCGAACATTAACGATCCAGGGACTACCATGTCATCTGAGGAGAGGGCCCCAAGAATGAAAGTGTCCCTGCTGTGTGTGCCTTTCATGAAGCGCGGGGGAAGGAGAAAAGCCACCAGGAGCATGTGTCTGAATCCCTTTGCTGCAATTCTTGGGGGACACGGGGAAACGACACAGATAGTAGGGCAGCCTGAGGCTGTTTAATAGGGCACAGCAGGTTAGGACAAGACTCCAAAGTCTGGATTATTTCATGACTCCAACGGATTAGGCCAACATTTTCCAAAGTGACAGGCGACTCTGGATGGCTTCTTGTTTTGGGTGCCCAGCTCGATGCACCTAAAAGGAGCCTGGTTTCTGCAGCACAAGCGCTCAGCACTTTCTGAGAATCAGAGCCCTTAAAAATGTCTCAAATCAGGCACTCAATATCACAAGTCACTTTGGAAGATTTTGGCCATCGGACTCAGGGCCCCTTGAACACTATGCCAGGGCCTCAGTTTACTGCTGATGGGGAAAGAAGAGCACCAGCTACTGAAACACTCACCCCTTCTGTTTCGTAGGGCAGCAGTCCCAGGGCTATGCTTGAAGCTCCAGCCGCTCTGTCAGCCAATGGCAGAGTTGTGAGATTGGGTGCAGGCCCAAATGCAAAAAGCAAAGAAACCTGGAATTGCTGCTCTTTATTCCAGCTGTTGTATTGATGGGTTTTCATTATGCTGTTCAGTGGACCATGGCAGGGAGAGCAACTTCCTATTGGCTCAGGAGAAATACTCCAGCCCCATTCCCACCAACACCTGAAGTCATGGAACATGCAGGCAAAATTGCTCAGGATCTTTAGTGAAATGCATAACATGAATTCACTGGGGTTTCTCCCCTTGCACCTGCATTAGGAGATTAGACAGATTTGTAGCAAGACACAGTGTAGCAGAGCTAGAATGAAGCTGGAAACTGCAGAAACACTCCAATCATCCAAAAGAATCACATCTGATTTACCCCTACCTCCCCATCAGATGCTGCTTCTGATGCTCAAGTGAGTGAATCTGACAGCAGTTAATTATCATTAAGGTATCACAGTGGCTTTATAAGAAACATAAAATCCTGTCGGCATTTCAGGTGGCAAATTGTGGCCAGCTGATGTGAATCAGAGCCACTTCTATTGAAGTCAATGGGATTCCTAGCAGAAAGGTGCTTTGGGGGATACCGCAGTCAGTTGAGCCAATGGAGGGAGCTGTGCAAGGATCTGCTCCCCATGCATTCAAACCAGATAACAGAGATTGTGAAGTCCCGCTAAATCGTGCAATATTTGGTGCTTTTTAAAAAGCCCCAACTCCTGGAGTCAGGTGATTACATCATGTAGGCTCACACAAAATGCTTTGAAATGAGCATACCACATCTTACTGACTTAATTCAATACAGCTGTACTGTAATATGTATATATCAACCACCCTTATGTTGTTAGCCAGCTACAGTGCAGTGCAGCATACGGTTAGGTTGTGCAATACATTGTTCAGTGGCTTTCCAGTTGCAGGTAAATAATCAAATACAATGAAATGTCTTACAAGAAGTGCCTGTGCTAGGCCAGTCCTAGCCTTGAGGCACTGTTCTGCAGCATGTCCTAAGGATCATGCCTGCTAGGGATCCCCTTTTTGCAGGCCTTTTGGTGATCATTCAAAACAGGGTGGGTTGGTTGGTTGGTTTAAATCAGATCATTCAGAACCTGTGCGGCTGATTGGCTACACGAGGTGCATGGCTTGTTCTCACCACCTGATGGAGCTGTTGCTTTATAACTCACCTTGAAAATGCTGTTGGTCATTTGGGAATACAGTCAGCACCAAGCTGCCAAGGATCTTGTCCCCTAGTAATAGAGATTGTGAAGTCCCACTAAATCTTGCAATATTTGGTGCTTTTAAAAAAGCCCCAGCTCCTGGAGTCAGGTGATTACAGGAGACTCTCAGCTTTCAATTAAATTAAAAAATACGTTTTTAGCCCTCATTCATTTAGAGAAAAGCTTGAAAACATGAACAGCAACTGCTTAAAAACCCATGGGTAAATAAAAAGAACCTAACATGATTGTAACTTTATATCTCATGATTTTTAAGTCAGTCTCATGTTTTGGCTCTTGGTTTTCAGATGGCTGGGGCTAGCAGTACTGGCATTGTTTATAATATGTATTGTAGTATCTAGAGGCCCCAGTCAAGATCAGCGCCCTATTGTGCTAGGTGCTGTACAGACTCCTGGTGAGAGGCAGTCCCCACCCCATAGAGAGACAGTCTAATGTATCTGCTCAGCGGAGTTATGCCCAGGATCAATCTGGCCCAACATTACTAAGCATGGGTGTCCCACCAGGCTTTCCTGCCCTGCTTTCTTTTCCTGATGTAGGATCCAGGAAAATCCTTAAGGATCACAGACTACAACATGGCAGTACTTGCTGCTTCCCCTCTTTTCCATGGCTCTGGGTCGCTTTCTGCATTGCTGAAACTTGAATTAAACCTGGGAGGCGTTGTCACGGATCCCTCGCTGCATGGACAGATGAAGTGCTGAGCTTTTCCATTTGATAGAATCTCCTTTGCCATGGCTGCGTCCTCGTAAATGTCCCCCTGGAGGAAAGCAGAGAAATCTGACAGCTCCACGTGGGCTTTTTGAGAGATAATCCTGTCCGTGCTAGCAAGGGTGGGAACCCTATGCCTTACCTCCACTGGGGATCTGTCTGAATTACAGCCACTGACAGCTGCACCAGCACAACCTGCTAGGATAAAGAGGCAAAGCTGCGACTTGCACTGGAGGAGTTTTCCCCTGCTTGACACTGAGCTGCCTAGGTGCAGAACGCAATTTATCCTGCCTGCCCTGGCAACTAGCCTCTGCTGGCCAAAATTGGAGCTAATCCCTGGTGGAGCCTAGGCCCTAGTATAGCCAAGACTCCTGCAGCCACTGCTGTTTTGAACAAGATGTTGGGTACACTTGCTCTGAGCAGTGTGACAGAGCCTAGTCCCTCGCCTGAATAGGCACCACTGTTCAACGAGGAACGCTTTTATAAGAAACGCAAAGGAAGTGCCTGGAAATTCTGTTTCAATGCCAGACCAGAAGCCGGCTCCCCTGCAATAGCTGTTGCTGGGTTCTGTGGCTTGGCAGCTAAACAGTGACTAACAAAGGCTTCTGAATAATTTTCTTTGTATTTAATTAAACCTGTGCACAAGTAAATGGGGAAGAGGGTGTGGGGGAGGGCGGAAAAGCACCAGCTTGACAAAGGTTTTGGTGAGCACAGCATGAGTCAGAGTGCGCCTGTTAGCGAATGGAAGTTTGTTTAGTGGAGCCACTCAAATAATCCCCCCTGGTTATTTAGTTTTGTTTTCAGGGAATAATTTGCATGAAGCCACGTGAGTGCTGACAAAATGCAGTCAGCTGCGTTTGGCCAGAGAGTCTGGTGGATGCCCTGGGTTGAATTAGCTCAGCTTTAATAGCATCCCTCCTCGCCGAAAACAATTGCAATTGCTTTCGCACGGCGCCTTGTATGTGGTCCAAACAAGGCAGGTAAAAGGCCTTCTGCTCAGTTATTAGCGGGGTGCTTACTGTCATGGCTGTGCTGCCTTAGTCAACTTCGCCACGTCGTTGTATATTTGCCACTGGAGTCCTAGAGCAACGATTGCCCAAGAAATGCCTGCAGAGACGCACCATGTCTCAGTTCCGGGTAACAGCCCCCATATCTCCCCTCAGGGCTCCAGCAAATGCCATCTACTCACCAGTTTCCGCCTCCCCTGGCTGTCACCTCTCTTGGGCAGAGACATGTCTCTCTCTCTCTCTCCAGTCTGATCATGAACCCAGTTCCCGGCCTTTGCTGCGCTATGCCCAGGAAACAGTCTGCCTAGCAACAGTGGAACTGGTCACAATTAAGGTACCACACGGCTCTTTCTAAGCAAGCACATTTGTTCCGAGAAAACCGACTAAAAAAGCTGCATACATGCTAATATCTTACCAGAGATCACCCCAGCTTCGACAGGGGCTCTGGCCTGGTCACACTCCAGGAAGGGGTCTCTTCTATGGCCACAAGACAACCTCAGCTCCCGTGCATGGAACATTTTAACCCCTCCTTTATACACTTCAGGGGTCTTTGACCTGGAGTTCCCAGGACCAGGGGATCGGTAAACGATGGGTTGTTCTCCCCAGGGCCAAGCTACAAAATTCCCCCAAGTATTGCCTCAGAAACCCACATTGCACGTGTCGTCCCAAACAGTTCTTTGGAGATCCTAATATCACCCCACGGTATACGTTCGTCTGTCTCCCAGACCAGTTACATAGGACTGTACAGTGCTCCAAGAACAAATACACAGTTGCATTTGAATACAGTGGACCCCATAGGTATTAACCTGATTCAATGAGGTTTACCCAGGCTATTGCAGGAAATGGCTCTCGGTCACAGAATGTGCTGCTGCTCGCCCATTTATTCAGAGCATCTGGGTCTGCGTTTGCCAAAGCCTTTAGCGGCGAGCTGGCAGTTCCTAAGTACAAAATTCTCTCTTCCTCTCTAGCCATTCTGTGCGGGTGAAAACAACCAGCTCTTCACATCAGTTCTATTATAACATACTAATCTGGCATTTAAGGACTGAGCCAAAATCCATTGAAGGCAATGGGCAGCTGTCCTTTAACTTTGGGATGGGCTTTGGATCGGGCCATAGTAGGATGACCAGATGAGAGACATGAAATATCAGGACATTGTGGGGGGTCCGCTGCCAGTGGAGTGAAAAATAAAAGAGCTGCCGGAGCATAGGAAAAATTGGTGGGGGCTGAGCACCCACCGGCAGCTCCCCGCCCCGCCCCCCACCGCACCAGCTCACCTCCTCCTTCCCTGAACGGGCTGCCACATCCTGCTTCTCCCCCCTCCTCCCAGCACTTGCACCACCATACAGCTGATTTGCACAAGCCTGGGAGGGAGGGGGGAGGAGGAGGAATGCGGCGCACTTGGGGAAGAGGTGGGGCCAGGGTGGGGATTTGGGGAGGGATCCAATGGGGCCGGGAGGGGGTGGAGTCAGGGCTGGGCTGGGGCTGAGTTGAGGGCATGAGCCTCCTCTGCCTGTGTGCTGGAGTGCAATATATCGGGACAAACAAGTAAATATTGGGACAGCCCCGATAAAATCAGGATGTCTGGTCAACCTTGGCCATAGGAGAGCCTGCACTGGACTAAATAAGACCAGGCTATTCCTCTCTTGATAGGTGGAGACTTATATTGTGCATTTCTCTTTGCTTTGCCACCGACAGCAGTCTCTTTAGCTCACCTTTCCACTTTTTCCATAGAGTTGTTCATAGATTCTAAGGCCAGAACGGATCATTCTGATCATCTAGTCAGACCTTCTGTGGGACACAGGCCAGAGACCCGTCCTGAATTCATTCCTTTTTGAAAAACCTTGAGTCTTGTTTTAAAAATTGCCAGAAATGGAGACAACAAAGAGTCTATACAGACTAACATGGCTTGTGCCCAAATAAATCTGTTAGTCTTTAAAGTGCCACCGGACTTCTTGTAGTTTTTGTGGATACAGACTAACACAGCAATGGAGAATCCACCACGATCTTGGTAAATTGTGCCAGTGGGGGTTAATGACCCTCACTGTTCTACATTGGCAGTTTGAGTTTGTCTTCAGCTTCTAGCTGCTTCCCCCACAAGATCTTTTCAACCATCTTCTGCACTTCCCTGAGCTCTTGGAGCCACCTCTCCAAATCAGTGCACACAGCCGCTACCCTCTCCTCCTCCCAATCCCTTCTCAAGAGCCACTTCTACCTCCCTGTCCATTTAAACCCGCTTCTGAGAATGGCTAGTGCAGGTGGCGTCTCCTGACTGTCCCGTGTCTGTTATCTTAGTGAAAGGGACAAAACTTAGAAGCTTCCAAGTTGTTCCCTTGGCTAGGAATCTACATAAAACAAGACTGTGGTGGGGCCGATATTTTGGCTTAAGAAGTGCATCCACACACCTTTTTACACTGGTTTAACTAAATCACCTTGAAACCCCACTTGCAGGAAGGATGGTCCACTGGGGAGGGAGTGAACCTGGTGCTGTGGAGAGCTGGGTACAATTTTCTACTCAGCCACAGACTTCCTTGGGCAAGTCACTTTGGCCCAGATCCTCAATGGGACTTAGGCACCTAATTCCTCAGGAACTTGGCACCTCAATACCTTTGAGGATCTGGGTCGCAGGGTGTGTCCTCACCAAAAAGAAGAAGAAAACACCCTGTCAGAAACAGAGCTAGAGCAGGGTCAGAACAAGGCAAGCACAGGGCTGGGAGCTGGGCTGGAGCAAGCTAAGGCCTGTGGCATCTGTCACCCCTAGCAGGCAAGGTTCAGTGCCAGGCCATGAAGTGATACTAAGGAGACTGAGTTGCTGTGTCTGCTACAAGGCTTATATACCTACCTGAGCGTCACCAGCCCAGCCGCCGGCTTGCGGATTGGCTGAGCCTGGCACAGGAGTGACTCATCCCCACTTCTGGCTAATCAGGTCCTAGCTCAGGGATGACTCATCACCTCCCAAATTCCAGCTCCCCTGTAGCTGTTAACCCAACTTAAAAGCCAAGTTGCCCTGTCTTCACTGCTTGGTCAGCTAATTAGAGGTAAGGATGCCCCTGAGTCCACCAGTCCCCAAACTTCTCAGGGTCATGCCCTCCTTACCGCTAGCCATACCCTCCCCCTGGATGGGGGTCGTACAGGGGTAAGGGGGCTGAGGCTGCATGCGGAGCCACGGCCAGGCTGTGATTGGGGGCTGAGGCTGGGCACAATGCTGGGAGAGGAGCTGGACTGCTTTCAACTACCTGAAAGGGGGGGTTCCAAAGAGGATGGATCTAGGCTGTTCTCAGTGGTGGCAGATGACAGAACAAGGAGTAATGGTCTCAAGTTGCAGTGGGGAAGGTCTCGGTTGGATATTAGGAAAAAGATTTCACTAGGATGGTTGTGAAGCACCGAAATGGGTTACCTAGGGAGGCGGTGGAATATCCTTCCTTAGAGGTTTTTAAGGTCAGGCTTGACAAAGCCCTGGCTGGGATGATTTAGCTGGTGTTGGTCCTGCTTTGAGCAGGAGGTTGGACTGGATGACCTCCTGAGGTCCCTTCCAACCCTGATACTCTCTGATTCCCTCCCTGCCCGCTAGGGGGGCACACCCCACAATTTGGGGACCTCTGCCTTAGTCCCTCTGGTCTAGATCCTCAACGGTATTTAGGCTCCCAACTTCTGCTGCAATCTGTAGGATCTGGGCCTCAATTCCTCACCCATGAAAGGGGGAAAATTGCACTTCCCTCATGCACAGGATTGCTGGGAGGGAAAATACATCACAGATGGTGAGGTGCCCAGGCTGATGGGGGCTGGATAACTACCTGGCATACTTAAACTGGTGCCATTTGCTCATGCAGATGGATCCTCCGGCTGCTTTGACCTCTGAGATTCCTTACTCACAAGAACGGACCCATCCTTCCTGTGGCCTTTCCAGGCCTGTTTGATTATAAACCTGTTGCATCCTGTCATGATCCTAGACTGTGAGCTCCAGGGCAGGGACTGTCTGTGTTACCCACTTGCCCAGTGCCTAGCACTGTTAGCTGTTACTGCAATATAAATAATCACAGAGGTGATTCACTTTGTGTGAGTCATTGCACCACTTCATGCCTCGGTTTCCCCACCTGGCGATAATGATATTTGCCACCCTTTACAAATAGCGTCGAGCTCTATGGAGGACAAGTGCTGAGGCTCAAAGCATTATTATTTATTATGCATATGGCAGGAGTGCGTAGCAGCCCCAGTCCTGAGTTCCCAGACCCCACAGTGCTGTACAACCAGGGTAGAAGTTGCACTGACAGTGGAGAAGGAGTAACAAAGAGCATGGTGTTCAAACATGACTAGTGATTTGGGATGCATCAGGTTTTTGGGGGGATCTGAGTTATAGAAAGTGCTAGGCACCCGCTTTCTGCAAACCAGGCCTTTTTAAAGCACCTCAAGTTGGACACTCAAAATCGCTAGTCACTTCTGGAAGCTCTTGACCCCAAACTTTTCCCTTCTGGAAGCTGGCGGAAGCTTGGAATTTAGTGCCTGCTCTTTGTGTAGTTCTGCCTCCCCTGACCTGTCTGCCTTCTCCAGGTGCTTGTGCTTCCATTAGGAGGCTTCTTTTCATCCCTGCTGCTTGGCTGGAGTAAAAAAAAAAAAGAGTCTGCAATGAAAAGGTGTTTATTGTTCCCTCCTCAGCTGCCACTTCAGCTCATCTGAAGCCAGAAAGAGGAGAGGCTCCACTCAGTCACTGTCAGTTCTCAGCTCTCATGTCAATACACTAACAATAATAACAGCCTTGCTAATGCAACACAGCTTGACATTTACAAGAACAGGGGCTTTGCAAGTGGGTTTTATTTTAATTTAAAAGGACTTTGTAGGTTCTTATGTTCTGCCCTCTTCCACCCCCTTCCCCCACCATCTTCTTGCTTCTAGCCCAGGGATGCCTGGTTTTTCTACTCATTTTGTCTTGTCTCTAAATGTGCAACACCTGAGTGAGCTGTGGGGTCCAAGATGCTGCTGGTTGTCCTGGTTAGAGCTGGTGTATCTAATGCATGTCCAGAGCTGATTAGATTCTCCAGACAGAGGGATACTGTGAGTCAAATCCTGCTCCCAGTTAAGTCAATATCCAAATTTTAACCTATAGTCCATAATATCAGCACGATGCAGGGAACCACAGTCTTTCTTACACAAGAAGTATTTCTCATAGAAAACAACTACAACTATATAGACCAACACAAACATCTTTCCACACAGCTCAAGTTCCAGCTTGGTTTTTCTTGTTTGCCAGCAATCATCAATGCTATATGCTATATTGTGATATCTAGTGGTGGAATAATACACTGCAAGTAAACATGTCATTTCAAATTCCTTGAAGGTAAGCACTGCTACAAATTTGGAGCCACCAATGGGAATCCATGCCTGCAGAACTAATTAGGCTACTGTCTGTTTCTCAGCTTCTCCAAATTTGTTTGAAAGGCAAATGACATGGGCTCTAAATAAGGGTTACATTTGAATTGGTTTATCAGGTGTTGCTTCAAACAGTGGATTCAGCTACACTACTGTGCTAGTTTGGGTGGGACCCTGGCAAAGCTATCCCAGTCCAGAGCATTATTAACACTTTTCATAGCTAAGCAACATTATTGCCAGAGCTGCAGGGCAGTAGGCTGGAATGTACAGTATTGAAGATAACAGAATAGCTGCTCTGTGCAAATGTAAAGGTTGCATAGCCCCTCCCTGTGTCCTGCAAGACATCCTAGTACCTTAAAAGCAGCAAAGAGTCCTGTGGCACCTTATAGACTAACAGACGTTTTGGAGCATGAGTTTTTGTGGGTGAATACCCACTTCGTCGGATGTACCTTAAGAAACTTGGCAATGAAGAACGATCGTCTCTGTAGACTTCATTATTTTAGACACATTAAGAGAAAAGTAACTAATTGTGCATATTCTTCCCTTGATTTACATCTATGCCTGTAAAATAAAAGCGATTCATGCAAAGTCAGGGCCTCAACTGTTTGTTAAGAGAGTTAAAGAAAAAAGCTGGATCATGACCTAGGAGGTTATTTAGTCTGACTGTAAGGGCCTTCATTAGAATACTCCAGCTGCTTTGTGCAGCTCTAGGAATGCAAAGCAGCCAAGAGCCAGGTTTAAACTGCTAGCTGAACTGGATTCACAGCTGTTTTGAGTCACCGGAGAAGCCCAAAGCAGCCATAAAGTACCAATTAATCTGGCCCCAAGCCTTGAATTTTGAACTAGGGGGCGTATACACTGTGCTTCACCATCTCACCACAAGAGGGCGCGGTGAATAAGAAAATAGCAAGCCAGCTGAGGTTGCATTATTGATAAGGCTAGAAATCCTTTGATAAACAAACCATCATTTTAAATCCCTTTCTTTTCCCGCTGTGGCTGGCTCCCTGCTCCCAGCATCTCCTACCCATTAGTTCAAGAACAGCATTGAATTCATTAATGACTTTCAGCTAAGCTGCTGTAGTATTTCCAGAGTAGCCCCAAATCAAGGGCCCTTAACACAGGAATCCGGTTCAGCTTCCATGGAGTACTGGGAAGGGGCAGGGGGCTTGAACCCAGGTCTGCAGTCAGGCTTCAGCCAGCAGTGTGCTAATACCAGCAAGGCGGGAGGGGGGCAGGTGCACCCTAGCTCACCACAGACATCCCCCCACAAAGCTCCCAATTGGCTCAGCCTCACTATTTAAGCCAGAAGGAGGCACAGGAAGTTACCTGAGAAACCTGGGGGATTCCCTGGTTAGCAGCTGCATTGGTCCCTGTCTGACTCCTGTTTGGGTCCTGGTTTCTGCCTTCCTGCATTTTTTCCAGATTCCTGCTTCTACACCTCAGCCCTGGGTCTTGATGCTGGCTTTGACCACTAGACATGACTGCCAACTTGTCTCCAACCAATACGCAGGGCTTGCAGTAGAAATGTTAATTTTCATTGAGATGCCCTATCTGATGGTTGTTTTCCCCTCTCTCCATCCCCCCACCATGGAGTCCAGCCCTGATTCACTGATAGCACAGAGTCAGATCTGAATCTCAAGCAGGCAGTTCGGTTTTTTGTATGGGGGTTCTTTAATTAGTAAAGTTTTAACACCAGCCGAGCCTCTTGTTGAGCACTGGGGGAAGGACGAGGTTGACCATGTGCTGGGCTGACAGAGAAACACGGCAGGGCTGAATCTGCTCTTTGTGGTGCTGGTGTAAATCTGGAATAACTCCATGGGGTCAGTGGAAAGGCTCCAGATGTGCATTGGTGTCACTGAGAACTGGCTCCAGTCTACGAGTGTTGGAGGCCCAGCACAAGCCCCATGTCTGGAATCAGAGAGATCTGTGTCTAGAATGGGATCCCCTCCCCACGTAGTGGTACATGGGCCCCAGGGGACCAAGACCCATCACTGCAGCAGATGACAGGCAACATCTAGTAGTGAAGACAGAGAGCATAAAAAAGGTACCAATGTGGATTTTTTTCCTTAAAAGGCCGGATCCTGCACTGAGCTGAGCTCCCTTCAATACCATTGACTTTAGTGGGAATCGAGGGCGTTCTGTACCTCCCAGGAAGTGTCCACTGCCTAGCTACACCTGGCCCCACGTGTCATGTGCTAACGGTCCAAACCATCTGCTATAGAAATCAATGGAAGTGTTTGTGATGGCTTCGGTAGGCGTTGGATCAGGAGGGGCCTAGTGAAATGAACATGGCAGGAAGGTTGTAAAATGCCCCCTACCTTCGGAGAGTACCAGGGTGAAGGGAAAGAATTTAGCAAATCCTTGACCTGGTCTGTGTAATGCCAGGATTTGTTTTCCTGCGGAACGGAGCAACACTCGATGCTGAAAAACAGGTGGCGCTGCTTAAGGGATCGTTAAGAACAGAGCTAAAACGGACAGATGTACTTTTGAAATTCAGCTTAATCCCTTCGGACTCGTATCTTTGCTGTGACCTGCAATTCACCTTTCAAAGGAGATAATGATGCTTAAATATTTATAGGCAAAGGCTACAGAATATGCTTCTAATTCATCTTTCTGCCACATGCATTTCCATGTTCATGTCCTAGCTGATCATGTAACTCTCTGTTGTCTGCTTTAATCTGCTGCTCTCTCCCCTTTGAGTACATGGGGAAATATTGTTCATTTGCTCCATTTTAATCTGGCTAAAGCTACGAAAAGGGAAATCAAGTCAGCTGGGAAACCCAGGACCTGCTTTCTAACTATATGTTTAGGCCATGCTTATCCCCATGGTCTCTGGTGCTAAGGGAGTGAGTTATTTGCCATTGAATGTAATCCCCATTTTTCAGATACGTGTAGAGAGTGTCTGAGAGGTTGAGGAGGCGGAGCCATAATCAATCACCTGCTCAAAAGGATTGTGGTTGTACAACGAACTCAGAGTTGCAGCCATGGGCCAGTCTGGCAAAGCTAAGTGTGCCTCTGGGGAGTGTACAGCTTCTCCTGAGGCACTCGGCATTAGCAACTGCTGGAGATGGACTCCTAAATGAGTTGGGCTGTTGTTAGTCTGTTCCCACCTTCTGAAAAAGGAGGCTGCCTAGGACTGCTACTAGGCGTTCTGATTCCAGACCAGATTTGCAAGTGTCCAACTCCCACCAAGGAGGCTGAATGTTCAGAAGAGCTCAGCTCCCCATTGGGCACCTAAATAGGGGCCAGGTTTGCCGAAGGGTATGTCTAAGCTGCAGTAAAAGACCGCACCTGGACCAGGTCATTTAACTTGGCTGTGGGGCTATAAAATTGCAGTGTAGATGTCCGGCCTCTGGGACCTTCCCTCCTCGCAGTTTATCAGAGTCTAGGATTCAGCCCAAGCCTGAACAGCTACTCTGCAGTTTTAGAGTCCGTAAGCCTGAGGCCTGGTCTACACTACAGAGTTAGGTTGATGCAAGGCAGATACGTCGACCTCACTATGGAAGTGTCTACGCTAAAATGTCACTCCCGCTGACGTAACTGCCCTGCTACGCCGACTTCATTGACTCTACGGTGCCTGTCGAGGTGGAGTGAAGTTGACGCAGTGTCAGTGGAGACCCAGCGTTGTTTCCATCGACTGTTACTGGCTTTCACGAGCCGGCCCACAACGCCCCACAGGACAGTCCAATCCAGCGCTCCTGTGTAGACATGGCCTGAGTCAGCTGCCCTGGGCCAGTTGTGGGTCTCTTATTGCAGTGTAAATGGATCCTCTGTGTTCAGCATTCGGTGCCTCCCAGTGTGACTCTCAGAACCAGAGTCTCAAAAAAGCCTAGCACCAGGAGTGGCAGAAGCCCCCTAAAAGTATTGGGGGGGCACCGGTGCCCAAACGGTGGCCCTGTCCCTCCTGTGCCGCCCTTTATCCCCAAGCCCTCATGCTTCCCCTTCCCCTGGCCTGAGCCCCCACCCTCACGCCACCCCTTCCCCCCCCCTTGTTCTTTTAAAAGTGATGAGACCATGGCCCACCCCCCGCCCCTGTTCCAGAGCCCCTGCCCAGCACCCAACGTGCAGATTTACTCACCCCGGCTAAGCCTCTATAAACCAACTTTCAGTTGCTATCATGGGGGTGACAGCAACATAAGGGCAGGTCTACACTTAAAATGCTGCAGCGCTTCAGTGAAGACACTGCCTACACTGGCGGGAGGGGTTTGCCGATCGCTCCCCAAGGTAATTCGCCTCCCTGAGAATTCTCCCATCAACCTAGTGCTGTCTGCATCAGCGGTTCAGTCAGTTTAACTGTCGCTTGGGTATGTGGATTTTTCACGCCTGCCCATGGGTGACTCATGGGAGGGACACAAGGGGGGAGACCAGCTAAAGGGGGGAGCACATGACCTCCCCATGTGACTCCTCCCTGCCTCCAGCCTGGGCCCCTGCACTCTCCCCATCCTGTATTATCTGGGGGGGGGCACTCTGTCCTCCTGCTGTGCCGGATACCGATTTCAGGCAAAAAGAGGGTGGCCAATGGGAGCTGCAGCGGTGGTGCCTGTGGACAGGGCAGTGTGCAGAGCCGCCTGGCTGTGCCTCCGCGAAGGAGCCAGAGAGGGGATATGCTGCTGTTCAGGAGTGGATTTACCATGAAACAAACTGTGTGGTGACAAGGGACCCCAATGACAGGGGGCCACCAAAATGAATGACAAATACCTGACATCCTGCCTCCAAGTCCCAGCCGGCAGCACAGCAGGGCTCAGGCAGGCAGGCTGCCTGCATGCCATGGCTGGTGGTGGCCCAACGCCGCTCCCAGAAGAGGCTGGCTGCTGGCACATCTCTGCACATCCCGAGGCGGGGGGGTGGGAGCAGGAGGCTCCATGCGCTGCCTCCGCTCTGGGCAGTGCACAGAGACCCGCTGCCCCTCTCCCCCAAGGGACATGCAAAGATGCGCCAGCAGCAGGGCTAAGGTGGCTCCCTGCCCACTCTGCCTCCCTCCTTCCACACTGCTTCACTCCTGGCATGTCCCTGCAGCCCCTGTGTGTGCATGTGTGTGTGTCTCCGCACACTGCCCCCGCCCTGAGTGCCGACTCCGCAGCTCCCATTGGCTGGGAACTGAGGCCAATGGGAGCTGTGGAGATGGCGCTGCAGGTAGCAGAGCACGGAGACCCCCTGTAGCCCCTTGCCTAGGAGCCGCTGCTGGAGGGGTGTGTGTGTGCCAATCTCTTTGGGATCCATGCAGTCTGAGATAAGTGCCACCCCCCTCCCACACCCCAACCCTCTGCCCCAGCCCACAGCCTGCACTCAGCACCCAAACTCCCTTCCAGAGCCTGCACCCCGCACCCCCTCCCACATCCCAACCCCCTGTCCCAGCCCAGAACCCGCAGCCAGCACCCAAACTCCCTCCCACAGCCTGGGAAAGCCCCAGCCTGTGGCCTAGCATTGGGCTAATGGGTACTGGGTGTTGCAGATGGCAGGCTAGGGGTAGAACAAGGCAGCTGGTCCAAACCCAACCTTGCCAGTGACGAGTAGGCTGATACTGCAGTCTGCCCCAGGGCGTGGGGGTTAGACAATGACTGGCAGTAGCCTTATACTGAGGCGAGGTGAGGATAGTAGATGGGGGTCCGTGGGGAGGGGAGACCCTAAGACAGGGGTTTCTGCCAGGGGGCAGCACCCCAGATAACAGGGGGCACCGGGGTCCAGGGAGGGACACAGGGGCCAGAGGACAGGCAGATCACCAGCCTGCAGAGGGCGCTACAGAGCTGGAATAAGCTAATTCCTGGAAGCCACCAGCAGGAGGCGCTGCATGGGTGAGTCTACTCCTCTACACGTGGTGGAGAATGCGGGCATGAGCGGTCCACCCGGACCCTATAAGAGACCAGGCGCTGGGGGCAAGAGGCCAGGGCCCGGACTTAAAGACTGTTTTGCCTGTGTGTGACAAGGGCACTTGAAAAGGGAGTGCCCCTATCGGGAGAGAGCAAGGAGGCCCTGCCCAGAAAAGGTGCCCCTTGTGAGGGTAACGGGGGGGCCCAGACTTGTTGGGCCTCTGGGTGGACGGGGCACCAGAAGAAAGGAGTGCCGATACAGGACTCACAGGACTAAAGGAAGGGCTATGCCAGAGACAGACCGTGGACAGATGAGAGTGCCCCCTGTGAAGTTAACAAGGGCTCCTAAATTGTTGGGCCTGTGGGGAGCTGGGGAACAAGAAGAGGGAGTGTCCTCATGGAACTCGCAGGGCTCAGGCTAGACCTGAGGTGGTCAGGGGTGGGCACTGGCTGTGCCGCCTCTGCCACAAGGGGCACCAGGGAAAACGGTCTAGCCCCCAGAGATAGAGGGGGAGGCCGGAGGACCAGGCCAAATCCGAGACTGCCCCAAAGGAGGGGGTGGTGATGACCAAGGCCAAAAAGAGGGTATTGTCAGGGCCAGAGATGCCCCAGACAAACCGGGGATCCCATGGGAGAGCTGAAAAGGCTACCATGGGAACCCAAACTCTGGAGGAAGGGAGCCAGCTGCTCCTTGCACTGGAGAGCCTGCGAGCAGAGAGGGATTCCCTGCGGGCCCAGCTGAGGAGAAAGCTGGGCTGGTAAAACAACAACCCCCTCCCCAGTGGAGGGGATCTTATTTCCATATAAATCCAAGCCTGCTTACTGGAAAAGGAAAGGAAACACAGACAAGTGGCACGAAGAATTGCTATTGATAAACAGATGTTCCAAAGCTTTCCAGCTGGTGCCAGCTGCTCTTTCACGCTGTAGACAGTTGATCTCTCAGCATTTCATGACCAGTTTCCTTTCCATGAACCTCTCATCTTTTTCAGTTTGATTCCTTTTGCTGGCACCCTCAAGGTCACAAACAGAGGGGACATTGTGGTGCCTTCTGGAATGTCACTTCTAGAATTGTTGCATTTAATCTGGAAGAGCTCCTCACTTCCTGCATGTTCTCATCCTTTTCCCTCCCTGCATTGCTGGGTCAGAGGCCGTGCCGTTCGAGAGAGCACACGGGATCTAGGAAGTGTCACAGTGGGAACACAAGCGATCCCAGTGGACAGATAGCTAATTTGGAAACAAAGAGGAAGTCCTTTGCTGTGTGTGGAACCCAGAAACCCCAAGGATGCTTGTTATAATGGGTGGATTAAATGTTTGTATTGACACCAGTTATGGAGCCTGGCAGTTGTATTTTCCATGGATGACACAGCTGTAGAGCTCATTACTGTTAGACAAAGTCCACTCTCCCTGCCTACCTTGGCCAACTTAATTTGCCTCTTCGTCGCTGCTTCTCTCAGCTCTATGTCTCTAAACCAGAAGTGCTTGTATAGGAGCAGCTTTGCCCGATATGCCTCTGTCTCTTGTATTGCCACCCTTGGCGTGGCTCTCCCATTTCCATCCACTTTCTGTAAGCTTGGCTTCATCCCTCCATTCCCACATACCTCAGATCTGCCAATCTGCCTGTCACCAGCTCCTAACCTCACCCCAGTGCCTAGATTTCACTTCTGGAGAGATCCTCACCCTTGCCTGCACTTTCCATTGCTGCTGCCTCACCCAGGGCTCTCCCAAGACCCAGCTGCTGCCCACCACCTTGTGCACAAAGAACGATGGTGGTCCTCAACCCCAGAAAACTCCCTCACTCCTTTCAGGATCTAGTTCAAATCTACAGCCTTGTTTTCAGAGCCGTTGATGGGCATGAGCCACCCTGCCTCACGGAGCTTTCCTCTTCCACTAGTACCTCATCCCAGCATCTCCACTGGACTCTTCTCTCTGCGCACACAGCCTTACCATTGGGGGTGAGACAGCCTTTTCCTGCATAGGACCTGCTGCTTGGAACAGGCTACCTTTGTCTTTTTGACTGTTTGAACTGGGCCGTGCATGCTTAGCCAGTGCTGTTCTTTACCTCGTAAAAGATTAGGGTTGGAAGGGACCTCAGCAGGTCATCTAGTCCAACCCCCTGCTCAAAGCAGGACCAATCCCCAGACAGATTTTTACCTCAGTTCCCTAAATGGCCCCCTCAAGGGCTGAACTCACAACCCTGGGTTTAGCAAGCCAATGCGCAAACCACTGAGCTAGCCCCTCCCCCAATCTGTTGGAGTAGGTCCTTGACCTCCATCACTTGTCCATCGACTGCAATGGGCTCTGCCTCTCTCCCAGCCAGTGAGTGTTCTGAATGCCCATGATGGGTTTTCCCCTGAGCAGGAGGTGGCAGGTTTGCATCAGTAGCTGCTTGAGAAGATGTCTAGAATCAATACGAAAGGATGAGCCTCTCCTTATCCCAAAGGGCTAGGACAGGAGTTCTCAACCTTTTCTCTTCTGAGCCCCTGCCCCGCCAAGCTATCAAAACTCCACGGCCCACCTGTGCCACAACAATTGTTTTCTACATATAAAAGCCAGGGCTGACGGTAAGGAATAGCAAGCAGGGCAACTGCCCAGGGCCCCACGCCACAGGGCATCCCATGATGCTAAGTTGCTCAGGCTTCTGCTTCAGCCCCAAGTGATGGGCTCAGGGCCCTGGGCTTCAGCCCTGCACAGCAGGTCTTAGGCTTTCTGACCTGGACCCCAGTGAGTCTAACACTGGTCCTGCTTGGTGGACCCTTGAAACCTGCTCATGGCCCCCCCAAGAGGCCCCGGACTCCTGGTTGAGATCCGCTGGCGTGGGAGGCCCCAGGTGGGTCAGATCAGATCAAAACAGATACACTAGTTAATGAAGCAGACCTGGAGTGGGGGGCCCGAGACGGGTGATTGAAACAACCTAGGAAAGCAAGACATTTCTTTCTGGGGAACCTAAACTTTTGCTTGTCACTGAATCTGAGCCCCGTCACACAGGGTACAATAAAGTGAAAGTCGCAGCTAAGTAGGATTAAAAGGATCTGAGGTCTTGTAACAAGGTAATAGGATCTGGTGCTAGACAGTCCTGTTCAGAGCTGGAGTCCTGCTAAGATCAGGTAGTTGGGCCTGGCAGATGGGATGACCAGGCCCAGCTGGGAAGGGGTCAGGTGGTTCCTATAAAGGGCTGAGTTCCTGTGGCAGGCCCCAGGTTCTCATGGGGAAAGGTCTCTGGAACCTGCAGCCTGCGTTGTTCAGAGGAATTGGCTGTGATTTGGTGTTACACTGTGAGTTTTATGTCTAAAGCATGAAATTGCCCTGAAGAGGGGCCTGAGCAGGCTGTGGGTGTGGAGCTATTCCTCCACGGCTGAGGAGACAGGCCAGCAGCCCTACAGGTTTGCAGCTCCTCTTTAAGGCCAGAGCTTAGTCACTAAAGCCTTGGGTGTGTGAGCTGACAGGGCAGAGGGCTCTGCCTGCCTGGAGGTTGCAGATCAGGGCCTAATTGGCTGGAGCTAAAAGGAGTCTTGTCCTATGAACAGTTATTTCCTACTAGTCCATGGCAGCATTTCTTGCACCATCCTCTGAAGCAGCGTCTGCAGCCTTGTTGGAAACTGGAGTCTGGACTAGTGCACTTCTATAGTGCCTTCCATCAAAGGATCTTAACGCACATGACAAGTGGTCACTGATGAAGCTACCCCATGCTCCTGCTAAAATAATCATGCTTGGTGATTACATGATGCCTCTCCACAGCAGCATTATTGCCATAGTGTCTGAGGTACGTGTTAGATCTATTTTACAAATGTGTAAACTGAGGCACGGCGAGGCTGAGCGGTTTGCCCAGGGTCGTCGCAGGAAGGCCCTAGTCTTACAGCAAACTCCACCCTGACTTCAATGAGATATACCGCTCAGAGGTATACCAGGGGATGGGCACTAGAGTCCTGGTCCCCAGTTCTATGCTCTTACCCCTGGAACTCCACTGCCTCCTTCTGTTCAGGGAAGGATGATTTAGGTACAACAGGGACATTGCATCTATTTGTTTAATAAAGCTTTTTATTCAGAAAAATAAAAACAAAACACCTCAAAACTGAGAGGATTACAGTAAAAATTTCAGCTAAGGAGGTGGATAAGCATAAGGATCATATTGCATACAATACAGCATGTGCCAAAAGGATTGAATTAAAAAAAAAAATAAACGGAGAGAATTAAATTAATTTCAAAATAAAAGAAGCCCAGCGAAGAAAACTGGCAAAGAAGATTAATGCATTGTATGTTAGATTGCTGAGAGAACACACATGTTCCCAACGTGAATAACAGGTGAGGTCCATGGGTCTTGCGAGTTCATTAATATTCTGCAGTAATACATTCTGTATTATAATAAATAAAAAGAAAGTGTAAAAATATATCTGGGAAATTGAAATCCCCATCTGTGTGGACTGTACTGGCCTTTTCACAAACCTCCCTTCTCTGTAAAACATCTCCCAATCTCAACGGTCTTCTCTTCTTTTTCAAGAGATCTAGCTACCTCTAGTGACATCTAAGGATCAAAATGGGATGGTAGATACAGAGTAGGTTACGGCACACTGCAAAGCACAGATCCTTGCCTCTTGCAGTGCTGACTCCCCATTCCACTTCTTCCTCAAGCTCTGGCTTCACTTCGGACTGGTTATGTATAAATAGAAACCTATACTCATTGTGCAAAACTGTTGGATGGTCCTTACTACAAACGATGATTGGAAAGGCGAACCTGTGAGATACAAGTGGGCCGCTGTTATGAGTCAAGGCACCTTAAGGTACTGCTGTCCTTTCAAACAGATCAAGAAAAGCAACTGATACAAGTGATGTTTGTTTTGAACCGTTACAGTTCATCTCTCCTCAGTGTCTGGGGAGTCCAGTTGAAGCTGAAAGGTTGCTCTGTTCTGATGCTATTCAGCAGGAGTGGTACATTTTTTGTTTTGCTGGCTTGTTTATGAAAACTCCTTCTCTGGATACTTTCCCAACCCATTTCTGCTGTTTTCCCTCTCACTCTCAAATGCTTTCCCACTGTTCTCTCATTTCCAGGATGCACGGGCCAATGTGGCTTGACAAAGCCCACGTCACATAGAAAACTGGGAGCATTTGACTACTGCAGGCATCAGTTTTAAAATTTCTGTTCCATTTTATGTTTATTCCTAGGAGTATTTGCAAGAAAACAGGATCTTTTGTTCTCTCAAAAACTCATCTGCTCACATTACCAGATCCCCCTCTGAAGTCACACTTTTCTGGAGAGCTGACTTGCCAATTGCCAAAACAGAGTTAATGAATGTCCAGTCAGCTTCCAAAGAGTTTGGGGCTGGGCCATGGTCATGCTTCTTATTATTGGTTATTCTTGAAGTTTTGCATGGGTTTTTGTTGGCATAGATGTTTGAGGAATTTCTAGGCCTTATTTGCATAGTTGTATTTGCCTGCAAACAACATAGGCTATTTCATTTGTTGTTCTCCTGTTTGAGAAGCTAGTCATCCAGTCAGTGATAGAAACAAAGCCATGTGATTCAGGTGACCAGTCACACATCACCAAATGGACAGTTCCCAAACTCACCATGACTTACATTTGGTCATATAAATTGGGGCATACTTGGAAGTTGCTGACTGAGTGTCAGAAAACAGGATCAGTTTGAAAACGAGACACCGAATAAAGGGTTGCATTTGCTGGATAACTTATTTGAAGTGCCGTGTAGCTCAGGAGCGAGGACTCAGGCGTAGTTACCGTGGGATTGTTTACTGAGGTCGGTGTTGCGTTCTAGCTCGCAGACTGAGAAACCCAGTAGAGCTGGCCAAAAAATGTGGAACAAAGAATATGCTGGACCAAAAAAAAAATGACCCTTTTAGGGAACTCCCCTCCCACCCCGAAATATTGGTAAACAGCTTGATTTTTCAACATTGTTCCTTTTTTTTTTTTTTACTGATTTTTTTCCATGTAAAGGGTAAACAAAAACAAATACATGTTCTGGCACCAATTTTGACTGCTTAGGTTAATTACAGGTGAAGTTTTTCCTAAACCAAACATTTTCTACTTCCACATTCTAAAAAAATTTTTTTTGGGGGGGAGGGGGGAGAAAAAGGTCAATTTAAAAAAAAAAAGGTTGGAGGAAATTTCCAAAACTGAGAAAATTTAGTCAGTTTTGAAAAAAAAGCAAAATGAAAGAGTTAAAATTTTGCAATTTCGGTCAGCTCTGGACTCCAGTTTGTACTGCTGTTTTACCCCACGGGGTCTGCCTAAATCCTAGTTTGGATTCTGCAATATGGGAATGGATTGCTGAGTGGGGGACACTCAGAGAAGAGCAGCATGAGCTAAATAATGACGGAGGGCACAAGAAGTCTATGACTGCCTGAATGCTGTGCACACCGAAGAGGGAGAGGAAATTATTAAGGCCCTTAAACGTGCTGAACATGAAGCATACAAATAGTCCTGTTGAAGTCGATGGGCGTATATATGTGCTAAAAGTTATGCACGTGTAAAAGCTTTTGCAGGATCAGGGCTTAAATCATTCCTCTCCCTCTTTGGTGTCCACAGCATTCAGACAGTCATAGACTTATTAAAACCCCCATCATTGTTTAGTTAACGCTGCTCCTCTTGGCACTCCCTGCAAGCAGTGATGCACTTCCATATTGCATGATCCAGACCTGGATTTCAGCAGACCCTGTGCAGTAAAACACTGGGCCTCATTCTTGGTGTGATATGCAGGGCAATGGAAGGAATCTAAGAAAGGGAGCATTTAAGCTGAATATAAGGGGAACTTTCTCAATAGCTATTAGGCTGTGGAACGGTCTCCCCAGGGAAATCGGGGCAGCCATTTTCCTTTGGGACATTTAATAACTGGACTGGACAAAAGTAGGGTGACCAGACAGCAAATGTGAAAAATCGGGACGGGGGGTGGGGCGTAATAGGAGCCTATATAAGAAAAAGACCCCAAAATTGGGACTGTCCCTATAAAATTGGGACATCTGGTCATCCTAGACAAAAGTTGGGACAAGGTAGGGAATCCTGCATTGGAAGGGAAATGACCGAATGAGGCTTTTCCACCTCTAACTGCCATGCATCTCTGTTGTCACAAATGGAGTGTGCTGGCTTCAGAAAGTAGGTCCCAGGAGGGATCCGTGAACTCTTCGGGCATGCCTCCGCAGCAGCAAGGAGTCTGAGGAGCCGGACTCCTGCTAGCAGGACTTGGGCTGGCATGCTCAAACATAGCAGAGTGGATGTTGCAGCCCCGGGTGGAGGCTCAGGCTAGGTAGGGTGGGTCTCAGACAGTGTGGCTCGCCTGAACATCCCTGGAGGAACCAAGATCCTGTCTGTAATGTAAAGCCTGACTGCTGGGGAAGGGGAGAGAGAGCAGAAGGCAGCAGGTATTGATGAAATGGTTCCAATGTTTATTCCAAACCATGGCTGAGCCCTGCCATCCTCCCGGCCGCCCAGGGCCAGATGGGATGGATGGAGCTGCAGTGCTTGGCTGCCCCTACAGCTGCCATTGCTCTCTTCATCCCCGAGCGTCCATGTGACTGGGGCTCAGTGGCTTTTCATGGGGTTGCGCAGAGCGGAGTCAGGAGAGAGCCACTTTACATAGCAATCCCAGCAGCTTTAACCCAGGGGAGCTGGGAACCCATAGCCGTATAAGGCCTTAGCGAGATTTACAGCCAGCGAGCAAGAAATGAAGGGGAAGAGGTAGACAACCCTGTCCTGCAAATGTCCTGGGACTGGCAGGCTTGGGACACAAGTCCTCCTGGATCATACTGTTGGGAAGTCATGGGAGTTACAGGTTCTCAGGATCATGGCCCATGTTTCCCTCTCATATGGATTTTCTACAGAGGGGGAAGGGCCTTAGGCCAGGACAATGCTATGGTTAAGAATTTAAATGCAAAACAGAGAGGATAGTCAAAGTTACAGTTTCTTCCTAATGTCATCCCCTTGTATACAGGTCATACTCTGGGCTCCTGGACACCGAACTGCTGGACTATATAGATACAAGAGTGTGGGAGAAATGCGTCTTGTGGGAATCACGGACCTGCTTCTCAGCTGATGCAAGTTGGGGTATGCACAGTGACTTCAGCCGAGTTCTGCCGATGTGCGGCAGCTGAGGAGCTTATAGCAAAACCGGAACTAGCTTGGGCCTGATTTCTCGCACCATTCCTCCAGTTTTACATCACTGGAATCAGCAGATTTAAACTGGAATAATGTAGCTGTGAATCAGGCAACCTGTGTGTTTCAATCCTCAACCAGAACAGTGCTTTTGCAGTGAATGTCCTGTATTGAAACAATAAAACTGGTGATCGCATAGCGAAATAAAATAGTCTGTGAGCGTATTTTAAAGCGTGATCATCAAAAAAGATCAGACTTTGAAGTAAACACTATGGCCCAGATCCTCAAAGGTATTTAGGCGTCTAACTCCCTGTGGATGCCAATGGGAATTAGGCACCTAAATACCTTTGAGGATCTGGACCTATCTCCTCTTCAAGTAGGTGCGCTCTTTCTAGGTACATTGGCCCTGATCCAGGTAACCCTTCCACACAAGTGGATGTCTGCATCCCATGGGGAGCCTATTGACTTTAACGGGGCTCTGCATGGGCCCAACAGTCCATCTGTGTGGAGCCCTGTGATGATATCTGCCTCTCTTACTGTCATATGGAATGATGACTGGTGATGTTTTACACTGCAGTGAATCGCTGATGCTCTCCCAGATCACCTGCAACCCAGGTCAGGTTAATATTGATATTTGGTGTCACTGAGTGCTGGATACCGATCTATGGAAGAGTCAGTGTTGCCAACTCTTGGGATATTTGGTGTTTTTTCCTTAAATCCCCAGCTCCAGGAGTCACGTGAAGACATCCAAAATCACAGATTTCATTGAAAAAGTAAGTTTCTAGCCCACGTGGTTGCAGAGAGAACCTTGAAAACGTGACCCTCAAAGGCTCATAAAAAGAACCCCACATGTATTATTTTTTTCTCAAATCTCATGACATTTTAAACAATCTCATGACTGGAGAGGGCAGCTTGATCTGGGATTCTTTGAACGCTAGGGGTTGGCAGCACCAGGGCCCTTACTCCTGCATTGCCTCTGGAGGATCCCTTTACACATGCACCACCCCCTGATGAGGGAGGTTTCATGGGACCTGCAGGACCTCATAGTCATCTGTATTGACTTCCGTCTTTACCACGATAATGGGCCCGTTGTGCACACCTGTCTCCGGCAGCCCGTCTGCGTCCTGCTCCTCTGCCAAGTCTTTCCCCTCCCCAGAAGGGGCTCGCTTTCTCAGATGGTTCCTCTGGTGCCTTTTAAAATGCCCCAAGGTGGTGTAGCTCTGCCCACACTCAGAGCAGATGAAGGGGCCCCTCCGGGTGTGGGTGAGCTGGTGTTTCATGAGGTTGGCCTTCTGGGAGAAGCTTTTCCCGCACTCAGTGCATTTGAAAGGCACCTCTCCCGTGTGGATTCTCTGGTGGGTGTTCAGGATCTCTTTCCGCTTGAAATCTTTTCCACAGGTGTTGCATTTAAAGGGCCGGTCCTCCGCGTGGGAGGGCTGATGCAGGAGCAGCTGCGCCTTGTCAGGGAAGACCTGGCCGCACTTGCTGCACCTGTTGGGTTCGTACTTGGTGTGGACCCGCTGGTGGGTGATGAGGGCTATCTCCTTGCGGAAGCCCCGGCCGCACACATTGCAGGGGAAGGGCCACTCCTCACCTGGCTGGGCCTTGCCCGAGTCATTCTCCCCGCGCTTGGAGTATTTGTTGGGCTCCTGGGTGGCCTCGTGCTCCCTCATGTGGACTCGCTGGTGGGTGGTCAGGGCGATTTTCTGGGTGAAGGCCCTGCCGCAGGCCATGCACTTGAAGGGCCGCTCGCCAGTGTGGATCCGGCGGTGCACGATGAGCCGGGACTTGTCGATGAAGCCCTTGTGGCAGTCGGTGCAGCGGAAGGGGCGCTCGCCGGTGTGGATGCGCTGATGCACCACCAGCTGGGCTTTCTGTGTGAAGCTCTTCCCGCACTCGCCGCACTTGAAGGGCCTCTCGGTGGCGTGGAGCCGCTGGTGGCTGGCTAGGTTCTCTTTGGTGCCAAAGCCTTTCCCGCACTGGAGGCATTCGTGCTCCTTCCGCCCTGAGACCTCCCCATCCAGACGGCCCCTCTCGTGGACTCGGTGGTGCTTGATGAGGGCAATCTTCTGGCGGAAGCCCTTGCTGCAGGCAGAGCACTGGAAGGGCCGGTCGCCGGTGTGGATACGCCGGTGCACAGTCAGTCGGGACTTGTCAATGAAGCACTTGCCACAGTCAGCGCAGGGGTAGGGCTTCTCGCCGGTGTGGATGCGCTGGTGGGTGACCAGCTGGGTGCGCTGGGTGAAGCGCTTGCCGCAGTCGTCACAGACATATGGCCTCTCACCCGTGTGGATCCGCTCGTGCTTGGTCAGCTCCCCCCTCTTGGTGAACTTCTTGCCGCAGACGCCACACCGGTGCGCCCGTTCCTCCGTGTGGGCTCGCTGATGGTTGGCAAAGTTCCCTTTCTTGGTGAATGTCTTGCCACACTGGGTGCAGGTATAGACCTGGCTCTTACGAGGCACAATCAGGTCCCTCGGATGGCTGCTGCCTTTGCCGTTTTTGGCAGGCAGCCTCCCGTCTGCTGCCTCACCAGCGCTCCCCTCGGTGGCGGCCACGCTCCCATCTCCCTTCTCCTTCTCATGGACTCTCTGGTGCGCCATGAGGCCTACTTTCTGGCTAAAGCATCTCCCACACTCGGGACACGTGTGGGATCCCTCGCTCTGGTGCTGGCACCGCTGGTGCCTCAGCAGCTGCCCCTTGCTGCTGAAGCCATCCCCGCACTCAACACACACGTGGGCCTCTCCTCTGGTGTGGGTCCTCTGATGACGGATCAGGTGGATCTTCTGCCGGAAGCGCTTCCCGCACTCGGCACAATGGTAGGGTTCCTCCCCGGTGTGGATCCTCTGGTGGGTCACCAGGATCGACTTCTTCTTGAACTCCTTTCCACACGTGCTGCATCGGAATATCTTCTCCCCGTCCGGCGTCGACTCGGGAACGATGAGCTGTGAGGCATTGCCAGTATGGGGCCCGCCATGCCGCCGCCCCCCATCCCCAGTGTGGACTCTCTGGTGTTTAATGAGGGTGATCTTCTGGCGGAAGCCCCTGGCGCACAACCCGCACTTGAAGGGACGGTCACCTGTGTGGATACGGTGATGGGCGACCAGCTGTGACTTGTCCACAAAGCTCTTCTGGCAGCTGCTGCACTTGTAGGGCTTCTCGCCAGTGTGGATCCTCCGGTGAACAATGAGCTGTGACTTCTGCGTGAAGCACTTCCCGCACTCGGAGCACTGGTAAGGTCGCTCCCCAGTGTGGATCCTCTGGTGCTCCTTCAGCTGCGACTTGGTGATGAACCTCTTCCCACACTCCATGCACGGGAAAGGCCTCTCCCCTGTGTGGGTCCTGAGATGCTTGGTGAGGTCCACCTTCATTTTGAAGCTCTTCTCACAGTTGGTGCAAGAGTAGGGCTTTGCTTTCTGCAGGGATTCCTTCTGCGCTGAGAGATCTCCCTGCTGGTTCACGCCTTCCTGGCTGGCATCCTCTGCCCTTCTGCTGGCTTGCTGACTCATTGGCTTTCCTGCTGCGATGGCACTTCCTTCCTGCTCATGGTGCTCCACCAGCATCTCCTCCTTGTGGGTCTTCTGGTGCATTGCTAGGATGCCCTTGTGATTAAAACTGTCCCCGCAGATCGTGCAAGTGTACATCTTCTCCCGGGGTTGCTTGAGGAGATCTTCCACTTCCACCTTAATAACTGTCAGCTTCTCCATCGTCCGGTTTCCCGGGACTGAGCTGGCAGGAAGTTCACGCACAAGAAGACCGATCATCTGGGGTCTTTCTTGCCATGTCCTCCAATTTTCTTGGCCTGCCCAGGCTCAGGGGAGCTTCTGAGCCTACAAAGGCACTGATGCCAATTTTCATGACTCCCTTTTGGGCAGTAATTCTCATTTCCCTTCATCTGCTGGGTTCAAAAATAAAAAGACAGTCAGGCTTTATTTCAAAGGCCAATGAGGAAGGAAAACTCCTATTTATAGCAAGAGCCAATGGCTGGAGGTGGAAGCTAGGTCAAATTCGATTGGAAATGAGATACCTATTTAACAGTGAGGGGAATGAACTACTGGAATAACTTACCGAGGGTCACAGTGGATTCTCCATCACAGGTCATTGTTCAATCAAGACTGGATGTTTTTCTAAAAGCCCTGGTCTAGTTCACACAGGAACTCCGGGAAGTCCTATGGCCTATGTTGTACCGGGGGGCTGGGATGCAGGGTTTTGTGGGGGATGTTGGGAGCAGGTGGAGCTGGGGGGGTCGGGATGTAGGTTTTGGGGGGGATGTTGGGGGCAGGTGGGTCTGGGGGATTGGAGTGTAGGGTTTTGGGGAGATGGGAGAAGGTGGACTGGGGGGGATGAAGGATTTTAGGGGGTGTGTTGGGAGCAGGTGGGGCTGGGGGGTTGGGATGCAGGGTTTTGGGGGGATGTTGGGAGCAGGTGGGGCTGGGGGGTTGGGATGTAGGTTTAGGGGGGATGCAGGTTTAGGGGGAAGTTGGGAGCAGGTGGGGCTGGGAGGGTCAGAATCTAGGTTTAGGGGGGATGGGAGCAGGTGAGGATGGGGGGGTCAGGAGGTAGGTTTAGGGGGGATGTTGGGAGCAGGTGGGGCTGGGGGGTTGTGATGCAGGTTTTGGGGGGGGCCATTGGGAGCAGGTAGTGCTGGGGGGTTGGGATGTAGATATAGGGGGGATGTTGGAAGCAGGTGGGGCTGGGGGATGGGGATGTTGGGAGCAGGTGGTTCTGGGGGGTCGGGATGTAGTATTTTTTGGCGGGATGTTGGGGGCAAGTGGGTCAGGGGGATTGGGGTGTAGGGTTTTGGGGAGATGGGAGCAGGTGGGCTGGGGGGATGAAGGATTTTAGGGGGCGTATTGGGAGCAGGTGGGGCTGGGGGGCCGGGATGTAGGTTTTGGGGGGGGATGTTGGGAGCAGGTGGCATTGGAGAGGTGTAGGGTTTTGGGGGGACAGTGGGAGCAGGTGGGGCTGGAATTTATGGTTTTGGGGGAAACACTGGGAGCAAGTGGGGCTGGGATATTGGGTTTTGGGGGGACATTGGGAGCAGATGGGGCTAGGTGGATGTAGGGTTTTGGGGGACATTGGGAGCAGGTGGGGTTGGGGGCCAGAATGTAGGGTTTTGGGGGGCAGGATGAATGTCAGGGCTGCTGGGATGGGGGGCTGGTGGTAGAATGTTGGGTACACATGGGGTGTGTATGGGCCTGTACATAGGTTGCAGTGTGAGGGGCCTTAGGGGGTCCGTGTGGGGGGTTGTTATGCATGAGGGGCACTTTGCCGAATGCCCCCCCCCCCAGTGCAGGAGCTCAGCATGCTGCACTCTGCAGGCCTGGAGCAGAGGGCCTATTTGTACCCAGTTCGTTAACCCGGGCCTGTGCGGACCGTGGCGTTGCTACAGGAACAGCACGCCTGCACCAGGGACAGTGTAGTCAGCCTTACGGCCGGCCGCGGAACTCGCCCCATTATGCTGTTTGGGTGACCAGGGGAAGAGCTGTCCACGCCCACATTGCTGGCAGCCCAGCTATCCAGGCTCCTAGGCAGTATGCAAGGGGGGCCGGTGTGGCCAGAGGATGTGCGGCTGGGCCCTCCCTGCCAGTCGCTCTGGCTCTTGCACTGACGGAGCCTCCAGGGAACAGCTCTGCAGCTGCTCTCTGAGCTGGAGGTGACCCTTCTCCCTGCCGCGCTCAGCCCTGCTACCTGGTCCTCCGTGCGCCTCTGTGGGTCTCGGGCACTGAAATCAGAGGTGTGACTGCAGCACAGGCTGACACGTCCAGGCTAGCGTTAACCTGGCCAGCTCTGGTCCCAGAGCTGCGGCAGCCCTGGCTTCGGCCTAGGCCAGCCGCCTGAGGAATTACCCAGGGTTCCAGGCAGGCTTGTACAGACATGTTGAAACCTGTGCGGGTGCAGCTTCCCTGCTATTGGTGCTTCCGCTAGCTAGAGCAAAGCTTGTTTGGGTACGGCTACCTCTACACTACAGTAATTACTGCGATGGCTGATGTCCACACTACCCTCCTGTCCGTGGTGCGCGTCCTCTCAGCTCCATGCAGCTCTTCACAGGGAGCCCAGCTGCCACCCGGGGCTTCTCACCTCCATGCTCCCAGGCTTCTTGCCTCTGGCAGGGAGATATGTACCCGGAGTCTGTTTGGCTGCTGTGCTCCCAGCGGGGAGCAGGGAACCAGGACCCCAGGGAGCTGCAAGACTCCCAGTGTGGAGCAGGGAACCTGCGGGCAGTAGTCCAAGCCAGGAGCCTGGGTGGCAGCCCAGCTTGGAGCAGAGATGCTGCAGCAGTCTGGCTGGGGAGCCGGGAGCCGCTTTCATGTCAATTTCACGGCTCTAAGGGATCCAAGAGCCAATGTGAGGAACGTAATGTCTACACTAACTACACTGACATAAGCCTTACGCCTCTCGTCGAGGTGGTGTAATTGTGTCATCACAGCGGGGGAGTTACATTAGCAGGAGGAGCACAGCAGCGTGTACACCTCCAGTATTTTGTCAGCAGAAGTGGACTTTTGTCGACAAACTGTGCAGTGTAGACAAGGCCTAAGTCCATGTGCAGCGATCGCACCTCTGAGGCAGCGTAGCCGTACACTGTGCTTGCTCAGCGGAACAGGGCAGCAGCACCGATTCATGGGAACGATTACAGGATCCTGCCACTCACTCACTATTGTTACAGTTTATCACGTGTTCTGCTAAGGTGCCCTTCAGCCTGGTATTTGAGGGGAAAGTTTGCAGAATACGTCAGATGCTGCCAGCTCTCAGCAGCTGCTCCTAGCAGTGGCAAATTGCAGGAACCCTGCCTATCTCAAGATCCCAGTGGAATCCCATATGGCCTTATCCCAGGATTAACCTGGAGTATTAGCTCAGAACCCCCACCCTGTTTGTTTCACAGCCCCACCAACATCCTGGGCTGCCTGATTAGTTTTTAGTAAATGTATCAGAAAGCGGCTAAAGTCTGAAAGTCTCCAGCACCAAAGCACGGTTGGGCCCAGCTACCATTCCCACCCTTCTGCGGCAGAAATGAAACTGACAGCTACATCTCTGCTGCTCTGTGGCCTGGCACCTGAGTTACTCAAGGGAGCGGAGGAACCTGGGGGAAGCTGAGAGCTTGCTCCCTCAGAGGTCTGGGGGGTCCTACTCCCTCCCGGCAGGTGGGTGGGGTATATGTCTGGCTCAGACTGATCTGACATCCCTAGCTAAAGGCTTAATGTAAAAGATGGAGCCCTCATGGGTCATCATCTGCTTTGGTGCGAAAAGCATGGGCCTCCACTACTTGAGCTGAAGGAGTAACCCCATTCACAGGCAGTAGTAGGCTTTTATCCTCATAGGTGGACCAGCTGGTACTACAGGGGGATCTGCACATGCTGAACCAGGGGGGCAAACAGGGACCACATCCTGGAATGAGTTCCTGCCCCCAGTAGGGTTTCCAGAGGCAAAAACCCAGTGAGACCTTGCGGGAGCCACTCCAGTCCTAGAGACAAGGCCGCTCCGTGGCCACTCCTCAGAGTGACCCCTCTCCTGATTTACTGAAACCTCCTGCCAAGCAAAAAGAGCCCTGATCCAGCCCTCCCTTCCCGCTGCCAGTGCTTTCTCTGTCTCTGCTCTAGAACCCTTCTTCCCTAAGCACGGAACTGTCCTGCTGCCTGTTTAATCAGCGTGAGTAGATAAACCCAGTACCATGCAGCTGTAGGCGCGGGAACTAGGGATGTGGGGGGCGCTGCAGCACTCTGCTCATGGTCCTTGCCCTGCGCCCGGGGTCCCGGCTGTGGGCCCCACGCCTGGGGTCCTGGCTGCCGGCCCCGCACCTGGGGCTGCACTCTTTGGCCCCGCGCCTGCCCCCAACTGTGGCCTCAGTGTGGCCCCCTGGCCATGTCCCCCATCCTGGAGCCATGGCCCTGCTCCCAGCCCTAGCTCTAGGGGATGGCAGAGGCTACAGACAGGGACACAATACCCCCATTATAAAAAGTGTACCAGTGCCACTGCATGCAGTTTGTTCTGTTGCAGACTTTTCAGATAAGACCTTAAAAACTAGGCTCCCTCCGCTCTGCATGGCCCTAAGAGATCCCCAGCACTCTTCAGAAGTACAGAGGTGACTGTGGCCAAACTTTCCTCTCAGGACTTTTTGTGCAGCATGCTGGCTGCTCCCCTCCACCCCAGACGTGGCTGCATTTCAGTGGCACTGAATGTGTTTTTAGTGTGTGAATCTGTTCAGTGGAAAATAAGCTGCATTATCAGCTGCTGAATCCTTGCTCAACTCCCGTTTCCTGGAAAAGGGCCCTGATCCATTTACACACACACACCTCCCAGGGTCGGGTCATGACAACGGAGGCTGGCGCAAAGAAGGTCATTCTGTGATGCCGCAGTAAAGGCAGGAGGGGATTTCTCAGAGGCATCATTTTAGGCAGGCTTTTAAAAAAAATCACCTTCCTTTCCTGTGGTTTTTATTTGCACTTTTTGCTGGGACCGAAGCCGGGACTGAACGTGCTCTGTAGGTGCACTTGCATCTCACCTTTGCACGGTGTCAGTCGCAGGCTGAGAACCCCCCAGCCCTGGAGTCCCAAGATTTCTTTAAACCTGCGAAATGTTTCTTAAAACCAACCATTTTCCAACACTTCAGTTTCACAACAATCAAAACTTCCTGGTTGGCTCTGGGGACTAGTGTGGGCACAGAGTTGTTCCCTGAGAGCCTGGCCCCTAAGATCCCAAGTCAGCCACGGACTTACCTTTCTCTCATTGCCCTCAGAGCTGGACAGGGAGGAGGTTTTAATTCATCAGCTGTCACTTGCCGGATACCCCATCACCACACTTGCTCCCTTCTTTCAGTTACTGCTCTAATGTCTGCTGTGATGACTCACAGGAAGTCTGTGTCGGGGATATAAAAACTACCGGGGGAGAGAAGGCAGAGAAACAGAAGCTGGATCAGGGAGGACAGGGGCTTAGGAAATGCTGCTGGGCTCTGAAACCCCCGGGGTCTGGCCAGCCTTAGCCACCCCTGGGTACTGCAGCTGCCTTGCACGCAGGGCTCCTGCTCCGCAGAGGCTTGCATGCTCCCTGCGGCTGGGCAAGGTCCTGCTGGGAGTTGTAGTCTTTGGGAGGCAGGGCTGGGGCTGCTGGCGGTTTCGATTTGGAGTCTTGGCTTGGTGCTGTGCAGGTGTCAGGGGCTGTAGGGTGGCCAGACAGCAAATGTGAAAAACCGGGACAAGGGGTGGGGGGGTAATAGGAGCCTATATAAGAAAAAGACCCCAAAATTGGGACGGTCCCTATAAAATTAGGACATCTGGTCACCCTAAAGGGCTGGGAATGTGTGTGTTGAATGAGCTGTTTGTGGCTTTGGGTGACACGGGGGCGTGAAAAACCTCACTTTGTAGCAAGTTGTTCGGATTTGTTAAACCCCGGCAGTGTGCCCAGCAGTGGGCAAAAGACAGAGGCCAGCGCTGTCCCTGCCAAAGGGAATTCAGTTCTTTCGATTGAAGGGTGCGATCCTACCAAGTCTTACTCCTGTGAGTAATCCCATCAAAGTCACGTGGCTCCTTCCTCGCTCCCAGGTAGCGTTTTTCATCCAGAGAGCTCAAAGCACTTTACAAAGGTTGGTCATCAGTATCATTGTCCCCATTTGACAGATGGGGAAACTGAGGTTAAGTGAGCTGGGCAAGTCACTCAGAGCCCAGGTCCTGGGCCTTATCCGTTGGACAAGGCGGGGGCATTGCATCACAGTGCCATGTATACCTAGAACATCATGTCTTAGAAGGGGCTAATCCTAGAAGTCCTAGTACAGTGCTCTTTCCACTAGCCTACACTGCTTCTGTGTTTCCAAAACTGCTCCCTAAGGACCTGCTCCGAAACCCAGTGCATGGAAAGACCCCCCCATTAATCTCAATGGGCTTTGGAGCAGGCCCTGTGTGGAAAGACAAAACAGCGCAGGCCTGATTGTGCCCCCTTTCCTCACACTGGTGAGCACTAGGCCACAGTCCTGCAAGGGCCGTCGCAGGGGCTTTCCAGAAGGGTCTGAGCTTCCATTAAATAAGCAAGTTTCTCATCCTCGTGGTGGTTGAGGAAAGCCTGGAGCAAGTGTGACCGGAAGGCACATAGAAAGACCCCCTCATTTGTTCTTTAAAAAAAAAATCTCATGATTCTTAAACCGATCTCGTGATTTCCTGAGGCCCGATGCATGATTTTTGTATGCTTGGCACTCGTAATGCTAACTGCCACTGAAGCCAGCAGGGCCACTTGTGTGTAAGTTGCCATCCTTGTGAGTGTGGTTTGTGTAATTACAGCTACAAATGTGGTTGGATGGCCAGAAAGACCTAATGTGTTGCTTTTAATTTATGTAATTGGGTGACTAACAGTGAGTATAATTCTGTGGCCACACTGACTTAGGACTCAAAAATCCTGGGTTCTGTTCCTACCCTGCTAAATGGTCTTGGACCAAGCCATTTCACCTCAAGGGTCCGCATCTATAAAACAGGGATAGTGGTTCTGATCTCCTCTAACAGGGCCGGCTTTAGGCCTAGTCCACCAATTCCCCTGAATTGGGCCCCGCGCCCAGTGAGAATCCCTTCCCTGGCTAGAGGCGTCTTTTTAATTTTTACTCACCTGGCGGCGCTTTGGGTCTTCAGCGGCGAGTTCTTCGCTTACTCTGGGTCTTCGGCACTTCGGCAGTGGGTCCGTCAGTGCCGCTGAAGACTCAGAGCGAATGAAGGACCCACTGCCGAAGTGCCGCCAAAGACTCAGAGCACTGCCTGATGAATATAAGCCCCACGTGTTTTTTCACGTGGTTTTTTTTTTTCAAGTCATCCCTGCTGGGGCCCTGTCGAAACTGTTTGAATTGGGCCCCGCACTATCTAAAACTGGCCCTGCCTCTAAGGCAGTGGTTCTCAAAGCCGGTCTGCCGTTTGTTCAGCGAAAGCTCCTGGCGGGACAGGATGGTTTGTTTACCTGCCACGTCTGCACATTCGTCTGATGGCGGCTCCCTCTTGCTGTGGTTCACCACTCCAGGCCAATGGGGGCTGTGGAAAGGGCGGCCAGCACATCCCTCAACCCACGCCACTTCCCGCAGCCCCTGGAGCAGCGAACCGCGGCCAGTGGGAGCCACGATCAGCTGAACCTGCAAACGCGGGAGGTAAACAAATTGCCCCGGCCCATCAGGGGCTTTCTCTGAACAAGTGGTGGCCCAACTTTGAGAACCACTGCTCTAAGGCATGTTCATATCGACAGCTGGAAAAATGCCTGGTGTTACTGATTCCAATCTGTGTGGTTGTCTTGTATTCCAAGCCAATACTGGTGTGGGTTGGGGTTTTTTTTTGCTAATTTCTTCCAGTGCTAGTGATCAGGAGGGATGTGTGGCAGGGACACGTTTTGAGACAGAATTATGATTTTTAAGTTGGTGATGTGCCTTTAACGAAAATGGGGGTCAGCTGGTAGGAAAGGCTCCAATCATTTGCTTTCTTCTCCTGTTAACGACTCCACATGTAAGAAATACTTTTGCCAAAGTTCTCTGTTTCCTTTTCATTCCCTAATTTTGGACCATGCATTCTGGAGTTATTTCAAACAAACACACAAACAACGCCCCATCCAACCTCTTGGCTAGCATTGAGTCATTTCTATCAAACGTTTCCATGATCTCAGGGTAAGGATGTTTTGGTTTGAGAGCACAGGGCTCGTGATGCCAGCTGCCACTGCCCACTTCTTAAATTTTTAAACACCATTGTGTTTTCTTCCTTCCTGGTGCACATGCTTGGGAGGTGCTCCCCATAACCATCCCACAAAGTTACCTCATTATCTTCCTTCAACTTGCTCCTCCAAACTCTCCTAAGCCCCTTGGGATAGATGACTTGTACCTCCCCATACTGGCGGGGCACAATCTAAAGAGGAGAACACACACATGACTGCCCCGTGTGTCTCCTCTGCCCAGTGACTGTCCACCCTGCACCCAGCCTGGGACTGCAGTGCTCTCCCCACCCCATGTTACCTGTGAGGGGTGGCCTCCAACTCGCTCGGCCCCTGTCCCTGGCAGCTGGGGTGGCAGTGGGCTGAGCTCTGCTCCCCTAATCCCCTGGCATACTTAGCCTCTGTCCCCAGCATTGACCCCAGGCAGAAAGTGGGCCACCGCTGCCTCCCAGCCAGGTCCTCTCAGGCAGAAGTGACTCCATCCTGCTCCCCGCCTGGCTGCCAGGGAGACCAGTCGAACATGCTGGGGGGCAGATGCAGGGAGAGAAGGACAGAGCCCTTCTCTCTCCCTGGCAGGCCAATTTGGGGGTGCATTTGACCCCCCCATGCCTCCCCTATGTGCTGCCTCATCTTTTCATTCTGTGTATGGAGAGCTCCTAGTACAGTGGAGTCCTGGTCCATGAGTAGGGTTCCTAGGTGCCACGATCATACAAATAATTAATAATACTTAATCCGAAGAAGTGGCTTCCATGCCTCGCTCTGACACACAAATCCTGTGTGATCTTGAGCAGAGCCAATTCCAAGCCTCAGTTCCCCCCATCTGTAAAACTGCTGTGTAACCTTGGGCAAGTCGTATGTGGTCTGTGCTTGTTTCCCCACCTATAGGGGAACTAAGGCCAAGAGAGTAAAAATGACTTCCCTAAAGTCACAAAGGAAGTTGGGGGCAGGGAAGAATTGAACCTAGAGCTGGTAACCCAGTTCTTTAAGCAAAGATGAAATCGCTGGAGTTACGCTGCTGCAAAACCCATGTGAGTGCAGAACCATGACCAGAGAAAACGGCTTATTGTTCCTTTGACGTACTCACCAGCCTTTCCTCTTTCCTCGTGCCTTAGATTCTTGAAATCTGCTGTCATCTCTTTTGCTGTATGATGCTACCCTCTAAAGCAGGGGTCGGCAACCTTCAGAAGCGGTTTGCCGAGTCGTCATTTATTCCTTCTAATTTAAGGTTTCACGTGCCAGTAATACATTTTAACGTTTTTAGAAGGTGTCTTTCTATAAGTCTATAATATATAACGAAACTATTGTTGTAAAGTAAAGTACATAAGGTTTTTAAAATGTTTAAGAAGCTTCATTTAAAATTAAATTAAAATGCAGAGCCCCCAGGACCGGTGGCTAGGACCCGGGCAGTGTGGGTGCCACTGAAAATCAGCTTACATGCCGCCTTCGGCACACGTGCCATAGACTCATAGACTTTAAGGTCAGAGGGGACCATTATGATCATCTAGGTTGCCTATCCCTGCTCTAATGGAAGAATAGCCTTCCTGTGCCACGGTGCTCAGTCTGACTCCATGCCAGGAAAAGTGGCCTGGGTGCAAATAGTAGCTTTTCCCGTCTGTGCTAGGAGTTTGCATTGGTGCAGCGACGCTGGTACCAGGTCACCAACGGTTGTACAAGGGCAAATCTCCAGTATAGAAAAGGCCCTTGTATAATGCTCCCAGCAGTGTGAGTGGAGCAGGCTGATTAAGTGGCATTTTTACACCTGCTTTGGACAGGTGTAAATGCCTAGCCAGTGAAGAACTAGGCCTGTCATCTTTCCCACTGCTGGCATCTCAGCCGGGCAGCAGCGGCACAGATCAGCATGGAGTGCCTGGAAGGTGCGGGGCCGGGTGAATGCAGTTTCAGTTCTTCCATTTTTGTTTCAAGCTGGCCAGCACATTTTGAGGATATTTTTTATCCCCCTGAGTCACAATCACACACAGCACAGGCTGTACCAGCAAGAGCTGCATTAGGCCTGGTCTACACTGGAAAGTTATACCAGTTTCACTGTGTTGGACAAGGTGTGATTTTGTACGAACACAGTCACACCAGTACAGCACCCCTGGTGTGGACGCAGTTAAACGGGCATAAAAGTACCTTGTACTGGTATAGTTTATTCCCCTTTCCATATACTGGTATAAAGCACGATCATACCAATTGGACTGCATCCTCCTCACTAGGTTAGACTGCAATAACTATACCAGTATTTGCAAAAAGAACAGGAGTACTCGTGGCACCTTAGAGACTAGCAAATTTATTTGAGCATAAGCTTTCGTGGGCTACAGCCCACTTCATCGGATGCATGGACTGGAACATATAGTAAGGAGATATAGATTCACATACAGAGAACATGAAAAGGTGGGAGTTGCCCTACCACTCTAAGAGGCTAATTAATTAAGACAGAAACTGGAAATGGCTGAACAATTACACACACTGAATCTATTCCCCCATGGTAAGTATCCTCACATCTTGTCAAGCTGTCTGAAATGGGCTATCTTGATTATCACTACAAAAGTTTTTTTTCTCCTGCTGATAATTGCTTATCTTAATTAATTAGCCTCTTAGAGTGGGTAGGGGGATTCCCACCTTTTCATGTCCTCTGTATGTATATATGTCTCCTTACTATATGTTACATTCTATGCATCCAATGAAGTAGGCTGTAGCCCACAAAAGCTTATGCCCAAATAAATTTGTTAGTCTCTAAGGTGCTGCAAGCACTCCTGTTCTTTTTGCGGCTACAGACTAACACGGCTGCTATTGTTATATCAGTATTGTTCACACAACACAGCTTGGACAAGGCCTGAGACAGTAACCTGGGAATGTTTATTAGAAAAGCCCCTTTCTTTTGCAAGTGGAGTTGCACGAGCTGAGGTTTGCACAAAGCTGGCTGTGGGAGAGGCTTAAGGGTTGCCAAAAGGGATGGAAGCATACAGTGTAACCTGATGGAAGGATCCATTGGAAAATCGCTGTGTGACGATCAGTCTTTCTCAGCTACCCTAACAACATTTTGGTTCCTAAATCAGTGCATGGAAGCCAAATCGCTGATCTTGTGCGACCTGCTTGCTAGGCATTTTAATGCAAAGAGAGGACAGCTTTAGTGATAACTGGCTCTAACTGGCACTACAGTGAGGACTAGTGAAATGAGTGGGAAGGTAGATCCTAGAATCCTAGAATCTCAGGGTTGGAAGGGACCTCAGGAGGTCATCTAGCCAACCCCCTGCTCAAAGCAGGACCAGTCCCCATCTAAATCATGCTACCAGTTGCAGAGTTCCAATCCTAGCTCTCTTGCTAAGGAGCTTTAGACAATTTTCAAAAGCCAGGGCAGGTGCCATTAGCCATTTGTGGCCCCATCCAAGGGACTCGGGTAGGATTTGGGGTGACTAAAGGATTTTTAAAGGTGGGTTTTGGACCCGCCTTGTACCCAGTGCTCTGTGGGGTTTTCAGAAGGGCCCATGCAAATTCCTTGGGTGCTCAGGGCTAAGCAGAAACATCCACGAGGTGCATATTAGCATATGTCAATCAGCAGACAGCACACGCTAACGAGGCCTGGACATCCACTGGGGAGCTGTATGAAGGAGGGCTATTTTCAGACACATCTGGAGAGTGGCCTGAACAATAGGGTTTGGGGCAGGTGCGGGCGATGTGGGAAATGAGACCAAGAACAAGGACGGCAAGAGAAAACCAACTACATGGGCCCAGAAGCTAACACCATATATTAAACAAAGACATCCTCCTTCCTCCACCAAGGAAGACTTCGTGGGAAAGTGCTCAAGAACATCTCTGCCAATGCAGAGAAGAGGCTGTGCGCTCAGACTGTAACTCTGGGTAGGAGCCATGGCATGAAGCTGAATATTTAGTCACCCCAGGCCTGACCCCCATCCTTGTGTCTCAGGCAGCCATGGTGTCTAGGGACCAACATGTTTTCTACAGACTGCAGAGTGTCACCTTGATTCCTTCAGAGGGAGGGACAGTGCTGCTCTCACCTCCTTCTCCTCCTCCTCCTCTAACTCTCCCTCCAAAAGCAATGCACAGACTGATTATTTATTACCGTGCAAGATAAACACAAATTAAAACAGCAGCAAGGACCCAGCCCATGCTCTTTTTCCTTTGCTGGGTTTTCAGGTATTTTAGACTCCATGCAGCTGAAGAGAGAGAGCAGCCCCCTGGGAGCTTCTGAGCACCTCCTACAGGTGACACGGAGGAAATTTTCACTGCAACTCAACATCCCCCACCCCACCCCTAGTGCTAGAGTGGGACCTGCATAATCTCATAGGCCACGGTGAGGTTTTCTGCTGCCACCACCGCATATGGCCTGTCATTGGCATGGATCTCTTGGTGCCTGTTGAGGCTTGATTTGCGGGTGAAGTTCTTCCCGCATTTGGTGCACACGTGGGGCCTTTCCCCGGCGTGGCTCAACTGGTGCCTCTTCAGGTGCCTGATGGCACTGTAGCTCTCCCCGCACTCGGTGCATATGTACGGCCCCTCCCGTGTGTGGATCAGCTGGTGCCTCATGAGGTTGGCCTTCTGGCTGAAGCTCTTGCTGCACTGAGGACAGGTGTAGGGCTCCTCCCTGGTGTGGATTCTCTGGTGCGTGATCAGGGTGATCTTCTGCCGGAACCCCTTCCCGCACTCGCTGCATGCGAAGGGCCGCTCCCCCGTGTGGGTCCGACGGTGCGTGATGAGCTGCGACTTGTCGATGAAGCTCTTCCCGCAGTCAGCGCATTTAAAGGGCCGCTCCCCCGTGTGGATCCTCTGGTGGATGATGATGTTGGACTTCTGGGTGAAGCGCTTGCCACACTCAGTGCACTTGTACGGCCGCTCCCCCGTGTGGATCCTCTCATGCTGGGAGAGCTGGGATCTCACAAAAAAGCTCTTCTGGCACTGGTTGCACTTGAACGGCCGCTCGTCCCGGTGGCTGCGCTGATGCTTGGTGAGGTTACCTTTCTTGCTGAACTTCTTCCCACATTCAGAGCACATGTGAGTCCACTTTCTCGTCAGGCCTCCCCTTGGGGCGCAGAGCGCTCCCTGGTGGCTTTCCTCAACTTCCAGGCCAGGGGATGGTTCTGCTTTTGTGGTGCTTGACATGTGTCTTACGAGATCTCCTGTCAGATTTCCCTCACACTCATTGGGTTCCTGTGGGCCCCATCTCCTGTGAGGTGTCTGATGGGCTGTGAGATCTCCTGTTGCTGCTGGATTTCCCTCACACTCACGGGCTTCCTCAGGGCCCCATCTCCTGTGAGGTCTCTGATGGGCTGTGAGATTCCCCTTCTTAACAAAGCATTTCCCACATTTGGCAGACTCACGTGCTCTCTCTCCTGGCTGTGTGGTACTTTTCTCATCTCCATCATGCTTGCCAAGCTGGGCTCTCCGTTGGGCTGCCAGATCTACCATCTGATCAGTGCTTTCCCCATATTCTGTGCATGGCCCCAGTCTGTCTGGTGTGTCTAGTTTAAGGATTTCCATTGTACCGCTGCTCTGCTCCCAGGCTGCCCTGGCGGACCAGGCTGCTGGGATGTTATGGAAGCTTCATTCGCAGGGAATGGGTGTGTCGCATCTGTTTCCGGCTAGGTTTTACTTTCTTGGCTTTATCCTGACTCATGAAGATTTCTACCTCGCCTCGGCGTACTCCCACTTCTCCTTCCTCATTTTGTTTCCTGAGGGGGGTCCTGTTTTTATTCCTCTCCTCCGGATGCTTCACCTTATTTGAAACTGTTGGGCTTTCATCTGCTGGATGAACAATCAAATACAATCAGGCATTAGTTCAGAGGCTGATGACAGAAGAAAGGCCATAGTCAGGGCTGTTAATTTTGGAGAAAATCTTGGAAAGATCACAGCTAAGTTGAAGCCCAGGGACTGTGGGCATTGTTATGTAAAGCTTAGAGCCGTGGACTAAGTTTCAGGACGTCTGGTCCTGAGGGGGCCATCTTGGCCACTGGCTTGCTTGTGACCATGGCAGTTAATTCGTGCTCCAGGTACCTCTGCTTCCCTGTCTGTGAGCTAGACAACCCAGATCGAGGGTAGGAGAAAGGCAATATCACTATCCCTATGTGGCAGATAGACAACAGAGGCACAGAAAGATTGAAGGATGAAATTCCGGCCCTACTGAAGTTAATGGGGGTTGGCTTCAATGGAGTCACGAGTCACACAGCTGGTGTGTGGCAGAACTGGGAGCTGAGGCTGGAACCCCAGCCCATTACTGTAACCACAGGTCCATATTCTTCTGCCACGACATCAGTGTTTACTAGTGAAGAAACATCAGGAGTAACTCCAGAGGAGGTCCTGGAGTTACACTGATGTGAAACTGATGTGAGTCCAGAATCAGCTGCAGAGAGAACAGCTTCTGTTGCTTTTGTCCTACCTATCAGCCTTCCCCTTTCCCTAATTCCCATTCAAACAAGCATATTGCCCATCATTATTACAATAAAGTTTTGTCATTTATTTCATTTTCAGTTGGGGCTGCTTGTTTTCATAGCCTGTTTCCATCTCTTGCTGTTCCTGCTCTGACCTGCTGATCTGATGAGAGCAAGATGAGAGATTGTAACAGACTCTGCCACATCCAGTTCCTTCCCTCTCTCTAGCACAAACTCTGATACACGTGGAAGTGTGCAACCAGTTACTCGCGCCAAAAAGCAACTGTGTAGTCTTCTTTGTTCACCTATTTTAAATCGCATCCTTTGGAAATGGTTAAAGCCAAACTCACGTCAAGGATGAATTTGGCCCATTGACTTTGAGGGTCTCCTTGCACTACAAAAAGAAATGGCCACTAGGCCATCTGTTTTCAATGGGGTGGAAATAGGGTTGACTAACCATTTGAAGGAAAAGTGCTTTAAACTAGGCTTGATCTGCCTACGGACTAAAACACTGTTCCCTAACACTGCTAGAGAATCAAGAAATGCACATGCTAGAATACAGTGCCGTGCAGATGGGCACTTAAATGGGACGGAGCATGGCCAGCCCCTAAGGCAGGGGTAGGCAACCTATGGCACTCGTGCCGAAGGCGGCACGCGAGCTGATTTTCAGTGGCACTCACGCTGCCTGGGTCCTGGCCACCGGTCCGAGGGGCTCTGCATTTTAATTTAATTTTAAATGAAGCTTCTTAAACATTTTAAAAACCTTATTTACTTTACAGACAACAATAGTTTAGTTATATACTATAGACTTAAAAAGAGACCTTCTAAAAACGTTAAAATGTATTACTGGCACACGAAATCTTAGATCAGAGTGAATAAATGAAGACTCGGCACACCACTTCTGAAAGGTTGCCGAACCCTGCCCCAAGGTGTGGTGAGGCCACTTTGCACTGCACCTCTGATGCATTCTGGCCTTCAAACCACTGTAGCCAGACAAGGGAAGATGAGTATGGAGGCATGGCCAGAGGAAAAAGGGAGTGGTCTGGGTGCCCTGTTCTTTGCTGATTCCTGGCTGCATCTGGCCCTTAGGAACCAGTGGCAGCTGGTATAACATAGATTTGCACTGCAATGAATACTTGCTCTGTCCTTTGCTCTTTGCACAACAATAATATGAAGACACCATAAGGGCACAGGTGGGACCCAAATAACTATTTTTACTAAATATGCCAGGCATGGCTACATAGGCATTGCTGCTCTGGCTGGTTTCAGGCACCTTCTAACACCGAGAACACAGTCAGCGCCACTGGAAGGTTCACATGCAGCTTAAAAGGATGCTCCCCTGCTTTTACATGCTGCAGCACTCCTGGGCCATAGTGAGGTTTCTGGGTGAAGAGTTAGGACCCAGTCCTGCAAACACACATGGCCGGTCTTAACTTTATTCCCACGAGTAGCCCCAGTGATTTCAGGATCCAGGCCTGAAGGGACAACTCGGTGACAGCTGCAGAAGAGAGCTGATGATAATGACAATCGGTAATAATTAATGAAGAATGAGGATAACTTAAAGCACAACAATGTATTGTGATGCCGGCATAGAAAATTAGTCTTGCTTTAAAATACAAACACCTACGAACACTTTGCCTCACTGACATTTTCACAGACATAACCATTGTTCATAGTCTATATGGCTCTGATTCAGCAAAGCACATGCTAAACTTTAAAGACTTGTTTACTTGGGGAAATTAGCAGAATGGTAGCAGTATATTTATACCCTTATAGCTAGGTCAGCATAACTCCTTTTGTGGACACTCCTATTCCAGAATAAAAGTGACATTATGCTGGTATAATAGACATAATTATACAGCTGTAGTTCTTCTGGTCAGTTTCCCATGTAGATACACCCTAAGCATGTGAGCAGCTCTATTGAAGTCAATGGGACTCCTGTGCTTAATGTTAAGCATATGCTTAAGTGCTTTTCTCGATCAGGAACCTTATGACTTATCCAACAAATACCCATCATTAACAATAAGACTTTGCATATTCAATGCACTGATGATCTAGTGCAGTGGCAATAAACTTAAGATGGCAAGTTAAATAAATAGTGTAAAAGAATGTAACCGGGCTGAGTGCTGCCATCAGAGAGAAACTGCTCTGTGCCCCAGCATCAGATAAGGAGTCGATGCTCTAAGATAAATACACTTACACACCTACTCGCGCACACACAACCAGGATATGAGCCGCAACACATGGCCTCATCAAGTCAGTTTGGGCCCATTATTTTCGTACAGTTTTTAAAATTAAACACAGAAGATTATTTTCTTTGACATGGAGCAACTTTGACGTGTCAGCTGTTAAATAAAAGAACCTTCAAACATAAAAGATTTTGGTCCCATTCTGCTCATCAGCAAATATCCCTGTATACCTTGTAAATTCATCAGCTGTGATCATATTGTCTCTGGTGCTTGGGTTTAAAGAAACAAGCAGGTGGCACCCAAAAGAATACATATTTGATTCTGATCAAAGGGAGATTTAACATCAATAACTGCGAGAAATATAATATTAAGTTGATCAGAAATTTTCAAGAAATATTTCCAAGTATCAAACAATCTTTCACTTCTTCCTAGTTTAGTCAGTCTCCGGTGATGAAACTTGGCCCATATACAGACACAAAAGATGTTCACTGATGCTATCTTAGCTGTGGGAAAGCATTCCCTTCCGGCATTTACCTTTTGTTCTCTAAGAATTAGCCAGATGAGAATTTTTCGGTCAGAGGTAACTTGGCAACTAACGCAGAATTCAGACCTCTCGCTTTTTGTCACCCAAACACACTGTGGCTCTGCCCATCAGTTATTCTCCTCCAAATGTCTGCTGTGCTGACTCACAGGAAGTCTGTGTCAGGGCTCTAAAAGCTACCGGGGAAAGGGTAAAACACAAGGCAGAGAAACAAAGCCAGCAGAGAAGGGGGAGAGAAAGAGGCCAGGAAATGCTGGTGGATTTGGAAGACAGCTGGCATACGGGCAGAGCCTATGCACCCTGGCATGGCCAGCCCCATCAGTTCTCCTGAGGATGCAATCAACATTAGATCACCCTGGGCATTAGCTGCACAGCTCCTATTCTAGGGGATTTCCAGTGCCTTGCTGGGAGTTGTAGTCCTCCTGAGTGAGCAGCAAACAATGACTAATGTTTCTTTTTAAAACGAGTCGCCTGCTTTGAATACAGCTATTTACTCCCTTGGGCGGAACATTTAGCATGACCTCAAGGGAAGCAGTGTCCCTGGGGCTGTAATTAAGGAGAATAAAGAGCAGCTGCTGCACAGCCTTAGGGAGAATTTTTTCCAGGAACATTTTTCCTTTATTCTGGGGGCATTTGGCAAGGCAGCAAGGTGGAGGAGTTGGTCAGGCTGCATGTGATTGACCTATACATTGAAGATGCACCATGCTGTGTAATAAACAAAGTCCTGGTCTAGCTACTTAATCACGCCAACAAACTTTGTTTTCTATCTTCTCCTTAGTTCTTATGCTGCTGCGGTTAGGGCTACCTGCTGGGAGGTTCATCAGAAACAAAATGTAGCTCCTGATTGGGACTAACACTTTAGCTTGGGACAGAATTTTTGTTCTTCTTGTTGTCAGCTTGGAGGGCAAAGCTGGTCAGCCAGCTTGCAAGTTAGTGTGATCTGCAAACTCAGGGCCACAATTTACAGGCCCTTTGTGCCTGCCGGAGTGTGCAGACGCCATCCCTAGCCTGACAGGAAGGAGTTAATATTTTTGGCCTTGGAAGAGCGGCAGCTGGCTGCAATCAGTGCAAGGGCATTTAGGAGGGGCCAGGGGCCTGCCTGTGGGGACTAGCTAAAGCAAGGGAGGGAAGTGTGACACTGCAGGGCAGCAGAAAACTGAACTGGCAGGGAAAGCCATAGTAGATGTTGGGGGGTGCAGTGCTCCAGGTAACTGGCAATATGGCGTGGGGTCAGAAGTTTACATTCTCAGGCCTACGACTGCCTTTCGAGCTAAACAATATGTTCCTTTAAAGTTAGCATGAGTACATGTAATCATTTATCATTTTCTTGTGTTCTTTTGTTTATGGTACAAGATGTAATCGATCAAAGGGGGGGGGGTCAGTAGTATGGGTTAAGGATATAGTTAATTAAAAGATCCGGTAGTTAATGAATTGTAAATGATGAATTGTAGCACCTGTGAACATCTTTGTAAACAAGTAAGGTATATAAGACATGGCAACGGATAGTGATGTGTGCATGATCTGAGATTTTATATCTCCTTGCACCTTATTTGACTCAAATAAAGATACTTGCTTCTCCACTCCGGTGTGGTCATTGGGGATACGCACACCGGGCAAACGAACCCCAACTGTTGCCCCCCTGCAACAGCTTTGGCGACCGCGGCAGGACGGTCTGAGGCTGAAAAATTAGCCTTGCCCGGACCCTCTCCGGTGGCCGACGGACTGAGACAGTCACTGATGCCCAGCGCGCACCGGTGCTTTCACCGGGGGCCTCAGCGAAGTCTGGTACGGTCGACCCCGGGAGGCACAACGGTGCAACGCCCCAGAAGGTGGAGAAGCTTTGGTCCTGAGCGACGGTGAGGAACCGGTCTCGGGGATAAGGTAGGATAAAAGTTAAAGGGTTTAATCTGTCACCTGCTAAGACCTGGGGACGCCCAGGGTCTCCCGGTAAGGAATGGGACAGGGACAGTCACAGGATAAGGTAGCGTGCACGCCTTTAGAATGCATTCTGGTTGCATTCTCGGTAATTGGAAAATCTTTGGAATGGATCCACTAACTAAGGGTAAACTAAAAAGGTATTGTACAATAGACTGGCCTCAATATCAGCTAGAGGACCAGGAACGGTGGCCACCGGAGGGTTCAATTAATTATAATACGATCCTCCAACTTCTTTTATTTTGTCAGTGAACTGGTAAATGGAATGAGCCTATGTATGGTCAGATATTTATGTCATTATGGAACAGAACAGATATTTTGAAGCAGTGTAATTTGATTCCAACAGGCTTAGGGAAGAGTTGTGAAAATGTTTAAAACTCATTATTTACTGTAATAGCAGGAGCGGGGTCACATTTGGCCACAGCACCCCCATTGTATGGTGACAAAGTCCCCTCAGCCCCGCCAATTGAGCCCGCCACAGGTTTGTACCCTTTAATTACTCAAACCTGAATCGCTCGCAATGCTACGGCTACTCAGGAGTTAACCACTATGCAGGTGTACTCTCATGTTCCTTTTAATTCTGTGGATCTAGCGGCTTTCAAAGTGCAGGCAGGGGAATTTTCTATCAACCCCTCCCGATTTATTTCAGTTTTTGAAGGCTGTCTGGTTAGTCATAAACCTGACTGGGATAACTGCCAGGTACTTCTGTGAACACTCCTCTCTGAAGTGGAGCGAAACCAGGTTTCAGCTAAGGCATGGGCAGAAGCAGAATGAAGATATGAGCAAAGTCTTGATACTTAGAAGGAGGCCAGGGAGGAATTACAGAAAATTATAGATAAATTCCTGCAGTGTGGGGTATTACAGGAGTGTCACTCAGCTTGGAATACCCCTATCTCACCAGTCCAGAAACCGGACGGCAGTTATCGATTGGTGCAGGACTTAAGAGCAGTCAACGAGAGGGTTAAGACTCTATACTCCCTCGTGCCCAACCCATATACGCTGCTAGCCTCTGTGGGGGGACAGTATTCATGTTTCTCAGTTCTTGATTTAAAGGATGCCTTTTTCACAATTCTGGTGGACACAGGGTCCCAGGAAATTTTCTCCTTTGAATGGGAAGACGCAAACAGGAATAAAAGGCAACTATGTTGGACAGTGCTGGCACAAGGATTTAAGAACTCCCCCACTCTTTTCTGTCAAGCTTTATCCCGGGACTTGGAAGGATGGGAAAATGAGAACAAAGTCCTTCTCCTACAGTACGTTGATGATTTATTAATCGCAGCAGTGGGACTAGAAGTATGTCTCCAGGCAACCGTAAGTCTTTTAAACTTTCTCGGGCTGCGGGGGTATAGCGTGTCAAGAAATAAAGCCCAAATTGCCCTCCCCGAAGTACGTTACCTAGGCTTCCAGATCAGACAGGGGGAACGCCAGCTTTCAAGGGGGAGGCTTGAACCTATTTGTCGAGTTTCTACTCCCCGAAATCGCAAGCAGCTCAGAGTATTCCTGGGAATGGCAGGATTTTGCCGCATATGGATTCCAGAGTTTGGACTACTAGCTAAGCCACTGTATGAATGTGTTAAAGGGACCGATCAGAAACCGTTTTACTGGACATCAGAGGCAAATAATGCCTTTACCTTAATAAAAAGAAAATTGATGGAAGCCCCAGGCCTGGGTCTGCCCGATCTTTCTAAGCCCTTTCAATTGTATGTACATGAAAGAAAAGGGGTGGCCCTGGGACTACTTACACAGTTATTGGGCTCTTGGAAACGCCCAGTGGCTTATTTCTCCAAACAATTGGATCAGGTTGCTAAGGGGTGGCCGGCATGCCTACGGACAGTTGCAGCTACAGCTCTGGTGTTAGAGGAAGCAGAAAAACTGACTTTGGGGGTGGGAGGGGGCTGTTCAAGTATACACTCCACATATGGACCAAGCCTTACTGGACACAAAGGGGGGTCTCTGGCTCACCCAAGCTCGGGTAGCCCGGTATCAGGCTAAGCTCTTAGAGAACCCCTAAGTTACCCTGCAGGCTTGCCCCTCCCTTAACCTAGCCACCTTGCTGCCAGAAACAGAGGGCCAAGAGCATGACTGCTTGGAAGTTATAGATGCCCAGTATTCCAGCCGTCAGGATTTAAAAGATCAACTTCTTGCTAACGCAGACTATGAGTGGTACACGGATGGCAGTAGCACTGTTGTAAATGGACTTAGAAGGGCGGGCTATGCCGTGGTGTCTCTCCATGAAACTGTGGAGGCAAAAAGCCTGCCCCCGGGACTTCAGCCCAGCTAGCCGAAATAGTGGCTTTAACTCGTGCGCTTGAATTGTCAAAAGGGAAAAGGCTTAATATTTTCACAGACTCTAAATATGCTTTTGGTGTACTACATGCCCACGCAGGTTTATGGAAACAAAGGGGATTATTGACGGCTCAAGGCTCCCTGGTCAAGCACAGGTTACAAATTCTTCAGCTTTTGGAGGCCGTACAACTCCCCTTAAAGGTAGCAGTAATGCACTACAGGCTCATCAAAAGAAGGATCACAGTATTAACCGAGGAACACTGCTAAGACTGTGGCTCTTAAACTTGTTAAAGAGATTTTTCCTAGATTTGGCCTGCCTCGATGGATGGAGTCTGACCAGGGAACACACTTCACCTCAAAAATTGTCCAGAATGTCTCGGATATCCTCCAGCTCAACTGGAAACTTCACACCCCTTGGAGGCCACAGGCCAGTGGAGTGGTAGAGCGCACTAATCAGACACTCAAAAGGCATCTAGCCAAGATATGTCAGGAAGCGTCTTTAAATTGGCCTGATGCCCTACCTTTGGTTTTACTCCGCATTCGAGCTCTTCCTAAGGGTAGAACTGGTTTAAGCCCCTTCGAGATTATGTTTGGAAGGGCATGGCCTGTGAATGGTACCCCGATCCTGCTAGGGGAACGGGAGGCTGGGTGTGGATATTTGTCTCAGTATATGTGTTCTCTGTCTGCTGTTTTATGTTCTTTTTACAGATACATTAAGGACTCTCAGCCACTCCCTTTGGATGCACCTGTCCATTCCCTACAGCCAGGTGACTTCGTCCTTGTCCGTACCTGGAAGGACGAACACCTCCTGGAACAGTGGGAAGGACCCTATCTCGTCTTACTGGTTTCCCACACGGCAGCTAAAGTAGAGGGACACAAAAACTGAATTCACTACTCCTGACTAAAAGCTTTACCTTCACCGCAGAATCCAGACACTAAGCAGTGGACGGTTCAGCCTGCCGGAACCAGAGAATCGGAAGATTTGGGACTCAAGTTATTGTTTAAACGCAAATCACTTTAATTTGGCCATGTTTTTAATACTTGTATGGGTGTTTACTGTTTCTGGACAGCTGGCCCCTTTATCCTTCCGCTCCCCAGAAAATAACTGATGGGTCCTTTTAGCTGTCACAGCCTCTAATTCTTCCCACTTTTGTGTAGGGAGTGGTTACACTTTAAGGTCTGTATTTACTACTTGTTCTGTGGGGGTGGCTATGCCCTTGCAAGAAATTCACAAATATGCTAAACTTGCTGGTTTCAATATTAAATTGACAGCTGGGCATCTGTCTCGGTTTGGTTCTATCGCAAGTCCTAAGCCCTATACAAACCAGCATCGTCTTCAGATTAGGCTAATGGCCGTGTCCTCAAATGTTACTTCCTGTTTTACTATTGTAGGGGCACAGAAGGTTAATACTAATTTAACCAACCATGAGATGAATTCTTCTGTTTCCCCAATCCCGACTTCTTATTTTTTGCACACTTATACCTTCCCCGTGGGTGGTTTTTGCTCTGCGGACTAACCGCATTTACCTATGTCCCAGCTAACAGTTCGGGAGGCCCTTGTTCTCTCGAACGATTAACCATGGGGGTTGTCCCTGGCCTTAGATGCAGAGCTCCAGCTTGCTAAAGTGGCCTGTGCCCTTGCCAAGTTCATTAATCTAACTTCTACTTTAATCTCTGACTTGGCCTCGGAACTCACAGGGGTCCGAGAAAGGTACTCCAAAATCGCGCTGCAATAAATTACCTCCTCTTAAGGGCATAATCATGGCTGTGAGGAATTTAAGGGTCTCTGTTGCTTTAACCTTTCTGATCACAGCCAAAGCATTAAAAATAGACTGGCTAAGTTGCGTGACATTGTCACTCACATAACGCAAAATAGTGACAATAATTGGTGGGGTTCTTGGGGTTTTGGTAATTGGTTTGGGTGGCTTAAAAGCATTTTTACCTCCCTGCTAGTGGTAATAGCAATTGGTTTGCTCTTCTGCTGTGGTCTGCAGATAGGAGTGCCTTGTTGTAAAATCTGTCTTTCTGCCCTCCGTCAGCCAACAGAAATGTACCCCCTTAGGGCAGTCTCGCTGCCAACATCAGGTGGCTTGCCCTTTGATCTTATTCTAAGTAATGAATATGAGAAAACTCAACGAAAGGCCTTTGAGTATTCTCAAAGGGGGGATTGTTGGGGGGTGCAGTGCTCCAGGTAACTGGCAATATGGCGTGGGGTCAGAAGTTTACATTCTCAGGCCTACGACTGCCTTTCGAGCTAAACAATATGTTCCTTTAAAGTTAGCATGAGTACATGTAATCATTTATCATTTTCTTGTGTTCTTTTGTTTATGGTACAAGATGTAATCGATCAAAGGGGGGGGGGTCAGTAGTATGGGTTAAGGATATAGTTAATTAAAAGATCCGGTAGTTAATGAATTGTAAATGATGAATTGTAGCACCTGTGAACATCTTTGTAAACAAGTAAGGTATATAAGACATGGCAACGGATAGTGATGTGTGCATGATCTGAGATTTTATATCTCCTTGCACCTTATTTGACTCAAATAAAGATACTTGCTTCTCCACTCCGGTGTGGTCATTGGGGATACGCACACCGGGCAAACGAACCCCAACTGTTGCCCCCCTGCAACAGTAGACAAGGCTTTGGTGTGAGGACAGGGAAAGCCAAGGGAGCTGTGATGAGCTACAGAAGCGAGATCAGTTAGAGGCTCTGGTGGGACAAGCCGGTGAATTCTGGAGGCTGCGAAATCTCAGGGAGAGCCTGGATGTGAGGGTGAATGCTTGTATGGGGGCATGACCCTGGGAGGGGAGTTGCTCATTTGACATGCAGCCACTGGGTGGAGCTGGCTTTCCTCAAAGAAGGGAAACTGAGGCACAGCGGTAGCCAGTCAGGGAGTCCCAGCAAAACAGGAAAACAACTGCCCCTCTGCAAATCTCAGCAGTACATAGTACAGGTACACAATGGAAATAGAATGGAAGTACTGGGCTGCACGTAATAAATTGCTGCTCAGTTCATGATAATATTTGAATGCCGGGTGTGAGAGAGTGTGTTTGAGAGACAGGGGTCAGGAAGCGGAGGAGATGAGAGAGGGAACCCCCTTATGGGCAACAATTGAAAATTTGGAAAATATTCCACCAACTTCCCTAACTCTCACACCAGGTAATCCTGTATGGGAGGAACTATTCATTATATTAATAATTAATTTAGTGGGTTTAGTGCATGTATTTTACACTGTGACAGGGTCAGGCCAAATGGCTACAGGAAAGTGATCCTATTGGTATCCAGGAGGTGGGCTGGCGAAGCCCACCCACTTCTAAAGGACCTCCCCTACAGGAGAGTGATAGAAGGCAGATATATTAGCCCTAGGTTAAGTAGGTCCCCTTTCCCTGGTTAAGGTAATGGAAGGTTCCAGAACAATCAGGAGTTTTCTGGAAACAATTAAGGCAGACAGGCTGATTAGAACACCTGCAGCCAACCAAGAAGCTGCTAGAATCAATTAAGGCAGGCTAATCAGGGCACCTGGGTTTAAAAAGAAGCTCACTTCAGTTTGTGGTGCGTATGTGAGGAGCTGGGAGCAAGAGGCGCAAGGAGCTGAGAGTGAGAGGCTGTGCTGCTGGAGGAGTAAGGAGGGCAAGCGTTATCAGACACCGCGAGGAAGGTCCTGTGGTGAGGATAAAGAAGGTGTTTGGAGGAGGCCTTGGGGAAGTAGCCCAGGGAGTTGTAGCTGTCATGCAGCTGTTACAAGAGGCACTCCAGACAGCTGCAATCCACAGGGCCCTGGGCTGGAACCCGGAGTAGAGGGTGGGACCGGGTTCCCCCCAAACCTCCCAACTCCTGATCAGACACAGGAGGAGTTGACCCACACCGAGTTCCACCAGAGGGGAAGATCTCTGAGGCGAGCAAATCCGCCAATAAGAGCAGGACCCACCAAGGTAGAGGAGGAACTTTGTCACAACACATAAGGCATATTACATATCTTTTTGGAGAGATGGAATGAAAATTGCCTGTGTGTGTGTATATGTATATTGAGCTGGTTAGAAAATGGCTTCTCTCTTTCTCCCCCCTTCAGTATAATTTTGACTTTTCATTGAAAAAACTAAAACACGAAAACTACAGGAAAGTTCAGTGGTAAGGATGTTGATCGGCTCTAATATCTCCTGCACTCATTTTCAATCTGTACCCACAAAATCTTCTCCTACTCAGTGCCATTGAGAGCTGCGTCCTTACTGAGAGCTTTCAGATACTGACACCTACCTGCACAACAGCTGTCATTGACTTAACCAGGCATGCTGGGGGTTTGGGGGCTCTCCACACATTAATTCATGTTCATTCAGTGTATGCACTTATCTCATTCTGTTATTTTAGTCTTAGGCCTCTCTCTGGTTTGTTTCATTCTAGTCTGATTCCTAGCACAGAACTAATGTAACCTTCAAACTGATCTTCTACTCAATACTTAGACAGTTGGATTTTCAAAAGCACTCAGTGCTGGCTAAGCTCTGCAGCCAAGGGGAGTTTGACCACGGACTAGCTCGCCACTGAACACTTTTTTCCTAAGTCCCGCCCTCAAACTCTTGCCAAGTCACCCATCTTATCCATGTAAATATTCCCTGACCCAATTCCGCTCTCTTCTTGTTGGTGCTCAGATGGAGAACCTGACGTGAAGGGAGTGAGGGTGGGGGTGAGAATGGGGGAATCAATTAAAAGCCAATTCTTTTAAAGGGACTCAGGGATATTCTCCTGTCCCAAAGTGATTCCAGGACAGTCGGTGTCTACTGAGGAGTGTGATTAGACAAAATCCCACAGGACAAAATGTGGAAGGCCCATCACCATGTTAAATGGATGGCTCAGAAGCTAAAATGTCAATTGTTTTGGATGGATCCCTGAAGGATTGGTACTACTTAGGACTGTTATATGCAGAAAGGGACAGGTAAAGAGAGAGGCAGAAGAGATGGCCAAGGTAGAGGTGGTGGAATTCAAGAAGCCCTTAGTGCATAGAATGGCTGCTTGTCCATGTGGCTCCTTCTGTTTCAGTCTGGTCTATTTCTCCTCCTTGTACTTCTTTGCCTATGCGGATGCAATCCAGAAAAACACTTAGGCATGGGCTACACTGGAAGTGGAGCTGGTCAAACATTTTCAGAGGTTTTGGTTTCTGTGAGCATGTGTATATTTTACAAAATGTGACTTAGTTGAAATCAAACTCTTCTGTAGGAAAATATGAATGTTTTTCAATGAAACTTTTTGATGTTTCCGAGACGGCATTTCAAAATGAATGGCAGTGTTTCCTTTCAAAAGCCCATTTACAATGAAATATTCTGAGTTGATACTTTGTTTCAGTTGACAATGTTGAAATGTTGCATTTTGAGGCTTCCAAGCTGAATTTTTTTTTTGGAACTTTTCATTCTGTGAAAACATGATGTTTTGGCTCTTTATCTCAATTCAGGATGAAAATAAATGTTGAAAGAGCAGCATTTTCCATGGGATAGAAATTTAATTTTTTGACCAGCTCTAACATTATGCTCCTGGATAGTCCCACTGATTTCACTGGGTTGAGGCCTATGTGTTGTACCTGCATCCATGGAGTTATATATTCCAAGGCCAGAAGGGACCATTGTGATCATCTAGTCTGACCTCCTGTATAACAGAGGCCAGAGAACATCCCCCAAATAATTCCTATGGCAGATCTTTTAGGAAAACACCCAATCTTGACTTAAAAGTGGTCGGTGATGGAGACTCCATCACAACCTTTGGTAAATTGTTCCAAAGGTTAATTACTCTCACTGTAAAAAATGTGTGTCTTATCTCTAGTCTGAATTTGTCTAGTGTCAACTACCAACCATTGGATTGTGTTAGATCATTTTCTGCTATACTGAAGAGTCCATTATTAAATATTTGTTGCCATATAGATACTTATAGACTGTGATCAAATCATCTCTTAACCTTCTCTTGGATAGACTCAATTAACTCAATCACAATAGGGCATGTTTTCTAATCCTTTAAACATGTTTGTGGCTCTTCTCTGAACCCTCTCAAATTTGTCAACTTCCTTCTTGAATTGTGGGCACCAGAACTGGACACTATTCCAGCACCTGAGCCAAATACAGAAGTGAATTAACCTCTTGACTCCTACTCGAGTTTCCCCTGTTTATGCATCCCGCGATCATATTAGCTTCTTTGGTCACCATGTTGCATTGGGAGCTCATGTTCAGCTGAAAAGAACCTGGGGATTACAATGGACCAGAAGCTGGATATGAGTCAGCAGTGTGCTCTTGTTGCCAAGAAGGCTAATAGCATATTGGGCTGTATTAGTAGGAGCATTGCCAGCAGATCAAGGGACATGATCATTCCCCTCTATTCAGCACTAGTGAGGCCACACCTGGAGTATTGTGTCCAGTTTTGGGCCCCCCACTACAGAAGGGATGTGAACAAATTGGAGAGAGTCCAGCGGAGGGCAAGGAAAATGCTTAGGGGCTGGGGCACATGACTTGCGAGGAGAGGCTGAGGGAATTGGGGTTATTTAGTCTGCAAAAGAGAAGAGTGAGGGGGGATTTGATAGCAGCCTTCAACTACCTGGAGGGGGGTTCAAAAGAGGATGGAGCTCAGCTGTTCTCAGTGGTGGGAGATGACAGAAAAAGGAGTAATGGTCTCAAGTTGCAGTGCGAGAAGTCTAGGTTGGATATTACAAAAAAACTATTTCACTAGGAGGGTGGTGAAGCACTGGAATGGGTTACCTAGAGAGGTGGTGGAATCTCCATCCTTAGAGGTTTTTAAGGTCAAGCTTGACAAAGCCTTGGCTGGGATGATTTAGTTGGTGTTGGTCCTGCTTTGAGCAGGGGATTGGACGAGATGACCTCCTGAGGTCTCTTCCAACCCTAATCTTCTATGATTCTATGATTATCCACCATGACCCTCAAATCTTTTTCATCGTCACTGCTTCCCAGGAGAGAGTTGCTCCATCCTGTAAGGATGGCCTACGTTCGTTGTTCCTAGCTAGAGACATTTCTATTTAGTCATATTAAAATACATACTATTTGCTTGTGCCCAGTTTACCAAGCAATCAAGATCGCTTTTCATTATTTACCACTCCCCCAATTTTTATATCCTCTGCAAACTTCACCAGTGATGAATTTGTTTAATTTCAGCTCATTGATAAAAATGTTAAGTAGCGTAGGGCCAAAAACCGATCACTGCGGGACCCCACTGGCAACAGGCCCACTTGATGATGATTCCCCATTTACAATTTTATTTTGAGACCTATCAGTTAGCCGGTCTTTAATCCGCTGAATGTGTGCCATGTTAATTTTACATTGTATTTACACCATATTTAAGCAGCAGATGCTGAGAGAAATATGTTACATTTTATTATAGAAGTTCAGGAAAACCTCACAGATACAAAATACCAATGCCCTGTGGAGGTCCCTAGTTCTGTGCTGGGTCTGAGTTATCTGGTTCATATACAATGGAAACCACAGCACAGTGCAATTTTACACTGAGTAACTTGCTGCTTTGATGAGAGCCCAAAGGGGGGATGTCCGTTGCAGAGATCTCTGCTATAACGCATCCTAACCCCCTGGGAGGGATCTCACCAGAGCAACCAGGCTCTGCAGGACATCAGAAACAACGGCAATGATCTTTGTCATCACCACTTGATACTGCACTCTACGTGCCTGTTGAAGCTCCATTTCTGAGTGATGCTTCTCCCACACGCCAGATCTATGTGAGGCCTTGCCCCTCTGTTGGGCTGCTGGGTGTCTTTAGACTCCCCAAGGGGTCTGTGCAGATGAACAGCCTCTGCCCTAGTATGGAGCCTCTGGTCATCTCCTAACTGAAGCTCTTCCTTTACTCGGCAGTCGGGGGTGGCAGTTTGCCCATGCAGCCCTTCTGTGAGCCCCTCCCACACTGAAGACAGGCAAAAAGCCTCTCCTGGGCACGGCTGCGCTGGGGTGATGATGTTCGTTTTCTGGTTGAAGCTCTTCTCTCACACGTTGCACCAATCGGGTGTCTCGGCAGTGTGGCTCTGCTGGTGTATCACGAGCCGCGACCTCTCAACGAAGCCTTCACTGCAGGCGCTGCCTTCGTGGGGCCTGTCCTGCCTGTGGGTCAGTGCATGTCTGGTGAGGTGAACTTCTCCCCATGCTGGTGCATATGTACACCCTCTTCCCCATCTGGGCTTTCTTCCAGGTCTAACGACTTCCTCTGAGAGCCAGCCCTTCCCCGTTCTCGGCCAGTGATTTTCCCCAGTGCACCACTTATTGGCTGAGCTACCCCTTGACCCGAGTGACTCCACAGTCCCTGCTCTCATGTGGCCTCCTGGCTGGGTGAGCTGTCTGGTGGGCTGCGAGGTTTTCAGCAGTTTGGAACTGTTCCCCATGCTCAGTGCATATATAGGAGCCTCCTGCTGGGTGGATTCTTGCTATGATGGGACTGAAGTTGTTCTCAGTGCTGTGGGACTCACCCTCACTGAGCTGAGCGCTCTGGAGCACTGTACCCCTCACCACACCGAGGCTTACTTCCTGCCCATCATGTGCATCCAGCTCTTTTATGTGGATTCTCGGCAGTGGCGTAAGAGCCGGCTGGGGTGCTGGTGTGGCTTGTCTCCCATGGCAGTCCCTGGTGCACCTTGAGGGGTTTTTTTATGCAGGAAGCTTTCGCTTTATCTGGGGCACATGTAGGGCTGTTCGTCCTGATGTATCCTCTGGGGCATGGCCAGGGAGACCTTAACAAACCACTTCCCACACTGGCTGCTGCATCTATGGAGGAGTATCCTGAAGCTGGACCAGCTGATGTGTCTTAAGGGTCTTTTTGTGCACAAAGTGCTCCCTGCAGCCATAGGGCCTCTGGCCTGTGTGGCTCCTCTGGTGTATCGTGAAGTTCTCATTCCAGGTGAAGCTCTTCCCATACTGGGCGCGGACTAACAGCTGCTTGCTCATGTACCTCCTCCTGTGTGTGGCACGCTCCTGTCGGTGATGACGCTCTTTCCACAGTCAGTGCAGATGTAGGGCCCTGCCCGGGAGTGGATCTTCTGGTGGGTGACCAGAATGATCTTCTGGCTGAAGCACCTCCCTCACTGCAAGGAGGTGTAAGGTCTCTTGCCCATCTGGGGCCTTGGCTGGACAGTGAGGGTTATCTTCTCGATGAATCCTTTCCTGTCACTACACTACACACCAACGGCCTCTCTCCCACGTGGCTTTCCAGGGGAGTCTTCCTGAACCTTTTCCTGCACTCAGGACATTTGTACAGTCTCTGTGAGGTGGGTGCTAGAGAGCTCTCCATGGTAACGACTCTTTTCACATCAGGCCCAGGTTTATTCCAATCCTTGCTGCTGAGTTTGGCATCACTCCTTCCCCAGTCTGGTGTGTTTCCTTCCTTCGCGGTTTTCCCTGAGCCAAGGGGAAGTTGCTGTTGGTTTGTTAAAACCCTTGGAAGCATTGTCTTTGCTCTCTTTTTAATTTATGGCCTGGTCTTTTCTTGGGCGGTTCCTGTTTTGTTCCTCTTTGTTCATGCCACAGTCACATGCTGCCCAGAAAAGGAAATCCTGCGTTAGTTCAAAGGCTGGTGCCTGGCATGATTGATACACAGGGATTTTCAAAAGCACTGAGCATGGGCCTTACTCTGTGCCCCTTGCAGTTGATGGGAGAACTCCCGCTGACTCCCCTGGGAGCAGAGTGAGGCCAGCGCTGAAGGCTGTTGAAAATCCCACCCTAAATCCTAGCCCATCAGATTTTAGTAGGGGAGGTTCTGATGCTTTTTGGGCCGCCAAGGGTTTGTGAGTCACCTTGTTGCCATCGGCCTGCAGCGTGAGGGAGTCTTGCCTATGTTAGCTGGCTGTTAGCTTCCTAAAACAACCGGCCTGTCAGCCACTCAGGCACTCATCTCTAGCACTGCTTTGCACTCCTGGAGATGTACCCCTGTCCCTGAATTCTTTCAAAGTGTCCCCCCATGGTGTCCAGCCACTGGACACCCACAGAAATCCCAGATCCTCCATTCCCAGAGTGTACCTCACTTAATCAGTTTTACCCTAGACTACCATGTGTGCATCACACACAGCACTCGAGTGATAGTAAAACATGAGGGAATTTATTGAAGAAAGAACAGAGATTCAAACAGAAACAATGGAAACAAATGGTTACATATGAAACAAAAGCATCAAACACGAATTAGAGCCTGCGTTTATGACTTGTCACCTTTTCTGTCTAATAAAGTAGCTTCCCACCACAAAGCCTCTTGCAGCGTTAGCTGCCCCCAAGGAGCTAGAGACCAGTCTTGCATGACCCACCACCACACATCAAGGTACCTCCTCAGTGAATGGGTCCAGAAGGTCTTCCTCCACCCTGCCGATATACTGAATCTGCCTCGTCTTTATTCACCAGGGATCCCCTCAGTGCCCTGTCCTTCCATTTCACTGCCAAGTGGTTTCCATGTTTATAGTTTGTCTTTGATGTTTATTTGCTGGCTCTTTTGGGTTGGTGCAGTGGTGGACAATGGAGCAATACCTGACATAACTGGCTAGCCAGGGAAAGGTGAAAGCTCCATCTAGCTTGCATGGGCCATCACCAAAGCCTACAATTCTCTTGTGACTCACTTTCACCCCAAGACCATAAGGGCATCATTTTCAATGTAGTTACGTTGGTCCTTAAATATTACCCCGCCGCATATCTCGTGGTAATTACGAGCATCGATAAATTACAAGCTTTCTGTAGAGACCTCACATGCTACCCTTTATGGGTAAATACCGTGAAAATGGAGTATTGGGTGTAGTGAGTTTGTCAGGTCTGGGACAGGAGTCGCATATAAAGAACAGTGGAACCTGTGGCAGTTGGCACCAGTGGGCCTCTGTGTCTGTGTCAGTCTCAGTTGACAAGGATTAAACACAGTCACCACCTAATGTCTATTCTGAGGCCTGATCAGGGCCTGGGTGATCTGAACCAAGTTCTCAGTGGATAGGAATCCACCTTCTCTCCCATCCCCCATCAGGGCTATCAAGCAGCTACTTTCCCACCCCATGCAAAACACATTACAAATGTAAGAGGGGAAAAATACTTTTGAGATATTTACAAATGAAAGTCTGCGTGGGGGAGAGTGAGACCCTTTCTAAATGTAATGTCTGGCCAGGTACGTAATATGCCATTCGGGCAACGGTAGTGCTGGTGCCATTGCACCAACTAGAATGATATTGGAGTGTTCATATTGATGGTGTGTGAATATCAGCATGGGGAATATTACGCTCTGGAAGCAGTGGTGGTGGGTCATGCCATTAATCTATTCCTCCCCGGGAGAGCTGGGGTTTTATATTTAGTTTGGGATTTTCCAAGGAAATCAGGCATTGTCCTCTTAGAAAAATGCAGGCATCTAAATACCTTTGCCAAAAAATAAATATCAAAAAAGTAAAGGAAAGGACAAAAGCTGGGTGCAGATAAATCCCTGGGGGGTGAATTATGCAGCCATCACGTCTTCAGATGCTGTGTATAAATACTGCTCAAGGCAGAGCACATTTGTTTGGCTGATGGCTAGAGAAAGGAACTAAGGGCTTGGCTACACTCGAAACTTCAAAGCGCTACCATGGCAGCGCTTTGAAGTGTGAGCGTTGTCGCAGCGCCACACCCCTGAGCGAGAAAGTTGCAGCGCTGTAAAGCACCAGTGTAGCCAAGGCCTAAGAGAGGTGAACCAAGGCTGCAGTTCCAATTCTACCATGCTGACTAGTTGTCTGAGTATGGACGTGTTTCGTCCCCTCTCTCTGTGGCTCAATTTATTATCCATATGGGAAACGGGCATAATAATTCCCTGCGTGTTGGCGAGTTTAATGCATTACTGTTAAAGGCCCTCCCAGAAAGGGGGTTAGAAAGTGCAAAGTGTTGTTGCATGTAGCTTGCGAGCTCTGTGGGGCAGGGACTGTCTTTTGGGTCCGTGTTTGTTCAACGCTTAGCACAGAAGGGTCCTGACCCATGACTGGGGCTCCTGGGTGCTACGGGTAGGATCGCCTCTCCAATCTCCTTCCTTTTTTATAGCCTCCAAAATTCTAAAGTCTGACTGCACGTGGACTCCATTCCATCAGCAATTTGTAATACGTTTTACTCCAGTGCTTTAACCAACTGGAAATAAGATGAACATTTTTCTCAGGGCGGGTAATTAACCATTGGCCCAAGGGCCACAGTAATTTCACCCTCACTTGGAGTCTATCAATCAAGATTGGATGGAGGGAAGTCTTTCTAAAAGAGATATTCTAGTTCAGTCACAAAGAGTTGGGCTAGATGAAGGGACCACGGGGTGAAATTCTATGGCGTGTTGTGATGGGGCACGCGGCCCACACTGGCCCTGGGGTGGGAGTTACTGTAGGCAAGAGAGGCTAATTAGCCAGAGGCTGCGCCCGCGGGGAGCTAAGACACAATGAGGCTTAATTGGGGATGAAGCTCACCTGGGCAGAATCAGGAAGGGCATCTAAAAACAGAGCCCTGCAAATCCAAGGGTATCTGTTTTATATCCAGGGACCATCTTTGTGGGTAAGAGCCAGGCAGGCAGCTGTGAGGAACTGCGGCGCGGACCTTCCACCTGTCCTGGGTGGGAGGTCTGGGGGGCAGGGACATGGGCCGGGAGGTGCTCGGAACCCCCACCCAGGGCAGGTGAAAGGTCGGCTGTGGCTCCCCAGAGTTGCCCACCCGGCCCTTCCTGTGGCCGGGCTGTGGCTCCGAGCTGACATCCTCCACCCTCCCCACCCCTGGCCGGAGCTGGAGAGCCCCGCTGGCAGCTGTGGGGAGCCTGGGCCCCTCCACCTGCCCTGCGTTGGGGGCCCGAGCAGCCCCCATGGAAGCTCCACGGGTCCACCCCCACACCCTGGCTAGGCCAGTGTGGAGCCCAGTCGGGGAGGCGTGGGGAGCCGCAGCGGACCCTCCATCTGCTGGTGGTGCAGAGGAGGACTGAAGGCAGCCCCTGGTCATGTCCCTCTCCCCGCAAGACTCCCCGCCTGGCTGAGGGCAAGTGGAGGGTCCATGACTCTGTGCGGACTCCCCACAGCTACCCACGCAGCTCTCCCTGACCGGGTTCTGGTGGGGGTGCCTCAGCCCGGCCATGGTAAGTAGAGCCCTGCAAATCTGCAGCTGTCCGCAGACAATTTTTGCGGCTCGCAGGTCAGATGCAGATACACATTTTTACATCCATGCAGGGCTCTATCTAGAAAGCCAGGGAGTTGGCAACAGAGAGCAGGCCTGTAGCTGCACTTCCTGTTATGAGGAGGGAGAGTAGGAGCCTAGAATAGGCAGTACAGGAAGCAGTCCAGGGAAGGAGCAGTGAGGGCTGAGGGAATAAAGCCCTGGGCTGCTGTGTCGAGGGTCCCTGGTTTGGAACCCAGTGCAAAGGGCAGGCCTGGGTTCCCCTACCACCCACTGTGGGAATAGCACACTAGGGGCAGCCTGTTTGGGGACTGCTGGGGACGGTTTGGAAGGAGACTTTGATAACACCCCAGAAGTGGGGGAACTTCAATGTGACTTGGCAGAAGGGATAAGCCATGAAGAGGAAAATGCTGCAGCTCCGTGAGCATGAGAGAAGCCTGGAGCGAGTGAGTGGGATGATGGGCTGAGGATCACCAGGACAGGGCATCAGACCCTGTAGTAGCTAATCCTCAGATAGGCCATTAGGAGGTGCCAGAATGGTAGAAGAGCACTCCCCTGTCACATGCGTGTTATGCAGGAAGGCAGACCAGGGGATCAGCATGGCTTTGTAATTTATGAACCAATAAAGGAGACATAAAGATGAGCTGGAAACTAGTGGCACAGCACATCCAAAGTACAACTCTAGAGTTAGATATGCTTGGATCTATGCTTACACACATCCCATGTTCTTCTGGGAACCCAACATGCAGGAGCATGCTCAAATCGGAAAGATTCAACTGCATAATATCCACCCAGGTAACAGAAACTATTGAATCATTTGCCACAACCGGGATTAAGAGCCTGGACTGTGCATACATGTCCAATGACACACTGTCAGGAGTATCTAGCTGTGCAACGCAGCTGTAGTTTTAAGGTACAGAAGCAGCTTGCATGAGCACAAGTCAGCTCTGTAAGGGTTCATTTGGAATAAACAGTCTTTGGTGTTGTTTGTGTCCTCCGCTGTTTGCAAAGCAGCAAAATGAACGTGCCGCGTCAGGTCAGATCCGGTCAGGTCAGGTCAGCACAATTTTTAACTGCCAAATTCTCCCCAAGCTGAGCACAGATCATGAAGGAATTTCTAGAGATGCTCCTCCTAGCCTAACCACCTGCACTGGTACCTTTCTTATGGAGATATCAACGTGAAAGAAAATCCCAGTAGACGTGGAACAAGATGATTCCTTAACTTAAAACACAGCAGTTATTTTCCTGACAGAAGATGCTTTCCATGTTCACCCGCCAGTGTCTTTTAGCCAGAGGCAGCGAACACACAGGAAGCTGAATGGAAAATGTCTTACCCGAGCAAACACCGCTGCAAGCATATTTCTCTTCCCTTTAGCATTAACCAGAGGAAAGCATGGCCACTCAGCTGTCACTTGACAGATAATGAAATCCAGATCTCTGGGTCTTACTAGTCTTCTTCCGCCTGGTCGTTTCCTATGGCCTGCTCTGCGGACTCAGGGAAAGGCTGCTTCACTGCTGTAGTGGAAGCTAGAGGAGGAGGGAGCAAAATAGAAATCGGAGAGACAAAAGCTGGCTGGGAAGAGGGATGGGGGATGGGAAGTAAGAAACTGCTTTGTGCAATGTCTTGCTGGGAGATGTAGTCCTTCCTCCAAAGGATTGCATGGCCTGCGATTACTGCTGTTCAGAAACAAAGCAATGAATGCCATCTAGCCTGCTGCATGAGGGGAGATCAGTGTGCCCTTAGCCTTGTCCTTTGTTTATTGAATGGCTCCTAAAATTGCGAAAGGAGGATTTTTTTTCTTGCGATCCTGTTCAGTAAAATGTTCAATGGGACTAACATGACCCTATGCGGACTAGTAAACCGGTGGCACATTCCCTTCACCTGCAGTAAACTGGAGGAGACAATTTAGTAGCCGAACCAGCTGATGCTGCAACTGTAGTGCCTGATTCTCGGCTGACCCAGCTTTTGTGCTGGTGCTGCAGACCAGTGTTTAATTCGTAATGGAAGAGGTGCCAGGACTCAAGCAATTAGGTACCGGGGATCAAGCAAATTTTTTACTTTCATAACTGACACAGCAAGCCCCGAGGGGGCCAGGGCTCTGAACTGCCAAGCCCAGAGGGGCCGGAGCTCAGTCCTAGCACAAATTAAGCACTGGTCCAGACCACTGACTTCACTGGAGTGACTCCTGAGCCACTAGTCGTGGTAGGATCAATTCCATCCTTCAGGAGTTGAGTTCCATGCAGTCTACTGGGCTTGGCTCTTTCGGATCAGACCTTATGGAACCACCAGTGTTCCATGTGGGTGGTAAGCATCCTAGGGGACATTTTGTAAGAGCAGATGTTTGCCCTGGTGTCCTTGGCCTAAATTTTCCCTCCTTCCTTATGTCACATCCTGTGTGCCAGCCAGTTGCCAGAACTTCTGGCAGTGAGCTGAGCCTATGATAGTGCTGCTTGGTGTTCAGAGCATGTGAAACACGTAGGGTTCCCCCAGAGATAGGATGACCAGCAGGGCCAGCTCTAGGCACCAGTAAACCAAGCATGTGCTTGGGGTGGCGCAATTTCAGGGGCGGCATTCCACTTTTTTTTTGCTTCGGCACTTGCTCTCCTGGAGGGTTTTTTTTTCTTCTTCTTTGCTTGGGGCGGTAAAATACCTAGAGCAGGCCCTGGTGACCAGATGTCCTGATTTTATAGGGACAGTCCTGATATTTGGGGCTTTGTCTTATGTAGGAACCTATTACCCCCCCCACACACACACCCCGTCCCGATTTTTCACACTTGCTGTCTGGTCACCCTAGCCGGAGATGAAAGGTACCAGACCTCTCTCCTCCATACAGACCCCCCCCAAAATGCTGCTGCCATGGTCTGCTTCCTTCCCAGATGCTTGTATCCTATCCCTTAGGCCCATTGGTACCAATGGGTCCGATTCAAGGGCCGAGCAGCCAACTGAAACCGAGGGGAGCTATGAATGTGCCGCATGGCTGACGATAAGGCAGTGCAGCCATGAGGTAACATGGCCAAACATGGGACTCCCAGAGTAGGGTGACCAAGCAGCAAATGTGAAAAAGGGGATAGGGGGTAATAGGAGCCTATATATAAGAAAAATACCCCAAAATCAGGACTGTCCCTATAAAATCGGGACATCTGGTCACCCTACTCAGAGGTTTCTTTTTAGAAGTCAGCTGGCTTGATTCTTCTTCTCCTCCTTACCCCTCGTTTTACTCTGCTGTAACACCGCAAACTCCAGCAGCGTCAGCCCCACCTTTGCCTGGAGAGCACAGTCACACCCACAGCCTCTTCTCACTCGCTGCGCTGTGCATTTGCCTTTGTCTGTCTCCAGTGCTGGAGGGGAGGGGAGTGTGGGCGGGATTTTAGTAAAGTGGTTTTGTTGCAGAATGAAAGCAATTTTATTAAGAAGTGGTGTGACTTTTTGCACTTGTGTTCTCTGCAGTGTTGTGACTTTTCCACTGACAAACCAGCCAGGCCTCACTGAGGGCCTGCAACCCATTAAGCTCAAGGGCAGGAGGTCAGAATACAATGGGGCAAGCACCCAGTGCCAGCAGCAGCTGCCATGTGTGTCTCTGCTGTGAGAGGGGCTCTGAGGCTGACCGGCTGCAGGACCCAGGAAGAAATCCTTGGAGATGGCACAGTGTGACTAGAGAGTGGGATCGCTCATTTCTGCAGATCCTGGAGATGCCCAGGGAATGGAACTGCCAGGTAGTACAGTGCTGGCTCCTGACCTGACTCCCCTAGACCCATACTCCCACTGGCAGAGTGCCTGCTACTCATGGGATGTCCCCTTGGCCTACCTCTCTGGGGTGCCAGATGAGTGCAATGCCACAGTGAGCACTGGTCCGTGATTCTACTCCCTCCTGGGGGAAGCTCAGTCTCCATGATATATCCACAGAGAGGCTGCCATGAAGTCCTGGGGAAGTACCAATACTAATACTTAGCTCTGCTCTTATACAGCACTTTTCACTACTAGATCTCTAAGTGCTTTATACATTTATCCCCATTTTACAGAGGAGGAAAACTGAGGCACAGAGCAGCGATGTGACTTGCCCAAGTTCTCCAAGCAGAGCAATAGCAGAGCTAGGAACAGAACCTATGTCAGCTGAGTCCCAGCCCAATGCTTTAGCCAGGCCATAGTAGCAGCACTTCCATAAGTCCACCATGTTCTCTGTCAAGTTTTGTCCTGTCCACTGGCTGCTGAGTCAGGCTATGGAAATGTCAGCACAACCAAATGATGGCATTTTCCAAGCTGTGTAATACTTTTTTATAGCACAGAATTCCCCCAGATCTTTAGCTCTGCAATGGACAAGTCTTATATAACATAGGCTAGCACAAAGCATTGCAGTATGCAAGAACAATACAGGGCAACGTATCATTGACATCAGAAATTCATTTAACTCAAATATTCATGTGCTGGGGCTATGGGGCAGTCCAATTCTGCAATTAGGGACCAGTGGTACAAAGCAGAATGGAGGCTTGATTTTTGTTTGGTTTTTTAAAATACTTACTTTATTGAGGAGACTGTATAATCTGTCAGTACTGGTTTCCCACACGAACTGAGGTCTGGCTGCTGCCCTCGGTCCATGGTGCAATGCCCAGTGATGCCTGGGAATGCGGAGTAGATGGATTGAGGGCAGCTTATTGTTCTATGTATCTTGATAAAAGAAGTATCGACACACAAAACAAAATCCTCAAACATAGCTGCTTCCTCCGGGGTAAATCTCTAGGCCACAAAACTAGTCTAAGGAGAAGAAAACGATTACATCCAAAGAATGGGGGGATAAATAATTCTTCTCTTGGTTACACACTTGGGCCCTCAAGTGAGGAGCTCTGGTATATTCCTCACGGTGAGAGGCCTAGTATATTGTCCTAAATTCATTGCCTATGTTCCACCATGTTCTTCTAGTGCAACGCAATCTCCATGCCCCTGGAGGATGACAGTCTACCTGGAGTGGATCGAGTCCCAAGGGACTGGGCACTACCATCCAGGAGATGGACTGATTCAGCTTATTTCCTAGGCCACCTCCTCCAGTGTGGTTCCCATGGAGACCCCAGACAGAGATTAAAATTGTCCTTCCCTCCGCAGCCACCTTCCTTCCTGCCCAGACATGAGTCCCCCACCCCTTGGGCTCAATGATCGCTGCAACACCTATGCCATGGGGGTAAATCAAAGCCCATTGTGTGCAACCTCTCTTGGGGTGATGAGATGAAAGAGAAGCTTCCTTTTCATATACAAAATCAAGCTGTAGAACTAATGCCTAATAACTGACCACTACTTGACTTGACTCTACTAGAAGAATTCCACCTACACAGTGATCCTTAGTGCACGTCCCTCAGCTGCTGCGTTCACTTCAGTCACATAAGCAACATTGCTGAGAGCACTCTGGGTTGGTTGGGCAGAGTGTCTGGCTGTGGTGGTCTCGGGCTCCCTCCAGATCTCTGGTCTGCCAATGTTCTTCAAGATCCAGTGGTGATCCCTGCCAGCCATATTAAAGATCCCATAGTCTGAGGAATACACGCCATTACAACGAAGTAGCAGAGAGCAAGAAAGAGTAGTGAACTCTGTTACTTCCCCCCAAGCCACTTCGCAGCTCTCACCACACAACACAATGAAACTGGACCTATCTAAAGGATAAAGGGCTTCTGTTCTTCTAGTCCATGGAAGCCCCAGTCACAAGGGGTGCAGCCTGTCCCAGGGATTTTGATTGCTTCTTTCTTTAATCCCTAAATAATGCCCAATAAATTCAAAATCCTGTAGTGACCTTCACAGTCACTTTCTGGGGAAAAAAAAATAAACAGTACAAAAGAGCACCTATCCTGGGCTGCTGAAGCTATTGATGCTTCTGGAGCATCTTTTATTTCCTCTAGTCACAGACATAGCAAGATGCTAGACCGAGATGGCCGCTCTCGCTTACACCCAGGTACCAGCTTCTCATGGATATGGCCGAGGGGATGTCTACACTGCAGCGAAGGTGTCAGCTCCAGCTCGGGGAGGTGTGTACATGTGCTAGCTCTGATTGAGCTAGAGCAATATTTTTAGGAAGTGGCCGGCAGCACGAGCTAACCGCCAGAGCACAGCCCTCTCTGAGATCCATGTTGTTGTGGCTACACTGCTGTGGTTAGCATGCTAGCTCAGCCCCGATCTACCCCAAAAAAATAAGGTCGACCCAGCTACATCATTCAGGGGTGTGAAACCCCCCCCCTCCTGAGCAACATAGTTATGCTGCCCTAACCCCTGGTGTAGACAGCACTACTTTCCGTTGACCTAGCTAGCGCCTCTCGGGGAGATGGATCACTTATGCCGATGGGAGAACTGTAGCGTTTCAAGTGTAGACAAGCCTTTAGTCTCATTGCATTATGTGGCTGGTGTGTCACTAACTCCTGTGACTCTTCCCCACCTCATTGTGACCACCTGTCCCTGCTCATGTATGAACTTTCAGCCAGGCCTTGTCTTTGAACTAGGAAGGGCCTGGTTGGTACTGAACAAGTGCAGGGATTGTCCAGTAGTGTTTATTCTGGGATTAAGAGAACTGTGTGTTTCATGGAGTCTCTGGCTGGTCTCCTAGATGGCAGGGGACTCCTGTTCTCTCAAAGCTAGTGTGTGTACGTCTACCCAAGCTGGAAAGTACACCTCTAACTTCAGTGTAGATGTACTGGGAGAGAAGCACTTGCTCACTGCCAGCCAAATTTTCAAAAGTGACCACAGAGTTTGAGTATCTCCACGTTAGGTGCCCAGCCTGAGACATCTTTCTTTCTGCAGCCTAATCTCACCCCCACCCCCGCCCCCGTTTGAAAATGCTGGCCTTTACGTCTGTTGCATTTCATCCCAAGTTTCAGTCCCAGAGCTGACCTCTGATATCGATGGGAGCGATGTCCGTGTTAGAACTATGTGGGCGATGCACATTTCTCAGAGCCAGGCTCAGCAGATACATTCCCCACTTCTCTTCCAGAAGCAAAATGGTACAATCAAAATCAATACTTTGCACCTGAATACATTCAGCCTGTTTAAGAGTTGAGGCTGATTGGGCTAAACTCTGCATTCTTCAATGGAGCAAATCTCTGGTTAATAATAATACTACCTTGCTCTTTACCAAGGTCAGTATCCTTAACCCCATTTTACAGATGAGGAAACTGAGGCATGGGGAGGGAAACTGACTTGCCCAAGTGACAGACCCAGGAACTGGACGCAGGTCTCCTGAATCCCAGCCACACTGCCTCCTTCTGTTTACAGTAGGAGTTTGCTCCACTAAAGACTGCAGAATTTGGTCCATGCTTATCACTTTCCTTTGTGGGCTTTGCTCTGTGGCTAGAGGTTGCTCTCCTCACTTTTTACAGCCGGGAGCGCTCTTTGTTCTGGGTGGGTCTGGGGGTGGTTGCTAATGCTCATTGGTGCCCCCAGCTTTTCCCCTCGTTTTGTACGCCCAGTGGGTCCCTCCCTCATATGGATTTTCTGGTGCCTCCTCAGATATTTCTTCAACCTGTACCGTTTCCCACACACCGTGCATTTATAAGCCCCGCCCCTGGAGTGCAGCGTCTGGTGTCTAATAAGGTTTTTCTTCTGAGTGAAGCATTTCCCACACTTGGTGCATTTGCACGGTCCCATCCTGATGTGGATAGTCTGGTGCCTGAAGAGGTTGGCCTTCTGATTGAAGGTCTTCTCACATTCGGGACATTTGTATGGCTCCTCCCTGGTGTGGATCCGCTGGTGCCTCACAAGGTTTGACCTCTGGGTGAAACTTTTCCCACACTCGGTGCATTTAAAGGGCTCACTCATGTGGATCCTCTGATGCCTGATGAGCTTCCTGTTCATCCGGAAACTCTCCCCACACTCGTTGCACTTATAAGGCCCCTCACTGGTGTGGATCTTCCGGTGCCTAGTAAGATTTGACTTCTGGTTGAAGCTTTTCCCACACTCGGGACATGGAAATATCCTCTCTGCTTTGGGACTGTCCTTCATCAAGGGATTTTTCTTGCATTTTGTGTTTGCTCGGCTCTTGGTACATGCACCAGGAGTCTCCTCTTCGCTGGTTCTCTGGCATTTTCTATGTTTTTTCTTTGGGCTGCAGCTTTCCCCATGTTCACCATCTGCCCCGGCTCCCTCTTTAATCTGGATCCTCTGGATGGTGCCAAGAGATGTCTTTTGACTGAAGTTGCTTCCCTGGTCAGTGCTCTCCTGTGGTTCATCCTTGATGTGGGGTTTCTGGCATGCTGCAAGATCGCCGATCATAGTGACACCCCTCTGGTATTCGTTGTCCACCCCAGCTTCCTTTGTAGCTTGGATTCCCCATGGAGGAAAGAGAGGCATCTTTGGATTGAATTGGTTGTCATAGTCGGGGCTGGCCTGTGGTTCTTCCTTGATGTAAAAGTTCTGGTGGGCTACTGTAATGTTTCTCTCATGTTCGGGGTATGTGTCTGGTTCCTCCTTAGTCTGGATTCCCCACGGAGTGCTAACAAGGATCTTTGGGTTGGATTGGGTTCCACAATCAGTACTTTCCTGGGGTCCGTCCTCTGAGTGAGCTCCTGGTATTGTAACATTCTTCCCCAGGCTAAAACTATCCTCCTGTTTGAAGGCCATGTCCGGTTCCTCTTTAATCTGGATGACCCGGAGAGGCATGCCATTTACATGTCCAGTGGCTTCCTGTAGCCTCTGCTTTGCGTGGTTCCTCTGGTGGACGTTAAAATACCTCTTGGTGCTCAAGCTTTTCCCGCACTCGGTGCAAATGAATGGCCCCCCGCGGAGGTGGATTTTCTGGTGAGCCACCAGCGTTGCGCTCTGGCCAAAGCACCGGCTACAGTCAGAGCACTTGAAAGGCTTATCCCGTTTGTGTATCTCCTTGTGTGCCGTCAGCGTCCCCTTCTTCACAAAGCTCTTCCCGCACTCGGTGCAGGCATATGGCCGCTTTTCCTTGTGGGTTCTCATGTGGATGCTGAAGTAGATGCGTGTGCTCAGGCTCTTCCCACAGTGGACACAGATATATGGCCCGCCTTTGGTGTGTGTCTTCTGATGGGCAGCCAGGCATATCTCCAGCCGGAAGCACCGTCCGCACTCGTCACACTGGAAAGGCCTCTCTCCGGTGTGGATGCTCTGGTGGGTGGTAAGGTGTCCCCTCGTGGTGAAGCGCCTCCCGCACTCACCGCATGGGTAGAGCTCCTCTGCTGTGTGGATCCTTTGGTGTCTCTTCAGATTTCCCTTCTTACTGAAGGATTTCCCACACTCCAGGCACATATGCGTCTTCTGGGCAGCGCGCTTTGCAGGGTCTTTCATGGTGGCGCCAGAAAGCACGTGAATGTGATTTTTCTGTGTCTGGCTTCTCTCTGGTAGGCCAGGCAGCTGCTAGGGAGCCAGTGGAGGGGATGGGGAGGGATGGTTGGAAGGTTGGCAAGGGGCGGTTATAAAAAAGTCAATGATGCAATAGTCGAAGTGCAGCTGATGGGCCCTGGTCGCTCTGCTGACCAGGAGGAGAGGTTGACAACATGCAGCACAGATACTGAGGTGCCAAGGGTCGTGCAGCTAACTGGATGGCTCTGGTTCTTCCTTGGGTTGCATTTTTCTCATGGAGTTTTTTCGTTCAACCCAACAGCAGGGCTATTCTGTTAACATTCAGAACTTCCTTTCCCTGGTCATTGCTGTGGGGCTCCTGTTCTCGTTGTACACCTCAGTCAGTCCTGGAGGTTTAACATGCTGGATTAAAGCAAAAAGAAAGTCCAGATATTATTCCATGTGTTACTGATAACACTGCTTGTGCTAATGTGATGGCTGCCGTCTTGGCTGACACACCAGGGATTGAACCAGGAACCTCCAGAGCTAAAAGCCTGAGCTACTACTGCTTACATTAAAGAGCAAAGGCTCTGGAGGTGCAGCTGAAACAGATTCCTCTCCTCTGTGGATCAGGCACCAAGAGGGATGTATAAAACATACTCACCAGTGGGTTACAGTAAGAATAATCCCTTTAATTATGTCTTTTTTTAATCTGAGGAGCTCAAGACAATTTACAAATGTTAATTAATTAAGCCTCACAATAACAATTATGACTTGCCTCATTATTCAGCTAGGAAAATGGAGGCACAGAGAGACTTAACTTTTTCAAAAGTTAGGATAAAATCAAAGTTGGCAGCATTTGCAATATTAACACTTGGCACTTTTCACTGGCAGATCTCAAAACACTTTGTAAAGGCAGGGCAGTATCATTACCTCCATATTACAGATGAGGAAACTGAGGCACAGAAAGGTTAGACTGTGTGACCTTGGCAGTGGTGGAATCTAGGTGCTCTGCCCTGTCCATTGGACAAGTTCGGATCATTGAACCACAGGGCCACATATACATAGGAAATCATTTCCTAGAATTCCAACAGGGAAGGAGGCCTGAAGGCAGAAGTGAAGAAGGTATGGGTTACTGGAGGATGCTGTCGCCGCAGGGATAGGACATTGGGGATGCTGTCGCTGAGGGAACGGGATGTTGGGGGGATGCCTTGTGGAGGAGGCTAAGAGAGCAGGAAGTAGGAAAGTAACTACTGCTTTAAAGGCAGGGAAGCGTGGAAATGGGAGATTTCTAAACATCTGAATACAGCAGTGAAAGTGCAGATGAGGTACACATATTATGCTGCTGATTGGGTGGAGCTGTCACCAATGTACAGTGCTCAGATACTATGGGTCATATGAGTAACTGGCCAGATAAACAGACAGAAAACTGCAGATGAGAACTATTTTTCATTCAAGTATCAGAGGGTAGCCGTGTTAGTCTGGATCTGTAAAAGCAGCAAACAGTCCTGTGGCACCTTATAGACTAACAGACGTTTTGGAGCATGAGCTTTCGTAGGTGAATATCCACTTCGTCAGATGCATGCACCCACGAAAGCTCATGCTCCAAAACATCTGTTAGTCTATAAGGTGCCACAGGACTCTTTGCTGATTTTTCATTCAGTTGCATGGACTGCAATTCTGCCTTTGGATAAACCAGCTCAGCTCCTGCTGAAAATTAATGAAATTCATAGAACCATAGAACTGGAAGGGACCTTGAGAGGTCATCTAGTCCAGTCCCCTGCACTCGTGGCAGGACTAAGTATTATCTAGACCATCCCTGACAGATGTTGGTCTAACCTGCTCTTAAAAATCTCCAATGATGGAGATTCCACAACCACCCTAGGCAATTTATTCCACTGCTTAACCACCCTGTTTTTCCGAATGTCCAACCTCTAAGTCTCCCTTGCTGCAATTTAAGCCCATTGCTTCTTGTCCCAGCCTCAAAGGTTAAGAAAAACAATTTTTCTTCCTCCTCCGTGTAACAACCTTTTACATACTTGAAAACTGTTATTATGTCCCCTCTCAGTCTTCTCTGTTCCAGACAAAACAAACCCCATTTTTTCAATCTTCCCTCATGGGTCATGTTTTCTAGACCATTAATCATTTTTGTTGCTCTTCTCTGGACTCCCTCCAATTTCTCCACATCCTTCCTGAAATGTGGTGCCCAGAACTGGACACAATGCTCCAGTTGAGGCCTGATCAGCGCGGAGTAGAGTAGAAGAATTACTTCTCATGTTTTGTTTACAACATTCCTGATAATACATCCCAGAAGGATGTTTGCTTTTTTTTTGCAACAGTGTTACACTGTTGACTCATATTTAGCTTGTGATCCGCTATGAGCCCCAGATCCTTTTCTGCAGTACTCCTTCCTAGGCAGTCATTCCCAATTCTGTATGTGTGCAACTGATTTTGTTCTTTCCTAAACGGAGTACTTTGCATTTGTCCTTATTGAATTTCATCCTGTTTACTTCACACCATTTCTCTAGTTTGTCCAGATCATTTTGAATTTTAATCCTACCCTCCAAAGCACTTGCAACCCCACCCAGCTTGGTATCCTCCGTAAACTTTATAAGTGTTCTGTCTATGGCTAACTCATTGATGAAGATACTGAACAGAACATCATTTGTCCCCTGCATTAGTAGCACTGCTGTATGAACTGAATTGAATATGATGTTACATAAGACAGTAATAGAGAAAATGACCTGGAATGCTTTAATTGAAAAAACAAATAAAAAATATCCTCTTCCAGGCAGAGCCCTGGCTTGATTCTGGTGCGTGTATTTAAAGAGCCGTTTCTGTCTTGGCCAGCAATGGAGCTGATTGATCATAGCCCAGAATTCCCTTCACAGGGTATTTCAGTCTAGCAGACAAAGGCATAACAAGATCCCGTGGCTGGAAAATGTGTCAGTAAAGTTCACCAGCATATTTTTACCAGTGAGGGTAATTAACATTGGAAGGGATTAGCAGCAGTAATCTCTCCATCTCTGGAATCTTTAAATGAAGACTGGATGTCTTGTTAAGGGATATGCACAATCACCCAACCCATTATTGGACTGGATACAGGAATCAGTAGGTGAAATTCTCCGGCCTGTGTTATGCAGGAGGCCAGACAAGAGGATCACGATGGTCCCTTTCTAGGAAAACATTTTAGCTTCCTTTTAGTTTTGGCAAATGCCAGACATGGCTTCTTACTAAATTTGGACAAGATCAAAATAACAAATCCCCACTGATGTTCTAGTATCCAGATCACAGAGGGCCAGATTCTGCCCTCAGTTACAACTCTGCCACCCCACTGATTTGGGGCTGAATTGAAGGCAGAATATGATCCCATTCCGGGTAGGGGGAAGCGTCCTCGTTTGGGCTAGGATGTGAAAGACACGCACGAGCTGTTTGCTGAAAAGGTCTTACCTGAGCAGTCCATCCCTGCAGGCATTTTCCTCCCCTGGAACCAGAGTGACAACATGGTTTGTGACTTGGCTGCAACTTGTGTTGCAATCGCAGCAGCTGCTGACCTAGAGGAAGTCTGTGCCCAGTGCAGTGAGAGCTACCGGAGGAAGGGTGAAGCGAAACAAAGACCAGCAGCAAAGGGTGGGCGCAGAGCGCGCGGGGAGAGGCTGGACGCTGCAATCGGACAGTGCCGGGCCGGAGTTCAGCGCGGCTGCGATCCCGTGCACTGGCGGCGCGAGGCAGGGGGGAAAAAATCCCACCCCGCGTCCTTTCTTCTGCACCGTTAGCTTTGCGGGGAGTCGGGCTCGCTTGGAATGGTCCCAAGCTCGCAGAGCCTTCTGGGAATTGTAGTTTCTCCCAGAAATCCTGCTGGCCCTGGCAAAAGGCCCCTGGATTGCAATGGGAGAGGAGGAGCAGGCCCTTGGAGCTCGTCCGTCCCAGCGTGTTTGCCTCTAAATCGGGGGGTTCCAAACCTGCAGACTCTAGCACCAGGCTGCAAAAATGCTGCTGTCATCTAGTGCTCAGTGTTTCTCCACCCCCCACCTGAAGGGGCCATGTCCTAATGGATTCAATAGCTTCTGATCCACAGCATGCGAGCTTTGCACCCCAATAGCAGCTCACTGCATCCCTAATTGGAAGAAAATAGGAGGAGGTAACTGGAGCTTGCTAAAATCTCACTGGCCTTTAACAATTTAATCTTTTAAACATGAATTTTCCACTTGGATTAACAATCATTTTGGAAGGCAGATAACCAAGTAAACAAACAAACAAAAAGAAGTATGTATTATTGACACCATATATGTAAGTACATTCTGGATATAGACACACATGTGGAGATAAACACACGTCACTTTTGGTCAGAATAACACTTAGGACCTCAAAAACAACAAGGAGTCCGGTAGCACTTCTGAAGAAGTGAGGTTTTTTTTACCCACGAAAGCTTATGCCCAAATAAATCTGTCTTTAATGTTTTTGTGGATACAGACTAACCCTTACCAGTTAGGGTAATTAACAGTCAATTAACTGTTGGAACAATTTATCAAGGGCCCTGGTGGATTCTCCATCACTGGCAATGTTTAAATGAAGATTGCTTTTTTTTCCTCCCCTGAAAGATCTACTCTAATTCGAAGAAGAATTAATTCAGGGAAGTCCTAGGGCCCGTGCAATCCAGGAGGTCAGACTAGATGATCACAGTGGTCCCTTCTGGCCTTAGACTCTGTATCTATGAAGTGTTTTGATTAGGGATGCGATTGTTACTGATACAATTAGAACAGTACAATCCCTAGTGTGGACGCAGTTGTACTAGTATAAAGGTGCCTTATACCTGTATAGCTTATTCACTTTCTTGATGAGCACCTTTATAGCAGTACAACTGTATCCACAGGACAAAGGAGGCAGTGTGGTCTACTGGGTAGATCATTAGCCTGCGAGTCAGGAAACCTGCGGTCTCTTCCCCCCCTTTGTGCCTCTGTTTCTCCTTTTGTCTGTCTCCCCTCTTTAAATTGTGAGCTCTACAGGGGAGGGGCAGGCTTGCACTGTGCATTTTAAACAGCACTGTGCACAGCAGGGGCCCCAACTAAGTTACCCTATTACTATGACTGCTACTAATGGGCAACGCTGCCTAATAGTACGCTGTAGCTAGGTCAGTGGTGAACGTGCCATTTCCTTAAAGGAGCAGAGTCAAGGTTCTTTAATACAAAAACAAATGCACACAGCCATCCTATTTCTGGTACTTGCATTTTTCTTGATAGGTGAATAGAAATTACTTATTGCCTAGGCTCACCCCAGCAATGAAAGCCTGCTGTCGATCAGCTTTGCTGTTTGCAGTTACAGAAAGAGAAAGCAATTGCAGGCCGTGTTTTACCCTCTGCATGCCATGCACGGGTCCCCTGGGAGCTAGGACATGTCTATCAGCAGTAGCTGGAATGTCAGAGTCCCCTTGGAAAGCAGATCATGTTTAGCTGTTCACAAATAGTTTGGAAAAGTAGGTAGGGTCAGTTTAACTCTTGGCTTGCCATGCAGAGGCGGTTTGATGGGCTGCCTGAGATACGTTTGGTGCTTTCGGTCCAGTTCTCAGTGGACAGGTAACAACACTCTCTATCACAGTCGGCTTTAGGTTGGCATTCTCGACACCGGCTGTGGACTGATGAGACAAGAAGACTGAGCTGTGCTAGAGGTGGTCCTTCCAGGTCAGGTTTGAGGCCGTTGGAGGGGCCATGTGTGGCAGCTTGTACTACGCTGTATTTGTTGTATAGCCAGATAAAGCACATCTGGTTCTAGGGCTGTCAAAGTAGGACTTTCTCTAACTCTTATGGAATAAAAGAACTGAGAAAGCCTCCAGCTGCGGAGACAGGAAGATACATTGCTGATCGTCTCCCTTCTGGCCTCTCTTGCCCTAATTTATTCATCAACTTGACTTTCAAATGAAGCCAGTCCGTACTCCTGAGATCATTAGGATATGGCCTTACACTAAACTGCTCGGCTTCTATTGCTCACTGTCAGTCATGGACCCCTGGGGGGTCCCACTAGTTATCCCACTAGCTTTCCTGCCTTGGCAGCTTGTTTGAATAATAAGCAACCTGATTTAGAAAAAAGTAAGGCCAGATCCTCAGCGTTGGTGAGGCCTCATCTGGAGTACTATGTCCAGTTTTGGGCCCCACACTACCAAAAGGATGTGGAAAAATTGGAAAGAGTTCAGCAAAGGGCAACAAAAATGATTAGGGGGCTGAAGCGAATGATTTATGAGGAGAGGCTGAGGGAACTGGGATTGTTTAGTCTGCAGAAGAGAAGAATGAGAGGGGATTTGGTAGCTGCTTTCAACAACCTGAAAGGGGGTTCCAAAGAGGATGGATCTAGGCTGTTCTCAGTGGTGGCAGATGACAGAACAAGGAGTAATGGTCTCAAGTTGCAGTGGGGGAGGTTTAGGTTGGATATTAGGAAAAACTTTTTCACAAGGAGAGTGATGAAGCACTGGAATGAGTTACCTAGGGAGGTGGTGGAATCTCCTGTAATCGTGCGGCGACTCACTGGCATGGCTCCTCATGCATCCGATGAAGTGGGTATTCACCCACGAAAGCTCATGCTCCAAAACGTCTGTTAGTCTATAAGGTGCCACAGGATTCTTTGCTGCTTTTACAGTTTCAGACTAACACGGCTACCCCTCTGATACATGGCTCCTCCTGTTGGTTGTCCAGGGAATTAGCTTTTCCAGCTCCGGAGCGTCCTCTGCTGGACCGTGTCCCACTTGCCACTGGCCCCAGTGTTCCTCCCGGACCCCGGTTCCCCTTTACGTTGGGTGCTGCCCTCTGGCAGTACCCCCACAGATCTGGGTCTCCCCTCCCCAGGGCACCCCCAACCCCCCTTTCCCCACCTCGCCTCAGTATATGGCTACTACCTGTCACTGTCTAGCCCCTGCTCACTGTGGCAGACTGCAGTGTACACGCCATTCATCACAGGCAAGGGGGGGGGTTGGACCGGCTCCCTCTGCCTGCCCTTGGGCTGCCCTCTGCAACCCCAGTACTCTTCTTTCACCTTTCACAAGGTCTGCAGCCTGGGGGGTTTCTAGGCCCGAGCTCCCCAGCTCCTCTGGCCTTCCCCTGGCCCAGCTCCAGTCTTGGTACCCTCTCATCTTCCAGGCAGCCAAGCCCTTCCCTCTCTACCGCCAGAGAGAGACTCTGTGTGCTCCTGGCCCACTGCCCTCTTATTAGGGCCAGCTGGGCCCTGATTGGGGCATGGCCGCATCTGTGGTTGGTTCCCCAATCAGCCGAGGCTTTCTTCACAGCTGCAGCCCTCTCCAGGGCTGCTTTTAACCCTTGTTCCTCAGGAGTGGGGCAGCCGCCCCCCACTACACCTTCCTTGGAGGTTTTTAAGGCCCGGCTTGACAAAGCCCTGGCTGGGATGATTTAGTTGGGGATTGGCCTTGCTCCTGAGGTCCCTTCCAACCCTGATATTCTATGATCCTCAGCCCATGTGAAGCCGCTTAGCTCCATCGAAATCCACAGAGCTGAGGGTCTGATGTAAAGTCAGCGAATGTGCTGGCGAGTTAGTCATTGCGGGAATTGAATTTTTGGCAGGGTAGGGGGAAAGAACGTGCAGCTCTCCAGCTTTCCTGCCAGTTTCGTCCCACCAGCCACACTCTCATGGAGTCATGTGATTTCCCCCCCGCCCTAGTGAAATGGCTTAAATGTTTTCCCATTTTCCACTTTACTAGGCTTTGATATGAACAATCTGGTTAAGGTTATCACGACTTTGGGGTTTGCAAGTGGAATGAGATGGGTTCTTTTTCTCTTCCCATAAGCACAGATCCAGGCAACTGGGTATTCTGTGTTATTTGTATGTACAGCACCTGGGGCTCTGATCCCTGAGGGGAATCATTCGGCGTTACCACAATACAAATGATAATAGTGTCTGGTACCTAGAATTAGGAATTGGCAACTGATTGCTCTTGGTGGATTAAAGGTAGTTTGTTTCTTCTTTGTTGTTATAATTATTGGTGCAGTGTTGGTCCACTGGATAAAACTCTATATGCTCATCTCCAAACTGAACATGGATAGTGATCACTGGTCCACCAGATGCAGTGGCTGTGATGCTGGCTTCTTAAAGCTCTTCACAAACGGATCTTGCTACAAAACCACGTTGCTTTGGCAGTTTTATTTCTTCCACAATTTGGGGATTGTTACTCTTTAGCGTCCTTCACTTTTGTTGTAATACTGGGCCCCTCTGGAGAGTGAGTGAAGGGTACCACATAGCAAAGCCCATTTCCCTAGCGTTCTCTCTAGAGATGAAACACTGTTCCATTGAAAGCTGGAATAGGTTTAGTCACACCCTTTTCAATGGCAAGTAGCCCTTATCTCCACCTGGTCTTGGAGATTCTGTTGATCTGGATGGAGCATGGCAGGCTCAAGATAACAACTTGAGAAGGATGCGTGATGGGTTTCCCCTGGGGTGCCACCTGGAGCTGGGGTACTGCTGAGCCCTCTGACCCACGAGCCTGGGCTCTCTCTCACACTGTGCTGCCAGGACAAGCTGCAGACCCGCTCCCGGTCCTACACTTCCACCACCATTCACACAGGCGGGGACACACCCAGCTGCAGTTACATGCAGGCTCTCTGACCAGCCATTGCATGAACCAACAATAGAGAGGCTACAGCCACAGGTGCTGACTCTGTGGGTGCTCTGGGGCTGGAGCACCCACGGGGAAATATTGGTGGGTACTTAGCACCCACCTGTAGCTCCCTGCCCCGTCCCCCCGCCCCAGCTCACCTCCACCTTCACTCTGCCTCTGCCTCCTCCCCTGGGTGCACCACGTGCCCGCTTTCCCCCCTGGCTCCCAGTGCTTGTGCCGTGAAACAGCCGATTCATGCAGCAAGTGCTGGGAGGGAGGGGGAAGGAGGGGGAATGCAGCGTGCTCAGGGAAGAGGCAGGGCTGGGGTCGGGGTTTGGGGAAGGGGTCCAATGGGGCAGGGAGGGGGCGGAGTTGGGGAGGGGACTTTTGGGAAGGGGTTGGAATGGGGCAGGGCAGGGACAGGGAAAGGGTGGAGTCAGGGCGGGGCCAGGGGCGGGGGGGTGTAAGTTGGCGCCTATGGCTACAGCCAGGATAATCACCAGCTCCCAAGCACTCACCCCCCCTCTGGAGTATAAACCCAAAATTATACCATCTTTCTCTGCACAGGGAATTGTACAGTGCAAGCTCATAGAGTTTGCCCCTCCCTCAATGTGGAAAGGAAATGTGACAGTCCCCTGAGCTAAGATTCCCAGCACCCCTCTTAAGGCTTCTAAATTTTACTCTATATGTTTCAGGAGTAATCTGAAACTGTTTTAAAACGGTTTCCTTGAATTTACCATAATCTGAAGCATCTTCAATTGGCATCTTATTGAATATATCCACAGCTGTACCAGTCAACGTTACAACCAAAGTGGGCATCTTTTGGTCCTCAGGGATCTTATGGAGCACACACAGCCTCTCAAAGGTGATGAAGGGTTCAGCAATGTCCCCTGTCTCGCTGTATGCAGGACACAACCATTCCCATTTGTGGATTTTTGGAGAAGAAGGACTCACAGGAGCATGGGGGTCCTGGTTCTGCTTCTCTATCAAGTCCAGTTGATACGTCCTCTCTCTTTATTTCTCCTCCATGGCTAGTTTCTGGGCCTCAATTTTTTTGTCAGCCTCTATCTGTTTCAGTTTCAAAATTCTCCGGTGGGCAGCTCCTTGCCTGACCTCTTCTGCTTCCATTTCTTTTATCTGTAATTGTTTTAATGCCAAAAGTCTTGTATGTTCTTTCTCTTTCTCTTCTGCCTGAAATCTGCACAGCTCCAATTTGGCAACTGTTTCACCGCGTCCACTCATCTTCCTGCTTTTCTGTCCCTGCTTCCCTTGCCCGAAATAAGCAAACAGAAAATAACCAACTGGTAATCTCTTTGACTGATCTCAAGACTGAAAATCTCACTTAAAATCACCACCAGTGTATGAAGTGCAAATCTCACTCAGAACAACAAGCTATGCATTTAGCCCTGCTCGCTGCGCAGGTTCCCCCAGAGAGACTGAACTGGGGGAAGTGCTGAAACCAAGCTGAAGGGATTTCTAGCCTGTGTATGAAAAACCCTGGGGTTTGCAAGCTGTAGAGCAAGTGCAGCTTGTTCCGTGAGAATCTGCCAGCCTACCTGTATTAAAATCTATATTTTTGTAATTGATAACCTTGTTTTACGTTTTAATCTGAACCAGTAAATTTGGAGTGAAGGGTTTGGAAATCTTAACTGAAAACGCAGGGGCTGTTGCATTTCCTCTCCACATTGAGGGGGAGAGGAACTGGATAATAAATTCCTACAGGTCGGGGTTTTGACCAGGGCAGGATGGTACGGCTCTGGAGTCCTAGGCTAGGGAGCTGGCGGTTATTTTGGCTGTAGCCTCTCTATTTTTGGTTCATGCAGTGGCTGTCAGAGAGCCTGCATATAACTGCAGCTGGGTGAGTCCCTACCTGTGTGGATGCTGGTGGAAGTGTAAGACCGGGAGCAGGTCTGCAGCTTGTCGCAGCAGGACAGTGTGAGAGGGAGCCCAGGCTGGTGGGTCAGAAGGCTCCGTGTTAACCCCGTTTCAGGTGGCACCCTGGGGGAACCTGTCACAGGATGGTCTTGTGAGTAAGGTATTGGTCTGGGACTGAAGAGATCTGAGTTCAGTTGCTGGCTCTACCGTACAGACTTCCTGTGTGACCTAGGGCAAACCATGTAGGGGTGTAAATTTACAACTCAGTGATGTAAATTGTCATAGCTCTATTCACATCAGTGGATGTATAGCAATTTATAGCCTCTGTGCCTCAGTTCTTGCCTCTTAAATGAGGATAAAAATACCTTTCTTACCCATGTCTATTTAGATTATAAACTCTTTGGGGCAGGGACTCTCTCTTGCTATACATCTGTACAGCACCTAGCACAATGGGACCCTGATCTCAGTTGAAGTGTCTGGGTGTCTAACACAGCCTGGCATAAACTGAGACTCTGCTGTAAGCCTCTGGGTCAAACATAGCTTTGGCATGAAACATGCAATTAGTGTAAATTGATCGTAGAATAGGCGTAGGTGAGAGTAAATAGCAAGGGAGAGTAGCAGCCAGCAGTCCAAAGGGACTGGTAAGGCAGATGGTACCAGAAAAAGCAGCTAGCAATGAGTGTAAAAGAGAGCCCCTGCCCAGCCTATAACCATGGCTAAGGCTACGTTTTAGTCATGGGTATTTTAAGTAAAATCAGGGACAGGTCATGGGCAGTAAACAAAAATTCACAGCCCGTGACCTGTCCGTGACTTCTACTAAAAATACCCGTGAATAAAACTTGGTGGGGGCGCTGCCTGGAGGCCCTGCGGGTGCTGGGGCAGGGTGGCCGGGTGCTGGTGGGGGGCAGGTGGTGGTGTGCGGCCCGGGACTCCCACTGGTCCGGAGCCTGGAGGGAGGGGCGGGTTGGCCAGGCCAGCAGGCTCCCTACCTGGCTCTGTGCCACCCCCATGTCCCCAAGAGCAGCAGCAGAGGTTGGGTGTGGGAGGGGGCAGGGAGTTGGGGCATGGGATGGGGTGAGGTGGGCTCTGGACAGCACTTACCCAGGGGGCTCCCCAGAAGTGGCGACATCCCCCTTCTCAGCTGCTAGGCAGAGGCATGGCCAGGCAGCTCTGCACACTGCCTTAGCCTGCAGACACCGGCCCTGCAACTCCCATCTGGGCTGGGCTGGCAGAAGGTTGTGTAACCCAGCACTTAATCTAGCCTGCTAGCTGTGAATGTGTGTGTGTGTACGTGTGTGTGTAACTCCCATGCTTTAGGGTATAAGCCAACCTCAGACTAATAAGGTTTAGGAAAATCTTTCTCTAGGGGCAAGTAATTCTATAAGGCCCACATCCTCAGAGGTATTTTGGCAGCTCACTCCCATTGATTTTAGTGGGAGTTTGGCACCTAACTGCCTGTCAAGGTATTATTCCCACTTTGAACTTTAGCATCCAGAAAGTGGGGACCTGCATGTACCCTTCTAAGTTTAATTCCTAGCTTAGATCTGATAGCGCTGCCACCAACCAAAAATATAGTGTTTTGGTACACTTCCTGTCCCCCAAACCCTTTCCTGGGGACCCAAGACCCAAACCCCTTGGGTCTTAAAACAAAGAGAAATAAACCATTCCCCCTCCTTTCCCCCTCCCAGACTTTCCCTGAGAGATCACTGTGATCCAAACTCCTTGGATCCTAAAACAGAGAGGAATTAACCTTCCCCCCACCTCCTTTCCCCCCCACCAATCCCCTGGTGAGTTCAGACCCAATCCCCTTGGGTCTTAAACAAGGGAAAAAATCAATCAGGTTCTTAAAAAAGAAAGCTTTTAATTAAAGAAAGAAAAAGTAAAGATTTTCTCTGTAAAATCAAGATGGAAAATGTTTACAGGGTCTTCAGCTATACATACACTAGAGGGACTCCCTCCCCCCAGCCTAAGTTACAAGTTACAGAAAACAGAGGTAAAATATCCTTCCAGCAAAATACACATTTGCAAATAAAGAAAACAAACAAAAGACTGATCCGGCTTCTAGCTAGTACTTACTATTTTGAACATGAGAGACTTTCAGAAAGATTGGAGAAAGCTGGTTGCACGTCTGGTCCCTCTTAGCCCGAAGAGCGAACAAACAACAACACAAACAGCACAAACAAAGACTTCCCTCCACCAAGATTTGAAAGTATCTTGTCCCCTGAATGGTCCTTTGGTCAGGTGTCAACCAGGTTCACTGAGCCTGTGAACAGGTAAAAGAGACATTAACCCATAACTATCTGTTTATTACACTGCCATTGAGAATCGGACCCTAACTGCCTACTGCAGGGTTCTTGTTACCTTCTTCTCAAAGTTCTGGTGCTGTCTAGTGCTGGAGACAGGATACTGAGCTAGCTGGACCAGGGGCCTGATCCAATCTGGCAATTCCTATGCTTATGTTTCAGACAAACCCAGATCCTTAGTGTTATCCAGTAGGGTTGCCTGGGTGTAGGTGGGGGCCAAATATGATCCATGCTCTCAGCTCTTACAGCAATTCATTAACTAAGCAATGAAAAAATGAAATTCAGACACACACACACACACAAAGAAGTCTCCATCCTTCTCTAGGGAGACATTGCCAGAGGTTTTATTAAAAATGCCTTGAGTAATCGCATCGGGAGGTTAGTGGGTGTTATGCGGCTGACTCTGCCGAGTGCATCCGAGATCAGAGAGTCGTACATCACCAGCAGTGAGAAGTAACCGGGAGAAATTAGTGTCTTTGTATAGTGGTTTGTTAACATATATTCATGGCTCAGTTTGTGATTTGCTAATAGAACAGATGCCAGATGAATCCAACAGGGATTTTAGCTGCCTCTAAACTATGATGTGTTTTTATTAATTTAGAAAAGGACTTTTACATTGAGGGAAATGTAATAAAGTATTTAGATGAGTGGCCCCTTTTCTACCTTTCTCCAATTGCTGTTGGGGGCTAGGAAAGTCAGATAAGTGCTATTATCATCATTTTATAGCTGGATCTCACCACTTTCAGGGAGCTAACTCCCAATGAAATCCGTAGGAATAACATGCCTAAATCCCTTGGAGGATCTGAGTCTTAGTAATTTATCCAAGGTCAAGCACAGAATCTATAGTAGAAGATGGAATGAAACGCAGGACTCCAGAGTCAGAGTCTAGTGCCCTACCCACTGGGCCATCCTTCCTCTCTGCTCACTTGGGATGGGGTTTGTCAAAGGATTTATGTGCCCAATGCCCATTGGACTGCGACATTGATGGCTTGCAGATCTGCAAGGGGAATTACTTAGAGTGTGAGCTCCTTGGGGAAGGACTGTCTCTTTTTGTTCTGTTTGTACAGCACCTAGCACAGTGGGGTCCTTGTCCCTGACCAGGGTTCCTAGGCCCTACAGAAATGCAAATAAATGATAATACTAATAATTAATAACTGCCTTTGTCTGCTTTGAAAATCCCATGTTCCTGCCAACCCAGGATTGTTCCCCAGTGTATACTTGCTAGTATTTTGCCTAGTCTAATTTTACATGTCCCAAGCATTAGAGCTTATACTGCTGTGTCACAGATTAATACCCTATAAAAATGCTACAGTATTGTATAATGCTAGCCCAGAATGCTGCAGTACTGGGATCATGACAGTGGACTGTTGTAGTACCTTTTTTTCGAAGGGACACCTCACTGTCAGGAAGTTATTTCTCGATATTTAACATATATTTTCACTTTCGGTTCATGCCTTGGATTGTTTCCAGCACCTGTCTTTGGACCCCTTGTATTTCTGCTGCGTCTCCTTTGAGCTGGGGCGACCAGAACAGACCGTAGTCCCATAAAGAAATTTAATGGAGGAAATACAGTCCTGTTTTAGAAGGTGTTTTCTGTGGAGCATTTGCCAGTGCAAAGTGCCTTTTTATCTACAGAGAATAGGGCCAATCAATAGGATTCTGAGTAGGGTTGCCAGGCATCTGATTTTTGAGAGGACTGCCCGGTTGAAAAGGGACCCTGGTGCAGGGCCGCCCAGAGGATTCAGGGCACCTGGGGTCTTCAGCGGCGGGGAGTTCTTCTGCTCCGGCACCTGCCGCCGAAGTGCCCCGAAGACCCGCGGCGGGGATCCCCCACTGCTGAACTACCGCCAAAGTGGGGGCCCCCCACTGCTGAAGTGCTGGGTCTTCGGCAGTAATTCAGCGGCGGGGAGTCCTTCCGCTCCGGTACCCGCTGCCGAAGTGCCCTGAAGACCCGCGGCGGGGGTCCCCCGCCGCCGAATTACCGCCAAAGACCCAGCACTTTAGCGTCGGGTCCTGCTTCAGTGGTAATTTGGCGGCGGGGGTCCTTCCATCCCAGGGCGGAAGGTTCCCCCGCCGCCAAAGACCCGGAGTGGAAGAAGCTTTAGGGGCCCTGGCCCTGGCAGAGTTTTCCAGGGCCCCTGGAGTGAGAGAAGGACCCCACTCCAGGGGCCCCAAAAAATTCTTGTGGGGGCCTCTGCGGGGCCCGGGGTCTGGGGCAAATTGCCCCACTTGCCCCCCCCCAATGGCCCTGCCCTGGTGGCTCCAGTCGGCACCGCCGACTAGGCCGTCAAAAGTCCGGACAGCGGTACAGCAGGGGCCCGGGGCTAAGGCAGACTCCCGGCCTGCCCTAGCTCCGTGTGACTTCCTAGCAGCCCCTAGGTGCATGGGTGGCCAAGGTGGCTCCTTGCGCTGCCCCACCTCAAGTGCAGGCTCTGCAGCGCCCATTGGCTGGAAACTGAGTCCAATGGGATCTGTGGGGGCGGTGCCTATGGGTACGAGGGCAGTGCACGGAGCCTTCCTGGCCGCCCATGTGCCTAGGGACTGTAGGGATCTGGCGACCACTTCCTGGGAGCTGCGGTAAGTGCCATTGGGACCCCACACCTCTCACCCCCTCCCTCACCCCAACCCTCTGCGCCAGCCCAAAGTCCCCTCCCACACCCAAACTCCCTCCTGGAGTCCACACCCCCCCAATACCACTACCACAGCCCTGAGCCCCCTCCTGCACTTCAAACCCCTCAACAGTGGCCCCACCCAAGAGCCTGCACCACCAGCCAGAGTCCTCACTCCCACATACCCCAACCCGCAGCCCGGAGCCCACTCCGTCAAACCAAACCCCTCATCCCCAACCCCACCCCAGAGCCCAGACCCCCAGCCAGAGCCCGTTTTGTACTTGGAGCCTATATTTTTGAGATTATCTTGTTGAGTACCCAACCTGGACAAAGCCTGGACAACGACTGGGTAGGGGGTCACCCTGATGACAACTGATGCTTGCTGAAGTGGGGTCAGAGGCCCTGGACAGCCCTATAGGGAGAGAGAAAGTGCATGTTTCTGGCTTGGTTTTAGGAATATCTTTCTGGGTGGTAGGGACTCTGCGGGGTTCCTGAGGTCACTGATCCGCTTGGATCTGAAAGAGCAGAGCAATGAGCTGTAATTGCCTTATGTGGACAGAGCTACCCAGAGGTTCCAGTTGTTGAGCCACTGGCAAGCAGAGATCAGAGCCCAGAAGTAGTTTTGGCCACCAAAGCAAGGCAGCAGTTGGGCCTGGCCACAGCACCCAGCATGCAGAGCAAAGAGGCACTTGGATTCGCCCCCAGCTTTCAGCAGGAGAGCAGCATGCCAAGGAATTGGTAGCAGTAGTCTATATCTCCTGTCAGCTGTTAAGGGGCCTCCCATTCCTAGCTGCTGAAATCATTCATTATAGCAGGACAGGTGGTAGAGCTCCAGGGCTGCCTACGAAACAGGGATCATGATTCTCTTGGACTCTGGGAACCACAAACTGCTAGTGAGGAAGTTGGGGACCTGCAAACTGAGTGCGGGAGGCAGAAGAAACCTGCATCAGCCATTCAGGGTCCAATTGTGTGGGACTGTGACTTATGCACCCGGAGGTAAATGGTGGTAGAAGGTGTTAAATTGTAAATTCTTGCCCCAGGTCAACTTGGCCTTTCCTTTTTCTTCCCCCTCCCTCCCACCAATAAAGTGCGTTTATTTAAACCTCTGTGCTTGTGAGTGGCAGAGCTGTCCTTAGGATTGATGGGGCCCTATGCAGTATTAATAAACTGGTGCCCCTATGGTTGATGGCAGCCCGAGTTCGCACGTGTATGTTAGTTAAGGGGGGTCTTTTGAAGGATTTATTTAAAAAACTCAATGTCTGAAGATCCAGTCATTTAAGGCTAAAGATGAATACTCAGATTGTGCATCTAAAAATCTCTGCAAAGGATTTTTTAGAGAGGTGATTTTATAATCTTCAACAACACACGGATGAAATATTTTTAAAGCAAATTTTCAGCTGAGGTCTTGTAGAATAACGTGTTCTGAGTAAATATTACAGTCATGCACAACTGTTTTTGACAGTATATACCCGGGGGTTGGCAAATGCCTGTTAAATGGCTTCATTACCCCTTGAATGGCTCTTTAACAGTTTCAATGTTGTGCTAATAGGTCTAGCAGGCTGGAGGCTTTTTCATTTTTAAGTACTAGATATTTTTTGGTCCAGGAAGACTCACCAGGCTGCAGCAGCCAGCTGTGGTGGGAGCCTGCAGGAAGCAGGGCCTGCTCCAGGCACCAGCGCAGGAAGCAGGTGCTTGGGGCAGCCAATCGAAAGGGGCAACACATCTGGCTCTTTGGTGGCAATTCAGCGGTGGGTCCCTCAGTCTCTCTCTTCCTCTTTGAGCTGCCACCGAAGTGCCGCTGAAGAGGAAGAGAGGGAGCAAAGGACCCGCCGCTGAATTGCCACAGAAGAATGAAGTGGCGCAGTTGAGCTGTCGCCGAAGTGCCGCCGATCAACGTTATTTTTTTAGATTTTTTTTCACTTCACCGCTTGGGGCAGCAAAAAAGCTGGAGCCGGCGCTGGCAGGAATGGTCAGAACAGGGATAGGAAGAGGCGGAAGGGTAGACACCAAGACCCAGAGATGCCCCAAATTTTCCTGTGCCCTATGCAGCAGCCACGTATGCTGCATGTGCCTAAGGATGGCCTGGGCGAGTGAGTACAGATTTGTCTAGCAAAAGCACCCAGAGTGGTTATAGGTTCCCAGATTACTAGGTGAGGACTCGAGCCCACAGAAGTTAAGAAATTGTAGAGAATCCCTTAAAATAAGTACCAGCCCTTGTTGCTGCGTCCCTGTTGGCAGAAGGGTTACAGCTTTCATCAGCCTTAGTAACTTTCTCAAAGGGCCAGAGAATTGGGCACAAATATGACTAATTTAAGGACATGAAAGGGATGATTCTTTTTTAGCTGGATAAAAGAAATCACCTCTTGCCTTACATTTCAGAGCACAGTCCTTGCTTGTGTGTGTTGGATCCTTTAGGACTGCACCATCTGAAAAGCCTTTGGACTCAAGCAAAAAGTCTGAAAAGACAATTACAGAAAGAGAAATGGGGTCTTTTCTTGAGGCACATTGGGACCAGACAGTTGCAATTTACATGAGGACATACAGGATCCCTTTAAGTGAAACCTGTTCATTGGAAGCAACTTACATCTCCTGGCAATGTAGCTGTTTCTCCACAAGGAGATACCCATAGCTCACTTTTGTACTTGTGAAATGTTGAGCATTGACTTCATAATCGCTGGATCTTCAGACAGGAGCTAACTAGGAAGTGTGTATTGATCCATTTTCATAGGGTAAATTTTATACTCATATTTAGGTGAGGAATTGTTGAAAGGTTCCCTTGTTCCGGTAAAATGCAGGAGCTTACTGTATTAGCATCAGGCATTGTAATGCAGATTATATTTATTTGGCAGAAATTACTATAAATTCAATGAGAGATGACATTTCAAAGGTTTCAGCTGTATATTCTTTTCACGGAACAGATTTCATGATTTTTTAAAAAACTCTTCATTTGTGGGAGAAAACAAAATTTATCTGGTAGCAGGGAAAGAGGTTGCTTTAAGGGTCAAGCCCCAGAAGAGGGAGTCAGTGAAACTGGGTCCTCTCCATTTTAGCTGTACAGTAACTCCTCACTTAACCTTGTCGTTATATTCCTGAAAAATGCAACTTTAAGTGAAACGATGTTGAACAAATCCAATTTTCCCATAAGATTTAATGTAAATGCGGGGGGTTAGGTTCCAAGGACATTTGGGGGGGGGCAGACAAAAGGCATTATGTACTGTACTGTTCTGTGGTGGGGAGGTGTCCCTGGCTTAGCCCACACAGGCACAGTCCGCTGTAGACAATAAGGCAGGCAAGGACGCTAGGAAGCACCTTGCACAGCAGCAGCTTCCCCCCAGAAGAACAGGTGCTGACTTTGCCGGGGGATGCTCCAGGCTTGCCTATTCCTGTCCCCGCTCCACTCCAGGCCCACCTCTTCCCACCCCCACTCCACCTCCTCCCTGGAGCATACCATGTCCCTGCCCCTCCTTCCTCCCAGCTCTTCCCTGCCGCCAAACAGCTGTTTGGCAGCATTTAGGACTTTCTGGGAGGGAGGAGGAGGAGCGGAGAAGTCGTGCTTCCCCGCTCCTCCCCCTCCCACCAGTGGCGGATTTAGAATTAGTGGGGCCCGGTGCTCAGCTTCATTTTTGGCCCCCCCCTGGGGGGAGCATTCTCTCTTATCTCTTCCCCTTTCCCCGTTTTTCATTCTTTTTTTCTCCATTCTTCTCCTGGGTCTCATGGCTGGAGGTGCAGGGTCTGGGACGGAGTTAGGGTGTGGGAGGGCGCTCAGGGCCACCCATTCTTTTGAGTGGAGAGAAGGGGAAAGTGCCACTTCTCTCTGGCCACTGGCTGTGCGGCTGCTGCTGTTCCTCCTGAGTCCTCCAGCCCGTGCTTGCAGGGCTGCATTCCGAAGGGCTTTAAAGCTGCAGGCCAGGGCCCCGGGGCCCCCTTAGCCCAGGATCATGCATCCCCTAAAGCTACTGCGTTCCGGGTGGCCCTGCCTGCGGGGTGGGGGGGCAGCTTCCCCACTTGCTCCCTCTTTCCTCCCTCTCAGAAAGTCCTAAGCACTGCCAAACAGCTGTTTGGCGGCGGGGGAAGCACTGGGAGGGAGGGAGGAAGGGAGAGGGAGGAGGCAGAAAAGAGGAACTTGTGCAGTGTTCCCTTGGAAAGTCAGCCAAACAATGTTATAAGGGAGCACTGCACAACTTTAAACGAGCATGTTCCCTAATGGAGCAGCAATGTAACTTTGAAACAACGTTAAGCAGGAGGACGTTATGTTCGGAGTTACTGTACTCTTAGAAGTCAAAGGCCTGTGGCACACAGTTGGACAGTTCCGATTCTAGCCACCAGAGCGCAATGGTGCACCTCCACACTAGCCAGTGCAATACAATGGACCAAATCCTACGATCTTCATTGATGCACAACTCCCGCTGAGTGTGAGCCTCAGGCTTTGGCCCAATATTATGATTCAATATGAATGCTGAACAGCTGCAGAAACGAGGTGGGGATTGAGATCATACCAGTGCCTGATAGCTTAGTGTGTTAACTCCGAGAGAATGTTCTGGAGCTTCTTGGGTTGTTGTGTTTGCAGACATCAGGATAACAACTAGTAACCACCCATTTGCTCTAGCTGATATTCCTCTTGACTACAAAAGGAGCTTATTTTTTCAACAGTAACTTGTATCATTCAGCCTTTGTTGTTGGCCTGCGGGCCTGATCTTGTTTCGCTTGAAGCCAGTTAGAGTTTTGCAGTTTGAATCGCACGTCTCTTCTATATAGGTTCTTATAACCCCTTCATTTCCATAGTAACTGCGTGCCTGCCAATAGTGCATTAAACAACATGACTAACACCTGTCACCCGTGTTTGATCCTTTTTCTCATCTTCTCCCCCGGGGGAGAGTTGTTTGTGCAGTGCAGTGTGTTGTTTTGGTAGGGTTGTTCCTTTTTAAAATGTGCCCCTCGCTCCGTGATGATGTGAGAGAAGGCAGATTGAAGAAAAGCGTCTTGACTTACATTGGAGGGTGTGAAGTTTGGATTGGGCCTCAGGCCCGCTGACAGCAATTCTGGCCCCAGGGCAGAACAGTCAATGGCCCCCTCCTAGAAAGGGAAGGCTGAGGTTTACGACACTACTTTTTATGCTATTGATGACACATTAGAACCCACTATGGGTAAGTTGTGGCATTGCTAGATCTAGTTAACTTTTTTTTTTTGCAGCAAAGAGTCCTGTGGCACCTTATAGACTAACAGACGTTTAGCTTGAGGAAGGAGCATGAGCTTTCGTGGATGAATACCCACTTCATCAGATGCATGTAGTGGAAATCTCCAGGGACAGGTATATATATGCAGGCAAGCTAGAGATAATGAGGTTAGTTCAATCAGGGAGGATAAGGCCCTGTTCTAGCAGTTGAGGCGTGAAAACCAAGGGAGGAGAAACTGGTTCTGTAATTGGCAAGCCATTCACAGTCTTTGTTTAATCCTGAGCTGATGGTGTCAAATTTGCCAATGAACTGAAGCTCAGCAGTTTCTCTTTGAAGTCTGGTCCTGAAGTTTTTTTGCTGCAGGATGGCCACTTTAAGGTCTGCTATAGTGTGGCCAGGGAGGTTGAAGTGTTCTCCTACAGGTTTTTGTATATTGCCATTCCTAATATCTGATTTGTATCCGTTTATCCTTTTCCATAGCGACTGTCCAGGATAAACGGACACAAATTGGATATTAGCAATGGCAATATACAAAAACTTTCTGCAAATTTGACACCATCAGCTCAGGATTAAACAAAGACTGTGAATGGCTTGCCAATTACAGAACCAGTTTCTCCTCCCTTGGTTTTCACATCTCAACTGCTAGAACAGGGCCTCATCCTCCCTGATTGAACTACCTCATTATCTCTAGCTTGCCTGCACATATATACCTGCCCCTGGAGATTTCCACTACATGCATCTGACGAAGTGGGTATTCACCCACGAAAGTTCATGCTCCAAAACGTCTGTTAGTCTATAAGGTGCCACAGGATTCTTTGCTGCTTTTACAGATCCAGACTAACACGGCTACCCCTCTGATACTTTTTTTTTGCAGTTACAGCACCAGTATTAAACAAATTGTGAGCCTAAATATAAGATGTCGAATTTGTTATTTTGAATTATGTATTTAAATGAAATAAATACATTATGGAATGAAATTAATTAATATATAAAACATTTAAAGACGCACCAAGTAAGAAAACACCTAAACTATCAAGTAGGCTAATTAAACACCTAAACGTGATTCAGGTGTAATTGAAAGACAAGGAAAAAACTGATATACAAGATGTAACTGAATATGACCAACAAAGTTAAAATGTACAATACAATACTTATGCTGCTGGTGCTGTGGGACATCAACACTGAGAGCAATGAGGAGACAGCAGGCATGGTGCACCACATCTACCGGAAGATCTAGGCTAGGAGGCGGCATGGGCAAAGGCAGAGGGAAAACCCACGGCCCAATCTCCAGCTGGGAGGTGACCCCTTATTCTGCCCCTCATCGTGCTAGCGGCTGGGAGCTGGCCCCGGCTGCCTCTCGGCAAACCTAGGGCGGCTCAGTTGGGTGGCCGAGCTTGCTGGCTTGTATCTGGCGAGGAGCTGCAGCCCTGGGGGAGGAAATCTGGTAGCACATCAGGAGCTTGTTCCTCTTTCAAGTCTCCCTGTCCTCAACCCTGCCGCTGAAGAGCCAGCATGGCAGGCATAGTGGCTCCTGAGCAGCCAGAGGGGGCAGCAAGCTCCGTGGTTCCCAGGCTGCTTTGCTGATGCCCTGCCAGACCAGGAGGGTGCAGCAGCACTCTGGCTAGGGTGACCAGATGTCCCGATTTTATAGGGACAGTCCCGATTTTTGAGTCTTTTTCTTATATAGTCTCCTGTTACCCGCCATCCTGATTTTTCACATTTGCTGACTGGTCAGCCTACCTCTGGCAAACTGTTACTGGTACAGTGAGGGATGGCGCTTTGTACCGAGCGGCTGCAGCAGGAAAGAGATTTCTTTCTTTTTTAAAATCGTCATTTTTATTTAAAAAATATGTCTATCCCATCTGCCCAGGCCCTTTTAAATTGCCAGGCCCCTGGGCAATTGATCCCTTTGGGCCCCCCCCATTGACCCCCTTTGCGCACCCGTCCCCTGTTGGCGGGCCGGTTGGGCCCTTGTTCCTGGGGGTGTTGACTCCACAGTTTCTGAGCAGCTCCTGAGCTCATTAATGAGTTCTAGCAGTGGGATCTTTGGTAGAAAGGGGAACACGAGTTAGGAGCAGCCGTTAGAAGGACCTACTCAATCAACCACTGATAGGTCAGTTACCAATCCCATATTTCTGGGAATTTACACTGAACGTTTCCTCCAGCTACAGCTAACTGTGAAGGCTGCTTTGAATGAGCGCTACAGCATTGCTACAGGTTATCACCACAAGAGCTAAACAAACCAGATACTTGAGGCTTCAAATGGCTAGCAGAAATCAGCTCTTCAAGGTCTTAGCATCTGGTACATAAACATCACCAGCTGCTGCTGTTACAACGACTGACTCTGTAGCTGCTTTCAATAAATGCTGCAGACATTTGTTGCTGGTGCTAAATAATCATCCTCTGTTTATTACAGATGATTTCTTTGCTGCAGCAATACTGGAGAGCTGGGAAGTGGGTGGTTTTCCCATAACTTATTGTGCTGCTCTCGAAATGTTGTGTACTTTTTGGAGGATGAATTGTTCTCAGCCCTTGGTTAGCTGCAGTCATTATTATCAACCACTGGGGTATTATCTGATGTGCTTCACATGACAAAGCCTCCATATTTATTCAGGGCTCACATGCTAGCTGAACTTTAAATAGATGTTTTGATTCATGGTAAACACACTGAAGATTCCATCGACAACATTACGGATACAGCTGTGGAGATGGATCCAGTTACATGTAAACTGTCCCCCCACCCTGGCTAGAGCATAATTCCATTTTGTAGCTGTGTTAGAACTTTGGGGGGGAGGGATAGCTCAGTGGTTTGAGCATTGGCCTGCTAAACCCACGGTTGTAAGTTCAATCCTTGAGAGTGCCATTTGGGGAACTGGGGTAAAAATCTGGGGATTGGTCCTGCTTTGAGCAGGGGGTTGGACTAGATGACCTTCTGAGGTTCCTTCCAATTCTATGATTTATTCATGGTCCCTGCTCTGTGGATGCTCCAGTTAGCCACACAACAGGCAGGCCTGCATACGCTTATTAAAATGATGCCCAGCAGTGCCAATCAAAATCAGGGCCCCATTGCTGCACAGACACATAGTGAGATGCTGCCACTGCCCCAGTGAGCCACAGTCCAGAACCAACATAGATAGAGGGCAGTATGGGAAACTGAGGCACAGAGCACGTCAATTGTACAGGGAGATTTTGGCACACCAGTAAAGTGCCTGAAACCACTATTGCTTATTGCTAAAAGCAGCCATGTCAGCAGGCCATAAATTGGCGATGCAGCAGCCTCAGCTTGACCAAGGCAGGAGGGGAGGAGATTTTGGGTGCCACAGAAAAGGCAGCTTGACCCCACGTCCTTCCTGATAAGAATTGTGCTGAAATTGCTGATACATGCATTTTAGAAGAACAGGAAGCTTGTCTACATGTGCCTTTGGGAATGTGTCTGTCAGGGACTCAAGGTGTGCAAACTCTGAAAAAAACCCACACCTGGTTAATTGAGGACCAGAAGGAAACCTCTTGCTTGACCGTAGAAACTGCTTGCTTAACAAGTTTTCTTTAAGTGACATGTCATTGTATTACTGTCATAAACAGATAAAAAAAAGTTAATAGCACAGAAGTACTTCATATCTCTTTGACTGTTAAGGGTTAACAAGTTCAGTAAGCCTGGCTGTCACCTGACCAGAGGACCAAGCAGGGGACAGGATACTTTCAAACCTTGAGGGAGGGAAGTTTTTGTGTGTGCTGTTAGTTTTGGTTGTTGTTCACTCTGGGGGTTCAGAGGGACCAGACATGCAACCAGGTTTCTCTCCAATCTCCCTGATACAGGTTCTTATAGATTCAGAATAGTGAGTACTAGGTAGATAAGGTGAATTAGGCTTATGTTTGTTTTCTTTATTTGCAAATGTGTATTTGGTTGAAAGAAGTTCAAATTGGTATTTTGCTGAAAAGATTTTAATTTGTACTTGTATACTTAGGCTGGGAGGGTGTTCCCAGTGTCTATAGCTGAAAGACCATGTACCTATTCCATTTTTTTAAAATTTACAAAGATAATTTTTACTGTTTTTTCTTTCTTTAATTAAAAGCTTTTCTTGTTTAAGAACCTAATTGTTTTTTTATTCTGGTGAGACCCCAGGGGACTGGGTCTGGATTCACCAGGGAATTGGTGGGGAGAAAGGAAGGAAGAGGGAGAGAGAGGCTGATTTCTGTCTGTGCCAGGATTACTTTCTCTCAGGAAGAGTCTGGGAGGGGGAAAGAGAAGGAGGGAGGAAGGTGAATTGTCCTCTCTGTTTTGTGATTCAAAGAGTTTGAATCACACAGTGATCTTCCAGGGTAACCCAGGGAGGGGAAGGCTGGGAGAGGCAACGGTGAAGGAAAGGGTTTACTTTCCTTGCGGTAAGATCCAGAGGGACTGGGTCTTGGGGGTCCCCGGGCAAGGTTTTGTGGGGACCAGAGTGTACCAGGCACTGGAATTCCTGATTGGTGGCAGCGCTACGAGTACTATGCTGGTAATTGAGCTTAGAGGAATTCATGCTGGTACCCCATCTTTTGGACGCTAATGTTCAGAGTGGGGAATTGTACCATGACAATTACTAATGTATAAATTAGGGGGGAAATTTTGAGTTAGTTGGAGTCTTTGGAAGGGTTTCTTCAGGGACTGTCCCTCTGGATGCATCTTGTGGTCCCCAGACGGAAGATTTGGCTACCGGAAGGCTGCCGGCCGCTGTGCCACTCCAGAGCCACTCTCAGCTTCAGTGTGTTACTAACCTGTTGCGGACATGTGTAAGTGCTTGAAACTAGTAAAGTTTAGCTTTAAGTGAAAGCACTCTTGTGTTGCCATCTTTGTGCCAGCCATCTATCAGTCGGACGGCCGTGTCTCCCCTGATTTATTTCCCGACACCACCTCGCACGGAGTAAAAGTTACCAAGAGCTCTGGGTTGAAAGAACCCTGGGTAACAGAATGACTTGCCCAAGGTTACCCAGCAGCAGAGCCCGTATAGAACGTGGGTCTCCTGACTCCCAGTCTAGTGCTCTACTCACTAGATCACGCCACCTTCCCTATATAGTGTACAGAACTTGGTGTGTACCATAGAGCAGTGATAAGTAGCACCTTCTTTGGTAACTTCCTTGTCCCTTCTAACTTCCCTCAGCGTAAGGTTGCCCTTGAATAGAAACATTTCCCCCCCCACCCATGCACCTTTCTGGGGCTGGACCTCTCAATACCTCAGAGCCAAGCTGGTGGCAGGGGTGAAGTGGCCATTTTGCAGCTAGCAGCTGTCCGTTGCCTCTCCCAGCCAGAAAGGAGGTAAGTATCTTTGTGTTTTTCCCTTCCTACTGCAGAGGGAAGGCAGCACTGTTAGCCAGGAGCAGGCACTGAAGCTGTTTGGTGAGGCTGTGTCCGAGCTATTTGTTGTGGTGGTTTAATTCAGGGCTGGGGATGTGCGTCTGGCTTTCAGTGTTTGGCCTTTTGTAGGTTGTGCGCAGATTCATCGACTCCAAAGCCAGAAGGGCCCATGTGACCATCTAGTCTGGCCTCCTGCAGAACACAGGGCAGAGGACTTCCCCCGATCTGATTCTCACTTAGAAAGCCTGTGGGGTTGGCAGGGCCGGTGCAACCATTTAGGCAGACTAGGCGGTTGCCTAGGGCACCGAGATTTGGGGGTGCCAAAAAGCGCCCCCCAATTTTTTTTTAAATGATTGAGCAGCCCCTGCTGCTGGGACAGAGAGGGAGTCTGAGTTGCCGGCAGCAGCCCAGGGGGTCCCCCAGGTCAGGGAGCCACTGCGGAAGCCCGCAGCCCAGGGGGTCCCTTGGGTCAGCGTGCTGTTGCCGGCAGCCCAGGGCTTCCTCTGGGTCAGCGCGCCAGCAGGGCCGCCCAGAGAGGGGGGCAAGAGGGGCAATTTGCCCCAGGCCCCTCAGGGGCCTTCATGAGAGTTTTTTGAGGCCCCTGGAGCGGGGTCCTTCACTCGCTCTGGGAGCCCCGGAAAATTCTCGTGGGGCCTGGGCTCCTGGAGCTTCTTCTGCTCCCGGTCCTCGCTGGCGGGGGGTCCTTCCACTCTGGGGCGGAAGGACCCCCCGCCGGTGAATTACCTCCGAAGCGGGACCCGCTGCCGACATGCAGCCCAGTCCTTGGCGGTGATTCGGCGGCGGGGGGCCCTTCCGCTCTGGGACCAGTTGCTGAAGTGCTCCGGAGACCCACGGCGGGGACCCTCTGCCACAGAATTACCGCTAAAGACCCGACTGCACTTCGGCAGCTGGTCCCACTTCGGCGGCAATTCAGCAGTGGGGGGGCCCCGCGGCGGGTCTCCGGGGCACTTCGGCGGTGGGTCCCAGAGCAGAAGGGCCCCCCACCGCTGAATTACTGCCAAAGCGGGGGCCCCCTGCCGCCGAAGACCCCAGGCCCCCGGAATCCTCTGGGCTGCCCTGGCACGCCACTGGCAACCCAGGGAGGTCCCCTGGGTCAGCACGCCGCTGCCAGCAGCCGCCAGCCCAGGGGTTCCACTGTGCAGTCCTGCTTGGAGAGCACACAGAGCAGAGGTGAGCTGGGGTGGGGAGGTACCGCAGGGCTCCTCAGGCCAGGGGGTGGGGAGCTGCCACGGGGGCAGGCGGCACACTTCGGGGGGGGTGGGCGGGGAGGTGGAAGTTTCGCCTAGGGCATGAAACTTCCTTGCACTGGCCCTGGGGGTTGGTACATTCATGCATAAGGAGGTTTGTACTGAAGCCGGCCATCTGCCACGATCTTGTCAGTTGTCCTTGTAGCAGAAACAGCCAAGAGTTTCTCTGCCCTTGAGCTGAAAATGAGCGAGGAAACCTTGTGAAAACACCATCCCAGTGCCCTGTGTGTTGAAGGCAAAGGTAGACCAGCTTAAGGATCTCTCTAGAGATGAATCCGGGGGGCACTCGAGCTGCAAGGAGGTCACATTCCTTTGGGGTTTGCCATGATGAGGAAGATATCGTTTAGAAAGACATCCAGTCTTACCTTGTGAAGCAGGGGGGTTGTTCATATACTTAAAGGGGGGCTGTCACATTTTCATATCTCTTGGATCAGGCACTTTCATGTAGAGCCTTGAGCTCTGTGCCTTCTAGTGAAGGCTGATACACTTGTGCAGTTTCAGTCCAGAGAGTCCCCAGAGTGTTATTTTCCTGAGTCCCTAATTGCTGAGAAGCTGAGCGGGGTGAGCAAAAACTCCAAGGCCGTACTGAGGGTGAGCTGGCAATCTGTGTAATGGAAGAGAAGGCATTAGGCCTCTCAGCGCACACGTGAAGTCTCCATTAGACATTTAAATCCCCAAGCACTTTTCAATGACACTTTCTGAGCAGTGGCAAAGCTGTGACCCCACCCCCTCTGCGCCCCTGTTGGGGAACTGCCACGGTTCTGTAAATACAGGTCACTTCCCTGGAGAACAGCATGCTGCTTGGGAATCCAAGGATGATTCAGATGCTTAAGGAAGTTCATACCTTTATTAATGGGGAAAATCCTTGGCATTTCGGGTCCCTGCCCTAGAAGTCAATAGGAGCTTTCACTTTACGTGTAGATGGAGTAGGATTAGTAGCAGGATGGATAAAAATTGATGATTAAAAAAAAAGGCTTCCTGCTTGCATGATTAAAATTAGTGATTTTTAATTGCTTTGATCTGAATCAATCTACCCTGATTTGTAGCCCCTCTGTGTCGAGCTGGGAGGTAAATTTAGCAAGAATATAATTAAGGCCTTGAGCCAGCTTCTTGTTTTGCAGTGGCAAACAGGGCTTTCATGGAACCCTGTTGGCTTGAATAGGTCTGCATGTGGGTGCCAGGACCTTCCCACCTGGACCAAGTTGCAGGATCGTGGCCTAAAAGGTAAGCTACCTCCCTGGGGCAGACAAACTACTGAGCTGATGGAGTAAAAGTCCAGAGCTCAGCTAATTTCTCCACTGTTTGCAGTGCCACAATCAAAATGGTGCAAGAGAGAAAGCAGTTCTCCCCTCACACTGCTGGGCCTGGCTGGCACTGAACTGTGGCTGCTGGTAGGATACCCGCAAGGCATGTGACGGTGCAGACTGCTTTGTCTGAGTGTCTACAGGCCCGGCAGGCAGAAAAGGGGCCGTGGCATATGGCAATGGGAACCAGGTCAGTGTCACAGGGCAATGCTTACATGGGGGGTTTTCACCCCTAGATCTCAAAAGGTTTTGTACGGAGATAGCTAAGGGTTAACGTCTCTTTCACCTGGAAAGAAGTATCTGAAACACCTGACCAGAGGACCAATCAGGAAACAGGATTTTTTCAACTCTGGGTGGAGGGAAGTTTGTGTGTGAGTCCTTTGTTCTTGGTCTTCTGCCTGACTCTCTCTCGGCTATGAGGGGATTTCTATTTCCTGCTTTCTAATCTTCTGTTTCCAAGTTGTGAGTACAGAGATCATAAAAACAATAGGGGTTATTGTTTTTTTCTTTTGTATTTACATGTCTGTAGTTGCTGGAGTGCTTTGAATTGTATTCTTTTTGAATAAGGCTGTTTATTCATATTTCTTTTAAGCAATTGACCCTGTATTTGTCACCTTAATACAGAGAGACCATTTTTATGTATTTTTCTTTCTTTTTATATATAGCTTTCTTTTTAAGACCTGTTGGAGTTTTTCTTTAGTGGGGAACTCCAGGGAATTGAGTCTGCAGCTCACCAGGGAATTGGTGGGAGGAAGAAGTCAGGGGGAAATCTGTGTGTGTTAGATTTACGAGCCTGACTTTGCATTCCCTCTGGGTGAAGAGGGAAGTGCTTGTGTTTTCAGGACTGGAAATAGAGAGGGTGGACTCCCTCTGTTTAGATTCACGGAGTTTGCTTCTGTGTATCTCTCCAGGAACCCCTGGAGGGGGGAAGGGAAAAGGATTATTTCCCTTTGTTGTGAGACTCAAGGGATTTGGGTCTTGGGGTCCCCAGGGAAGGTTTTGTGGGGACCAGAGTGCCCTAAAACACTCTAATTTTTTGGGTGGTGGCAGCTTTACCAGGTCCAAGCTGGTAACTAAGCTTGGAGGTTTTCATGCTAACCCCCATATTTTGGACGCTAAGGTCCAAATCTGGGACTAGGTTTATGACACGGAAGGTAAGTGCCATTATTCTCATTTTCTCAGGCCTCATCCTGCCTTCCTTGCACAGGAGGATGAGGAGCTGAGTCGTAGTGGTTAGAATATTATCGGGTGGGCTGTGAAATCTTGTTGTTACAGAGAGAAGATGCCAGTGGTGTGGTGTGGGTTAGTTTATGGGGCAGTGGATTCTTAAGGCTACTCTCTACGTGATGAGTTCACCTAATGGAGCAGGTTGTGTGATACCCTTACATTGAGTGGCATCTTACTCTGCAAATAATTCCACCAACTTCCACAAGATTGCTTGTGGAACACAGTGCTGCTCAGTGCAAGTAAGGGTATCTGAGGGGGGCCAGTTTGAACATACCCAATGCACATCCGCAGACTGGTTACCCATGCCTGCAAATGACCAGTTAGCCACACAACTTGCAAATGCATATGTTGTACATGCACACTGGGTACTGTGTGTGGGCAAAGATAGTGTCTTGGCTTTGCTACTAGCCTCACTTCTCAGTGCCTCAGTTTCCATGTCTGTAAAATGGGGATAATAATACTGACCTCCCCCCCCCCTTTGGTAAAGGGCTTTGAGATCATCTGATGGAAAGTGCTATGCGCGAGCTAGGCATGATTTTTAATTCTGAAAATCGAGCACTGAAAGGGAATGGTACACTGGATGTAAATGTGTCAGGGAGAACATTTTCTTGCTAAAAATGGGGCACCTTTATCCCTGGAGTGAAGAATCTGGGTTTGGGAATGTTGAAGAAGCCGCTCAGCTGGGCAGCAGAAGGACTCTGAACTCTCATTAGAGAGCAGAATTCAGGAAACTGACACTCCTTAGTGAATTTAATTTCTCTGCACCCCTTTAGTTCTGTGGGGGAAATAATCATCTTCAGTGGATTAGCAACACGTGCAGTGAAATCAGCCTGCCTGATGTGGAACCAGCTGGGAAATGTGTCAAAAAGGCTGCAAAATGGGTGTGGGTTGAAGTTAGCAGCTCCAAAGTAGAGGTTTGAGCATTAGTCTGCTAAACCCAGGGTTGTGACCTCAATCCTTGAGGGAGTGATTTAGGGATCTGGGGCAAAAATCTGTCTAGCAATTGGTTCTGCTTTGAGCAGGGGGTTGGACTAGATGATCTCCTGAGGTCCCTTCCAACCCTGATATTCTATTCTCTGATTCTGAAATCATGAGACTGGCCTAAAAATCATGATTATTATTATTTTTAAATGCAGAGTTTTTTATTTGCTTTCTGGTTTTTATCACTTTTAGAGTTTTACATGCAGCTTTTCTCTGCAACCATGACCGCTAGAATCTTAAAGGGCAGCTGCGATTCTCCCATAATCCCTTGACTCCAGGAACTGGGGCTTTAAGTAAAACTCCAAATATTGGGATCAATAAAATTGTGAGCCTTGGCAATGCTGCCAGATATGGAAAATCAGGGGGCTGGCCAAATAGCAGCCACCACTACCTCACTGAAAAACGAAGGCAAAATCTAAGAACCAGAAATCCATCTTGAAAACTCTTGCGCCACTCTCATCCAAAATGTGAGGTGAGTATTTGCAATGGGAGCTTAAAACAAGTGTAAGTTCAAAATCCGTTACCCCGGCTGTCCTTACCTTGGGAGGTTGGGCATATAGGAGGTAACCCTCTGGTTGGGGAAGTAGTGGTATGATGTATTTAAAAGTCCCATTTAACAATGTTTAAAACAACTCGGCTCTGTTTTTTTATTTAACATACAGTATTTTGGGGAGTGTAGGAGGTGTGCAAGAGCTTGCCAGCTCCACTTGCGCTGAATTATCTGTGGGTGAATGTACATGCAACACTGTATAACAGAAGCCACATCCCACGCTGGTGAATGTTTTTGTAAGTCAACAGAGATAAAATTGCCAGTGATTAGGTATGCTAAAAATGGGGACGGAGGAGGGCATTTCAATGCTAACCTTTGGATGGAAACTTTAAAAATTTACACCTTGTGTTTGATGACATGGAAGGAATATGGCGCTCTCCCCTCCCCTGAACACACGTCATCTCCTTGCTGCCTGCTGAGAGGACGTGGGGTGTGTGACAAACAATGCCTGGATGCAGAGTTTGGGGAGAAATTAACTAGAGTTTTCACAACATTGTTTACTCAAGATTCCATTTGGCTAATTCCTGTCTGAAAGGTGAGCGAGCTGTTATGAGCTGACTGAAATCTTGTTATGGGCGGAGTTAAACCTTTGTGAACGCAGCCTTCATTTGATTCCTCGAATTAAAGAGACAGTTCAGGGAGCACACCTGACACCAGTTCTGGCAGTCTGCCCAGAAACCAGCAGCAGTGGGCAGAGCGCTCCACTGGGTACAGTCCTGGCCAGGTGTGTGTATGGTAGTGAGGGCAGAGACAAGCTGCAGGGCAGACAAGAACCTGAGAAAGAGAATGAGACTGACAGAGGGACACCCTGAGCAAGCAGGACCCTGTCTGACCCTGGAAGCAGGGCCAGCTCCAGGAACCAGCTGAAGAAGTAGGTGCTTGGGGCGGCCAATACCAAGGGGCGGCATTCCAGCTGCTATTGGGACTGCACGTTGGGGTCTTTGGTAGCAATTCGGTGGCGGGTCCCTCAGTCCTTCTTAGAGCGAAGGACTTGCTGCCGAATTGCTGCCGAAGAGTGGAGCGGCGCGATCGCACTGCCGCAGTATTTTTTTTTTCCTTCGCCGCTTCGGGCGGCAGAAAACCTGGAGCCGGCCTTGCCTGGAAGAATCTAGAGAGAAGGTTTCTGGGTCTGGTGCTGGCTAAAGAGACTTGGGGCTGGAAGCAAAGAAGCTATCTGCTGGTTTTGGCTCCTCCTGCGTTTGGAGTAGCAGGACTTTCTATATTCCTTGTAAAGAAACAAAGATTGCATCAAAGGTGCCAGACTCCATCTTCGGTTTCCACACCCAAGTTGAACAAGCCACAAAGCCCTGAATTTTGACTAGTCACTCAGGTGGATTTAAAAGGGGGGAAAAAGGGGGAGGGCAGGGGTAACAGTACAAAGAACAGGAGCCCCAGTGGTACAAAGTAGTATTACATATCACACAATTCAGCCCTTGCATACAATGTCAGCTGAGGAACGCTGTCTTCTATGACTGAGGTTCACAGTAACCACTGGGCCACCAGAAAGGGTTGCCCATTCATCGTTCTTCTAGTTTAGTATCGTACGCAGGTCACCCAGGCACCTGGAAGCGTCTCTTGGTTCATAATCACCACAAAAAAAGTGTTGGTTTGAAAGAGTTGCACCAAATCCACTTAACTCATTGTTTCTTTGGGTTCCCCCCTCTGTTTGTCTGTTTCTTGTCTTACACTTCAGTTGTAAGCTCTTGGAACCTGGATTGTCTCTCTTCGTAGAGTGCCTAGCACAAAGGGGTCCATGATCTAGGTTCCCAGGTGGTACTGCTGTATAATATATAATAGTAAATAATAGAGCTTGATGGACTTTAATTCTCTATTTAGTTCTGTCACTTTTCAGAGTAACTTCTTTGTGCAAGCTTTTATAAATTCTATCACACCATACAATTGCCTATTAAATTCTGTGGAATGGTTTTAAAAATACCTGTAGCTCGCAGATTATAGGTAGGGCCCTACCAAACTCATGGTCCATTTTGGTCAATTTCACCATCATAGCATTTTTAAAATGGCAAATTTCATGATTTCAGCTATTTAAATATGCAATTTTGCTGTGTTGTAATTGTAGGGGTCCTGACCCAAAAAGGACTAGTGTGTGTGTGGGGGGGAAAGGGGGCTGCAAGGTTATTGTAGAGGGGGGGGTTGTGGTACTGCTACCCTTACTTCTGCACTGCTGCTTGCAAAGCTGGGCCCTCAATCAACAGCCGCCGCTCTCCAGCCGCCCAGCTCGGAAGGTAGCAGTGAAGAGGTAAGGATGGCACGGTATGGTATTGCCACTCTTAGTTCTGTGCTGCTGCTGGCAGGGCACTGCATTCAGAGCTGGGCACCTTGCCAACATCTGTTGCTCTCCAGCCACCCAGTTCTGAAGGCAGCACCGAAGTAAGGGCGGCAATACCATAACCCCCTTAAAATAACCTGGTGATCACTCCCCGCAACTCCCTTTTGGGTCAGGCTCCCCATATGAGAAACGCTGGTCTCCCCCATGAAATCTGTATAGTATATGGTAAAAGCACACAAAAGACCAGATTTCATGGGGGGAGACCAGATTTCACGGTCCATGGCATGTTTTTTATGGCCGTGAATTTGGTAGGGCCCTAATTATAGGTAGGAATCCCTTTAAATAGTTTGGGAGCCCCCTAGTGGCCAGTTTGGCCCTGGCCCTCATCCTTCTTTCTTGACTTCTCTAGGACTTTTTCGTATCCCCAGGTTTGAGGTGTCCCTGCATGCGTTGTGATTTTTATGTCCTTGGAGGTTTTTCAGAGCAGGTTGGACAAACACCTGTCAGGTATGATCTAGGTTCTGTTGGTCCTGCCTCTGCATGGGGAGATGGACTAGCTGACCCCTTGAGGTCCTTTCCATCCCTATGTTTCTCTGATATTATGTTTCCAGGTGAACTGGAGTGCAAGGCTTGATCATAGGATCCCAGCCTGGGCCCACCACTTACCAGTGTGTGATCTCGTGAAGGGTTTCCATTAGCACCTGTTACCATAGTGTGTAAGCAGCGTAGTCACTAGCCCACTCAGCATCCAGTTTTCTTCACAGATTTTTCTCCTTGTTGGATTCGTAACCGTTTTCTCTTTTTTCCTTGGCACTCCAGAATGTGTGGAGATGTAGGGGCTAGCAGGGGAAGTGAGTGTGTATGTGTGGAAGAGAATGTTGAGGAAACTCCAGCAAAGTAGTTGAACACTTCAACCTTCCTGGCCACTCGAGTTGCAATATTACAAAAAAAAAAAAACTTCAATAACAGACTCCAATGAGAGACTGCTGAATTGGAATTAATTTGCAAATTGGACACCATTAAATTAGGTTTGAATAAAGACTGGGAGCGGATGGGCCATTACACAAAGTAAAACTATTTCCCCGTGCTTATCTCCTCTCCCGCCCCCCCCCCCCCAAGTTTCTTATATCTCCTTGCCAAGTGCTGGAAATGGGCCATTTTCATTACCACTACAAACAGTTATTTTTCTCTCCTGCTGACAACAGCTCACCTTAACTGATCACGCTCCTTATAATGTGCATGGTAACATCCACTGGGGGGGAGGGGTGTGTGTGTGTGTGTGTGTGTGTGTGTGTGAGAAAGATATAGATATATCTTCCTTCTGTATTTTCCACTGCCTGCATCTGATGTGAGTTGTAGCCCACAAAAACTTATGCTACAATAAATGTGTTAGTCTCTAAGGTGCCATAAGTACTCGTATTCTTTTTGCAGATACAGACTAACACGGTTACTTCTCTGAATCCAGCAAAGTAGTTAGGGCTGTAGGCCCTGACTATTGATATTACTGCCCCCTAGTGGTCACTTAATTCTATACTAGTAAATAGGATTCTGCTTACCGGATCAAGCGATCCAGGATTCAGTACCCAGCCTGTCTGACTCACGAAAGACCTTCCCCACTCCCAGCCTCCGCTTGAACCAAGGCTGATCAGAAGAAAGACTTACAAAAAGCAATGAAAAGGCAGTGGGAGACACCCCTACACCCCTAGGATATGGGAGACAGGATTAAGGAAACTCCCCTAGCCTCATTTGCATCGAAGATGAGACAGGGAGGCATCTCCATTAGCATACAGAATGGAGAACAGAGATTCCAAGGCAAAAACCGCATGGAACTCTGGGACCAGAAAAGCGGGGAAGCAGTGCATGATGGGGGATCTCTGCTCCAGATGTTAATGAACCCACCTGCACACACCCAGCTCAGTAGTTATCAGACCAATTCTAGTAATAAATCCTTTACTGGTATCCAAAATAGTGAAGCAGCCTTACTGCATTGTGAGCTTCCTCCAAGGAGCACCGCCCATAGCCAGGAATCATCAGCTCCCATGTCTAGCCTGAACAAAACAACTTTGGCATTCTCCCTTGAGCCATCAGTTTACCCATAAACTAATCTAGTGGTCTCCCTTGAACTATTGTTCTTTCCCTACAAAACCCCCTACCCACATTCAAGTAAGTGCTCTGATGCCTGGATCCAAAACTTGCATCAGTTCCATTGGGACTTCATCTTCTCCTGACTGATCGTGCTGGGGGCTCTGCCTGTCTCCAGCACTCCGGACCCTCAGCCACCACCATC